>NC_137970.1:28724774-29324774 GCF_963924665.1 Micromys minutus | reverse complement strand
TTCTTTGCTAAACCAACCTATGTCAACAGTATCTCCTGAGACATCTTGTTGAGGCAGGGGACAGTGTGGGTTAATTTGATGGGAGCTGAGTGAAAGACCTAAGAATTAGATGGAATAAGGTGCTTAGTGAGGCCAGTGGCTCAAGGTAATCACCTGCTCCTAGGCCAGATCTCCACTTCACTTAGGTAGTGCTGTGACCAAGGACAAGGAGAAAATGCCACGCAAGATTGAAGGCTTCTTCTTGTTACTTCTCTTTGGCTATGAAGGTATGTGCTATTCTGCTCTTGACATTTATTATTATATTTAATAATGTGATTTAATACAGAAAATAGTTGATACATAGACGTACAACCTGAATATTAAAATGTTTGATGACAACATGCCAATTAGTTCACAGGTTATTAATTTAAAAGATCATATATATGTGGCTATGTTTGTCACCGTCTTGCTACTGGCTTCCTAGTTTCACCAGGAACCTTCTACTGTTCAAATGATGCTGAAACTCCAACAGAAGGAAAGAAGGGCCTCAGAATTTGTATAAAACAACTGTAAATTGCAACAATGAATGAGAAGTCATGTTTCTTGGAAATTTTGGGAGGCAAATTTAGAACAATTGTAGAATTTAATATTCTAAACCTGACTATTACTAAGGGTTAAGGATGAAGCTATTAATAGCTCTGCTGGGACAAGTGTAAATGAGGACTGTCCCAGGCAAATCAGGACAAAGGGTCACCTTAGTTTAAATACGGATTAGCATAAAGCCAAGTACCACTGCATTCTAATAGAAGTCTAATAAAATAATCCAAAGAAAGTCAATAAACCCTAAAGACTCAATATACTTCATTACTTTTAAACTTCTAAATGTGGCCCTGGTAGGCATGATATGCTTAAATAAGGGCAGATTAAAGCTAAAATCTCTAAAATGTCAATCAAATACAATTCAAATCTCTTTCAGATTTAGACATAATATTCTCATGTCTCTCTTACCTCTCAAATGCCTACCAATTCAGAATTCCTTTTAAAGTTTATACTTTCAAATATTAAACATTGGTTGGAAGGCTGGGGACATGGCTCGGTGGTATAGCCCCAACCAACCTCCATCAGTTCCTGAGTTTAATCCGCAGAAGCAGTATAAAAAACAAACAAATAATTTGGCATAGCTATGCATACCTGCAGTCCTAGTATTGGGCAAATTAAGGCAGGAAGGTTATGAGTTCAATGCCAACCTCAGCTACTTAAGTTTGAGGTCAACTTGAGCTGAGACCCTGTCTCAATACTGGCAGGGGGTCTATGCTAAGCTGAGCTATATAGTGAGTCCCTGTCAGGGAGGGAGGGAGAAAGAAAAGAAGGAAAGAGAGAGGGAGGGAAAAAAGGAGGGAAGGAAGGAGAGAGAGAAGGAGGGGAAGAGAGAAGGAAGGGAAGAGAGAAGGAAGGAAGAAAGGAAAGAAAGTGGTTGAATGACTTCTGGGTGACAATGTGTGTTTAGAGTGTTACAGGAAAAGGGAGGCCTCACTGCTCTACAAATGACCTGCCAGTCGACAAGATGAATACACACAAGAGTCAGAATTCCTGGCTTATACCATCTTCCTGTTTTCTCCGTGTGTTGTGTGTGTGTGTGTGTGTGTGTGTGTGTGTGTGTGTACCAGCAGCCTTGTTTGTGTCTTTTATTATCTAGTGTTTGGAAAGACTTGTGAAAATAAAATCTCAAGGTCAAGCTAAAAACTCAAAGGAACAGTTTTTTTTCTTAGTTATTATTATTATTTTTATGATTATTATTTTGAGACAAGATCCCACATTGAAGCCCAGGCTAGCTTTTAATTTACCCTGTAGTCCAGACTGCATTTGACCTCTTAGCAACAGTCAGCCTGTTTATACCTTCTAAGTGCTAAGATTTCAAGCATGAGCCACCACATCCAATTTCTAAGATACATTTCTAAGGATACTTGTTGGCATTCTAGCTTCGTCCTTTATAATTATATGTCAGGAATTTGTGCGATTTTTTTAATTTGTTTTTTAATTATCAGGCCTGGAGATGGAGCCCAGGGCCTTGTGTCTACTAAACAAAAGCTCTACTCCTGAGATCTATATCCAACTTATCCCAAGATCTTTCTCAGGCTTTCTGATGTTTGCTATTTATGTTTCTTCTCTTTGGTTTCTTGTTCTTTTCTTACAAAAAGGTCTAAGCAAAGTCTTTGATCCAGATACCTCTGGTTCTCAGACAGAAGTTCATGGTGCTCACACTTCCTCTTTCACATGGTTGGCGTTGAGATTCATTTGTTCACACTACTCTGTTAAGAACCCTTGTCCGGGGTTGAAGAGACCGCTTAGTCTATGAAATGCATGGTGACTTGAGTTCAATCCCAGGAACTTTCCTTGTTTAAAAACAAAAAAACAAAACAAACAAACAAACAACAAAATAAGCCAGGCATGACAGCCAGAGGGGAGAGGTGATGGAGGAGTTAACAGCCCTTGTTAGAGGCCCTAAGCTTGCCTCCCCAGGCTCTAGAACTACAGTTCCAGGGTCTCAGAAAGACTCTTATAACCTCTTCACGCACCAGACATGGTCCTATGCATGCCAGAAAAACACTCATTCACATAAAGTGAAAAATAAAAGTCTGAAAATAATGTCAAACATAGTGATGCAACGCTTATAATCTCAGTGCTAAGGAAGCAGATGTCTAGACCTTGTTCTCCAGCCTAGCCTACTAGGTGAGCACCAGGGCAATGAGAGACCCTGTCTTAAAAAAGGGAGTAGAGGGGCTGGAGAGATGGCTCAGTGGTTAAGAGCACTGACTGCTCTTTCAGAGGTCCTGAGTTCAATTCCATGGTCACAACCATCTATAATGGGGCCCGATATCTTCTTCTGGTGTGTCTATATATAAAAGAAAACTAACTTAAGAGAAAAGACAAAAGGATGGATCCTGAGACATGATATCCACGATTGTCCTCTGGCCTCCATGTGCAACACAAACCTATGTCTGAATATTTGCAACAGGGTAAACATTAGAACTCGACACTAGGAATCAGATCCCCACATCTAGTAAAGATTCTCTTTGACCCTCCCATCTGTCTTATTTTTCTATTGGTGTGACCAAGGCAACTGAGAGAAGAAACAGTTCATTGAGGGTTTACAATTATAGAGGGTGAGGCAAGGACTTGGTATCAGGCAGGCAAGCATGATACAGTAGCTAGGAGTTTATATCTTGAGACACAGTCACAAAGCTGAGAGATAACTAAGTGGGCCTGGTGTGAGCTTTGGAAACCTCGAAGCCTGTCCCCAGTGACATGTCTCCTTCAATAAGGCTGCAGTTCCACCAACTGTGAACCAAGTATTCAAATATGGGCCTATGAGGGCCATTCTCATTCAAATCAGTACACTCTCCCATGGGCAGAAGTATTCTAATATTTACTAATAATGTATGTGTGTGTGTGCATGTGTATGTGCATGTGTGTATCCGTCACCATACTTAGAAGGAAACAAGCCATCCAAAAATGGATAGTGTGACTCAGAAAGTCCCTCTGTACTCTATCCAGAGCAAACATGGATATGGTGCAAAACAGAGGACAGTTATAGGACACAAAGTGTGTGCTCTATCGGTTTCTAATCCAGATGGAGACATAAACCAACACACATGGGAATGATACATTCCATTGGACAGTGGAAGCCCATTCAAACTTTATTCTTTGGCTCATTTATTCTATGTTCTTTCTATACTATTCTTTGATGACAGCCATTTTTTATCATTGTGAAATAAGATCAGTAGATGAGCTTTGTTTCTGCCCTGAATGAGGGTTCATTTGGGACCACATGTGTGATCACACTAAGACAAAAATGGATGGCATAGAACTAAGTTGGGACCCTGTTTATCTTCCACTGTGCAGTGTGGGTCCTATGCCATCCGTGATTAAAACACCCATCCTATTCAAACATGTTAGCCCAGTTTTGGGTTATGTTTCTTGTAGACAGGTGGATGGAGCTATCCAGCCCCATCTTACAGGTAACTATGTCCCTTTTGTGGGCATAAAAGCCATCAGGTAGTGCAATTTTATTTTATGTTTTATAAAAAGCAACTGATTTTTCAAAGACTTTTATTTTTAATTATGTGTCTCAGGGAGCAGTATGTATATCCATGCAGGTGCCTGTGGAGGCCTGTGGAGACATCAGATCACCAGAAGCTGGATTCTCAGACGTTGGTGCTGAGAATAGAGTCCCCGAAAAAGCAGTATATTTTATTAACCTGTGAGCCATCTCTCCAACCAAAAGCAACTTTTAAAAGATGTGGTTTATGCACCATTTAATTCATCCACTTAGAGGGTAAAATTCAGTAGATTTGTAAATATGCTTACAGATTTGTGGCACATATGATCCAATTTTAGAACCTTTTCGGCACTACAGATATTAAATACTTGCTCCCTATTCTCCCCACCCCCAGCCCCAGTCCCTGGCATCCACAAATTCCCTTTCTGTCATCTATAGATTTGCCTCTTCTAGACTTTACACTAAAATGCTATTGCACAACATGTGGTCTTTTGTCTTTTGCTTGCCATGTGTCTGCGAGGTTCATCTGTGTTGAGCATGAAAGGATAACAGATTTATCCATGAATATGCCTGTCGCCTAAAATAGCAACACTTTCACACTAGAAGCAATTTCCTTCTTTCTTCTTCCCAAAAGGAACATTATTGCAGCCTGCTGGTTTTCTCCTGTGTCTTTATTCCTGTTTCTCAAGTAGATTAAGGGGCTAGTTACTTCTTTTTAAAATCATTCATAGTCTTATGCTTTTCTCCCCTGCTTCTTCAATTTCTAAGTGAGTGAATTCTATGTGATACCCAATCAAAAAGACCAAAATAATCCAAAACAAACCCTTCTCTGTATCTCTAAGGCACACTTTTCTTCTTGGATTTACAAGGTCCATGCAGAGAAAAAAGCATGCCTTGATTGACTCCCCCACCCCTACCCCCTGTGGTGACAAGGGGGTCTTCCCAAGGGTTCAACCATTTGAATAAATAGGACACATGAGCACAAACCTAAGATGAGCAAGTGGCAGAATCACCTGTAAACATGTGCCCGGAGCACAGGACTAACCTGAGTAGGCAGGAAAGGATGCATCTACAGGATCCAGCTAATTTATGATTTTTCTTCTAAAGGTTGCCATTCCCCCTTTCTCACTTCCCAACAATATTATATTATATTCTGGCGTGCTTCATGCTTTTATTCCCCAGTTGTTTTGGTGATTAAATCATTTTGGGAGATCTGCAACAGTGACTTTCAGTCGATGCTCCCTTGGTGACAACGGTTATTTTTTTTTTTTTTTTTTTTTTTTTCTGTAAAATGCCTGCTGTTCCCTCTTTCTCTGCTCATTTTCATAGGAATCCCAGGCTGCCTGCAGTCAAATGCTTGGTAGGGAGGCGAGTCAGTGGGTGGAGGAACCTGCAAGAAATCAGCACCAAATTTAATAGGAATAATAAGTTCCTATTGGCCAGTTCTCACCTCTACCCCTCCCCTCCTGGAATAAGGAAGGGTACAGATGTCTCTGAAAGCTATTTGCTGAGCCTCTTGTGAACTGCGGGTTGGCTCACCTGAACTTTAGTCGATGTTCTTAGGTGACAGATTCAGGCTTGATCCTCTCTTTTATCTTTCCACAAAAGTCTTGACACACTGATGTTTATACAACCAGTAGGCCCTCTTGGGCTGAGGGGCAGGAAGCCAGTGGTTGGGAGAACCTGCAAAAAATCAGCCACATATTTAGTGAAGTGTAGGAATAAGCTCTACCCCATGTCTGCTAAGTGGCTAGGTCCCTTAGTTCATTGTCTCTTAGGTATCCCAGCTTCTCTAGAGGGTGAGAGGTGAAGGATAGTACCTCCAGATTAACAGTCCCTAAATCAGAGAGGTGCTAATCTCATGAATTCTCCCGGACTATGGTTATATATAGCTCAGTGATCTCTTATAGTTTAGGCTGGCTGGAAGCTAGTTTTGAACTCACTATAAAGCAAAGGATGACCCTGAACTTCTTGACTCTCCTGCTTTCATCTCCCAAGTGCTGGGATTACAAGAATGAATGAATGCCACCATGTCGAGTTTATGTAGTGCTGGGGATCAAAGCCGAGGCTTTTGTTAAGACAAGCACTCTACCAACTGAGCTATAGTCCTAGCCCTGACCCTGACTCAAAAGACTAGGGTGGAGGAAGGAAAAAGGAAAGAAGAAAGGAAGGAAGAAAAGAGGGAAGGAAGGAAGGAAGGAAGGAAGGAAGAAAAGAGGGAAGGAAGGAAGGAAGGAATGAAGGAAGGAAGGAAGGTGTTGAGAACAAAGGCCAAAGGGTGAGTTGGGAATTAAGAAAGTCCATTTTAGGGCAAAGAGCATGTGGAAGAAGAGAAGTTGGCAGGGATTTGAGACAAAGAAAAAAACAAACAAACAAACAAATCTGTGGACCAGGGCATGGCAAGAAATACATAGAGCAAATGCTCATAAAGAGATGTGGGCAGGTGGCAGACCATAGTCTTGTTGTGACTCATCACAGAGATAAGGAAATATCCTGAGGAGCACCCATCTGAGGGGCTTGAGCAAGTGGGTTTCACTTCTCTGCATTGGCAGATGGAGGATAGATGTGAGCAGCGAGGCATGTTGGGAGTGCTAAGGGCAGGCAGGGGCTGTGGAGTGCAGGGAAGCCCTCCTTCTTATTCCCGTGCTCTTTTACTTCTGACTATTTTCATTGTGGTTTAGTGTTCTATTTTGTGAATTTATCACTATGTCTCTTTCCTCTTGAGGGCCACACAAGTACTTGCAGTTGAAGAGTAGGCATTACAAGGTTTGCTTTCATGAACATTCTAGAGCACATTTTTATTTTGGGAAAAATATGTGAAAACATTTCTAATTATAAATTGAATTAGTGGTTTATGAGGAACTCATATACTCAGCCTTGATATAAGTTACCAAAATCCAAAGAGGCTAAACTACCTTCAACCAATCAATAGAATCAATGTTCTCTACCCTGACAACGTTTTGGTTGGGTCTTGTTTAGAATAGTAAGAGCTACATGTAGAGATCTAGTAAGCCATTCTATGCAAGAGTCTGAACCTTGGCTTTGGCAATATCTGTGTGGTACTTGAAGTACTTGAAGCTCTCAAAGGAAACAAAGAATGGTGGAAGCTGAAGGTAGACAAGAAAGGCTGACAGCACCTAGTGTGGCACTGTGGTGATAAAAGGGCAGTGCTGGAGAGAATCCACTGCATTTGAAAAGATGAAGCCCTAGGTGATTTATTTCACTAGTGCAGGCCCTATCATCGAAGTACTTGCTGTGGTGGTTTGAATGAAAATGGTCTGCATAGGTTCATATGCTTGGAAACTTGGTCCCCAGTTGGCGGAACTATTTGGGAAGGATCAAAATGTGTGACCTGGCTGGAAGAGGTCTGCCACTGGGGGAAGGTTTTGAAGTTTCCCAGTGTGCTTCTCTGTGTCTCCTATTTTGCTGATTGAAATATGAACTCTCGGCTCTTCCAGCTGTCATGCCTTTGCTCTGGCATCGTTAATTCTAATCTCCTAAAACCATATAGCCTAACTGAATATTTTCTTTTATAAGTTACCTTGGTCATGGTACTTTATGATATTCATAGCAAAGGAACTAAGATATTGGTTCACTTGCTCAACTAAAACAAAACAACACAGACTGGCTTCAATACGACAACAGTTCTAGAGGATCAGATGTCTCCGATCAAATGCCCTAGCAGGTTCTGTGTCTGGTGAGGGCTGCTGGTTCATAGGTGGTACTTTTTGTCAGTGTCCTTACAGGTGGGACATATTCATCTTTCTAGAACCTTATATTAAAGCATTTGCTCCATTGGTGTGAGGAGATAGCTTAGTCAGAGCCCCAAAATGACTTAATTACCTTCCAAACCCTCCATTTCCAGATGCTCTCACATTGGTGAAGAGATTTCAACATAGTTATTGAGCAGGAGGAAAGGAAGCCAAATCATTAGATCACAGCATCCAGTACTATGGTGAACACCCAAACCCAGCATGGAGGCACATATCCGTAATCTCAGCACCCAGGAGGTAGATGTTGGGAAATTAAGATTTCAAGGCCAGCCTTGGCTATATAGTCAGTTTGTTGCCATCCCCAGCTATATGAGATCCTATTTCCAAAAACCCAAAATAGAAACAACAAAAAATGACAGTTCTTCACATTCACTGCTACCCTAGAGGGTCAGTTCTGCCTGTAAGAGGTGATTAACAGAGGAACAAGGTCTCAGAAGAGCTAACAGTGTGGTGGCTACCAGTGAAGTTACTGACCCTAAATCTTAGTAGATTTAGGAGCAATGTTTCCTGACTTCTATCACAGTCCAAGCATCACCATGGGAACTGTCCAGTGGTCTATTTTCTTCCAGATCTTCAAGTCTCCCTGGGCTTCTGCTGCATAGGGCCTACAGTCCAGTGTCAGTCTCCCAATGAGTGCCACAATGTGGCCATAGAATGGGGAAATGTGTATTCTTTAACTGGGAGCTTTTATAACCACGATAAGAAGATGAGTGTCTATTCTCAAGCTGAAAGCTTTTTATGGGCATCCAATTGATTCTCTGGTTAAATGACGAAGTGGTTAGAGGAGGGACTTACAGCTTCCATTGTCTACACTCAGGTTTCTTTTGAGAATTTTACAGTAGGTGTGTATTGTTTGCTAGTCAGCACAGAAATAAAGAGATTTGTTTTGTTGAAAAGAAGTGGGGGCTTTGGCACTAAGGAGGAGAAAATTAAAATATGTTACTTATTCATTCCTAGGTTCACGGCTAAGAATCCTTATGACAAATTACAGATTAATAAAAGCATGCAAATTTGGGCTGATGAGAGATCTTAGCTGGTAGAGTACCTGATATGCAAGTATGAAGAACTCTGTTCAATCCCCAGAAATCAAATTTAAAAAGCTGGGCATACTGGGGAAAAGGAGACAGGAGGATCCCTGTGGCTGGCTGAACAGTTAGCCTAGTTTATTTGTCCATTTCCAGGCCACTGAGGGACAGCCCCCCACCCTCTCAAAAAAAAAAAGGTAAATGGTTCCTGAGAAACATCTGAGAATGTCCTTTAACTACAGGATCACATACACTGTACACACAGGAATACATACAAGCATGGAATTTCCTATTAAGTTTTACATGAAAAAGATGTGGATGAGAAGAACACTTTATTCACTATTTGTGGCTGTGTAAACTGGTGTATGTAGCCACTATGGAAATCAGCACAGAGGTTCCCCTCCCACAAAACAAAAAACAAAATAAAATACCCCAAAAAACAAACAAAAGACAAGCAACAAAACAAACCTCTTGAACTACAACATGATCCAGGTTTACTACTCCTGAGTATTTATTTGGACTCTCAGTCAACCTATGACAGCGACACCATATACAAGCAGATTGTGTTGGTGCATGCCTTTGATCCCAGCTCTCAGGAGGCAGAGTCGGGTACATCTCTGTGAGTTTGAGGCCAGCATGGTCTACATAGAGAATTCCAGACTATCCAGGGCTATAATGAGATCATAGAGCCATACATAGTGAGACCCTGGAGGGGTGGGATTGTGAGCATAAGAGTGTGAATGCTCTTGAGAGAATTATTAGGTGAATTAGAATCATTATACAGTGTCTTTTTTCATAGGAAAGAATGAGAGGAAAAGGAGAAATTTTAGAGTTTATGTGTATGAACGGGTATCTGTAGGCATACATGTGTGTACTGTTTGTATGCCTGTGCCCTCAGAGACCAGAACAGGGCATAGAGTCTGGGATGAGAGTTATAGATGGCTGTAAGCTACCATATGGGTGCTGGGAATTGAAACCTTGGTAAAGTGTCCAGTATTTTGAATTCCAGTCCCTGTTGTTTATCTATGAGAATTTTGCTAGGTAGTCCAAACTGGTTTTCAATTATTATTATTTTTATGAAACGGGGTCTCATGCGACCCAGGCTTGCCTCAGACTTCCATGCAGCTGAAGACAGCCTTAGACTGCCAACATCCTTCCTGCCTTTCCCTCTTGAAGTGCTGAGGTCATACTCACATGCCACCATGTGACTTTTCCTAACAAGAATGTGGCACAGCAAGGTAGTTATGGATCAATTCCTGGATAGCATACAGAAAGGAGGAGTAAAAGAAAATGGAGGAAGCGGAGGAAGGGGAGGAGGAGAAAGGGTGGAGGAGGAAGACTTAATCAGTAATGGAACAAGTTATGAAAAGGAAAATATAAGCCAACATTGTGTAGAAGGTAAACTCCCACATGTTTTTTTTTTTTTTTTTTTTTTTTTTTTTTTTTTTTTTTTTTTTTTTAATGACATAACTTCATTCTTTATTGTGAATACATGCCACATTTTCTTTATCCATTTCTCTGTTGATGGCCATTTAGGCTGCTTCCATAGTGTTGCTACTGTAACTAGTGCTCAATAAATGTGGATGCTTAAGTACGTCTGTGGTACGTGGGGTGACCTTAGGCCTTAGGATCCTGCTGCCACAGCTATAGCTGCTTTGATTGCTGCTCTGCCTTTCTTGTCATGATAGAATAGTCCAGTGCCAAACAGCCCTGAAATACAAGTAGCATTACAAGGACCAGATGGATTATATTTAGGAATGTATATGTATGTAAGTATACATGTATACGTGTATATATGCATATGTGAATGTGTGTGTATATATGTATGTGTGTGTATATGTGTATGCATGTATATGTGCATGTATACATACATGCATGTATATGAATGCAATAACAATTGGTGAAAATATGATGAATTTGAAGGAGAGTGGGGATGGGTATATGGGAGCATTTGGAGGGAGAAAAGAGAGAAATGTGAATATAATCTCAAAAAAATATTTTTTAAAAATATAAAACACTTTTTCTGCAAAAGGGGCGGGGTAGCTAGAAAGAATTGGATTGGAATGCTAACAGCATTGGCGTTGACAGTGAGAGGTAAAGTGGGCTGGGAAGAGGGCTCTGCAGCTGAGGGCACTTGTGCCAAGTCTGGCATGGTAGAAGGAGAGAATGAGACGTCTGCATCCTCCCATCCCCACACCGGTGCAATGGTCTGCCAGTCTCCCATTTAGCCCAATCCCTCAGAAAAAAACAAAACAATACATAAACAAACAAATACATAAATAAATGTCCTTTAAAAAGAAAGCTGTACTGCACCCTGCTTTGTTATATTAATGTATTTTCCTTATTCTAGACAGAACAAAAATAATAATTGCCACCCTTTTCCTACCTTCTTTTCCAGCATCTGTTGACCTCAACTGGACTTTTTCCAGGATGAGCCCCTTAACCTCCTTGGCATTGCTTTCATCTTGCCCGCTTTCCTTTCTTAATTTAATTTTCTTCTCTTTTGTTCTTTTGCTCAGCCACACTGGGATTGTCTTCGACAGAGGTATGTTACAGTAAGAAAGATGACATTTTCGTTGATGCTTTTGAAGTAAAACTAATGTATGAGTCTAGCACTGTTCGGGGGAAGAGTGCCAAGGGTGAAGCCTAGGGCCCTGTGCAAGCCAAGCCAGTGATTTGCCTTGAGTTACCTACTGATCCCTGAGAGAGACTTCCAAATGTATACTGTTTTGTGTTCTGGCTGTGTACATGAGTGTAAAGGAGGGTTTTCCTCTATTCTAGCCACTCTTGCCTTATTCAGGCTCTCTCACTGAATTGGAAACTTGCTTTTGTGGCTAGGTAGG
The DNA here is from genome assembly GCF_963924665.1 of Micromys minutus. Lineage (NCBI taxonomy): Eukaryota > Metazoa > Chordata > Mammalia > Rodentia > Muridae > Micromys > Micromys minutus. Next base: position 29,313,094 of record NC_137970.1, on the reverse strand, counting down.
CTGGCCAAGAGCTACCTAAACCACCCTTCTCTATCCCCCTAAACTGGGGCTACAGACACATCCTGTAGCCATGCCCAGATTTCTGTTGGGTTTTCTGCCTGGGATCTGGAGATTTGAACTCAGGTCCACATACTTGCAAGTGCTCTTACCCACTGAGCCATGCATGTCCCCAGCCCCCTTTCAAGTGTATTTTAAAAAGAAGTTTTACACTGAATTTAGCCCTATCATTCCAGCATGCAGTAAACTGAGGCACTTAAGGTAGTGGATTCCAGGATAGCCTGGGCTACAAAGTGAGACACTGATGAGAGAGAGAAAGAGAGATAGAGATAGAGAGAGAGAGAGAGAGAGAGAGAGAGAGGGAGGGAGGGAGGGAGGGAGGGAGGGAGAGAGGGAGGGAGGGAGGGGGAAGATAGGGAGGGAGGGAGGGAGGGAGGGAGATAGGGAGGGGGAGAGGGAGGGAGGGAGGGAGATAGGGAGGGAGGGGGAGAGGGAGGGAGGGAAGGGGAGAGGGTGGGAGGGGGAGAGGGAGGAAGGGAAGGGGAGAGGGTGGGGGGAGGGGGAGGGAGGGAGGGAAGGGGAGAGGGTGGGGGGAGGGGGAGGGAGGGAGGGAAGGGGAGAGGGTGGGGGGAGGGGGAGGGAGGGAGGGAAGGGGAGAGGGTGGGGGGAGGGGGAGGGAGGGAGGGAAGGGGAGAGGGTGGGGGGAGGGGGAGGGAGGGAGGGAAGGGGAGAGGGTGGGGGGAGGGGGAGGGAGAGAGGGAAGAAGCTAGAGATATATAACTCAGTTGACCGATTGCTTATCTAGCATACAAGGAGGTAAATATTTATAATCCCAAGAGATAGAGGCAGGGGTTTTCTATAGAGTTTAAGGCCAGCCTGGGACACAAGAGACTGTGTCTCAAAGCAAGGAAATAAGAAAGACAATCTAAAAAACACCCGCCCAGATCTATTTTAGGTACCTTTGTCCATGCTAGGCAAACAGATTAACACTTAGCTGCATCTCCAGGAAGGCTGGTGGGGTTTCTTCACACCCAATTAGATTGGCATCTGTTTTGCTGTTGTTATTCCTTTTTGTTGTCAATTGTTGCTTTTTTTTTTTTTGAGGCAAATTCTCACATAGTCCAAGCTGACCTGGAACTTGCTATGTAGCTGATGATAACCTTGAACCCTGACTTGAACCCTTGATCTTCCTGTCCCTATCTCCCAAGTGCTGGCATTACAGTGAGAGCCAGAACCACACACTGTAATGAGTAGGTCCGACCTTTGCAAATAAGCTTCTTGTGGTGCTCTAGCCAGTTGCCTTTGACTATGACTTTTGTGACTTGTGCTCCTCTGGCTGCCTGCAGGATGAGGGTGAGGACCCTTGGTATCAGAAGGCATGCAAGTGTGATTGTCAGGGAGGGGCCAATGCTCTGTGGTCTGCTGGATCTACCTCCTTAGACTGTATTCCAGGTGAGTGGCTCAACGCCCGAGCATTCCTCCTTCCAGCTCTCAATCCCTCTGATCTGCTTTCTCTCAAGTTGTCTTGTGAGCCTCACATCTTACAGTGGCCACTGCTCCAACACTCTGTCCATCAGCAGCTGCCAGGCCCTCTCTCTCCCTGGCTTGCCTGAGATAGACAGGTAAGACCCAACTGTCAATATAATCTGAAAGTAACTCAGCATGAGGGAAGTCCCTTCTTTATAGGTATCAGTGGAAATGTGTGCGGGTGGAGGTAGTATTTCTATATCTTCTGATTGGAGTCAGGCTGTCTCCAAATCAGCAATGAGAATAGGGAGGACAAGAATCTAGTAAAACAAGTCGCTTCTAGAAACAAAATTACTGTCATTTCATAGATTGCCAGAGTTCAGGCAAAATGGAGGAGCTCTATAGTTCATGTTGTAATGACCAGACCATAAAATTAGTTTTGTTGCTACTTCATAACTATGACTTTGTTAGTTATGAATCATAATGTAAATATTTTTGAAGACAGCAGTTTGCCAAGGGGGTCTTGACCCACAAGTTGAGAACTGCTTGCTCTATTGGGTTGTTAGGAGAAATAAATGGGACAAGGCGTCATTGTGTTAGACTTGGCCAACTGTGGCCTTTAATAGACATTAGTTCTTTTGTTTTGTTGCCTCCTGGAGGTTACAGAAATTAGAGCAGACTTGCAGAGGCTTGCACTGTCTCTGTAAATATTTCCAAAGCTTAATCCTTTCCATGGCCCAGGCCTGATGGGGCATGAAAGCCATGCCTCTACTGGTTCTGAGAGTGTGTTAATCTCTGTTTCTCAACAGAAACTCAGTCTCTTCTTTAGGAAACTGTGGAGTAGGGGTGGGGAGTTGGGAAACAGAAAGGATGTTCAGTGAAGTGGGGTTTCCTCAGGGATGTCCCATTATGCTTGGTGGCAAGGACTCCTGAAGCTGTTAAATGTGACCTGCCCAATCTTAAAGGACCTTCTCTAGTAGAGCCTGAATCTGCTCAAGGACTTTAACCCCACACCTATTGTGTGCTGGGCACTGATAGGAATGCAGGAACAAAGACTTTGGCTCCATCTAACTAAGGTTGGTCATTCAGTGAAAATGGGATTATTTTTTCTGCTATGGATGGGGAGATAAGCCTCCTCCTGAAGGATGGGGAAGAATCACACTGGGGCACAAGGAAAAGGTGCAAGTAGCCATGGTTTCTTATAGCAAGCAAAAGGAGTTTAGCAGGCGAGGTAGCAAAACAGAAAGTGAGTCTAACCCTCCAGAATCTCCTGCAGTGGCAAAGGGCAGTCTTGATTGTCTAGACTTCTACGTCTTGATCTATCATTTTCTGCCCTTGCTCGCCTGAAGCTGTAATTTTTCTGTAATACAGATGCAAACTTTATTAGAAGTAATCTTTATCTGAAATTCAATCGTGTAAACTACCCATAGCATGAGAAGCAGACTAGAGGGAAGCCAGCTGGGGAATGCTAAGACCTAGCTTTGTTGTTTTCCTCAGAGCCCTGTCACCCCTCTTATCTGGTCAGCCTGATGATCACATACCCTCTTACTCTCTTCTCAGTGTGTCCGACCTGATCATTCTAAGCCTGACATTTGTTTTAAATAAGGTATTTCTAGTAAGGACATCAGATATAGTAGAATTCTACTCCAAAGAAGCTTGCTGAAAAGTAGACGGAGGGCGGGGAATATAGCTCTGTCGGAAAAGTGCCTGTCCAACCCATACCGAGACTGGGTTCCACTGTTGAGCCCTTGATCCCATAACTCTGGAGGTTCAAGTAGGAAGACCATTATTTCAAGACCATATTCAGTGCTACACAGGGAGTTTGAAGAAGTCCTGGATTACATAGGACACAATGTCAAAGATGAATGGATAGGACCAGTGGCATGGCTCAGCAAACCAAGGTGCCCAATAAGCAGACCCACACGGTGGATAGAGAGGGTGACTGCTCAATGTTGTCGTCTGACCTCCGCTCCTTTGCTGATCTTCTACATGTGCACGCTCCCTTCAACCATGCCCCCCAAATAAATAAATATATTCTATTTATAAATATTCATATTTTATAGTAATACATCATATTTATAAATATTTATATTCATTTATATGAATAATGTTTATTCATATAAATGAACTTGAGATTCCAATATGTTCTCTTTATAGTCTTTATTTCTTCTAGCAACACAGATATCTTCAGGTAGAAAGGAAGAAAACCATGTCAGTGTTAAATGGTCAGTTCGTCCTGTTAATTGGCTGTTTTGGGCAGGATTCATGGCAGCAGGACTAGGCTCAAACATCTGGAAGGTGTTTGTTGGTCACTGTTTTCGTTTTCTCATGGAATGCCAAGAGGATCACTTTGTCAGACTTGATCTTCAGAGTTGTTTCTATCGGGGCCTGCCTTAAGAGAGAAGATCCTAGAAAGCACAGAAATATGGGTATTGTCACTCACAGTGGCTAAGAAAGCCCATGGTGGTATGTCAGATAAAGTCTAGGCATCCTGCTCACAGAAGGTCAGCAACCTTTTTTACCATCAGCTAAAACAATTACAAATGCCAATTCTGCCTTTTCCACAGTTGACCTAACATTGGCCTGGCTTCATAAGGGTATAGCAGGGTGGGGCATGCAGAAGCTTAAGAAATGCAGAGGTTAAGCCTGGGGATATAGCCCACATATATGAAGGCCCAGGTTCAATCCTCAGCACTACTCAAAGAAAAAAATATAAAGAAAATCCAATAGCTCTTTAGTACTTTACTTTTATTCCACATTAATATTCTGTTATCTGTACATGTATCTTTTATAAATATTATTCTTTTATTATTTTACATTCTATTATATATTTTCAGTTCTAACACACACACATAAACACAATATACTATTATTCACAGCTCTCAGCTATTTGTCAGAAATGTTCCTGAGCTGCTCTATCCTCCCTTTGTTTTTTTGACCGAACTCATATAGCCAAGCATGACCTTGAATTCCTCGTTGTCCTGAGAACTGGGATTCTAGACGTGTCACTGGGCTTAGTTTTGTTTGGGTTTCTTTGGGGGCAACTTTGTTTTTCTTTTGTGGTGCTGGGATTTGAACCTAGTGCCTTACACATGCTAGGCAAGGGTGGAAATCAGAGAGCTACACACCAAGACCTTGAATATGGTAGATAAATACTCTACCACTGAGCAACATTCCTATCTTTTCCTTTAGCTCTGAATATTCTTTATAAGCAAGCCTGGAGTTCACAGTTACAGCCCCATAAAATAGAGCCTGAATAAAGTATCTTAGTAACACATTTCACAATACCCTTATCAATCTCATTACCAAGGGTCATAGGAACCATGAGAGAGGTTGAATTTTTCCCTTAAGAGTGAGATGACTATACGAAAAGTATAATGGGGCTGGTGAGTTGCGATGGGTCAGTTGGTAAGCATTCTTTCTATGCAAGCTTGGGGACCTGGGTTTCAATTCCCAGCATCCACATTAAACACTAGGCTTCACGAGGTGTGCAGGCACACACCATCAATTCAAGTATTCATGAGGCAGAAGCAGGCAATATATAAGTCTGAGGCTAGCCTGGCATGCATAGTACCAGGCTAGCCTACAGTGCAAAATGAAACCTGATTAAAACAAATTGAATAAACAACCTCAAAACAAAGAAACAAAACCTAGGCATTATTGTATCTGTAACCTCAGCATTGGTAGATGAAGGCAGGAGAATTCTAGGAATTTGGTGGCCAGTCTGCCCAGCCAAAACACTGAACTTTATTTCAGTAAGAGATCCTGTCTTAAAGGAATAAGGCAGAGAGTGATAGAGGAATTCACCCAACATCCTCTTCATGGGACCTCCACATGGACATGTGCACATTCACGCACTTATATGCCTTTCTCTCTCTCTCTCTCTCTCTCTCTCTCTCTCTCTCTCTCTCTCTCTCTCTCTCTCTCTTTCTCTCACCAGTATAGTAGCTGATTATAATAAAATCGCTGGGCAAAACCTTGAGAAGATAATGTCTGTGAGGCCAACCAGGGTCTGCCCTTTGATTCTTGCAAGTACTGGTAGAGGACTGGGCCACACAAAGGGTATACAGCTGTTTATGGTGGGAGCTCTCTCTGGGTCACACTTCCTTAGAATCACCAGATGATTTCCTGAGGATATCCAGAGGGCTAACTCATCCTTGGTCCCATTGCTCAGTGAAAACATATCTTAGTGAGCTCAGATCTCCACAAGGTCCCTCCTGCTTAGCTGTGGCTATCTCCCATTCTTCTGGTACTGTATAGATCATTCAAAATTCTCATCTTGGGTAGGTGGAGGAGAGGACAGACAAGCACGGGGTATTGGATTTCTCCTATAGTTAATCCAAAGAGAAAACATGCAAAGTTAAAGAAAGAACCAACCCATATTGCAGCATGCTCCTTTTTAGCTAGGCACTCTACTCTTCTAAGTATACAACTGTTAAACACTATCTTTTTTGCAAGTGTCTCAAGGCAATATTACTGTGATGCTCATTCACAAGTAAGGAAACAGGCTAAGTGGGCATTAAGAACTAAGCTCACCGGCACTGGGCAGGCCTCTTTATTCCTAACTGCTCATTATAACCATCTGCGGTCCAATCTGAGCAGAGACTCTCTGAGAATATCAGAGTACCGGTGTGCATGAAGCTCCTGGGTGACTACATGGTGCAGCTCAGATTGATTCTTCCTGGTCTATATATAATCTTTGTTTTGTAGCTTGAAGGTGTCAAAGTCCAAGACCCAGAGAACTAGACAAGGAGATAGGGTGACACAGGGCCACCTTGGATTATAAAGGACACCAAACTTCTTTATGCCATCCACATGGCATTATTTAGATTCTGTCTCTCTCTGTATCTCTCTGTGTCTCTGTCTCTCTCCTTCTCCCTCTTTCCTTTCTGAGACAGGATCTCAGGTATTTCAGGCAGGCTGGCCTGGAGCTCACTATGTAGCCAAGGATGTCTTTAAATTGCTTTGTCCTCCTGCTTCTAGCTTTCATGAATTGTATACAACCATGCCCAGGTTCTGTAGATGAAAGCCAAGGCTAGGTAAGGACTCTACCAATTGAGCTCTAGTCCCAGGCCTCTGAAACACACAGTCTGAGCTGCTGGACAAACCCTCCCAGGTCTCTGAGAGCATGACCACTGTAGATGTCCAGCATACTCCGAACTGGTGCACAGAGCGTGTGGGAAGCAAAGCAAGAGAGTCAATGGAAGGTAAATGGAAAGATCAAACTGCTACAGACAGTGACGGGAAGATGGTAACGAGATTTTCCTTCTTTTCTGCCTCTTCCCTATAGCCTATTTCATGGTTTTGGCACATTTGCCTTCATGGCAAACAAAGAAAAAACCCCTTACAGATTAAAAAACCTGGGGAGGTTAGGATGGTTGGTGCACACCCATAATCTCAGTATTTGGGCAGTGAAGGCAGAAAGAACAAGGCCAGGCTTAAACCACAGAGTAAGTATTCATAGTTTCAAGCCAGCCTAGGCTACATGAAACCTTCCATCCTGAAAACCAGTCAGGTCTATGTGACAAGCAAAGGCCCATTAAAACCCTGTTTTCTGTTGTGGGGATCTTGTCCCGCCTTCTGGTAGTTTGACTCTGTCTGGCAGGCTGGAGGGGAGTTGGGGCTTGAGTGTTTGGATCTCTCAATTCACCTGCCCACAAAACTCGTTCCCTAGCAGGCCAAAGCTTTTAAAATGCACTTTGAAAGTATGCTTGTTAAAAATACTCCACTCCGGGAGTGGACTCCTAGACACTGCATTCTTAATAAGCTTCCCTAATGATTCAGCTACACCAGGTGTGATTGCTTGGCTCAGAAAAGCGCCCATACTCTCTCCTGAAAACTGGCATGATTTTAATAGACTTCAAGGCCTTGAGCACTTGATAAACTACAAATGCTGTCCTCTCAAGCCCGGCCACACTGACATGCACTTATAGGCAGAAAGGAAGTAGAGCCATCCTAGCTCTAAGCCTGTGTCTATCCTGTCTATGTGTAATCTCAGGCAGGGCAAGAACATGGCCATTTGTGTAAGTGGGTTGTGTGTGTGTGTGTTTGCATGCACGTGTATACACACACACACACACACACAGACACACACACACACATACACACACACACACATACACACACACACACACACACACACACACACACACAGAAGATGGAACTATGTCCATGCTACAGAAACACAGTACCACTGATCTATAGCCCCCAACTGTTTTACTGAATTTGGGAACCTCAGCCAATGCCACGACAAACACACCTCTTTTGCTTGAATTCAGATTTAAAAACACAGAGAACATAATTTCATTTGCATTATTTGGAATTTATCATTCTCAAATAGGAATGTAGATTGTCAATTGGCAAGATAACCCAATGCTGTTTTTGTTTTGTTTGTTTGTTTTTGGTGGGGGGGGGTTGGCTTAAGCAAGTCAGCTTTAATCTTCTATAGCAGGGTTTAGCCAGTTAATGCTTGCTAGCCAAACCCACCTGCTTTCCTAAACAAATTTTCCCTATTTATTATCTATGTATCTGTCTATTTTTTTACTTATTCATGTTACATCCAGTTCACTGCCCTCCCTCCAGTTTCTCCCTCCCACAATCATTTCCCCCATCTCCCCTCCCCTTCTCTGAGCAGGTGGGCTCCCTTGGTATCCTCACACCCTGGCACATCGTGAGGCTAGGGGTTTCCTCTCCCATCGAGGCTAGACAAGTTAGCCCAGCTAAACAAACAAATCCCACATATAAGCAACAGCTTTAGGTTAGCCTCCACTACAGTTGTTTGGGACCCACGTGAAATGAAGACCAAGTTGCACATCTGCTACATATAACAGGAAGGCCTGGGTCTAGCTGTGTATGCTCTTTCACTGGTGGAGGTCCAGTTGCTGAGAGCCACCAGGGTACAGGTTAGTTGACTGTTGGTCTGTAGACAGGATAAATTTTGGATTGAAAGTTCTGTGGGTGGGTTGGTGTCCCTATCGCTCCACTGGGGTCCCTGCCTGGCTATAGCTTGTTTCAGGTTCCATATCCCCAATACTGTGAGTCACAGCTAAGGTCACGCCCACAGATTCTTGGACACCTCCCTTATCCCAGGTATCTGTCTCATTCTAGAGATGCCCCACCCCACAATGCTGGTTTCAGTGAGAGTACTTAGTTACAAAGCGAAGGGAGCAGCAGGCAACTAGACTATAAGGACCGCTCTGGCTGGCCCCATTTAGAAGAAAGCAGCCTCCTTGAGTTGAGCTGCTGCCTATTTAGTCAGCCCTTATTTTTCTTCAGAGAGTGAGAAAACGACAATTCACAAGAAGTTAGTCTCAGTACACACACACACACACACACACACACACACACACACACACACACACACACACACCATTTTGCTGCTCACTTTTGTTTTATTTCCATAATTGGCATCATCTGCTACCCAAGAACAATTAGAGACCCTACTGTTCTTATGCAGCGCAGTTCAACCTGTGATAACGAGGGAACTAAAACTGGACACCTGGCATTTCACTATGCTATTTCACTACACACCTCTTGGCATTTAGATCTCTAAGTTGATGAGGGAGGTGGGTGCATTTTTCACATCCCCCCTCCTCAATGAGGTTGCCATAGAACCTGCTCCTCCAACCCCCCCACTTTTCTTCAGTTCACCTTCATCCCGTGTGAGCACTTATGGCACATGGGCTCTGTGCATCCAGTATCATGCTGAAAAATGAAATGTCTGCGACCTGCAAATTTACTGTGTTTCTTGCTTTGTCCTTCAAGCCATTTCCTGCTAAAGTTCTGGGATAAGGAGGGGTTCATTCCTTCTTTTGGGTTTTGGGATGAGATCTCTGTTCTTTTTCAGAGCAGTCCAGAGGAGCTGGGACTCCACACATACATATGCCATCACTCTGCCTAGAGATTTTGGGTGTTTGAGTGTGTGCTGTTTTTCCTCCCCAGAATGCCCATATCACAAGCCCCTGGGTTTCGAGTCAGGGGAGGTCACACCAGATCAGATCACTTGCTCCAACCCAGAGCAGTATGTGGGCTGGTATTCCTCGTGGACAGCAAACAAGGCCCGGCTCAACAGTCAAGGTTTTGGGTAAGTAGGGCAGGCAGAGTCATTCTTATATTTTTAAAGATGTGCTTTGAAAAATTAGGTCTGTCTCCTCAATGGATGGCACAGAAAGCATTATTCAACAGCCCCTGACTGAGTGCCTGGTTGTGCCAAGGACTGGCTGTACAGTGCTGGCAGGGTGGGTAAGTCCCTTGGTCTTTGAGGCACACAATGAAGAGGGAGAGACAGACTGTAAACACATCCATGCATCCCTTCACAAGGGATGGACACTGTTGGGAAGATGAAGAAGAAAGAACTCATCAGTTAAACATGCGAGGGAAGTCTTTCTTAAGGAAAAGAACTGAGAATTGGGCTGTCTGAAGGCCCAGAGTTGGGTTGATACCTCTTGATGCTAGTGACCCCTCAAAACTCAGCACCTGTTGACTTTTTACAGCCAACAGAGGATGGCTCCTGGTAATTTGATGTGTTCCTGGCAGGTGTGCTTGGCTTTCCAAGTATCAGGACAGTAGCCAGTGGTTACAGATAGATCTGAAGGAGATCAAGGTGATTTCTGGGATCCTTACCCAAGGACGCTGTGACATTGATGAGTGGATGACCAAGTACAGTGTGCAATATAGGACTGATGAACGCCTGAACTGGGTTTACTATAAGGATCAGACCGGAAACAATCGGGTAAGTGGAGGTCACTCCAAATCAGCCTCAGCTCACAGCCCCTGAGGCGTGCCCCATCCTTATGCTCCCGAGTCCACGTTTCTGTCAGAGCACTGGTCCCTCTGCATGTTGGGACGTCTGTGTTCCTTCTCCACTGTGTCTTCTCTCTTTTTCCAGTTGTAGTCTGGGAGACTAGCAGTTTGTAAATGAATGTTGGTCTTTTGTGCAAAAAAAAAAAGTATTTTTCTGGTTCTTAGTATTAGAATATAGTCTCTTGAAAACACTAGAACATCGACTGTGGGGCTCCATGGGCCTCGCCTGTTATTACTTACTTGTATACTTATGGTTGCTTCTTACTATTGGCTGAGACTGACTGCTTCAAACCTTTTGGAAGCCCAGCAAGTGAGCCACATTGAGGCTAGAGAGATGGCTCTGTGGTTAAGAACACATACTAGTCTTGCAGAGAGCTAGGATCCAGCTCCAGCACTAAGATCATAGGATTCTATAACCCCAGTTCCAGGAGATCAGATGCTCTGGCTTCCAAGGACTTCTGGACCCCCTTTATACATGGCCATACACACACAGAGGTATGCATAATAATAAGAGAAATACTAAAAACAAGTTTGAAAATGTTAGTAATGGGTAATAGTAAGATGAATTAAAATTAACAGCCTACATGGCTCTTTAAAAGATGGTGCCAGTCCAGACAATGTTCTATTCATCCTTGAGGACTGAGTTCCGTCTAGATCTCCATTTGAACTAACATGTTAAGCTCCTGGATGTATTTGGGATCAATAAAAAATAAATTGAAAATTCACTTAGCTGTTTGAAAATGCTAGCTTTTTTTTCTTTTCTTTTTTTCTTTTTTGCACAACAGCAAGGAATTCTTCAGGCTACTTCCTATCTCTGTCCTCTCAATGTGTAGCATAGGCTGGTCCTGGTTCTTTTGCCTCATTCACCTGAACGCTAGGATTACAGGCACATTCCACCACTTCTGGACATTTAATCAGGTTGAATAGACATATGTGGCTAATAATCAGAAAGCCTTGGAGTCCAAGGTGACAGTTTGCACAGTAAGACATTCATGGGTTGAGATTTGAGGTCTTGAGGAGTTTGACACAATGGGAAAAACATTTTGATGCTTTTTTTTTTTGATGCTGGGGATCAGAACCCAGCCTTTTGTGCTTGTTAGTCAAGCACACCACCAACTGGGCCACAGTCCAGCACCTCAAACTTTCACTCTCTGGCCTTTACCAGTTGTACTCTCCAAAAGACTGTAGGATTCAGTTTTCAGCCTTGCGCTTGTGAGGCCTTGATGGTGCTCCGAGGCACTCCACTCTATTCATGACATCTCAGATTTCAGGAACCCCCTCTTCACCTGCTTCTGAGTTGAATGCACTCAAGGACAAACAGCAGGGGAGGGCAGCTCATGCCCTGCTACTAGGAAGAAAGGCAGGATGGCTGTAAACAAGGTGCACCTGTTTTGTGGATGGATAAAGCTAAGTGCAGCCATTAAATATTTTTAGGATAAAGAGGAGGGAATGAAATGCCCTTCTGTCAGGGAGTAGAACACAGTGACCCTGGAAAGAGTGCAAAAAGTGATTTCTTCAGAACTACTGTCTGCAACATCTTACATTGCCTTCTGACAAAACACTAAAGCCTTTTATCCCTTTATGCCAACACTAACTTCTCCTTCCCAGAATTTTCCCTCTAGTTTTTGTCTGTTTGATAAAAATTGTTTTTTTCCAAACCTAAAAGGCATTTGTCACTTGTATCAAAGAAAAAAAAATACACATTTAAGCTTTGGCTTCCAACTTCAGAGGCCGGCACAAGATTTGACTTGAGTGTATTTTGGATATCTTTGGAATATATGCTATGGACCCTTTCAAAACTTTCTGTCAAAGTGAAAAGGATAGAAATGGGAAATAGTTTCTAAAAAAGTCAAGAGGCATATTCTAGCAACCATCCAAGAGGATTATCTGTGATGACAGAAAGCAGCTAATGAGCACTTACAATGTGAGCTGGGCATGTGTTGTGGTAGACTGCTAGCTTAACACATACAAGGACACGGTACCACAAGCAAACACTCAGAAACACATACACACACACACACACACACACACACACACACACACACACAGAGGTAAGAAACTAAATTTTCATCTACCTTTATTTCACATAAATTTAACTGGGCACACATGGCTCCTTGCCACCATTTTGAATAGTGCAACGCCTCCATGCATACTCAGACACCCCCAGTGCTGTTTGCAATCATCCATTCAGATTTAATGGGGTGGTGCAGTTTTCTGTAGTTCATCCACTTTCTAAGTTTCTCCATTGCTTAAAATTGAGGCTGGGGCCAGTGAGATAGCTCAGCAGGTAAAGGTACTTGCCACAAAGCATGGCAACCTAAGTTCAACTCAGAACTCACATGGTAAGAGAGAGCATAGTTCTTGTGGGGAGCACTGTCAGCTTAAGTAGCTTAACACACAAACACACACACAAATACACACTCACACATACATACTAGCTCTAGTCAGGAGTCATTTTACCTTTTCCCTCCTCTATGGTGATACTGAGCAGGCTTCTTGTTTCTGTTTAGGTCTTCTATGGAAACTCAGACCGGAGCTCTACCGTCCAGAACTTACTGAGGCCTCCCATCATTTCCCGCTTCATCCGACTGATCCCTCTAGGCTGGCATGTTCGAATTGCCATCCGGATGGAGCTTCTCGAGTGTGCCAGCAAGTGTGTCTGATGCCCATTTCAGCTCAGTCCTGCCACTTTCAGGAGAGCTTGGGGGAGGGGCACCCTGAAACACCTCTGTGATGAATGGGGCTGTATCTTGAAAGCACTTTACAATATAGATCTGGGTAGAGAATATTTCACTTTTTAAAAGATAGTTTCAAATTTCAATGAGAGAGAGAGAGAGAGAGAGAGAGAGAGAGAGAGAGAGAGAGAGAGAGAGGGAGAGAGAGAGAGAGAGAGAGAGCTTTTCTTCAACTCAGGGCTAAAGAAAATAAGAACAAAGAAAATATCTCTCAAACCAATTTTCTTACACAAACCCAAATAGCAGGGGTAATTTCAGCTCTGGCTCCCATTCTTTTGCTCTTTGTCTCAGTGACTATCAAAGGTAGAGACCCAGGGGAACACAAAGCAGCTCTGATAATTTGAAAAAAAAATCTTTTTGGTTTTTAGCACATTCAGAAGAGGAACATACTATTTAGCAAAGCTTCATATGAACTCTTTCATAAAATCTTCTCTACAGAGGCCTGGAGACAACTACATAGGCATGAAGAAAGCAGAGGGAAGTCTGTTGTATGGCCCAAGAGTCTGTAAACAGTAACCAACCAACCAACCAACCAACCAGTCCAGGCATCTTCCTGGATATGCTTTTGTTTTGAAGGGCTTTGGGCTTTCAGGCACAGGACTGAGGGAATGTGGGCCAGTTGGAGCTCCTTTTGCATAAACTCAAATCTACAGTGGTTGCCAGGATATAAACACAAGGGGCAGACTACATGTATGTGTGGGTAGTGAGGTTTTCCTTATACCGAGGAAACCCAAATGACTAGAATACATCACACCTTCTTTATTTATGGGTACAGTTTTTCAGAAATTGAACAGGCTTGGAAAACAGCTGAGACATAAAATGCCATATCTCTGGCTATTGGGAGGAGAGGATGGTTTGGGGGAAGGAGTCAGGGCTCCAGTTGTACAGGACTGTAGAGGCATAGCTCAGCCAGTAAAGTTCTTGCTGTACAAGCATAGAGATTTGAGTTTATATTTCTCGAATACATGTAAAAAGCCAGGTAGAGACAGGTAAGGTGGAACATGCTTTTAATCTCAGTATCTGGAAGGTAGAGAGGCAAGCAGATCTGAGTTCAGTGCCAGTCTGGTCTATATAGCAGCAGTTCCAAGCTAGCCAAGGGGCTACCCAGTGAGACCCTGTTCTAAGATTTAAAAAAAAAAGACCAGGTATGTAGGGACATATCTGTAAATCTAGGACTAGTAGGCAGGTAGAGACAGGATGATTCCTAGAGTTTGTTTGCCAGTCAGTAAGTTCCAGGTTAATGGACAGACCCTGTCTCAAAACTACAGTGACAAGCAATTGAGGAAGATACCAGATGTCGCCCTCTGTCCAACATGCACAGATATACATACAAACACTGTTAGGTTTCAAACCTGGGTCAAATGGCAGAGTCACACAGTCAACATTCTCCCAGTATTCCTCAACCCCTACCAGGTCCTCCTAGCTGGTATCCCGCCCCATACCCTGAACTCTTGAGCCCAGGAGGTTGGGCTGTTCTCCTCTATCTAGCCCTTTTGGGTACTCTTTCTCTTTGTACCTTTGGGCCTTCTGGCTGCTGCATGTGGTTCCCTTGCTCTCCCCTCTGTCTTTCCCTCCCTCCTCTCCTCACAAGGCCCAGTTCAGTCTGGTCCTGTTCACTCTCTCCCAGATGTTCCTGCCTCTGATGAAGCTCTCCCACATACCTACAATAAACTCCTCCACCATACCTAGGACACATCATGTTCCTTTCCTTTTTCTTTGCTTTTCCCATTTAAACATATAAGTAGGGAAAACAAACAAAACCAAAACCACAAAAAGCCAATAGCTTCTCTCCAAGAGGCTTTTCCCCATCTTGCCCACCCAAACATGCTTACTTAGACATGACATTTGACAGCTCTTTGGGTACTTGTTCTCTGGCAGGAGTAGCTTTAGTCAGAGCTTTGGAGCCTGAGAGAATGACTACTGGTCTCCATCTCATTCCCACCTGTAGCTCAGGCTGAGACTGAAGCTCTTCTCTGGGAGAGGCTGTTAACTGGGGTTCAAGAGGCACATGGAGAGAAGCTATATATGAGAACTGTTCAAAGACGAGGTCTTCGCCTCACACATACAGTGCAGCCTTGGCTAGCAGCTTTTTGCTCTGAGCTATCTTCTATTTCCAGATAGTAAGGAGGATTACATGGACTCACACTTAAATGACCTTGGATGGCCAGACTTGGTGTCTTCCATCTTTAATCCTACCATACCTGAGAGACACAGGCAGATCTCTGTGGGTCCAAGGCCAGGTCTGCATAGCATGCTCCAGGACAGCAAAGGCTACATAGTGAGACTGTCTCAAAAATCAGCCCACCAATCAAATGATCTTGGATGTCACATTCTTCTCAGCAAATCGAACAACTTTTTAAAAAGCCTCAGATTTCCTACCTAGTGTTTTGGAGTTCTCTCTCTCCCTCTCTCTCTCTCTCTCTCTCTCTCTCTCTCTCTGTGTGTGTGTGTGTGTGTGTGTGTGAATAAAGATTTCAGGGAATCTGGGTCGGAGAGGGGATGAGAAGAGGCAGGGAGAAGAGGTCTTATTTTTTGGACAGGGACAGTTGGACGACAAAATGTAACAAGTAAGTGGCCCCAGGTTTAGCTGGTGAATCCTCCAGGGTTCGCCACCGGAGGATTTATATTTATATGGCTTAGTAATTAGGATGTTAGTTGTTGTGCCCAACGATTGTGTTACCTGTTGATTCTAAACTAAAATTCTGTGGTGTTTTCCTTCATGCAGTGAAGTTCTAGAGAAAGGTACAGTGGCAGGGCACCCCAGCCAGCCAAGGAATTGGGATATGTGGGGCTGGCGTGGCAGCAACCTGCCACAAGAAATTAGCAAGTTGAGTAGAGATTTCAGAGCTACAGGTCAGAGAGTCTGCCTAGATGAAAACAAGGCCCACCGGCCTGTCTGCCAGTAGTAGCGTGGTAACATTTTTAAATTATTATTTAACACAACATCTCTACATATGTACAAATTCATTTTGGATAACATTCCTGAAAGCAAACCCTTTTTTGGAAAACTAAGTTACTTTTCTTACTACACTGAGTAATTGTTAGAGAGAATGGCAATAACTTAAGAATACTGATTAGGGAAAAAAGTAAAATGGTACAAGGCAAAGATAAAGTCATTAAATAAGAAAATCATATCATAAATTGGTTTTGTAATAGTTTTATTAACTTTGCATAAACAGTCTTTATTCAAGGTGTAATGATTTGGAGGAAATTTGTCTATTCTTATCACCTCAGCTCTAGGTTACCTGTAATCCCTTCGTTATTTGTATGTAAATTTTTCCTGGTCTGAGCATTTCTCCATATAAATGGAATCTTATGATATATAGTAGTTTATGACTTGTTTCTTGTACTTATCATTGTGTTTTTAAGGTCCATTTGTTAGAGAAGTACTTTTTCCTTTTTTGTTACTAACCTTCTGTGTAGGGTATTCTATTATTATTTCTCCATGCATTTGGGTGGTCTCCACTTTGGGGCTATTGTGATTTAGTCTGCTACATGAAAATTCATATGTAAGTTTTTGCATGGACATGTTATCTTGAGCATGCACATACCCAGAATCGTTGGGTCGCTTGATGACTTTGTGCTTATCCTTACAAAGGACTGCTTCCCCAGGTGGCGGCACCATTTTCTGTTCCCACTCTCTCCACATCTTCAGCAATGCTTCTTGTACTTCAGTAGATCCATCCTAGTACGTGTGAAGCGGCATTCTATGATAATTTTTGATTTGCATTTCTCTAATAACCAATGTTGTTGAGCATCTTTTTAAGTAACCAATTACATATTTTTGGAGAAAAGTCTTGCCCATTTAAAAAAATCTCAATTTATGAATCCATTGAGAGTTCTTTGGGTGTCTTATATACAATTCTCTTATGAAAACATTCCTTCCATCCTGTTTCTCTTCCTGTCGTTGTCTTGGTTTAATTTTGCAAGGATCTCACTAGGTAGCTCTGGCTGGCCTAGAACTCACTATGTAGCTCAGGCTGGCCAGGAACTTTCAAAGATCCTTCTGTCTCTGCCTCCCAAGTTCTGAGATTATGGGTTTTTGTCATCACACCTGGCCATTCTCTTTAAAATCTCTCTTGGTGAAGTCCTTTGAAGCACAACAAATACCAAATTTTAATGAAGTCCAACTTTCCTGTTTCCTTTTTTGGTGTATTATCTGAGAAACTACTGTCAAACCCAAGGTCAAGATTTTCTCGTGTTTTCTTCTAAATATTTTGAAATTCTTTTTAAAAAGTTTTAAAGTTTTAACTCTTACTTTGTGAATAATTATAAAGCCAGAGTCTAATTTCAGTCTTTGGATATCAATATATAGCTCTCTTGGTAACTTCTGTTGAAATTCTACACCACAGTGAATGGTCTTTTTACTCTTTCAAAAACAACTGACTAAGAATATCAAGCTTTTTGCCAGGCCTCATAATCCTATTACCTCACAGTCTTCATTATTGTAGCATTGTAGTATTGCAAAACTAGTACATATAAATCTACCAATTATGGTATGTTTCAAGACTGAACTAACTATTCTGGGCTCCTTAAATTCCTAAGTCAGTATATCTGTAAAGAAGCCAGCCAGGGGTCTCATAATGGAAAATGCTTACAATTTCAGAATTTAATAAATAAGACACTAAGATCTGCAAAATATTTATTTGTAGGTAACTTCCTTTCTATAGTTAATGAAAATGCTAGTATCTTTTTCCTTTTTGTGGCAGGATATATATAGAAACTATTATTAAAGTAAACCTGAAACAGAATCTTCCTTTTTAAAAAATATGTTTGCAATATTATTTCTTCTAGGGGTGACTAATTCAATAAAGATTATATAACAGAGCAAAGTTGTTCCTATCTTAACATATTTTGTTTATCTTTAATACTAGACTTTGGGTTATACATGGAGAATTTTATTTTTTTGAGGACATACACAGGGTGTCTCATGCATGTTAGGCAAATACTCTTCCACTAAGTTCTCTCTACAGCCTGCAGATCACAACAAAATAAAACATTATGGCAAAGCACAACACTTTACATACTTTTAGTTAGTTGTGAAACATTAAATAATGCTATTAAAAAATAGAAGTAATCCTGGTACTTGAGGTGGGAGGTTGGTTATATGGTGTGGTGGTTTGTATATGCTTGGCCAAGGGAGTGGCAGTATTAGTTCTGTCCTTGACTACGGTCATATAACCACTTTGCCAGCTTCCCTGGATATCTAATAAGTTGTTTTTTTTTTTTTTGAACTGCTTCATTCTTTAGTCAATTCAGTCACTACCACTGGAGATGTGATGGAAGACAGCACATGTATTAGTGTGGGCTTTTAGAAAAGACTGTTAAAGGCATGGTGGCTCATCTCTATAAATATGGCAAGTGGAGGCAAGATGTTCAGGAGTTCAATATTATTCTCAACTGCTGGTGAGTTGGAGGATAGCCACACAAGATAATTCCAAAATTAAACAAAACCAACCAACCAACCCATACACTCGATTCAGCCTTCATAAAACAGGGTCCTCTGACCTCCACACACTTGCTGTGGCACATACATGTGTACACTCACACAGAGACAGACATAGAATGTGAAGTTCTGAGTTTGAGCTCTTACCTCCTTTAAAGAATGTTACATAAAACTGGAAAATAACAGACATGAAGTACCTCAAGTCTGAGGTACTGTTCCCCCACAAAGCAGTGCACAGCCATACCTCCATATGGACTATACACGAGGAGGTATAGCCATTGTGCCCGGTAGTGTCCCTTTTGGCTCAGAGTAGTCCAGTAGTATTCCCGTTGGCTCAGGATAATGCACAGTTGGCGCCAATCAGCCATCAGTTAGCTATGTCTGTGTGTATTATCTAATTGCTTCTGTGCTGTATGCACAGAGTTCTGTGGAGGCAACAGAGCCCTTACAGCCCCAAAAGCACATTTACTATTGGACTTCTCTGAAAGAGTTTGTCAAGCCCTGCTCTAGAACAAGAAGCAATCTTCCACAGCTGACCATCTTTCTTTGTAGTACTAAGCACAAAACGGCTCAGTATGTCTCTTTATCCTCAAATTACAAAGTGAGCAGCAAACAAACTATATAAATGACAACACTCAGGGTGAAAGAAACCAAAGTTTTCACAATGCCATAAGGGGAAAAGAACTTTATAAATAAAAAAAAATAATTAAGTAACAGGATTTGCTTTGTTTTACATTAATTTCACTCCTTTAAACTGATTACAACTTCAAAGGCCCATTGCCCCTCATTTGAATTCGAACATATTCTTGTTTACAAAGAAATGATTAAAATGGAGCTGCTTGCTGTTCAAAGGCAAGAAGGACCACAGGGCTCAAAATTGGGAAAGCCTGGCAGTCACATCAGTCAGTGCAAAATCTGCATTTTATTAAAGACATGTGGGAAGATCCATTCAAAAATACATTGTGCTCAGTAAAAATTAACCATTTCATGCTGTTAATGAAGGTTACCACAGAGTAGATATTTGTAGAATATGTACAGCAACAATAGAAATTTTACAGAACTTTAGAATGGAATACATGCCAGAAAAAACTTGTTAAGATGTACCAACACATGATACAAAGAGTTATAGAAACACTTTACAAATGGTTCATAATTAGCTTGTGAGGAATTGTAAGTATTCAACACTTTAAATTCAGTTTGGATTCAAAAATTAAAAAGATTAACAACCACATCACACCCTTGCCACAGTAAAAAGTATGGATTACACTTTATATAGTAGATTATAAAGTCTATGCAATTAAGAATGTCCACTGATTTTCATCTACCACACATCGGATGGCATATCCCTCTGGCTTATCCCGATTTTTGTTTTTAAGAATGAACAGGGGTCTCAGTGTCACCCTGTCCTTCATCTTCCCAGAATACCATACCCTTCAAACTTAGTAAAGACTGAAGACGCTCTGATAATTATCTAAATATATACAGAATAATGACCTGAATTCAGCATGGCACAAAGCAATTCTTGGAGCTAGAACTCTGGGGTAACTGTTTGGTTTGGCTTAATTGTCTCTGTTCATCAATGCAAGTTTACAGTGAGAATCACTTCTTGCTATCACCACATAGCCTGCTCCTCCCCCAGCCCAACTCCATCACTGACCAAAGAGAGTCAACAAGAGAGGGAGAGACTGGTGACTAGAACCCACTGATCATCCCGAGGGAAATGGATTTTCTGTGAGCTTTACTTTCCACTTTTGGAAAAAGGAAGCCAGTATGGAGAGTACACATTCTCCACAAGGAAAAGCATAGTCTTTCTCAGAAACTCTACTGAGTTTTTGATGATTCTGGCAATAAACACTTTAATCCCCCAATAGGGACAAAAGTCAAGGCATCTACCTTTTCGATTCCTGGGTTTCTTCTGATCAAACCTGAAGCACAGCACTAGAACAAGCTTGTCTATGCCTGAAATGAATCACATCAGCCTTCTGGGAAGGGAACTCTCCAACCAAAGGAAGTCCTGAGGGATTCTCAGCGGGTCTGCCAAACACAAGGGGACATGGAGGGACAGATAAGGCCTCTTTCTCCCTGATACTCTGCCTGGGAAGAGCAGCAAACAAGGCAACTTCTAATCTGCATACAACACAGAGACTGATTTCAGATTCCCAAGGAGGACCAGTTGGACTGAGGATCAAAGGGGTGTTGTGAGCTCACCCTTGGAAAGGAAGGAAGGGCCTTACTAGTGAAACCAGTTTCACTCCAGCAGTTCTGCTGGCCCTACAATTCCAGCGTACAGACTATGACACTTTTATTTATTTATTTATTTATTTATTTATTTAATTTATTTATTTATTTATCCATCCGTCCATTCATCCATCCATCCATCCATCCATCCATCCATCCATCCATCCATCCATCTATCTATCCACCCATCCATTCATTTTTCTGGCAAAAACAAGAGACAACCCTCCCTTAAATGTAGGAGTAAACAGTTGAATGAAAGTACAAAGCAGGTCAGATCGTATTTAACAGCCTACAGTAAATAGAAAGAAAGGTGGGTCATGCCCAGAGAGGAAAAAGGTGGAGTAGGGAACAGGCCAAATGATGATGAATTGAACAAAGCGCTGTGGGCAATGATGGTTTATAGAAGGAACGGGCACAAAGTCTACCATCTTTTATAGTACATTGAATTTAAAAAAAAAACTAATTGCATGGGCAATAGGCCCAGAGTTTCCTAGTTACTTGGCTTTTCCCTCCAGGTGTATGCAAACAGGTAAAGGCTTTTCTTTTCTTGCATGGCTCCTTACTCATGGTTTCTATGATTGAACTTTTTGATTGAACCAGACCCTTAAGATATTCTGGACTTCCGCTGGTCAAGAAGCTAAAGAGGAAACCATAACCATTTGCAAGTTTGGATTTGCTTGTCTGTTTTATTTTCTGGTATTCTGGCCTTTTACAATTTGGTAAGGACCTACTCCTAAGATTCCAGTGCTGGAGCTGAGTGACATTTGGACTGTTTTGTCTGCAATCTCTTTTAAAGAAACTAGAACTGTTATTTCTTAAGCCTTAAGTGAGTTTCAAGGAACTTTTTACCAGTAATGAACTAAAGGAGGCAAGGAAATAAATATCCCACTTTGTTCTGACTTGGCTTAGTGAAACCTACCATTATAGACCCAGTTCACAGAAGTAGGTATCTGTGGCTCTTCATACGTACCCACATAGTGGGGTTCAACAGCCCACTCTAATGAAGCAGGCAATGAACTTCCAAATGCAAAAGCAATGTCATCCAGAACACAGGTTTTGAGCACTAGAGATATGCAGTTCTGCTGAGTCCCAGCCAAGGCCCAGCTATGACTTCCAATGAGCTACTTACTATCCTTGCCAAAAGCTCTGTGACCACTGAGACCTAGGTGAACAGAATGAACAAAGCCTTCTACATACTGAAAAAGTAATCCTCTGGCCTTTGAAAAAATTATACACATATGAGTTATTCTCAATACATGGCTAGAAGAAAATAAATGGCTTTTTTCCTTATTTACTCTAAAGACTAGTTTAAGTGAGGATACTATGATATCAACTAAGAGGTACTGGGAAGGGAAAATGGGGTAGCATTTCCTAGTGGAGTCCACTAATTTTCTGATTAGGAACATGCTAAACTGGCTAACTCTACAACCACAACATACTTGTATAATACACAGCGTGACTAGAGACTGACCAGCATAGGTCTGCTTAGAATTAAAGTATACAACTGCATATGGTAAGTCTTAAAAGCATGTTTTAAAACAGATTTAACCAAAGCATACAGCACAATACTTCTAGAATAGCCACAGCACAACCACCAAGAAAGAGTTTTGCTTCTAATCAGTCTGCCATATGCTAATATTTTTAAAGAGCTATTAAACGACTTGAATAAAAAAACAAAGACATTTTCTTTCGGTAGACACAGCTGAAAGCCATGATGCCTTTGAGCAGTTGGTAAAAATCATGCCAATCTGCCAGGCTGCTGCTTGCTTCTAAATATAAGCCTCATGGCTAAGAAAGATTTTCTAAGGATGCTAACCTAGAATTTAAGTTCTCAAACATATATAAAGTAACTCTGGTTTCCTCCCAAAGTATGCACCTTTTAGCAGGTCCACCACAATGGCAATGAACAATAGGATTGCAAGGATTTGAAAACAGTGGTAGAGGATTCTTAAAGAGAATACAATGTCGAGGAATTCACTCTTGCAATTATGTAGCCTGGAAAGCCCAAGGCCAGAGGCAAACTCTGCAGAGTGGTTGGCCTGAAATGGTCTCAGGCAGGACTTCTTAACCTTGGTACTAGTAATGAGTGGAAATATTCTGGGGGATGCCTAGCAACATCCCTGGCCTCTACCCACTAGATACTGGGAGCAGCCCATGACAACCAACTGTCTCCAGACATTGTCAAATGTGCCCTGGTGGGCAAAACTGCTCTTGGCTGAGAAGTGGTGCTGCAGAGATAGCTCACTTGAACCTCTTGGCATCGGGTCCTCTCTTCTGGTCGTGGGCTCGAGAGAGTCCTAGACTTCAGTTAAGACTGAACAAAGATCAGTTAAAGTTTCCTTAGAACTTCAGAAAAGAAAGAGGATGATAGAGAACTAAAATGAGAGAGACGGTGAAAACAAAGGTTCTTTTTGAAAGGTGATCAGCAATAGCTTCCTAACACAAAGTACTTCTAAGCCTTCAGTTCAACCTTTGTGTCCTTTAGGATGTCAGCACAGATAACAGAACACAGATGTCATCAATTCCCCCTCCTAAAAAAAATGTGGGGGTTTTGTGACTTTCAGTCAACTCCTTCCCGCTGTGGATGGCATCTTTTTGAGGCCAATGAATGACCAATCAGAGGGGGAAGTGACAGTTAAAAGCTAAGAGAGGGCTCATTAGATCTGAGAGAAAAACGTTACTGCCCCCATCTGTGAGCAGGAAGAGAATAAATGGGATTGTAGATTCACTTATAGCTTATTGAGGATCAAGGAAAAGTCAGAACGGACAAGAGCTAAGAAGAGGATAAAAGAGCTAGCTCAGAAACACTAGTTGAAAACATTGTAGCTATTTTCTGGCTCAAATCTGGGAATGTAGGAAAAGTTAAGTGTTGACTTCATCAGTTAGGAATAGTTTGCTTTAGGTAGAAGGCAATTGTTCTAGCCCTTCTTTAAAGAACCATCATGAATATAAATGCTCTGCAAACATCTGAGATCCCAGTGTTAGCAAAGATGACAACATGGGAAACCAGCCCCTTGGTGATGACGAGCCACGAATGCCACAGCATGGCAATGGGACCTCGCGGTTCCTAAGCACACAGCACAGTGAGAAGTCTTTCCAGAGGAAACAAAATGTAGTTTCTGGTTTTGCAGGGGGCAGGGGGCAGGGGATACAAAGGTACAGACCTAGTGTGAAAAAGACTTAAATATACAACTTTTTAGTGTCACTATATCCAGGCAAAAACTGCTGAGGATCTACCTCACTTGGATAACTAAAGATGTGCCTGGGAAAAGCCAGAATTCAGAGCTACCCAGACAGCACTGAACTGGTAACAGAAACAAGATAGGAAAAGAACTCAAGAGCATGCAAAATGAATCAAATTGTTTCCATGATAGTACCCAGTTGAGTTTCATTTTAGTGCCTATTATACTTATTAAAATTAAATAAAAAGCACCTTAAAATGATCTCTATATATATAATCAATACACATCATTAATAGTATTTATATAAATATGCAATATGCACACAATTTAAGCTTCAAAGAATCTAAGACCTTTATAATCTTCATCATCATCAGTGCTATGATTCTCAAAATCTCAGGGAAGGGTTAACA
This sequence comes from Micromys minutus, assembly GCF_963924665.1. Taxonomy (NCBI): domain Eukaryota; kingdom Metazoa; phylum Chordata; class Mammalia; order Rodentia; family Muridae; genus Micromys; species Micromys minutus. Next base: position 29,288,817 of record NC_137970.1, on the reverse strand, counting down.
GTTACTCAGCATATTTCAGTGACAGCTGACTTTATTTGTGAACTGACAGTCTCAGAATTCTGGAATAAGTACTAAATACTGAAAAGTTACGTCTCTGAGGGATGGGAGTGATCTCTAAAAGTCTTATTGCTAAGAGACTACTTTCAAACCCTATGACTACTGATAGATGATGGTGTTGAAGTGTTTGAGTTTTTTGTTTGTTTTTTGTTTTTTACTTTTTTGTTTTGTTTTGTCCAAGATGGTCTAGAGACAGGTGGGTATGATGCTTGCCGGCCAGAGGCCTTGGTGATACTGGATAGTAACTTGGGAGTTGACAGTGATCAGATAAGAGAAGGATGTAGTCCTGTTCTGATAGATGGAGTGTATGTATATACAGGTGTACATGATGACCTTTGTTATAAATGGACAGTCCCAGGAAGGAAAAAAGGACATAGCAATTTTCTTTACATCTGGAATTGCTTCAGGAGCCTTGTAATATATTAGAAGAGCAACAACAACAACAACAACAACAAAGCAGTTAGAAGAAGAAATGCCATACACGTAGCTCAGATCCCACCTGAAGGCCAGAGTCTCCAGGAGGGCAGACAGCACTCAGGAGCATAGAGCTGGTTTGCAAGATCCGCAGACAGGTGCCTCTTACAACCTCACAACAAGGAATGTTCACTGGCAAATCTTTGGTCTACACTCTAACACTAATGCTAAGTGGAAGAGCACATTCTCTGTAAAGACCCATGCACACCACTTCTGTCTGTCCTTCTCTCATGTGCCAGTTAATGTCCCTGGACACAAATGAGAGCCAAGTGTCCTTGGACAGAAATGAGGCCTGTTGGGCTCCTTACTGACTTATCCAACCTTCTTCTCCCATGGGCCTTGAAATAGATGCTGTATTTGTCTGCTACCAAGGATCATGTCTAGAGGCTACTGCTGGGGCCTAAAAGTTGAGCAAAGTTTATACTGTTACAATCACATGTAGCCACAATTCAACTCCCTTTATTATAAGTATAATACTCACTTCATATCACAAATGTATAAAAATATGGCAGATAGTGTCATAACGATACTTTCTTTAAATGAATATATTTATAAAACAGACAGTTATTTACCATATATATATTTATATATAGAATAAAATACTCCTGATGCAATATATAAATGTTACTGTTAAGTTTTTATAGAAACTACTGTAGCTGTCCCACTGCTTCACAATGTTCCAAACAGCTCAAAATAACTTTACATTGTAACATAAAAGGTATGATTATAACAGTACAATATTAATTATAAATAAATGTTACAAATCCTATCAAATATGGAAGCTTAGAAAACAATTTAAGACATACAGTCATCTGCTAACCCTTCAAAGGGATACTCATAGATTACAATAAACCCCACATTTAGTCTAGTCAGAAAATAATATGTGGTAAGGGCATCGGTCAACATGAATTTTTCTATCCCTCATATCCAGGACACACCCTGGCTTCCCCAAGTTCAACAGAGATTGCACTAAAGCTGGAATGTAATGGGGAGAAACTGGCAAGAATTACTTCTTTCTCAATGGCACACTCTATCCATTCTCACACAAGATCTGTGGGGAGTGATGATCCCTAAAGAACTCCCGTGGCTCTAAGATCCCTGACTAGCATTTGTGGCTGTGAGGAGCCAGATGGCCCCTCTCACACACAATATTGCACACACCTTCATAAAGCTGAAAATACTGGCTTATTACCCTGGCCCAACCCATTTCCCAACCCACCCTGAACCCTACCCTCCCAACTGGCTTATCTTCCCCCTCCCCCACATACATACCCTCCATCCCAGCATAAATTACAAGGCTGTCTCTTTTAAATCATTCAAATTTGGCATTCGTGAGCGATTTGTTCTGTTATAAGGGTGCCCATTTGGCCCACTCTTGGCACCCAGTTGTTCGGAATAGGAAGGCCCCTCTGTGGCACTCCTGGTCACAGAGGACACGTGCCAACCAGGATCCATCTGACCTGGCAGCTGAAGGGCTGGTCTGCCTTTTGGTGTAGGTTCCTGCCTGATGTTGCTGCTCCCACCAGAGGCCTGGCTCAGAGGGTGAATCCGAATTTCTGAGAAGGAATTTTTGGCTTGTTGAGCTGTTAAGGGCTGGAACCGAGGATCTGAAGAAGCCGGGTGATTGGTTGATGAAGAGAGATGCAACAGCTTGCGAAGGGATTTTAGTGGTTGGCTCTGAAAGAAAGATTCAGGTATGCCCAAGATTTAATTTAGAGTAGGTGAAGGACATGGAAGGACATAAAGTTCAAGTGCAAGGTAACTAAACAGAGGCAGGAAGGGAGACCACGTTTCTCATACTTCAGACACAGAAAGGAGAAACAACAGCAAACATGAGTGTCCCTTTCCTTTTTCAGGAGACTTCCCAAATAAGTCTTCACTTATATTTCACCAGTGTTAGGGTTAATCTTAACTGTTGAAAGACTGGGTTTAGAATCTCTGTGGAAATATACCCCTGGGTGTGTTTATGATGGTATTTCTAAAGAGATTTTACTAAGGTGGGAAGACCCACTCTGAATGTAGGCAGCAACATCCCAGCAGCTGGTGTCCTTGACCAAATAAAAGAAGAAAGTAGGCTGAACACTGGTACTTCTCTCTCATTTTCCTGACTGTGGATACAGTGTGACATGCTGTCATGCCTTCCCCATTGTGATAGACTCTACCCTCTCCATCTATGAAGATATTTTGCCACAGCAATAGCAGGAGTAATTAATAAAACTGGATAGAACTTTAACTTATAATCATATCTAGCTGCAAGAGAAGCTGGAAGATGTTTTAGGAATAGATGCAGTGAATTATTGTATAGCAGTTCCCTTTTTGATACTACATCCTCATGTTCTATATTGTATTTTAATGCTTCATTTAATCCTTTTGATGTGGGAATGGCACAATCTGGGTACTAAAAATACAAAGAATTTCAGCTGCTCACAGAAACATTGGCTAGTGGACTTCCTGCTAACAGAATGGCTGCTGGTGAAAGGCCCTCCAGGGAATGGCACTGTTCAAGGGAGACAGGTATGGAAACAGAAAGCCAGGTCCTAGATGAGATCTGTCCCTCTCTAGCAAACTATTTTCAGTTAACTCCTGAGCCTCAAGTTTTTCAGTGGTGAAAGGCAGCACTTTCTCTTCCTCTACCATAATCATTAAATGCAGGAGAATCACTACCAGAAGAGGCATCGAAAGCCAAGTATGTCACTATACAGATTTAATCCTAGATATATGCATGGGAGGGTAAGACAAGAGAATCGCAAATTTGAGAGTAGTTTAGGAAACTTTCCAAGATTCAAAAAACAAAAAAACAACAACAGAGCAACACACACACAGACACACACACACACACAGACACACACACACACACACACATATACACACACACACACACACCATAAACAAACCAAGCTATTACGAACGCACCATAGGCTGGAAAAACTCAGAGTACTTTTATCCTGAGTGCCATACTATAAGCCACATGCATTTTAACTATTGGTCAACTTTGAATCACATTAAAAATCTCTAGGAAAACTTCCAGATTTGAAAAAACGGGGTGCTAGCAACCAAGATAAATGAATTGTTAACCAACTCAAGGAGAAAGAGCTTCTAGGAAAGCGCCCTTCACAATCTCTATGGCATTATTTTCCAAAGAAAGCTGTGAGGTCTCCATAAGAGGTGGCAGAGTGTTCTATGCACTGGAGATATTCAAAGGGCATCTTTCTCTACCCTCATCTCACTTATGTACCCCAGGGTGACCTCCAACTCTCGATCCTCCTTGCTCCTTGCCTTTATGTGGCACAGGTTGGCCTGGATCTCTGTTGATATAGCCCAGCATAGTTTCAAATTTTTCATATTCCTGCCTCCAACTTCCAAGTGTTGAGATTATAGCTCTGTGGCACCATCCTATACTGTTTTTTGGTTTTTATTAAAATAATAAAAATGAGTCTCTCTTAGTCAATTTTATAAAATTATCAAGCAATTATAATAATCCAGAATCAGATGGAGAGATGAAGTTATTAGAAAGGTGCCCCTTAGCACCAGGATGTCAGATCTTTGTGTTCCTATTTTGAATAAGCATCTACCCACCAAAATTAGGATATCTCATTCCCTATGTCCCCATTACCCTCAGAGTAGATTATGCCATAAGTACAAAATATGAATGGCCAGACAAAGAGAATGGAAATTTTGGAGAACTTCTGTTTACAGTTCCAAGTAACATATTATAGTGAAACAAGCCAGATCTATAGCCCTAGAATGTGGGATATAAATCCAGGAGGATTGTTAATTTCAGGCCAGTTTGGATTACATAGCAAATTGTAGGCAAACCTGCACTAACTGGTATCACGCTTTCTTAAGGAAAAAAAAAAAAAGAGAACAAAACAGAAAATCTATAAAAAGTAGAGTCACTGCCTCTCAATTCCAGAAATTTGGTTAAAATAAACATGGCAGATTATGTCATTGTGTTTATTATGGGGTATATAAAAAATATAATACTGAAACATTTCCAATAAGGATAACTGTTTAAAACAGATATGTTAATTACTTGAAAAAAGAGATGAAAGCTCTCTACATGGCAGATAAATATAACCCCATGTTACTGTACAAAATGTAGTTCCTAATAAAAGTGCTTGCCTGTCTTTATAAAAACAGTTTGGATTTCAAAAGTTAAAATACTCTTTCAGAAAGCTTCTATTATCTGGCTTTCAAGGCCCAATTTATATGCTACCATCTTTAATTTAACCTTATTCTTCCCACAAACTGTTTATCCTCACCAATACTTCATAGCATACCTTACTCTGTAATACCATCTTCATGTACCTGTCTCCTGAGCTGTAGTGTATGGGCTACGACTAGCTCTTCTTCATTACTCCACATTGCTCCTCTGCTCTCCCCAGCTAGGTGAAGGGTGGTGGAGGCTTCCTTTTTTCCACAGTGGGAATCACTGACATAGGATTCATCCTGACTTGCAAAGTAGCATCAAGGCTATTCATTATGGTCTATTTGGGGGAAGCTACTTATTTTTCTCCTTCCTTGCTTTCCCATCCTGAAAATCTGGAAGTGATGCTGGCTGCATTCACCTGGGTCTGTAGATCTGAGAGCTTCTCAGGTCGCCACTCCTTTGGTCTGCTGCTTGCAGTGCTAGAAGAATGAATGGCTTTCTGTAAAGTCAATAAATCAGGACTATCAGTGTTGGGCACCTAGAGGGAAAGATAGAGAAGGATTCAACAAGTACACCAACAACCTTAATTAACATATACAACCACACCCAAGAGGAGACCCAAACTGAAAAGTAAACTGAACTAAACCAAAATTTAAAAGAGGGAGAAAAACAAAACAAAACAAAAAGGCCCAGTAAGTAAACCAAAACTCTCTAAATGTTCATGATGCAAGTAGTGCTACTTAAATTCTGCTGCCTTCTTAGTAATTTTCCCTGCATTAGGAAAAATTGGCAGATGTCATGCAGCTTGGTTAAAACCTTAACCCTTAAAGCATTCCCATGCTGTTAGTTTCAGTAGCTGTAAGAGAGAACAGTTAAAGTGGGGTGGTCCAGGAACGGTTGTGGCATCCTCATTCCATACTGTAGTTAGGTTATGAACCAGTTCAATAAAACAAAAGCAAAAAGAAAATCTCATGCTGGGAATATGATGCAAAAGTCTGTATTTGATACTGCCAAAGAAGTCTAGGGAGCTTTCGAGGGGAGAAAAAGTACGGAGGTATGGTTTGAATCATAGTCCCAAACCACTGCCCAGTAAATCTGGGTCTGGCATTATGTACTTAGAAACTGCTTGAAATTACACCACAAATTTCGAATAAATGCAATTGGTTTATTCAATGGTTTTAGTGGACAAAGGAAGAGTTATACCAAATGCCAAGCAAAAGCCATGGCTGTACACCTAGTGACTAGCAAAAGCTAGAGGCAGGTAAGGAAGAACAAGTTATCAACTAGGACAAGCTGCTTTTTTTCATGGAGCCTGCTAGCTCAATTCAAAGTTGGTTTTAAAGAAACAAACTGCCAACCAAACGGTTACAAAGTACATGGACTGAGCCAAGTGCAAAGACATTTGTTGAGCTTGTCAATCAGATTCTTAACAGGAATTAGAAGATTTCAAGAATGCTGACTGCCAATAATTGGCTGGTCAGCCCATCCAAACCAGCCTTACTAGTTTGTTTAGTAGGCTTATGTGTCAATGTCTTTAACTGGTGCAGAAAACCCAGAATAGGCATATATAATATATATAAAGTATATGTATTATATGTATATTCATATATCCCAGTTAATTTATGAAACTGGCTCAGGTACTTAACTAGCACAAAGATTATGACCCCATGAAAATAAGACATGCTGTTGTCATCAGTAAAACGAGTTTACTGGAGCAGTTTTCAGGGCTACGATATGTAAAAATGGGTACCATGGGTGGAGTGACTACAGGAAGCTTTTTCAAAGAAGAACTATGCTTTAAATGATTCTTTGAATTAAAAAGAGGAAAGAGGGATTTCTTGATGCTTGGATTCTCTCCGTTGGTGGAGTCTGTCTGTAATATAAGATACAAATGAGCTAATAGCAAAAAAGAAAATATAAAATAAATAGGTGCTTTAATTGAAACTACTAGACCTTAAATGATTAAATATTAACAATCATGGAAAGAATCTCTGTGCTTTGCATCTAGAAAGATTTTCTATTATTTTTTTTACCGGGAAATAATAATGTAAGTTTAGACAAGTACAAAAATTTTCAGAGTCTATACAATGGTTATGAGCAATAGTACAGGGATACCTGAGACCTTTAGGCACCTTCTTATATTATGCTTAATTAGGAGTTTATTTATTGCCAAAAATAAGACTGTTTTGAAGAATTGTGTTTAATGAGTTACTGATGAATTTCAGCCATTATTAATTGTTAGAACTTCAGCAACTAAGAGATTTTACCATATGGATTATTTTTTTTATAAAAGAAAATATACACCAAGTCCTTTAGATTTTCTTGGTCAATTAACTTGATACAGTCAATATCACTTGGGAGATGGTTACCAGTGTTGGTGGATACTAAGGGTAGTTGAGCAGCCCTACACTATACTGTTAGAAGTATATACCTCATTTAAAATATCTGGTACAATTCAGAATTCTGGATTTCAAAGAGATAGAAGTTTAATCTTCAGGGCTGGTAAGATGGCTCAGTGGGGTACTTGGCAACCAGAGACTGAATCCCCAAAACTCACATAAAAGTCAACAGAGAGGACCAACTCCACAAAGTTACCCTCTGACTTTTCTATACTATGGCGCCTGTGCACTCCTCCCTCATATCATGCACATGCAATCATTTTTTAAAAGTTCAATCTTTACATTGAAGTCATTTCAAGCTGAGATACTAAGTAAGATCCAATTACCAAGTTAGTAAAGTCACCATATGCTCTGTGGACTTATGTAATTCCCTGGGTATATAACTAAAACCAGATTCCCCAAGGCAGCTTCTAGACTTGCTGGAGTCAAAGCAGGCACCTTTACAATACAGAATAATTTTTGGCACCTCTCTCCTCTCTTTTGGCTACCTCAGTGGTCAGAGAACAAAAACGTATAGAAATGCAGTAAGATCATCTCTTCATTGGTGTATATGTGAAGACATTTGTGTAAATATCTGAGTTTTTCTGTTTTAATGAGAGGCCTTTCACTGGGGAAACCAGTTTTAATTCTGAGAACTCTGTGACTTTGGACAGGTCACCACTTGCTTGGCTCAGCTTCTATTCTAGTAAACTATAGGATCAGCTATACCTGGTCATCTGGCATCAGATTTCAGTTTCTTGGAATCTTGTGTAAAAGTTTCAATACCATCTTTTTTTTTTTTTTTTTTTTTTTGGTTTGTCTCACTTAACTTTCTATCTATTGAATTTTAGAAAGTGAAAACAAGTTCCCTTTCGTTACATTTGAATGTTCATTCAAAGGAAGCAGAGTTAAGCTAATGCCAGGCCTCAGCGCCTATGGTCTGGCACTTTGCATGTGTTATGTGGGAATCTGACTCTGGATTCCAAACCCTTACATTTTATTCTTAATTAAAAAATGGAGAGGTGTAAAAACATTCAATTTGGAAAACTAAAGGCATTATGATCTATGAAAAGCTATTCTGAAGTCAGCAGAAATAGTTAATAAAACCTTTAAGTAGAGAAGAGGCTAGAGAACAGCACCTTTTCTATAACCCTCATCTATACTGTTTAAAAACCTAGAATTCAAACCAAATCTTGAATAATAAAGTTAGGCAAGATCTGTATACTTCGTTTAGCCACAGCTAGGCAAGGGCTTTAGATTTAAAGTTGGTCTGAGGCAGACAGGTATTGAAATCTAAATCTATATACAAGACAGTCTCAATTATTCTACTCTTACTATTTTCTACAACTTAATCACATCCCATGGTTGTTGGCATGTAGTTAACAAAACTCCACAAAATTTATAACACTGGCCAGGAAGAGCTGTTAGGAGGATAATCCTTATGATAGGTAACCGTCTATAGACAATAGGCAGAGTTTAAGTTTTTAGGACTTAAATTATTTTAAACATCCTAAAGCAAAGTCAGACCCATTTCTCCCCTTTTTATCCATTTTCAGCAACAAATATAGTTGAGTGGCATTTTGATTTGACATTTCAATCTAGGCAAGTTTTAGTAAGAGTTATAGGAACCCTTTTCCACCCCCATGAACATTTCATAAATACCATGTAACCATTAAAATGAAGCAGTAAAATACATACACCTCTAAAAAGCTACAGGGAAATACTAAAATCCTCTTTGTGGTAGGCTGGGCAAGATTAAGAACGATGTTTTCTTTTTCACATTCTTTTTTCCCATAATGAAATATTTTGGTGGTGGTAGTGATGGCCATTTGAAGCAGGGTTTTATCATGTAGCTCTGGTTCCTCTGAAACTCACTTTGCAGACCAGGCTGGTCATAAACATATAGAGATCTCCCTGCTTCTGTCTCCTGAGTGCTGGGATTAAAGGCTTACGATACCATGCTCCAAGACCACTCATAGCTTGAAGTCACTTAGTTTGAATGAAATGCTTGCATTTAATAAGCAAGTGAAAGAATGCTTTACAAAGGTCTGGATTTAAAGGGGCTTTAAAATATATTTAGGGGCTGGAGAAATGGCTCAGCTGGAGAAATGGACCAGCTGTTCTTCCAGAGGACACAGTTTTGAGTCCCAGCACTCACAATCACAGCTCACAAATATCTCTACTTCCAGGGCATCTTCTGGTCTCTGTGGGCACTGGGCACATATGTAGCGAACAAACATATGCTTATCATATACATTGCTAATATATAGAATTCTAAATACAACAAAAACACTTATAACATTTCTCAAACATCTCTCAGAGAAATATCCTTAGTATCAGTTATATACCTGTTTCTTCTTCAGTTACCACTAAGCTATATTTTCTAGTTTTCATGATGGCCTGAAGGGCCCCAGAGCCATTTGGTCTCCTCATTGATAAAACCAGTGTGGTTAGGACATTTTCTTCTTTAAATGCATGAGAACAAATCTTGTGTGAAATAAAACTAAAGTCAAAACCTGAAACTATTAAAAGTGGCCAATTTAATGTTAGTTATCAGGGTACAATAAATTGAAGGAAGGCAGGATTTTGTGAGTTAACTGTCCCTACTGCTGTCCTAGAACCTTGTCTTTCTTCCCCACTTTCTCTTGTTACTAGCTAGATTAGAATTTCCACTTGAGATAGCAGGGTCAAAGAAGAAATAAAGAAAGAAATTAAGGATTTTCTAGAATTCAACGAAAACGAAAACACAACATACCCAAACCTATGGGATGCAATGAAAGCAGTATTGAGAGGAAAACTCATTGCCCTAAGTGCTTCCAAGAAGAAACTGGAGAGAGCTCACATCAGCAACCTGACAGCACAGCTAAAAGCACTAGAACAAAAGGAAGCAGATATACCCAAAAAGAGTAGACGGCAAGAAATAATCAAAATTAGGGCAGAAATAGAACAAATAGAAACAAAAAAAAACCATTGAAAAAATCAACAAAACAAAGAGTTGGTTCTTTGAGAAAATCAACAAGATTGATAAACCCCTAGCCAGACTAACTAAAGGGCAAAGAGAGAGTATCCAAATTAACAAAATCAGAAAGGAAAGTGGTGACATAACAACTGAAACTAAGGAAATTCAAGAGATCATCAGATCCTACTACAAAAACTTATACTCCACAAAATTGGAAAATCTGGAGGAAATGGACGAATTCCTAGACAGATACAAGGTCCCAAAGTTGAACCAGGACCAAGTAAACCATCTAAATAACCCTATAACACCTAAAGAAATAGAAGAAGTCATCAAAAGCCTCCCAACCAAAAAAAGCCCAGGTCCAGATGGGTTCAGTGCAGAATTTTATCAGACATTTATTGGGGATATAACACCAATATTCGCCAAGATATTCCAAAAGATAGAATCAGATGGAATATTACCCAACTCATTTTTTGAGGCTACAATAACCCTCGTACCTAAGCCACACAAAGACCCTACAAGGAAAGAGAACTTCAGACCAATCTCACTTATGAACATTGATGCAAAAATACTCAACAAAATCCTTGCAAACCGAATCCAAGAACACATCAAAACCATCATTCATCATGACCAAGTAGGCTTCATCCCTGGGATGCAGGGATGGTTTAACATAAGGAAATCCATCAATGTAATCCACCATATAAACAAACTTAAAGACCAAAATCACATGGTCATCTCACTAGATGCTGAGAAAGCATTCGACAAAATCCAACACCCCTTCATGTTAAAAGTCCTGGAAAGAACAGGAATCCAAGGCCCATATTTAAACATAATAAAAGCAATATACAGCAAACCAACAGCCAACATCAAACTTAATGGCGAGAAACTTGAAGCAATCCCACTAAAATCAGGGACTCGACAAGGCTGCCCACTCTCTCCCTACCTATTCAACATAGTACTGGAAGTCCTGGCTGGAGCAATTAGACAGCAAAAGGAGATCAAGGGGATACAAATCGGAAAGGAAGAGATAAAAACATCACTCTTTGCCGATGACATGATAGTGTACTTGAGTGACCCCAAAAATTCCACCAGAGAACTCCTACAGCTGATAAACAAGTTCAGCAAAGTGGCCGGATACAAAATTAACTCAAACAAATCAGTAGCCTTCCTATACTCAAAGGACAAACATGTGGAGAAAGAAATTAGGGAAAAGGTACCCTTCACAATAGTTACAAAAACTATAAAATACCTTGGTGTGACCCTAACTAAGGAAGTAAAGGACCTGTATAACAAGAACTTCAAACCTCTAAAGAAAGAAATTGAGGAGGATCTCAGAAAATGGAAAGATCTCCCATGCTCATGGATTGGAAAAATCAACATCTTAAAAATGGCCATCCTACCAAAAGCAATCTACAGATTCAATGCAATCCCCATCAAAATTCCAACCCAGTTCTTCATGGAATTGGAAAGATCAATGTGCAATTTCATATGGAATAACAAAAGACCTAGAATAGCGAAATCCATCCTCAACAACAAAAAAACATCTGCGGGAATCACTATCCCTGACCTCAAGCTATATTACAAGGCAACTGTGCTGAAAACTGCATGGTACTGGTACAGAAATAGGCAAGTGGATCAATGGAATAGAATAGAAGATCCAGAAATGAGCCCTCATGTATATGGTCACCTGATTTTTGACAAAGGAGCAGTAAACATTCAATGGAAAAAGGACAGCCTATTCAACAAATGGTGCTGGTCCAACTGGCACTCAACATGCAAAAGAATGAAAATAGACCCGTTCTTATCTCCTTGTACAAAGCTCAAGTGTAAGTGGATTAAAGATCTCCACATTAAACCAGATACACTGGAACTGTTAGATGAGAAAGTAGGGAAAACCTTAGAACACATAGGCACAGGAGAAAATTTCCTGAACAAAACACCAATGGCTCAAGCTCTAAGGTCAAAGATTAACAAATGGGACTTAATGAGATTGCAAAGTTTCTGTAAGGCTAAGGACATCGTCAAGAAAACAAAACGGCAACCAACAGAATGGGAAAAGATCTTTACCAACACCACATCAGATAGAGGCCTAATATCCAAGGTGTACAAGGAACTCAAAAAGCTAGACACCAGAGAATCAAATAACCCTATTAAAAAATGGGGTACAGAGCTAAACAAATCATTTTCAGTTGAGGAACACCGAATGGCCGAGAAACATCTGAGGAAGTGCTCGACATCCTTAGCCATCAGGGAAATGCAAATCAAAACAACCCTAAGATTCCACCTCACACCAGTGAGATTGGCCAAGATCCAAAACTCAGATGACAGCAGATGCTGGCGAGGCTGCGGAGAAATAGGAACACTTCTCCACTGTTGGTGGGGTTGCAAGCTAATACAACCACTCTGGAAATCTGTCTGGCGATACCTCAGAAAATTGGATATAGTACTACCTGAAGACCCAGCTGTTCCACTGCTGGGCATATACCCCAGAGACACTTTAATACACAACAAAGATATATGCACCACAATGTTCACAGCGGCTCTATTTATAATAGCCAGAAGCTGGAAGGAACCCAGATGTCCTTCAGAAGACGAATGGATACAAAAATTGTGGTACATATACACAATGGAATACTACTCAGCCACCAGAAACAATGACTTAACCAAATTCTTAAGAAAATGGCTGCATCTAGAGAAGATCATCCTGAGTGAGATAACCCAGTCACAAAAGAACAGACATAATATGCAGTCACTGATAGTGGGATGCTAACCCCAGAGGCTTGCACTCCCCCAGAAACAACTCACAGACTGTATGAAGTCCAAGAAATAAAGAAAACAAAAACTATACATATATTCACAAAACAAGAGGACTTTGACTATTTCCATGTTGCGTTTTGTTTTGCATGTACTTTACGCTTATTGCAACTAGTACGTTTTTAATGCATACTGTCAAGCCCTTGAAAAAAATCAAGTACTGACTAAAAAACATATTCACATGGTTTTATGTAAAATTTATTTTAATGTCTGAAAAAGCAGTACTGACAAAAATGTATAATTTTAAGCAAAAAATGTTTAAAATCTTTAAAAAAATAATAAGCTGTTAGTCTTTTGTGTAGATGGAAATATCTCAAGAAACACTTCTTGTTATAATTAATAATTTGAGTCTTATTTGTAACAGATAAGAGACCAATGTATTTTCCATGTATTTTCATGTTAAAAAAAAATAAATCTTGTTTTGAAGACAAAAAAAAAAAAAAAAAAAAAAAAAGAATTTCCACTTGAGTGGTTCCACAAACTGATGAGTCCAATCGAGTGGAGTGGCCCAAGGTTCAGATGCAGAGCTCCTAGGAGCTGAGGTACAGCCTGTCTCACAATGCCACCGTAAGTGCAACACCTTTTCTTACCGAAGCCAGTCCTGAAATGTCAGATGCAATTGTACCTCTGTGACTAGATAGCACAGAAGCCAGAAAAGAATGAGGCACAATGGTTGTTTATGAATTTTAGGATTTAAATGTAAAGCAAAACCATTTTCTATGTTTTTGCTCCTAGTGAGAGACAAACCCCATGTCTTCAGTTTTCACAGCAATCTAAATTCACATGGATAAGTAGTTTATCAAGAGAGGCCTAAAAGTATTTTATCATCCAATTTACGTTTCTTTTACTCCTTGAGATTCCGCTGAATCTAGAAAAGGCTTTGAGAGAGGATGGAAATGAAAGACTTCAGAAAGCTGTCTAAAATATATCCACATTAAGAAATTAAGTCTGATTGCTCTGTGTCAAGTGTAACATGTATCCACAAAATAACAGAATCCCGTGTCATAGACAGACATTAGTCATATACTTACTGTTTGAGTTTTCTTCTTTTTCTTTTTCATTGACCTGAAAAAACCTTGCTTCTCCTTTTCTTTGAGTTGATCAGAATGACTAATGTTTTCAGGACTTTTCCTAAACAAGAAGACAATTTTTTTATCATATGGATCTTTGAATCATTCTCTTGCCACAATGTGACAAACATAATGAAGGTTGAACGTGTGTGATACCAGATTCAACCAGCCATGAAGAATTGAGCCCACAGGTAAAGGTCCTCTGAAAAGCACAGAGGGAACCGAATCTAATTGGCATGTGGAATGGCTGTTCTTTGGCACAGGCTTGATTACACCAGTAATTTGAATACTATTATAAATGATCTGTAACTGCTCTTTGGGACCCTTTTCCTACTGCTGTAAAACTCTAAATTAGAATTTCTGTAAAATGCATGGCTTAGAGGATGCTTCCTCTGTAACTCTCCAAGGGAAACAACAGAAACATTTTCAATACCTTCATTTTTCTATTTACCATTTAAAAAACAGCTCAACAAGTTTATTATTAGTAACTTGCCAAGTTAGTAAACATAAAAAAATCAATGCTGCTATAGAAACATTATTAATAGAGGTAAAAATTGCCCCAACATGGAAAATTCGTACTTAACAAACCTTTAATCTGAGTAAAAAAATACTCAAGGAAAAAGATGTAGACATGATATATGCCCAAGATATGTGTGTGTGTGTGTGTGTGTGTGTGTGTGTGTGTGTGTGTGTGTGGTGAAGAATCATTCTAGCTGAAAATGCTGACATTAAGATTGATACCACATCAAGTCTCTGCAGGGCTAGGTGCTTCCTCTTCCACTGAGGGTAAACAAGGCAGTTGAGTTAGAAGAACATATCCTACAGACAGGCAACAGCTTTTGGGGCAGCCACTACTCCAGTTGTTCAGGACCCACATGAAGACCAAGCTGCACATCTGCTATGTGTGGGAAGGCCTAGGCCCAGCCTGTGTATGTCTTTACTTAGTGGTTCAGTGTCTGAGAGTTCCCAAGAGTAGAGGGATACCTAGGGAGGCCTCTACTCTCTCAGAGGAGAAGGGGAGAGGATATGGGAGGAGGGACTATGAGAAGGAGGTGGACCAAGAGGGGAGATAGCAATTGGGATGTAAAGAGAATAAATAAAAACAATAAATGTGATTTTAAAATTTAGGAAATAAAAAAAGAAAAATTGATACCATATGCCTAGGCTTAAATGAAACTTAGTATGTCAAATTTGTTTGATATCCATGGGAGGCCTGTGCTGTTCTGAAGAGAAATGAAGGAGGAATGAATTTGGGGGGGGGTGGTTAGAGGTTAGGGGAAGGACTGGGAGAAAAGTAAATTGCATTTAGGATGTAATATATGAGAAAAAAATAAATAGCATACAAAAATTAAAAGATTGATACCACACATAACACTAGGTATTTTAAGAAAATAGAAGATATTCAAAACAGGCAATAAGCCAGGTGTGGCGGCAGCTGCCTGTCACCCTGGCCCTTGGAAGGCAGACCCAGAACATTTGAGCTGAAGGCCTGGCAGGTCATCTTCCCAGAATGACCATGACACAAAACCCCAGTTTTCAAAAAAAGAAAGAGGAAAAAAGAGGAGGTGTAGGACACCTTGGTTTTGGACTTACACTTTACAAAAAGCTACTCAACTGGTATTATTCTTGGAAAAAAAACCTCACATATTTACATAGTCCCTAAAGATAAGAGTGGTAGAATCATTAAAAATAACAGTTAATTTATACTCATGGTTTCAGAATACCAAACAGCAATGAAGTGATTATAATATCTAAGAAAAATATGAACAAAGCAGCATCTAGCTTTTTTTATTAAAATATGTAAGCCAGAAAAATTCTAAATAAACCATTACTGGTTGCATGGCAGAAACCACAATGAAGCTATTAGAAATAAATCACAGCTTCAAAGAATATCCACTGGCATGAAAGAATATTGAAACTATAGTATTAAGTAAAAATATAACAATTTCAAGTTTTTTATGCCAGATAAGTCCAAATACATGGCAAGAAAGTATGTAGGTTATACAGTGTACTTTTAATATTCCTTTATTTTTTAAAGATTTATTTATGTGTTTGTACAATTAAAGTCTGTGTGTATGTACCACTTGTGCACTTGGAGCCCATGGAGGTCAGAAGAGGGTGTGGGGTTCCTTGGAACTGGGATTATGGATGGTTGTGAGGCACCATTTGTGCTCAGAACTAAAGCTGGATACTCTATAGGAACAATGGGTGCTTTTAACTCCTGAGCCATCCCTCTGGCTTCCACATTCACTCTTCTAAAATGCAGGATGAAACTGCAATAGAAATCTTGGCTGGAAATGTGGCTACGTGGAAGAGCACTTGCACAATATTGACAAGGCCCTGGGTTCCATTGCAGGTACTGGGGGACTAAAATAAGTCAAGCCAAAATAAGGCATATGCTTGTATTCCTGGGTATGTGACAATGGTGAGAGGATCGCTTTAGCACAGTGACAGAACCTTCATGGCTTCATCAAGGCAGTCAAGGGCCGGGGCCATGGTGGGGTGGGGAGGGCAAACTGACATTAAAGCCGGATAAACTACAGAGTAGGTGGGGCAGGAGGAATGATGATTTCACCATTTTCAAGCTGAAGCAGACCAGGTGGTGGGGTTGAGAAGTATGCAAGGAAAGATTCTAGCCTCCCCCAAAGGAAACAGGAAATAAACTACCCTTGAACAAGATGAAAGCTAGAACTGGATCATGTGTATGTTTGCATCATAAAAGACAGAAGAAAGCAAGCCTGAGCAGAGAAGGAGAAACAGAGAGAAAGAATTAAGCAGAACTACAGAGAAACTCACCCAGAAATAAGGGAGAGAAAACAGCTTAGGAGAGAAAGGGAGAGAGAGCAGCTGCCTGGAACACAGGGAGCTGAAAAGCTGTGGGCTCCGCAAATGAAGAAGGAGCCTTGGCTGAGCGGCAATGAGCCTACCAGGCATGTGTGTGGCAACTATTGCCCTATCTGGATTTGTGGCTTATAGAATTTCACCTTGTATAGTGGGGAGCTTTGGGTAGCACATCAATTTCAGAGAGGGAAGCTTTGAGAAGGGGCTATGCATCTAGTGACCCAGTCTTGGTAATAGCGTTGGTCAAAACAGCATGGTCATGAGGTTGAGGAAAGACAGACAGTAAAGGATAAACAGACAGGCTCTCCCACAAAACTGTGACTCCTGTCATGTAACCCAACAACTATTGCCAAGGGAGTCAAGAAGAATGAGTGAAGCTCAGACGCACTGTAACCACAGAAGGAAGAAATGAAAACGAAAACTGACTGAAAGTTCATCAGCACTTACTTATTAGGTATTAAGGATAAGGAGAGAAATCAATCAAGGAGCCTGGCCTGTCACAACTGCTCCCAGACTCACGGAGACCAGTGCGAATGAGACTGCACAGCCCACCTGGAACTTTAGCTTAACCTCTCTGGGAGCAGCATGAAGAATGAATGGGAGAGGTGGGGGCACTGCTCTGTTATTCCCCTGCCTCATCCCTCCCCTGCAGTAACCGAGAAAGTCAGTCTGCAAGACAGACTGACAAGCTATACTGGACACATATATTCGTCATCCTATGAAAAGAAAAGAAAAACCTGTCATTATTCAAATGAGTTTCAGAGTTTCTTCACTAGTTGGATTTTGAATAAACTTAGTTCAAGTATCCATTTTTAGCCCAATTTTGATAGCAGGTTTTTAAAATTAGTTCCATACTTTGTCATTTGTTTATTTATTATAAAGAAAATGCTATTCATTTAGTAGGTATCTAAATTGATACCTGTCTAAGTCGATGCATGGAATTTTCATGGGGTCTGTGAAAAGATAAATCACACACATGCTTTGCTCCATAGCTATTGCCTATGAATGCTTCTCCCCTATGGACACTGTGTTGTGAGCTGGACCGACTTCACATCCTAATGACCTTGGTACTAACCTCTAAAACTGGGCAAAAGGAGGAATAGTTTACAAGTGATGATTGAATCGTTACTCTATTAGTAAAGATGATGAGTCTGGCTGTATTAAGTCTATTTTTCTTGTTCTGAAATATTTTAGCTTATCTTCAATTTCTTAAGTGGATTCAAGACCACTGAGATGGGCAGAATAACAGCTCTGGCTGTTAAACTACAATATCTATTTAATTATCCTGTCTCGAACTTTTCATTACAGAAAATGTGTACAGTGTAAAAATATTTTCTTCCTCAAAGAAATTCAAAGTGGTATTGTTACAGAAATAGACTGGTTGGAGGTCATGTGATAGTTTAAGAATCAAATTTTACCATGTTATCATATACTAGGCCCTATATTCAGTCCCCACAACCAAATGAAATCAAACCCCCAAAACATGTACAAACACAACCCACATTCCCCAGATATACCACATTGCTAACAATGTCTATCCTGCTTTTGGAAACCACCCCCCTTCCCTGTGCAAAGCATTGAGATAGAATCTCACTATATAGCTCAGGCTAGCTTTAAGAGCTGGCAATTCTCCTGTCTCAGTCTCCCAAATGTTGGAATTAGAGTCCAGTACCAGCATACCGGCCAGTCCATACTTTGGTTTAATTTTCATCTGACTAACCTAATTTTCAAAGGACTATGACAGTCTAAAATCGATACTGCTTTAGATTGTCCCTACTGTGTTATACAAACAACCAAGAGAAAACAGTTCCTTCTATGCATCTGTATTTGACACTTTGACATTATTCTCAGGGTTTCTCCAAGCCACACCTGAAAATTGTCAACGCTGAAAACCAACAAAAGCTAAACCTGTTTTCTTCACACTAGGGGCGAAAACACAGTCACAAAGAGGTTTATAAGCAAAGTTAAAAGCAAAATAGTCAACAAACCATGGAAACATTAAATATAATACTCATAGCTACTACCAGAATGAGCCATTACAGTGCCAGGTACCATTTTAGGGGCCTTTTTAATATTATATCACGTAAATGTTGTAACAATTCTAGAGGGAAGCACTAGTGTCCTGTGTCTCTGCTCCATGTTACAGGTGTTTGGCACCAGGGACAACCTCTATCTTTCAAGCTTCAGTGTGTATAGAATGGGAGTAACCCCCTCTCTTAAAGGGAAGCTATGAGAATTAGGCAGAGTACAGAGGGCTGTGCAAATTCACTGTCAATAAAAGAATGAACAAATGGGATGAAAGATACATCTGTTAGTTTTTCTTTTACATGCTACTTAATAGAAATTCTGAACTTGAACAAAGTTACAAAACCCTCCAACATGACATGTTTTTCTTATTCTTAAAAAAGAAAGGCCCGGTGTAGAAAAAGAACACTAAAAGTTTATCTTACATGTCTTTGAAGTCCCAAATCTACAATTAGCAAAAGAAAGAATAAGAGCAAATCAAACACTCACCACGGATCGAATCCTGGTTGTCTTTTTGAATGGTTTGTGCCAGAACTACTATCAGATGGCAGAGAAGAAACTCGAGTGGACACATTATTTTCATGGAAAGAATTGTCTGGTCGTGGAGATGGCACTGAATGAGGGAAAAAAAAACATTACTGAAGCACTTGGTGCCTTTAAGTAGTTCTGATGTTAGTTCACTGCATTTCTTGGCCACAAACAAAAAGTGCTTACATGGTGACAAGTCATAAAGAGTTCACAACAGAAACCTGGGACGTCAGCCGATGTACTGCAGAATATTTGGGGACATTTTAAAATTGAACATTATTTAAAATGACTATTGTAGCAGCTACACCCCCAATACCATGGTTTTTGGGGGCATTCTTTATAATTGATGCTTTCTCATTACAGGCCTAACTATGAAAACTCCATTCTTAGTCCAATATCATACTTAACAATAAGTATACTGGAACACACAAATTCCAGTTTAAGACTTGACAATGTAAGGGTGTGCCACTTAGATATTTAAACTATAAGAAAATTTGGCCATTTTCACAAAATATTAATTTCCTATACACTCTCAGAGCAAAAATGTACAGAAATGTAGACTATAATGTATTGAGTGATTCTGCTTTTGGGGAAGGGGTAATCATGTTTTCATCAATTTCTACAAATTTCATCATAAAAGTAACATACATTGTATATCAAGATCAGTGACACCAAGCAAGGAAGTGCTTGCTAGAGGTAATCCCACTGTTGAAGAAGCTCAGACAGGACTGAATATGAGATCAGGGACAGATTAGGTTAGAGTGAGTTCCAGGTCATCCTGACTGGGTATAGTATAATATGTCGTCTTATATCGATGTTGAAGCAATAACCATGTATTTATACACAGAATTACATCCGTGTATTATAGTTTTTAAGGTAAACAGTTAATAGTATGATTTCTGTCACTTCTCATTCTTCTGTACCTACCTCCCCCTTTCACATTTCCCTCATCAGATCACTTATCCCTGCTATTCCCCTCTCTACTGTTCCCTAACCCCAGATCTTGGCAATGATCCCATTTTCATTTCTTGTTGGCTCTAGAGAGCCCAGAGATTCCTGAACTGGAACTGACCTACATGCCTCCTCCTGGAGGACTAGCTTTCATGATAAGGATGTCCTCACAGACTCATCCTTTGGAATGCTTGGTCATCAGGGAGTGGCACTATTAGGCATTGTAGGAGGAACTATGAGGAGGAACTCCCTCATGTGAGGGTAGGTTCTGAGGTTTTTCAGATGCTCTAGTCAGGCCCAGTTTCTCTCTTTACAAAATTCTCAGTCAGCTCTCCAGCACCATGTCAGTTTGTATGCAGCCACCCTTCCCACCTTGACAACAAATAGACTAAATGTTTGAACTGTAATCAAGCTCCAATGTAATATTTTCCTTTATGAGTAGCTATGATCATGGTATCTCTTCACATCAATAAAACCCCAACTAAGACACCTACCCAGCTATAATGCCAATGAACCGCATCAATGAAGGGCATGACACAGTAACTCCAAGGCTGCACTAGCAGTATGTATACCTTGCCAGTAACCAGCAGCTTTCTAATTACACTGAAGACCTGCATGCACTACCTCAGGGAAACCATACTTGGTACTAGAAACCTAGCTAACTACTCAGTGCTGGTGAAAGCATGGTTCTTGGAGGAGAATCTACAACCAATACTCTATTAAGTCATCATAACCCCTACAGAAATACACAAATAATTGCTCTTATACCCATAGGTAAGTGTAGTCTTCTCTCCTCAGCAATAGATGGAGACCACTACAGAAAACCACACCTAATAAAAATGCAGAGCTGTGGAGTCTAGTCCCAATGGATACATCTATAATACACTCGTGAGCCTAATGCTCAGGAAAAATGTTGGAAGAGGGAGTGAACAGATTTTAAGAGCCAGAGGATCAGGAAGTTTGCTATGAGACTGTGTGCCCCAGGAACATTCACAACCATGAGTGGGACAAGGAAAATACCTAAGGATATGCCACAGTGGACAGGGAAAAACCCAGGAGGCCTCAACCTACACAAAGAACTATAGGCAACTGAGGAAACTGGGAGCAGGAGAGGTACCAAAAGATCAGCCCTGAAAACACACATACAAGTAACATATGAAGTGAGAAGACTATAGTTAGGAACATGTGTGTGTGTGTGTGTGTATGTGTGTGTGTGTGTGTGTGTGTGTGTGTGTGTGTGTGTATGTATGTATGTGTGTGTGTGCGCATGTGCGTGTTTGTGTGTGTGCAATAAAAATTAGTGAAAAAGAAATCATGAATTTGAAGAGAGCAAGGTGAGGGCATACAGGAGACTCTGGAGGGAGGAAAGGGAAGGAAGAAATGTAATTATAATCTCAAAAATAAAATTAAAACAACAACACAACAAAAATGGCACCATTCACTTGCCTCTGGATAAGAAAGTACAATGAACCTATTCTAGAAACATCTTTCCAGTTATATCTGGAAATATCTGTCATTTAAAACAAAACACACTCTTTTTCTCTGGGACATACCAGTATCACTGAAATGACCAATGTCCCCAAGTGTTTCATTTAAACTTTCCTACTCAGATTCAGATACTTATATCCAACCAATGGACAGAAGCTGCTGACTCCCGTGGTTGAATTAGGGAAAGCTGGGAGAAACTGAGGAGGAAGGCAGTGGAGGAAGCTGAAGAGGAGGGCGACCCTATAAGAGGACCAGCAGCCTCAACTGACCTGGACGCCTGAGATCTCTCAGACACTGGACCACCAACCAGGCAGCATACACCAGCTGATATGAGGCCCCAACACATATACAGCAGAGGACTGCTGGGTCTGGGTTCAGTCAGAGAAGATGCACCTAACCCTCAAGAGATGGGAGGCCCCAGGGAGTTTAGAGATCTGGTGGGGTGGGAGGGTGGGGACATCCTTATGGAGACAGGGCACAGGGAGGAGATACAGGAAGTGGAAGAGTAGGAGGGTGAACCAGGAGGGGAATAAAATCTTAAGTGTAATAAACAAACAAACAAAGAAACAAACAAAAACTTTCCTTACTATTAATGAACTTTTTAAAAACAAAACTGTTCTACTTGCCAAATCTCAAAGTAGATTATAAGATAGATAAAGGGAATATTTTTCCCATGGTAACCAATCCAATCTATTTGTAACCAAAATAGTGTAACCAAAAGACTATTTTGTTAATTTAAAACTCTACTTTTTATCTTGTATTAAAATATTCCTCTAGTGGGCATGATAGCACACACCTGTAATTCCAGTATTGAAATATAGAAAGAGAAGGGTAGAAGTCAGCTGGAGGCCAGCCTGGTCTACATGGATAGACCTTCTCCCCAAAAGAAGAATATTTTCTCCAATCATCTGTACAAACAACAAATTACAGATGATTTTAAAAGAAAAACTTACACTGAAGATGTTTTACTCATGCACAAGACAAGAAAACTAATTAACTTTAGTCTGAATTAAAAGTTTAGCCTTGGGCTGGAGAGAGGGTTCAGCAGTTAAGAGTACTGACTGCTCTTCCAGAGGTCCAGAGTTTATTTTCAGCAACCAGATTGTGGCTCACAACCGTCTGTTATGTGATCTAATTCCCTTTTCTGGTGTGCACGATGACAGACCTCTCATATATAAAATGAATGAATAAAAATGTTTAGCCTTATAAGATTCTAAAGTCACCATGGAATTGGGTGGGGGTCATTAAGAAGTATATTTGATGCCTAGTGTTTTTGCAAAGGTAGAGGTGAGACAGATCAAATAGCAGTCTAATCATTCAATGCACATCTCTTCCTGAATAACACTTGTATGCATTTATTTGGCTCAGATTCCTAATTTTAATTACCAAACAGTTCTTTGTATCCCCTTTGACCCTGATTGAACTTCTCCAGCTGTCTATAACATCAGAAAGAACAGGAAGTCAGGCAATGTGATCAAACAAGTCAAGGCTGTGCTAAGTCTTTGGGACTTTATATGCCCAAGCCCCCTGTTTATATTGCCACCAAGATACTAGGATTCTACAATATTTGGCACCTTATCATCAGATAGAACCTCAAAAGGTTACCTTTTTCCATTAGGTCTCTGCTGAAATCACAGAACCCCCAAAAACATGTTTTAGCCATCTCTTCAACAACAAAGTATATTTTTAAGCTACTCTAGAAAGTTTTCATTAATTCAATCAGTAAGTATTTATGAAGCTATGACAGGCAGTTCCTGCCACTCTCTTTCCTTTCCTCTATCTCTCTCTTTCAGGATCAAATCCAGGGTTTTACGAATGCCAGGCAAACACTCTATCCCTGGTCTCCATCTCCATCCTGTGAACTCAGAATATCCAACAGGAACACTGGAACCAGTGCAATATGTTCTGCATCTTGTCATGGACAAAGACAAGGTGCCATGAAAAGAACAGAGAGTAGAGAGGACTAGGGAAACTGTCACAGGGAAACAACTGGTGCCACCAGGCCAGAGAGAGTCAGGTGCACCTGGGACTTGTGGGTAGAGGCAGGTGGGGAGCGGACAGAGGACCGCCAGGATTTGATCATAAACAGTCATTTCGATTTTACTGTTACCAAGCATTCAAAGGCCTCTCAACAAGTTAGAGCTAAGGTATCAGGGTACAATTGTGGGATACTGTGGGCAATGGATGTCTATTTCTTTCTCCAGTAATACCATCACCTGACTGCCCTAGAGAATTACTATACTTGCTAGCAATTTCTCTTGTAAAAGTGAGAATGAGGGTGGATGTTTTTATTTGTCTTATCTACTAACATTCTAGGCCTGCCTAAAATTTTGATATAATAATGTCGCATTGCGATGTATAATATTCACACTTTAAAAATAGGCAATCAAAATTTTTTTTAAGATCTCAAACCGGGCGTGTTGGCACACACCTTTACACACAACACTCAAGAGGTGGAGAGAGGCAGACAGTTTTGAGTTTGAAGCCAGTCTAGTTTACACCTATAGTTCCAGGCCAGTCTACGTCTACACAGTGAGACCCTGTTCCAAAAAAAATTATATATAATATAATATGTATATACACACATATATATATATATATATAGTCATATATGCCTTCTTATAGCTCATCAGGGAAAGATTGATTGCCACCAGGCCTCATGGCATGAAACCGATCTCCTAGACCTACATGGTAGACATAAAGAACTGAGTCCTATAAGCTGTCCTCTGACCTTTACAGGTACACCATGGCCTATGTGTCTCCAGCATCAAAATAAATACATATAAGTTTTAAAATCTTCATGTTTTATGGATGTTTATAATTTGGTGTGGAGCTGTGTTCATAGCTATCATGGAGCAACACTATTCACATGGGTGGCAGGTTAGAGATTTTTTTATAGGTCAATATCTAGCTTCAGAAGGATCAGTCTGAGGACTCTTTGGATGGGTGCCTTAGAGAGAGAGACTAATCAGTGTCCCAGCCAGAAGAGATAAGGACCAAAATGATGATGGTGACTAGGGCTAAGGTGAACTGCTAGATGATGGTGAAGCAGGTAACACTGTTGGTCTCAGGTCTACTGGAGCAGTGACGACATAGTGATGGACAAGGAAAGGACATAGACTCAGCAGAAAACAGATGGGTATTCTAGGAAACATGGGGTGGGGGTGGCTTACCTCTATAAAAGCTACCAACTCTCCTTGGAACAGGATCATTGTACAGATGCCGATTTTCTTTGGGAGCTGTGCCGTCGTCAGAGTGTGGATCATGGTACACTCCACCCTGAGGCCGGAAATAAGGTATGAAAGTTAGACCATGGTTTGCTGATAGTGCAGCTTACAACAAAGCCCAGCCAGTGCCTACAGTTTTTGGTCTTTTAAAGGAAAACTCAGGCTTATGTCACAAAGAAAACTACATATTTTCTAAGTCAGTTGAATTAATTTATGGGAGATTGGGTATGGATAAAGTTTACAAGTTAGGTTGCAATGCTGCTGAGTGAATGGTCCTTATAGACCAGGCTATAAGATGTAGCAACTGTGAAGAGCTCAGACCTCAGACTTCTGCCGGGTGTGGAATGAAGAGGTGCCTTCTCGGGAGGACTCTTTAACGGAAGGTCTTGCCACGGTCATCTCTGGAGGGAGCTGCTCTCCGGGCTGCAAGTCAAATTAAAAAGATTTATAGAAACTTCCTATCTCCAGGGATGAAAAGTCGTCCTTGTCATGGTCTTCATTTAATACAGCTAGGACTTTAACCAGCTAAAATAAAAATCATGGGGTGACTTCAACATAACTCATTTCATAAAAAAGTAAAAACTATCTGATGAATGTAAAATAAGTCTCACAAATTTTAACAGATAGCGAGATTCTCATTAAAGTTGAGACAAGTAAGGACTACATCAGTCTGAAAATAGTTCAATTAATTATTTAAAACAACAAAAGAAATCACCTCTCTATCTAGACAGTAACAGCTCTAAGCAGCACTGTGCTTAGAGATTCTGTCAGTCAATCCCAAACTGCTCTTACAGATTTTAGGCTGAGTTCTCTAAAAGAAAACTTCAGGAGACTTACACAGCAGATGCAGATGAAAATTAATGTTTTGTGAATGCAAAGAGCAATAGAATAAGCCCTGTTAATGATTTTGATCTTAAGAGTCCCCAACTCCTATAGTTTATGGTGCTTCTTTCTACCTTCATCTTCTCAGGACAGAAGCTCATCTGTTCCATGCTGAGGCAATCTACAGGTCCCCAAGTATAAAAAAGGTGGCAAGATGGCCTGGTGCCCAGTTAAAGGCAAGTCAGGAGGTATTTGCAGGGGCTTTAAATGAACTTGTAGAAATGGTTGAAAGGTTTCCTGAGAACTCATGGAGATAAGAGAACCCAGAGTATCTAGAAACCTCTCAAGGCCCGGCCACTGCCTGTAGAAGGGGGTTGGAGATCGAAACCAAGCACACTGTTGGCATTGAGGCAAGTGTTAAACAAAACTGAAAGGCAGCCTCCCTTGGAAAACAGACACATGACTGCCTCTCAGAGATTTTAAAAAAAAATGAATTTCTTTGAACATTGTAGTCCTAAATTAATTATAAACAATTACTGGGGCTTAGCACATATCCAACTGTTACTTCAGCCCAGTTCAGGGGGTGTAGCTCCAAGCCTTAAGAAAGGCCACAATTAAAGGTTTGAAGGTGGCTGGAAGGCTTGAAAGGGCCGTGAGTAAAATGCAGTGTTCATTTTCTTGGGGAGTATTGTTGCCACTTTCAAAAGCACTGGACACTCACTGGGTTTAGTTTAAATATAAATAACTCATTTCCTTAAAAAAAAAAAAAAAAACTTGCTCTGGCCTTTGCCAAAAGAACAGGTGGTAAAGTAGAAGAAGAAAGGCTGCACAAAATTCATTTCTTTCCAAAATTCTCTAAATACGGTGGTGGGAGGGAAGGTGGGGGGTACCAGATCTTATTCCAGTTTTTAATACATTTTACGTATTTCACCTAGGCTTGAGATAATACTTTTTGTGTATAAGATGTAGTTGCTGAAAGCAGCCAGCTTCTTCTAATTGTGTTCCTTAACCCTCCTAACCCAGGATAGCAAATGGGATCTACTTTTTCTCCCTTGAACACTGTTAGGACTCCCTGCTGTGGTGGGTCATGAGTCCACCTACTTGAGAGGGAGCTGGGTAGTGGGAACATCTCTAGATAAAAGCACCATCATGACCATGCCAAAGATCTAGCATCTAGAGAAAGTTGGGCAGCTCACCCACCTCCTAGGGGTCTCAATGGAGGAGGATAATGTTGAATTAAGGAGCTTAAAAATTCCAGCCTGTTCTGAAAAGGACCTCTGAGGAAAGAAGCCCTTCAACAGTGCAGCTGGCAAGTCCCGTTGTGGCCGGTCCTGCACAGCCCCTGAGATGCATCTGCTTCCCTAGTGGTGCTCAATCTTGCTCATAGGAGAACTGCTCAGCTCTTACACTGTCATTCCAAAAATGGGAAACCAGTCAGGATCCATGTAGCATCATGTCTTCCTGGGATACTTTCCCCCTTTTTAGTCCTCTTTCCTGCTCTCACTTTCCTCCCCAAGTGAAATCTCAACCTTCCCAGAAGTATCTGCTCAGAGCCTCCAGCAGGGCCTATGCTGAACTGACAAGATTGCTTCCATCTTTTTTTTTTTTTTTTTGCCCTTTTTTTGGTAACACACAAGCACACTTCTGCTGCATGGTTACCAGTATACAAGTTTATAGTATTAGAACAAATCATTTGTTGCCAAGGGTCCCCTTTCGGTTAACATGCTTCAAAACCACAGGGCCACTTTAATTTCATCTCTCCAATCAGAGCTTCTTGTGGTACTTAGCCTAGCTTCACTCTTCATCTGTCTATACAGGTCAGGCTGTTAGCTGCACCAAAGCCATTTCAGACTGTTCCTGCTCACAGTGACCTCTCCCTGTTTTCTATGCCTATTCATAGTCAGTGCTCTAGTAATACAGGCTTTAATGACTTTGTAGGTTAGCAGGTAAAATGCTTAGCATGCAAGCCTGATGATCTGAGTTAGATCTTTAAAACCCACATAAAGATGGCTGGAGAGGACCAACTTCACAAAGTCATTTTCCCATGTGCATGTCTATGTATATCCCTCCCTTGTCAAGTCATTCATTTATACATACATATATACACACATACATACATACATACATACATGCATATATATATATATATATATATATATATATATATACATACTTACTTAGTTAATTAATTAAAACAACCAAGGGGTCAGAGAAAAGCAGTTAAAAGCATGTACTGCCCCTTGCAGAGGACCTGCATTTGGTTCCTAGAACCCCTGTCAGGTAGCTCACAAATTTCTATAACTCTTGCTCCAAAGGTATGCAATATCTCTGCCCTCTGTAGGTACCTGTACTTATGTTCTCATGATAAGACACAGATATATACATGATTTTAAAAGTAACATTTACCCTGATCTGAAGTTAAACTTAGCTAATTTAAGAATTTTTTTAAAATTAAATTTAGTTAAGATACTTGAAATTAGAAGCACTTGCTGACAAGAGCCTGGTATGGTTGTTCCCTGAGAGGTTCTAACAGCACCTGACCAATACAGATGCAGATACTCCCATCCAACCATTGGACAGAGACTGGGGACCCTAATGGAAGAGCTAGGGGAAGGACTGAAGGAGCTGAGGGGGACTGCAGCCACACAAGAAGAATGGCATTGACTGGCTGGACTGCCTGGAGCACCCAGAGACTAAAACACCAACCAAAGAGTATACATGGAGGGATACATAGCTCTAGATACATGTGTATAGAGGATGGCCTTATCTAGCACCAATAGGAAGGGTGGCCCTTGGTCCTATGGAGGTTTGGTGCCCCAGCATAGGGGGATGCTTGAGTGGTGGGGCTGGAGAGGGTGAGTGGGAGACCACCCTCTTAGAGGCAAAGGGGAGGGGGGAAAGGAGATATGGGATGGGGGTTTGTGGAGGGGTAACTGGGAAGGGGGATATAATTTGAAACATAATCAAATAAAATGATTAATTAAAAAAAAGAAAAAAAGATACTTGGTATTAGAAAAAAAGTTTAAACATGCGGTTTAGAAAGATTAGATAAAAACAACACAAATTTTGAAATAAGTAAAAGCTAATCCATATTGCTAATTTCAATAAATGGTCAGTCATTAAAATATGTCAGAAATGAATACTTAAGAAATACATTCCTATAAATATTATTCTTTTTGAAACAGGGTTTTACTGTGTAGCCCTGGCTAGTCTGGAACTCACAAAGATCTACCTGTCTCTGCTTCCCAAGTGATAGGACAATCCTGTGTCTGTGCTACCACACACAGCTGAGTTATGATTATTTTTAACAAAAATAATCCAAAGTGTACTTCCATTCACTGTCCAGTGAAAGTCGGGCTGATCGGAGTAGGGAGAACTGCATAGCAACTTTATAGATATTGCTTGTAACACTTCCCCAAGATAAGCTGCTACATAGATCAAAAAGCCAAGTGGTACCTGGGGTGATAAGAGCTGCAAGCTGTTGGCTCTGGCCGCCATCCCTTGCCCTATGCTCAAGCTTCCATCAAGGCCTTTAGCTCTCACTTTGTCTCGGGTCACATACATGGAGTGCCTGTGAGGACGTTGCTGAGAGGAGAACGGGCTAGTGTAGCCTAGCCCATAAGAAAATGATTCATGTGGTGCAGACAGTGAATGTGAATGGCTGCTATCCATGTGCTCAGGCAGCTTCAACTCTTCCATGGTTTTGGAGTGTCTGGTGGTGGTTCGCCGTGAGTCCAGAGTGCCCTCATTTCGATTATTTCTACCGGAGGGGCTGAGCAAAGTTCTTGTATCAGTGTGCCTGGTGGGTGTCGGGCTGGTGGGAGAGTTCAAGTCCAAACAACTGGATGGGAAGTATCTACCAGTATTAGTCTCTGTGATTTGGGCTCTGGCTTCTGAAAGGTTGCTCACAGACTTGGAGTCACTCAAAGCCCCATGGCTTTTGGCCTTTGTCCTGTAGGACGGACTCCGGGAGGACTGGGGGATGGTGTCAATGTAGCTGTGCCGACTTTGCTTCTCACTAGGCTGTAGTGTGCCAGCTTTGCTCTGGGAGCTTTCCATGAAGGAGTGCCTGTTCTGCTGAGATCTGGTGCTGGACTTGAGGTACTTTGTGCCTGGACCTTCCGAAGGCTTTGGGTCAATATTGAAGTCAAACTCTGTTTTGGACTTGGCTTCTTTTGGACTAAGAAGGTGTGGTATGTTGTTGTTTGTTAGGTCTTTGCTGGAAGAACCAGGCTGGGTGCTTGCTTGGTAGGTTTTGGTGTGCATTGGACTGAGAGTTGCTCCAGCAAGGTTTCCATTTAGGAAGCTTTCATTTGCAGGCAAGCCTTCTTCAGCCCTGGGCAGACCCACACTTAAATTCTGAATGTCCTTGCTGTTTGATCTGTGATGAGTCTGTAGAGCAGCACCCTTGGTAGATTGATTCCTATGTTTAAAATAAAAGAAGAGGATCAGTTCAATAGGAGGCAAACAGTATGATGTTCAAAACAGATAAGCAAACCCACAGTAAACTAAAGGAGGCCATTCTTAAAACCTTGCATGGCTGAGGGAAGGAAGGAGTGGGAAGAACTGAAGAGCAGCACTGGTTCCCTGCACAAGACTGGGCCCATCAACACTTGATCCAGAATGCAGGATACCCAAGGTCCTACTCTCCCAGAGGAGCTATATAGACGCTTAAAAGTTTCATAGAGAGAGGTAATCATATTCTTTGGTGGTGTAGCCACTGATACATGGCTCCTATCCAACAACCCCTTACATGTTCATGAAGGTAACCCTAATTATATGCATTATACTGGAGAAACACACATGTCATAGGAGTCAGACAGAGACGCAGGAAGAAGAAATTTGTTGGAAGGAACAACAGGATGAGAAGATAATAGCAATGTTTTGATTAAAGGGGAGGGGGGGAGAGGAAGAGAGATAAGAGAGAGAGACTGAGACTTGGTTTTTTCTAAAGATGGGAAAAAGCAGGCACTCAAATGACTAAAATCACTATCTCAAATGTGTCCTTATCAATAACAGGCAGGTTTCTCAGACTAAGGCACTGAACTAGATAAATCACTTCCTGATGAAGCTGCTTTGGCATCCTTAAATGCTTGTCTAACTTGCTGGCTGCCAAAACAGTTGCTGATGCAGAGTCAAGTAAAGTATGCTTTGGCTATGACTGCCTGGTACAGAATAGCTAGTAAGAGGAAGAGAGCTAGCAGACTGTTGTTGTTCCCTTATCTGAATGTCAAGAGACAACACTTAGACTTGAAGGTTACTGTGTTCCTTGAACTTCACAATCTTTGTAAAACTATAGGCTGATTCAGATACACTCTCACAGTAGTTCTACATACACATGGCAACATCTCCTCTTTAGCCTGTAGAGTCCACGAGGTAGAATTCTAGTGATGTAAAGAAAATGATACTCTGAGAGAAATGTTAACTGACTAGTGAGGTTTGTTGGAAAACATGATGATCTGTGTTTATGCTTTAGAAGAGTAGCAATTACTGTGGGCTCTTGAGATAGCTCCTTGTACATTAAACAAAAATGCATCACTGTTTAGATATTTCTGTGTAAACTAAACAGGAACACTATAGTGGAACACAGGGTCTTAAGTGCTAATTGCTTGGTAAAAGGCACACTTTAGTCACTTCTTCATTTCACAGTTCATTATTCCAAAGTGACTGAGCACTTCTTTAGGACTTGAAGCTTCATTTCCTACCTAGTGTAATATACAAACAGTCGCCTAGAGAGAAACCTTTTCTTCAGTTTGAAAGCTGAAAATGACATTCCAGAAAAGATAGCATGTAACAAAGAATGAGACTGTGTTTTGACATAGGTTTCAAAATTAGTAATGATTTATTCAATTTTTTTTACTGTGAACTTAGAAAATGTTACAAGTATTGCTACTGGTGAAGATCGATTGATTTGAAGATTATTTTTCATCAAAGAGTAGTTTTTAAAAAAGTCCCTTTGGACTGCTGGTATTTAATAAGAATAGCAACCCACAAAACTATACCTTCTGGTTTGCCCAGATTTAGAAAGTAAATACAAAGGTAAATTATGTTTGTTTTGTTAAGTGATATAGAGAACATATGTCCAGATAAATAAAGTAGAGTGCATACCATGTAGGATCTGTGAGACTGATTACAGGGATGTTAAAATAGTTTACCAGACACATACATACACAGTAGGGGTTGAACGAAAGAAAGGGCAGTTTACTGAAATATAATACCAAGGTTATATTGGACACTCTCCCGGACAGAGAGGATGTAGTGTTTGGATGAAGGATATGTTCTTTTTGTAGCAGTCAAAAGGAAGTGACTAGGTCTTATTAGATGATCTATCTGTGTGTCATATCTACATAACTAGTAAACATTTCCTTCATTTGCTAAGAAATACATTATATTTTTGATTTTTGAACCTAGCCTTTAATAGTCAAGCTATCTCTCCAGCCCAGCTGCTCCTTTTCCTTAAGATTGGTTACCTGCGTAAGACATTATGAGTTAGTAGGAGCCAGACTCTTGATGTTTTGCTCTAAGACAAGAGTATAATTAGGGCTGATTATGGTTAATACTGACAAGATAATGGTCCTGCTTGTAGACAACAACCTTTTTCTGAGCTCCACCTGCTCTAACGTTAGAATGGTTCCACAGTGGTCTCCATCCAACAACAGCATCCAGCCAGTCTAGGTATCCTACAGGTATCAGGTTTTAAACCACCAGAATTTCCTGATTATTTACATCTTGGCAACTAAAATATTTCAGCAACTTTTCAAAAACTCAATTATGATATATAATCTTATGCAGAGATAGATCTGAGTAAGTATGTTGGCTATTCTCAATACTCTCTCCAGTCGTGGGCCTCAAGACCACAGCACTGGAGACTATGCCCCTCAGGTTACTAGCTGGCTATCTTCTGGTAGGGCTGATCAGAAGAAAGAAGTGCTACAGGAAAAGGGAGAAGGTTGGGGGTTGATAGGTGGAAACACACTTCCCTGTTTCTTCCTGCCACACACCCTGATCCAGGTCCCATTTCAGTCCTTCCACAGGGCTCGTTGTGCCAAGCTCTAGCTTTCCCTGAAATACTTTCTCCCTATCCTCTGCACATGAAGATATAGAAATGGCAGAAATGCTTTAACCATAAATGAAAATCACAAAAGGATGAAGAACAGTGAAGAAAGCTGCTAAAGCTTCTAGAGCTACTAGAATTACTGCTACACAAACCTACTGTGATCTTACATATATTCACAGCAATATAAGAAAAGGGAAGCTATAAAGTTAAGGCAAAAACGGCTGTTAAAGGTCCAGACTTATCACACATTTGTATGCATGTACATAAGTATGTACATTTGTGTATCCTAAGTAATTACTCTCCGTGTTACCATCTCAGGATTAACTGCTAGCTACTGAGATTTAGACATACAATAATTCCTGTGTAGAAAGGGCGTTGCATCATCTTCACATTGGAGCTCTGCCAAAGCACAATAAAAAGCAGCTTTGAAAATGTCATAGATCTCGTTGATACACAACTACAGAGAATCTGTGTTAAACTGCTAACCATTCAAAATGAATTAATGCATAAATCGCTCAGTTTGTTTTAGGGATAGGGTCTCATGTAGTCTACATTAGCCCCAAACTTACTGGAGGTCAGCCTTGATTCCCAATTTTCCTGCCTCCACTCCCTGCATACTGGGATTACATGTAGGCATGACTTCATGGCTGTAATCCACTCTCGTATGGTTGGCAGAGTAGATAAATGGATAGACAGCTAATATATGTACTTAAAATAAGCTTAAAAGTGAAAATGGTCAGGCACGGTGACAAAAACCCATAATCCCAGCAGAAGGATAATTGAGCTGGAGGCTGAAGATAGCTAGAAGAAGAGGTCATTCTTCTGGCACATTCCACAAACCAACGAGCAAATGGAGACAGAGGCACAGAACTATCTTCCAATGTGGCAGGTGGTCAAGCAAGACCACTGAGAGGACCAGCACAATCAAAATGACATCACACCATGCACATGAAAGGAACCTCAGAGGAGCCTGAAGGTAGCAAGCAGGGGACTAAGTAATGACTGAGTTCACTGGCTTCTAGAGAGAAAATGACTCAGGGTGTATGGTGACAGTGTACTCTCCAGGGACAAGGCACAGGAGCACGTGAGTGTTGTGAATATATCAAAGATTGTCTTAGAAGGCCTGTGTGGAGACACCAACTAGAATTCACATCCCTGGAAAGATAGGCTCCCATAGAATAAATACAGGACAGAGGTCTCAGATGATATAAAATTACTAAAAGATAAAAAGCACTTAGGACTTTCCCTTTAATTTATTAAAAATACCACCAAAACCTAAAAATGAATCCTTCTAGAAAATTTTATTTGCTCGCAGATTTATCATTGGTCTACCAAATTTTACATCATTAGAATAATTTACTTTGTAAATCTAAATTAGAGAAATCACGTGGCAGTTCAAGTAGAAGGGAGACTAAAATCCTTAAACCAAGCTGGACAAAACCCCAGCAAAGAAAAATGCCAACCAGCCAAGTGCCAAAGAGCAAGCAAATGAATGGAGTTACTTCATGGCTTGGTATACAAAAATCTTGTGGATGTAAACAGAGAATAAACAGCTAAGAATGGCTGGAAACTGTGCCATAAGAAGCAGCAGGCGTTTTTGCAGCTAAGCAAAGCAAATATAGGAGCAACTCTTCTCCTAATTTATGGATGCTCTCCCAGGCAGAAAAGTGTTAGGTCTTGACCTTTCAAATTACTAATCTACTAAGAATATTTTTTTCCACATACAGAAGGGAAAGTTGTGTATGTGTGTGTGGGGGGGGGTTAGTATTCAAAAAGCTTCATAACTTTTCATTTCCTCAGTGAAATAAACTACTTCTACGTCCCGTCCCATATATAAAAATCCTCAGATGCCAAAACTCTGTTCTAGAAGATGAAGGTCATTCTCCTGTAAATGTAGAAACAGAATTGGTGAATGTCAGGATATGAAAGGTCTTTTGACTGACCCAATAGAGGTGGGGGAGGAAGAAGAAGGGTAAAAGAGGGAGGAGGAAGGAGAGAGGGAGAGGGAAGAAAAGAGAAAGAGAGAGACAGAAAGACAGAGACAGAGACAGAGATTGATTGATTCAAGAAAAGTTTTCAGTCAGATATGGTGATGGGCCTATGATTGGCACTCAGGAGAAACTGAGTAAATCCAGAAGCCTGTTTGACTACCCAATGAGTTTTTCAATGCTAGAATTATAGCTGTGCCCAGGCAAAAAATAAATACTTTAAAATATGCTAAAAAGCTATTTTAAAATGTACTACTTTTAATTATTGACCGCTATTTCCCTATGCTTATTTTTATATAAAAAAGTCATTTCACAACTCACTGATTGTAGGGCAAGAGCAAGAAAAATGCAAAACCCTTCTGAAAAGGCTGCCTTGGTTTAGCTCCCCACATACACATTCAGTGTCTTCTTCTCTTTTCAGGAACCCTCTTCCTGTCATTCACACAAAATCTGTTAGGTCTTAAAGCTCTCTGTGATGCTAGAAACCTCCACAGTTGGTAACTCAATGTTACCTTTCCAGGGGAATACATAGGTTTTCATCATATACTTGTTAAATAATAAAGTTTTTGAGAATCCCACACAACTCATTAATTATAGTTCTGAATCATGTAATAAGCACGAGGAAGCTATTTTTGAATAATGAGGGCTTTCCCTCTTTTCTTTAATTGCATAATTTTAGCAGCCACCTCCTCCACCCACTTCAAAGACCACGCCTGCATTTGTATTTCCTTAGAAGGAGAGGAGTATTTACCTATTCGACAGTGTGCTGCTTTCCACATGGTAAGGCTTCCTTTTTGTTGACCTTGAAGGAGACCGGTCCAAAAGTCTCTGGGTTTGAAATGTAGGGTGATTCAAACACTGCTCTGTCAGGTATCTGTCAGCTGGGTCCAACTTCAGTAAGTTCTTGGGAAATATAAGTTTAGGAATAGAAAGAACAGAGTTGAATTTAAACTCTACCAAAAAATCTTATTTTTACTTCCTAGAAAAGAAATATGTGGTCACTGAAAAATACCTAGCAACAATGGCTCAGGGAAAGGAAAAAAAAAAAAACATCAAAATAATCATTGGGGGAAGCTGGAGGGAGGGGGCTGTGGAAGGGAGGGTATGGGGATGGGAACAGGGAGGGGAGAATGGAGGAGAGAATAATGGAAGAGACAGCTAGATTTGGGAGGCATCTCTGGAATAATGGAAACCTAAGAAAATGGAAACCCTTAGGAATTTATAAGGTTGACCCTAGCTAAGACTCTTAGCAGTGGGGAATATGGAGCCTGAACTATAGCCAAGCAAGACTTCCAATGGAGGGATTGGGACACCAGCCTAGCCACAAAACCACAGACCTATGATTTGTGATGCCTGTAAGATATTGGGATAAAAGTGGGAGCAGAATTTGAGGGAAGAGGCACACAATGATTGTCCAAGCTTGAGATCCATGCCATAGGGGAGAGCTAAGCCCTGAAACCATTAATGATATTCTGCTATACTTGCAGACAATAAATAGCCTAGCATAACTGTCATCAGAGAGGCTTCACCCAGCAACTGATGCAGAGACCCACAGCCAAAAATAAAGTGGAGCTTGGAGTATCCTATGAAAGAGGAAGCAGAGGGATTGAAGAAGGACATTACAACGAAACCTACAGAATCAACTAACCTGAGCCCACAGGGGCTCACAGAGACTGAACTGCCAACCAAAGCATATGCATATATGTATCGGCTGTAAAGCTCAGTCTTCATATGGGAGTCCTAAAGTGGGAACAGGAGCTGTCTTTAAATACGCTGCCTGACTTTGGAGCTCTATCGCATGTCTAGCCTCAATAGAAGATGTGCCTAGTGTTAATGAAACTTGATATGCCATGGCTGGTTAATATCCATGGGAGGGTTTCCTCTTTCTGAGGAGAAGGGGTGGGGAAGTGAGAGGGGAGACTGGAAAGAGAGGATAGAGGGGAAGCATTGGTAGAAGATGCAAAGTAAACAAATAACTTAATAAAAACACCCACAATCTCACAATTATAATCCTCTTGGAAAGAAGCTTTCTAGCTCTGTGAATACCATATATAGTCTTTCTTCCATGATACCTGGGTCATGATATATACATGTTTTTCTATCCCATTCTTTTCACTTACTTTATGACAAACTTTTGCAATATAACAAGTATTTAAAAAACTTTTAAGAAGCATGTGTTTGCATTCTTCATCTTTTTTACCATCTTCAAAATACAGTTATCCTCTCTGGAGACAGTGTAGTCTCCAGTTCCCTATGCATTATCCAGGAGGTATATTCTTCATGTATTTTTATCTGATCCTTTTCATTTTACCCCAATAGTAGTAAACAAATAACCGTATGTATTTAGTTTCCCTTCCACTTCCCATACACTGCTGAGATCATTCCATATAAGTACAGAGCTTTAAGACTGTGTGTATATTTTCTCCATTGTTTTCAGAAATTCCCAAATGACAAATATTCATCATTTTATTTTTTTCTGAACACTGTGGGAACACACCATCTTATAATACTTTGTGAGAAGGAAGGGGGCTGAAGGCAAGTCCTTTTGAATACTAAGCAAGTGCATTACAAATAAGCTACATCTCCTGAGTTTACAACAAGGCTTTAAATGATTGCAGAGAATCAATTATGATTTACTGAGCAAGCATCCTACTACTAGACATTTTCATGACAGCCACTTTTCACTATTATGATTAATGCTATGACAAAAACACTTGACGTCTAATGGATTCTTAAGGGTGGTACTGGTAGGTATTCGGAGCATCAGAGTCTTTTTCTCTATGCTGCTAATTACCTCTTAGGAAGGTTATCTCAAATTATATGCCTTTCAAGAAGCACATAAGTCTATCAATTTCTAGGAACCCTCATCGACCATAGGCAATCTTATTAGTTGAAAATCAGATATTTAAAAGATGCTACCTCACATCTGTTTAAAATTATCATCGTATGTATGTATGTATGTATGTATGTATGTATGTATGTATGTATGTATGTATTTATGTATGTGTACCACATGTGCAGTTGCACTGCAAGGCTGCAACAGGACATGAATTCCCTGGAACTGGAGTTACATGTAGTTGTGAACCACCACTATGATTCCTGGGAACCAAGCATGGGTCCACTGTAAGAGCAGCAAGTGCCTTTAACCATCGAGTCACTGCTCCAGCCCCTCTCACAAGTGTTTATCTCTTATCTTTGTTAGCAACATTGAACACTTCTTTACTGGTTCCTTATGTATTCTCTTCAATCCCTTTCCTGCTTTTATCTATCCTTACTTATTTCTAAGTGCATTTTGTTCACTAAAGTACTCACCCTATGTTTTATGTTGAATGTATTACATTCTGACAACTGAAATGTTTTTACCCAAAGACTGTTTATCTTTAGTAGTTGGACAGGATATTTGATTTTGCCTTATAAGATAATCAACTATTTAAAAAATCCCAATAACAAACATGGCATAATAAAGTTCTGCAGCTCACTCTTCTAGGTGTTTGCTATTTTCTCCCAGAAAAAGGAAGAAGGATAGAATTCCACTATTCACAAATTCATTTCTAGTTCAGTTTGGTCTTTCCCATAATTAATATATTTAGTTAAGTAGTGAGAGTAAATTTGTTTCCAATAAGCCAGACTTCAATTTCAATCTAGTAACATAGAACATTTCATTCTGACTCTACCATATACTGACATATTCATTTTGATCCAAGGATTCTAATTACTGAAATTTGGCCATTACATGTGGATTTATATCCATATTAATTCAGACACATGCAAACTTATCTCAATTCTTTTTTTCACTTATTATAGAACAAAAAATGTGACGACTTTAGCATTTCCAACAGCTATCATTAAAATGGTTTAAAATATAACATGCTCATTAAAAAGAAAACACGCCAAGAATTTTTTTTTCAAATTCAAAGCACCCACAATCTTTTAAAAGGGAAGGGGTTGTTTCAACTTATTTGATACCATGTTGAAGTTCTGCAATAAGAAACCTACATGTGTATGTTATGAATAAAAATGACCATTTTCAAATTAATTTAAAGCATGAAGTCCTTATAAACAAAGTATGAAATCTACATGGCTAACAGTTTTTAAAATTTAGCATGTGGGAGGGGGACATGATTTTTTAAAAATGTAAGTAAAGCAAATAGAACTATTGTAGCTATTTTTTTAGTTATTAAGGTCATAGGAACACATTAATTCTACTGATTGTTTTGTCTCTACTGAAACGGTAGCTATAAAGAGGTATCAGATGAGATGAATGCTGTAAGTATGAGATATGGACACAATTACCAACATACATTTAGGGAGCAGCAAAGACTGTTGGTGGGGCTGTAAACTGATACAACCACTCTGGAAATCAGTCTGGCGATACCTCAGAAAATTGGATATAGTACTACCTGAAGACCCAGCTAGTCCACTTCTGGGCATATACCCCAGAGACACTTTAATACACAACAAAGATACATGCACCACAATGTTCATTGGAGCTCTATTTATAATAGCCAGAAGCTGGAAGGAACCCAGATGTCCTTCAGAAGACGAATGGATACAAAAATTGTGGTACATATACACAATGGAATACTACTCAGCCACCAGAAACAATGACTTAACCAAATTCTTAAGAAAATGGCTGCATCTAGAGAAGATCATCCTGAGTGAGATAACCCAGTCACAAAAGAACAGACATAATATGCAGTCACTGATAGTGGGATGCTAACCCCAGAGGCTTGCACTCCCCCAGAAACAACTCACAGACTGTATGAAGTCCAAGAAATAAAGAAAACAAAACAAAACAAAACAAAAAAGTCATGCTCAATCCTTACACACCAAGAACACATTGACAAATTCCGGGATACACCCTGTTTTACATGTACTTTTTGCTCATTGTAAAAAAAAAAAAAGAAAAAAAAGAAAAAAAAAAACAAGCACTGACACAATTGTATTTGTATACATTTATGCAAAAATGTTTAAAATTTTTCTTTTGTTTTTTAAAATAAAGTCTAAAAAAAGTGTGCAACTTTCACTAAAAAAAAAGAAAGGAGAGTGGTGGTTTTTAATTTTAAAAACTCATCTTCAAAATCAGATAAAAGAATGGTTATATATATGTATATAATCCAATAACAATCAGGTAATATTAATCCGTGAAATATAAATTACTTCTGGTCATAAGGTAGGAACTAGAAAGAATCCAGAGGAGGCCTCTAAGTTATTAACTACATTTATAAAAATTATGCTTTTATTATAAAAACTGAGAGATTTAAGGCGTAATTAGAATACTTTTGACTGTATAGTTAGTGTGTGTGCATGTGTATGCGTATGTGTGTCTTGCATGAATATATGTCTGTACATTATATGTGCACAAGTGGCTACAGTGGGCAGAAAAGAGCAACTGACCCCCGCACCCCCTGAAATGGAGTCAAGGATGCTGCGAGCTGCTGGAAATTGAACCTTTTCTCCCTCCAAACCCTCCCATCTAGCCCTCTCCACTCTCCTTCAAATGTACAGCCCCTTTCTCTCACTAATCAGAAGACAGGAAACATAAAGTTGTATTTAATTCCATTTCTACTCTGTTCTGTTTATATTTATATCTGTATCTATTTATATTTTTAAAAATGACTAAATGAGTAAGGCCCAGACTGATTAAGTATTGACTACACGAGAGAAGGTACTGGCAAAACCCAACTGCTTTATCTAATAATTTCTGTCTAATTAAATTGAAAGAGTGTTGAGGGTTCATTAAAAAAAATAGCAGTTCTCAACCTGTGTTAATGACATCAGTGCTTCATTAGAGTTTCATACAACACAGTATTGGATATTTAATTAAATTAGTAAATGTTGAGGCAGAAATGCTGTACTGTGAGATTTCTGAGACCCTTCATAGGATTAATAAACACTCTGTATCTCTATTAACATTTTATGGTATGTGGCCTTTCCCTAATGCCTATTTACACTGTTCCCCGAGACACAGGTGAACAGACCCTAAAATACAGCAAAGTTTAAAGAAGGGAGCTCAGTAAACTTGCCACTGTGCTAAGTCTGTCTTTTTAACTTTCTCCACACAGTATGGCCTGTGTGCAGATGGCAGCTGAATGAATGGGCATAACGCAAAGCTAGTCCATAAGCATTGATGCTCTATTCTGAAACAATTGACACTTGCCTTTGCATTTACTTCCTGAAAGGAAAACTGGGACAATATAAAAAATAGTTTCCACTCAAGGGACCAGTGTCTGCTGAGGCAGAGAATCTTTGTTTACTTGCTTAGTTTTTTAGACAGAGTCTTTGTACCTTGGGCTAACCTCAAAGTTAAAGTCCTGTTTCAGCCTCTCAAATGCTAATATTATAAGCATGTGTCAC
Organism: Micromys minutus; assembly: GCF_963924665.1. Lineage (NCBI taxonomy): Eukaryota > Metazoa > Chordata > Mammalia > Rodentia > Muridae > Micromys > Micromys minutus. Next base: position 29,247,631 of record NC_137970.1, on the reverse strand, counting down.
CATGCCCAGCAACACAATCTTTAATAAAGAATTTTGAGGATAGAGAGATAACTCAGAAGGTTAAGGCATTGGCTGCTTTTCCAGAGGACCTGGTTTTGATTCCCAGCATGCACATGATAGCTCACAACAGCCTTTCAGGAGACTTGATACATTATTTTAGCTTTCATGGGCACTGCATGAAATGGTGTACAGGTGTACAGGCAGACACACAGAGAAAACACACACACGCAATATATATATATATATATATATATATATATATATATATATATATATATATATATATATATATATATTTATATATTTATATATATATATTTTTATATATTTTATATATATATATATATATATATATATTTTATAAAGAATTTAAAGGATGCTTTTAGTAGTTTGGAGTAGGATATCTTTTGACAGAAAGGCTAGCATGAGGAAGAACGCTCAGACAAATATGTTAGAGGTGATCCTACTATAACTAAAGAAAAGTCAGAAATAGCAACCTCCCTTGAGGAGAAGGGACACAGTAAGATTACAAAACAAAACAACAAAAGATTCACTGATTCACTCTATAGATGCTGTGAGTTAATGCTATATAGAAATAATTATACAATCTTTTGTCTTACAACATTCACTTTAAGATTTGTTTCAAAACCTATGCTAACACATATTCATTATTCTGCCCATTTTAGGAAAGTAATTTAGGGATTACATGCTCCTCTCTAGATGGTCTGAGACAACACTAGATTCCTGTTGCAATTATAAACAAATTACATGCCTTTTAACATGACATACGCACCATTAATCATCTACTAAGAAAACATTTAATTCATAAAAGCATGCTAAGAAGTATGCAGAGGAGCATCCATAAACCAAAGGACTTTTTGTTTTTTTACAAGCATACTTTTCTTACCTTCATTAGGTCAAGTAAAACACTATTTAAAATTCCAAGGTATCTTCTCTCTAATGACTGAGGATGATTAACAGCTGGAAACTGTAAGGACAACACAACATTCTGTTAGCATTTGAGGAAGGATATATGTACATATGCCTGTGGGGGTTACACAAGGCAACATCTGGATAGAAATCACTGCCCTAGTGTCAATCCAAGTTCAATTACTATTTATATATTACTTTTAGTGTCTATATATTTTAGGTTATGAATTAATAGGACTAAGTATTAAATACCGGAAAAACATCCAGGTAAAAGGTGATCCCTAAAGCTAGACAGAGAACAGTGAAGCTTGTAAAATGAATAAGGCTGAGCCTATATGTCTTGAATCTTGTGTGCTTACACAACTTGCTTCTGAAACAACTTACAGACAAGTACTGCCAGCTAAAAAACGAAGAGATGGGCCACGATATGACATTATATAAAAATGCCTTGGCTTGCCCATAAGAATGTATAACTTACTCCTAAAAATGGAGAAATAAAAAAGAGGAAAAAAGGCAGCAAGTATCCAGAACCTCAAAGCCTATTTGAAGTAGTGAATCCAGGCATTTGTTCTATTATTGTTTTAATTATACTCTTTTAATGATCTGTTTTTAAAAAATCTTAAAGTTGTAACAAAGGGCAAACATAAGCACCTAGACCAACAAATTCATTTTTAAATAAAGACGGGTTGAAGCTTATTTTGATGTTGTATCCTTCTGCCAATCCATATTGGACAGTATCTTGAGTGATAGTATACAAGCTGGTGCAAATACACATCATTAAGAATGAGTTACTGGTTTGTTCACAGTTTGCAGTAAATACAGTTCATGGGCTCTATGTGTTGAGCTATCTGTCACAAACATTCTCAAAGTATATCATAATTGAAGACTTTTCCTTCAAAAGACATTGTTAAGTCTCTAAAGAGTCCACACTAATTTGGTTAAGATACTATGAAACTTTAGACTAGAACATAAACATAGTGAGGTCTATAAAAATCAAACTGTCTTAGAAGCAACAATTTCCCTGAAGGATATTTACACACAGAGCTGTCTTATGTTGTCTAGCATTTTATAGGTATCAGTGTTCAGTGAGGAGGTCTGTGAACAAACAGGACCACAGACAAGAAAAGAAATACATGATTTTAGGGGGTCCCCTAAATTTTAATGTGGCCCCTAATTCAAGTGTGACTTATTCTTAAAGAACTATCTTAAATTTCAACCCTTCCCAAAGCTGTTATAATGAAACATCAGATATTATTTCTAACTTTCCAGAATGTGTGATATGGTCATGGTCTAAATCACAATAAAATATATTCAAAGCAGAACAAGGAAGTACCATGCAGTACACTATGCTGTCCTGTAAACCTATAGTTGTCCAATTACTTCAGAATGAAATTATTTTTGTGTTTTATACTAGTAGCTTTTTTTTGTTTTGTCTCCCTCTATGAAATTCTCGCACCTATGTGGCATAAGCACAGCCTATAACGCCTGCACTTTAGATATTGAAGGAAGAGGATTATGAGGTCAAGGCAGTCTAGGGTATACAGAGTTCCAGGCTCACCCTAGCAACTTAGTAAGACCCTTTCTCCAAAAATTTAAAACAAAAATCTAGCATCTATGAAGAACTAACCCCCCCCCAAAAAAAACCAAAAAGCTAAACAAAAACACTAAGCACCCAAACTTCAGACCATCTAATCAACAAATAGGTAAATGAACTGAATACATTTCTCAGAAGAATTATATAAAAAGCCAGTATTTGAAAGAAAAATGTTAAACAACCTTAGCCATGAAGAACCCTCCAATTAAAACTGTCTTGAGATTCTATCTTAACCCCAGTCAAAAGTAAAGAAACATCAGGGAATGCTAGTGAGGATGTGGGGAAAGAAAAATCCACATCCACTGCCAATAGGAATGTAAACTTACACAGCTAATAGAGAAATGAGTAGAAACAGAACTACCCTCTGATCTACCAGCTATACCACTTTTGGGTATCTGCCCCAAAGGGATTGACAATGGCATACCACAGACTTACTTGAACATCCATACTTCATGCAGCATTATTCCCTATAGCTAAGATATGGATCCAGCCTGGAGGCCTAATGAAGATGAACAGATAAAGAGAAGGTGGCATAAAAGTACAATGGAATCTTAATCAAGAGAAAGGAAACCGTGTCAGCTGGAGAGAAATGCACATGAACCGAAGATAATAATGTGAAACAAAATAAGCCACACTCAAGAAAGCAAGGATAAGCTTACTTCTTATATGTGCAATGTGGATTTCACTCCAAGGCAGAAGGAAGAGGTCTGATTAAAGGCAGGAATGAGACCAGCCGAAGTAGTGGGAAAAAAGAATATATCACATGCTTTATCTCAGATGCAGTATCTATGTGTGTGTGTGTGTGTGTGTGTGTGTGTGTGTGTGTGTGTGTGAGAGAGAGAGAGAGAGAGAGAGAGAGAGAGAGAACGAGAGAGAGCAAGAGGCAAGAGTGGGAGAGGGAGAGAGAAGAGAGAGAGAGAGAGAGAGAGAGAGAGAGAGAGAGAGAGAGAGAGAGAGAGAGAGAGAAGAAGAAGAAGAAGAAGAAGAAGAAGAAGAAGAAGAAGAAGAAGAAGAAGAAGAAGAAGAAGAAGAAGAAGAAGAAGAAGAAGAAGAAGAAGAAGAAGACATTTTTAGGGGGGTGTCAAAGGGACCAGCAAGAGAGGGAAGGAGAAAGGATGTGGGAGGGCAATGAGGACTGTGAATAAAAGCAAGATATAATGATAAATATATATGAATGTAATTAAAATTATTTTATATACCAACTAAAAGCATAGAAATCAAAGTGTGGGGGTATAAAATGGTCTTAGTTTCTTAGTTGGCTTCTAAGCCATCGAATAGGTCTAGAAATGCCCACATTTGCTCACCATTCAGATTCTACAGCACAGACCTAATGAGGCCTGAAATACCTAGCAGACCAAGTTTAACGACATTACGATCCTGCAGCCAACTATTTATTCAGCACTATGCAACCTAGCACATACCATTCTAGGTGTGCAAAGAGGGGTGTAGTTTCCTTTCTCAACAAGTCCAGGAGGCACACTTGCAAACAGCTAACTTAACTGAGTACACAATGGGTTTGACAGAAAAGAAAAATGTGGCCAGAGTGCTACAGAAACTCAAAACAGCCAACACTAATACTGGGGAAAGAATTTATAGGCTTCTAGGCATGTGCAAAGAGTAGCAGAGATGAGGCTGTGCAGCACTACAGAAGACACATGTCAATGCTCACAAGTGGTGGCCTGGGAACATAGAACTGAGATCAGGACAAGTGATGCTGAGGCCAGAAGGTCTTTGATGTTACCCCAAATAATTTAAACTTTATCACAAATCAGAATGTTTTAAACAAAAGGGAGACAAATTAAATGTGTGGTTGAGAGAAAAGTCAAGTGATCAGCTTGAAAGCTTAAGCAAGGTTGAAGGGGTGAAAGGTTTTAGAGGGACGAGAAAGGCAAGGCAGTTGTACTTGATGGTTAAGAGCCAATTGTCTAACTTGACAAACATCCAGAATTTCATCTAGAATTTCCTGGGAAAGGGCCCTCTGAGCACATCTGTGCAGGTTATCTTGATTACTGTCCTCGGAATGGAAAGACCCACATTCCATCCTGGTCTCTAGAACATGGAGAAAGGCAATTAAGCATACTTTTCCAGTCCCTGCATCTTCACTGATGATATAATATGACCAGTTTCCTACCATGATAAACTGCAATCAAAATTGAGCCAAAACAAACCCTCTCTTCCTAAGCTTCTTTGCTTGGGGTACTTTATCATAGCAATGGAAAAATTAACCAAGACAATATGTATTAGTTTTTCTATTTAATGTTGTAGCTGCACTGTCTGTCGCTGGCAATTTCTGCCCTTTGGAAACATATGAGCTAGTAGAGGAAATGCTGACATTGATAAAGAACAATTAAACAAATATATGAAATAATTCAGTGTTATGTTAAGTGGTAAGATGGGGACAAAGAAGAAACTGGATGGAGGATCATTGGAGTAAGCACATTCTCCTTGGGTTGATATTACAGTAAAAGGAGAGATCATGTAAGGTAAAAATGCTCCCAGGAGAAGAAACCATCAGACTTAAGTTCAGAAAGTATGAAAACCCTGGGATGCCTATAGAGGTCAAAGAACAAGCAAGTGTGGTGAGAATCTGGAGGGAGGCATATGGAGACAGGTAGGAGACAAAGTCAGGTAACAAAGGGGCCCCAGCCATGCAGGGCCTTGCAGGCTATGGCAGGGAGTATAAAATAATTCTCAGTGAAACAGAAATTTAGTAATTATGACTGCCTTTATTTTACTTGTGAATATATTTGCCTTTCTGTTAGACCAAGAGCAAGTTCTTTTTGTTGTCACATTTTTTGCATCTGGGATGAGAAATGTTCCATTACTGTAAAATTAACTTGTTGAATGCTATTTGCAAGCTAATCAATAGTTGTTGTTTGGTTAATAGAACCAAAGATAAAAGGAGAAAAACAAGTCTGGAAGAGGAAGTGAGAAGAGAAAGGAGAGAGTGAAATAAAAAACTATGTGCACAAAGTGGGCTGACTGAGCTCAGCAGGAGCTGGGGCTGTGTTGCACATGCGCATATGAGCAGTAATGTTCTCAAACAGAAACTGAGATCCAGAAAATCAAAGACAAAAACCAGAGGGGTTTACAAATGGCAAGAAAACACTGTGAATTTGTCATACCATGTACATTGTATGAATATACAACATTTTCAAAGAGTAAAAAGACAGATTTTTAAAAGATAATAGCAGTTTGAGAATCATAAAATTTGCATTGGAAAAAAATAAAAGATGGGATGATGAAATTACTTAATAGTTTCTACAATGACTACCAATTGACACATTGGCTCAAAACTTAAAAAGCTGCTTTTGGGGGTAGATAGGAATGAGGATTCTACACGTCACTCGTCATTCCAATGAGGTACCTCTGGCAGTTACATGTTCCTCATTTGGACAAAGTTTATGATTCCAAAAATGTCTTCCATTATATTCTCAGCAAACAAGTGTTACACAAAGGTAACAGGCTTCTGATTTGTACAAAGATCTAATGTTTCACTGTCAATGCACGAGAAATATCTGTGGAGCAGACTCTCTAAATCTGCAGAATGTAAGAATTCATGGCTGCGTTCAAGTCACCACAAACCAAGCTACCCTAAGTAAACAGCAGCTACTCACACATCTCTATACTTTGGAGATGCTGACTAGTTTGAATAAAGAGTATAAGATAAAGGTTTTGAATATAATAATATACATGAGAAAATGATTTTGAAAAATCAAACTTTACATACTAGAAAAAAAGACATTAGGAGCTCCTACTTGAGAATTGTGACTATTTTTAAAATTTCCCAAATGCTATATATGAGTCAGAAATATAATATTGTAGTGAGGATTAAAAATGCTGGGATGGGAAGGAGGAGTGTGCAATACATAGCTTAGGATTCCATTGTGCAATGAACAGCAAATTAAACACTGAGTCCATTCTGGATTTTAGCAAGGCCTCTTACCCGGAGCCCATGGAAACGGGGATTACTATAGAAGAGCTTCATCTGCTCAGATGGAAGTGGTCCTAGCACCTTCTGAATAGTAAAGAGTTGGTCAATTTCACTTTCTCCAGGAAATAAAGGCTGTCCATCACTAAGCTCTCCAAGAATGCAGCCCACTGACCACATGTCCACTGACTTTCCATAGGGTGCTCTGAAAAGCAGAAGATGAGGTAGTGTTAGTAACTGAAGACATAAATGGTTTAATAGTTCTCGACTTAGGTTGGACCAATTCATGACTTTAAACATGCATGCACTTAAGGAATTTCAAAGGGCCACCAGCAAAAGTAGAACTGCAAATAAAGAATTAGAGCTATCTAAGCAAACGTTCAGAACACAAGTCCATAACCTGCACTCATAAAGAAATCAGTATATATCTTGAACAAGAATGCTTGTAATAAGCCCTCATGTAGTATACATGTTGGATGAGGGCACCTCACTTAAGGAATGGAATGTTCCCAGGAAGTGCATTTTCAAATACTTATCCTTCTAGCTTGCTAAGTATCAAAATTTATATACATTTTTTGAGCTTTAGTCTGGTAGAATGTGCCATTGCTTTGTGTAATTTAAACAAATACTGAAGGTTATTTAACTTCAGATTACTTAGTATTGCATTTTCCAACAGCGGTGTTACTTAATTATAACTGTACATTAAATGAGGCATTCTGATAGCTATTTCTCTCAAATCATGTTTTAATGTCCTTAGAAGTTTGTAGTTTTCTTTCAGTAAAGAGCTTCAGAGTCAGATACAAAGCAAGCCTGCTACAAATGGAGGACATAAATGAAAATCCTTCAGAGAGCCTTAGAGCTCAGTACCTAAAGCCCAGAATAAAATTATTTATGACAGTTTATTAAACAAAATCTATATATACAGTTTCAAAAATAAATAATCCAAGCCTTAGAAATGGAAAGCTGAAATAAAATAAATGAAAAATAATCTCAAATGAAATTCTAGAATGCCTTTATGATAATAAAAAAATTAAACTAAGCACTATTAGCATACAGAATATATTGAGGTTAATAAATTACTGCAACAATAACTTAATATTTCATTTATCTCATTTCCTTCACACCAGAACAATCTAAAACCACAGGGCAAGCTCATTTAGACATTTTTGGTATCTTTCTGAGCAATGAAGCATACTGACTTTAAAAATGTTTGAGATACAGACAACCTGCCCAGCAGTACTGGATTGAGAAACCCATGGAAAAACCTCACACATTCATGACAAGCTATTTTAATCCAATCATTTGATTTGAATATTTTATGCAGCTGAAACTATTTTTGGACATCAAGGACTAAGCCCTTGGAATGTATAAACATGTAGACTCTTAATATAAAACCAAATATCAATCAATTTCAGTAAAATTTTTACACACATATTATGGTACTTAAGCTAAACCATGACAATCAGCTCAAACTGGCTGTGGTGAGCTCTATTCTTGGCAACTGTCATACATATCTAAACACAACCTCAGCTTTCCAATGGGTACCATTAGAAAACAAATGTTCTCTAAAGAATTAAAATAAAGCTATTCTCACACTACCCTCCATGGGACTATTTTATAGGGAAAACCATATTTTATCCAGGTGTATGGGGGTGGCATACACCTTTAATCCCAGCACTTCAGAGACAGAAACCTACAATCTCTGTGAGTTAGAGGCCAGCCTGGTCTACAAAGTGAGCTCACGTTTTCAGGACTCCTTCTACCATACTTGGGCTCTTGGCTGCAGTTCTAAGAATGATTTATTTCCTACTCATTTCTTCATTTCAATAGTGTCCAGTAAATTCAAATTCCAAATCCCTCAGAGAAATAGAATATAGCACAATGATTCTGCAAAGGTGCTCAGGAGAAATGCAGATAGAAATAAAGAACCCAATACTAAGTCTGAAATCAGAAATTAGAGCAAGAAGCTGGAGAGATGGCTCAGTGAGTAAATTGTTTGCTATGTAAGCAGAAGAACATGACAGTGGATCCGCAGCACCCACAGGAAAATCTTGGTCGTGCAGTGGATACTTGTGATACCAGTGCTGGAAAGCAGAGACAAAAGGATCCTATAGGGCTCACTGGCCGGTCTAGCCAACCAAATGAGCTCCAGGTTTGGCAGAAGACCCATCTCAAAGAATAAGGAGAACAATAGAGGAAGAAACCCAGTGTCAACCTCTGACCTTTCCATATGCATTCATGGTGGTTTGTGGGTGTGTGCATGCGCAAATCATAATTTACTTTGCTGGGTAAGGTAAACTTTTGATTTAAGAGAATAATAAAGATTTTTAAAACATCAATAATTTTTATTGACTCTAGACTATCATCAAATCAAGAATTGCATCAGATGGTGGCTGGCAAACATAAGAAAATGAATACTCAACATCCAAAAACATCTCAACAGCTACTCATAAGAACTACAGAAATGTCCATTGCTATTGCACAAAGGGTATCATATTCCAGACACATACATGTTCCATAAGCAAAATGTGGTAAAACCTATAATTTGTATAGTTTTCTGTTTATATCTACACGACTACTTTTATTTATTTATTAGAGTATGTATTCTTTCTCTGTTATTGGGCTCCAAGGAAGGAACTATGAATGAAAAATGAGAAAACACTAGTACAGGTAGAAATGAGAAAAAGCAAGAATAGGAAGAAAAGTATTAATCAGAGTATGTGATGGAGATGCAGACTCCAAGCTCCTTCGTGGGCTGTAAAGCTAGAATGCATTAAAAAAGAATATTACAGAAGATCTCATATGAACAGATGAGTGACAGGACACTAAAAGTGGAGAGCTGAGCAAAGGGGATGAGTGTGATGTTACTGAAAAACATCAGCAATGTAGGTTTAATAGGAATGGCCATTTATCATCCAAAAAATTTACACTATTCAGAAGAAAGCTGATACTTGGTTCAGTATTTATCCTGTGCTTAGCAAAGTGGCTGAACAGAAACTTAAGTATATATTTAATGTATGAACAGATAAGCCAGAATGTCAAACTGTCTCCTTGCAATTCATTGTTAATACTTCTCTTTATCAAGAGGTAGAATTTTTTCTCCATACTTTGATTTATGGTTTGGTCATGAGACATGGCTTGGTCAATAAGGCAAATGCCATATGAATAAGACCTTGGAACGCACCTTTGTTTTAGTCCTAAATTTCCTGATACACAGAATTCTCCTATCAATAATGGATCTGTTGGTAAAATGTATGACTTACAAAAAATAAGGACCTGAATTCGTCCAGTCCCTAGAATCCACAGAAAAATGTTAGGCATGGTGGTACACACTTGTGATCCTAGCACCAGAGAGACAGACAGAGCAGACTCCCTAGGGCTCACTCACTGTCCAGGGCACCTACCCTAACTGATGGATTCCAGGTCAGAGAGAGATCATATGATTTGGCTTCTATTTGTACATACACCCCCAAAACACACACCCACACACCCACAGAGAGGGAGAGGAAGAGGGAGAGGGAACAAGTCTATCAGACACCAGGTGAAGACCTCTCCACCAATTGACTCCCAGTCAAGCTGCTGGCCCAGAGTGACTCCAAGAGAGACCGCTCCACTGAATTTAAGGTACAGTTACTCAGAACTGTGATAAATGAAATGAAGCTTGCTTCGTAGCATCAAGTTCTTAGATGTCTTTTCTTTTTTTCTGTCAAAATGCAACTAATATATGTAAGTAACCAAAGTTCTTATTCTCCATAAGTGAACTCAATGGAAATTGTGAAAAAAAAGCCAATACCTATTTAAAAGTCACTCTATTTCAGAAAGATAACTCACCCAAGTAGCAGTTCTGGGGATCTGTACCACCGTGTAGCCACATACTCTGTATAATTAGCATTATTACCCTCTGAGAGATTCCGAGCAAAACCTGAAAGAATAGCAATTTCCTGTTGGTCAAATATTTCACCTCTAGTTACACTTTTTAAAAATACCAAAAGAACAGAATGACTAATATGCAAAGGACTGCTTATTAAGAACATCTTTACTTGAAATAGCTAATAGTGTTCATATGTTAAAGCACAGGATGAATTTGCTACAAACTCAATCTTTATGCTAAAGACAGCCATATTTTCAAATTCGTCCTGTGGTTTTGGAAGCATTCAGACCATATTTTCAAATTGGCTAATTTTAGGAGTAAAATTAAGTGCCCACTCGGGCCAGAAATCAGTCACACCTGCATTAGTTCTGCTATGCGACACCTACATTGTATTTGTGTATTTACCCTTGCTGAGCAGTTCCAGTCATTATATAAACAATTAACAGTTGGCACTGATAGAAACAAGTGGGCTGAAAATTATTCTTAGCCCTTAACGTTGTAGAAGCAACTTAGGGGGCATCTTAATTATCTTACAGACACTAGCGTAATTTTTGTCTCTCACTCTTTCCGAAGGCTTAGGACTACAAATTAAAGCAGTAAGATAAATTAATTACTCATCTAACTCATAAACTGTCATGGAGGTTCACCATCAGGGTTATATAAAACCAAAACATTAAACTGGAGTAAAAATTAAGGTTTGCGTGAGAAATTAGTGTTTCTTGTATTTTTTGGTTGTGAGCCTAGTCTTTAAGGGCTGAGCCATCTCTCCAGCCCAAATTTGTGCTTCTTAAAGTGAAACAATTAAAAACAACAACAACAGCAAAAGATAAAGCCCCTAACTTCAGCTAATCAAGTCTTCTTACGGAAGCATTTGTTGAATAACGATGTGCACTTCTGAATGAGGCTCTTCAAGCCAGACAAAGGAGTTGCCTCTCTGCCAGGGAAGGCAATTAATTAGGAAGGTCCTTGATAGAGGACCCACAGGACACAGAACACCACATGTAGCGTTGCCAGGAGAAACTTCCTGACCAAAGAAATAGTTCCTCTTAATATTAACCATTCTGCATGCATTTCTTTTGTATTTATATCTGCTTTATAATCTGCATTCATCTTGGACCTTAGTGTAGAGTCCTGGAGGCATAGTAAATAGAATGCCAAGGACACAGAGTCTACTGACACTTTGGGAGGTAGTCATGATTACAGACAGGAATTCATAAATAGAAAAGATCCCTGGAAACCAGTGAGAACCAGAAAAGGGAAGCAGATCCCCTGGAAATGGAGTTACAGACAGTTCTGAGCTGCCTTGTAGGTGCTGGGAACTGAACCCAGGTCTTTTTCAAGAGCAACAAGTACTCTTAACCACTGAGCCATCTCTTCAGTTTCCAATAATATTTACAATATAGATTAGTTAAAAGGTTAATTTTAAAAGCTGATGGCTGGGAATGCACTCAGGTGTCAGGTTCTGCCTAGCAGACAGGTATAAACGGGGTGTGGTGGCATGTGATCATAATCCCAACACTCAAGAAGTGGAGGCAGGAGGATCAGAAGTTTCAGGACATCCTTAGCTACCTAGTGAGTTAGAGGCTAGTCTGGGATACATGAGATCCTATTTAAAAATAAAATAATTTAAATAAGTATATCAACTGTTGAGTACTAAAGATAAATCAAAATTTGGTTTTAGTTGTCTAGTTGTCTGCTTCATTTTATAAATGCTCATTTCAGACATATTTTATCAAGCCATGACAAAACACTATTAACTCAGGATTTTAGAACTTTTGTAAATTATTTAAAATATAGAACAGCATTTAAAATAGACTTACCTAGATAAGAAACAATAGAGATTTTCATTAGGAGTATAATTTTTACAAGTTTTTCTATATATTCAATAAATAAGAATATTATACACCAATTACCAATTTCATTTATTAAACATTTATCAGGAACAATTAGAAGTACTCTAAAATGGCTTTGACCTTATAGATATATAATCACTGTATCCATACCGTACATAACTGTGAATATATGCGGGCATATAGCTAGTGGTTATGACTAAATGTATTACATTTTCTATCAATATTTAAAATATTTAATCCTATTCAACCGAAGAATCTATATTGATGGCTCAAAGAAAACTCCAATTCTGAGTTTTGGTATATTACTTTGGTATATTATATATATATTAATTTGGTATATTACTCTTATATAGCAAGCAAGTATTTCTTTCAAACTATTTTCCATTAGACAAATAACTGAATAATTTGTTAAAATTGTAGACAATATACCGTACAACAAAGAAGCAAAGCTATCCCAGACATCATCTGGTAGCATATGACTCAACTGAATGCTCTTCTGCTAATTTAAATCAAAACATAAAATTACTTTTAATATAGTTTTAAAAGAGACCCATGTGTTATGTTAAATTAACACTCTCAATTTCTTTTTAACTCACCGAAGTCACACAGTTTCAGGACATCATTGTGGCTGATTAAGAGATTTTCAGGCTTTATATCTAGAATACCAAGATTAAGAACCAGTAAGTAAGAATGTTCTGTGTTTCAAGGATTATTTTTGCTACAGAAAACATTGACAAGACAAAATTTTAGAGACTAAACCTCAAATTCTTATATCTACATGCTATCTTTAAAAATATACATACTAGTAGTTAAATAGCATAATATAAGTATTTTATTTTTTACAAAACAGTAAACGTTGCTCTGTATAATTCCCGTATTCACATACCTATTTAGCTTTTCCATGTGGTTCACAACTAAAATAACATGTAATGTTGAAGTTATGCTAATGAGTCAACTAAGATTTCCACTTTTCTCCAACAGATCATTTAAAAATGCGATAGGAATTATGGAGTATAAATTTGCAAAAAATGAAGTTGAGCTTTTCCATTGAGAGGCATCTTTCAATTTAATTTATTGAGATAGGGTCTCATGTATCTGAGACTGCCCTGAATTCCCAATGAATGACCCTGAATTCCCAATCCTCTAGCTCCCAAATGCTGAGAGTACAGTTACAACATTCTTTTTAGAGTACCATAGTAACTATATTATAAGGGGGAGGGGAAAGTGAGGAGAGTACAGTTGAATCTACAATATCTCCCAACCACAGAAGTATGTTTTCTAATCAGGTAGAAAGAACAAAAGATCTTAACACATGCTAGACAAGGACTCTACCAATTTCATCCCCAGCCTAGAATCGTATTTCCTACCCTTAATCAGCTATCCATTTAATCAAAACACAATCTCATAATGGAAATACACCTAACTCAGCTCCTCATTAACATGCTAAAGTGCAACATGGACTATTTTTAGAGCCATCACCTAAGACACTAGATAGCCAGTTAACCTGGGGGTTTATTTATGAAATCTACAATTTTGATAACATGGTAACTATGAGAGCCAATAGCAGAAGTTTTAAACTTCATAATACCTTTCGGCTATTCTTAAATGTAAGATTAGTTTAAAGGTGATTATCTTTGCATGTTTGTACAGATACATTTAGTATAATAATAATAGTAATAATAACAATCATCAGCATCAGTATTACAGTACAAAGAATTTAGACAAAAAGTAGATATGTCAATATTTTCTGATAACAATTTAGCTTTATTATTGTATCAAATTGCATCCCATTGCTGTAAAATTTCACAGTGTAAATAAGATCATTAGAAAAGAAATATCAGAGTCAAATGACACAGAGTAAATAATTTTCCTTATTGCTGAAACCACTAGCTTTGTGGTAGTCAAAAAAAAGTAAGATAGTTTAGAGAAGTATAGTCATGGACCATACAAGGCTGAGTATCCCTTCAACCTACAGAAAAAGCTCACTTTTCACCAACAGAGAGCAAAAACCAGGCGGTAAAGATTTATACTAGACTTAAGACCATTATAAAGCCTAGTTTTGAGTTGATCCACATTTCCTGTCTATTTGTAAAACCCAAAGGCTATGGAAATTGTCCTTTCGCTACTCAATTCTAGCCAGACTAAGCTTCAAAATTTACATCTCCTAACTCATTTGCTACTGCTACAGTTTACAGAAGACTTGGTCATACAATAGATATATCACAATAGCCATATAAAATCATATGCACCTTTTATTGGTTATAGGAGACCCGAAGAGCAAATGGCTTCTTCTATGCTTAACATAGATAAAAATATTCTTAAAACAGTAAATCTTTAAGTGTTTGTCCATTTCAAAAGTCTATACTCACCTCTGTGGACAATGTCGTTCTTGTGGCACCAGTGGATAGCTTTGATTAGTTGGTAGATATAGCTTTTAACTTTTTCAGGTGGAACTCCATTAGGCATTTCTTCCAGCAATTCGAGCATATTCTAAAAGCAAATACAAAGCCATTCATCTTCAAAATTAGGCAAGCCCATCAATTATGTACTACTAACCCTTAGAAAGGATTCATCTAATATACAGCATGTGCATTTTCTATTTTGAATTTAATCTATAACTTAGCTTATGGTAGATCAGGATAGTGCATTAAATAAAAGTTTTACTTTATGAGAAACTACATTTTTATTACGCCTCTAACACTGAGAGGGTGGGGAGGGAGGGGAGAGAGAAGGAAAGGAAGAGAAGAGGAGGAAAGAAAGGAAGTTTTTTTTCGTTAATTTATACATTTGGTATAAAAATTAAAACAGGCTAAAAAATATCAAGGGCCAGCAAGATATCTCAGTGGGTAGAGACACTTGCTGCCTAATGATGCAGATCTCACAACAGGAGTTTGATCCTGAAACTCATGTAAAGGTGGAAGGTAATAACTAACTCAACAAAATTGTCCTTTGACTGCCACATACGCACTGTGGCAACACACACACACACACACACACACACACACACACACACACACACACACATATATTAAAGAAGAAAATATTGTTAAAGGAATACAAACCATACAAACCCTAAAAACTCCAAAACAGTTCATTTGGAGTCGGAGATTACTTTTACTTTTGTACAAAGCTCATGCAAAATTTTCTTGTAAGTAAGGTACCATGATGTATGTCTGTCATTCCAGAACTTAGAAGACATTGCATAGTGAGACCCACTCTACAAAATCAACAGAAATGCTGAGGCTGAAGAGATGGTTCAGCAGTTACTGGCTATTATTTCAGAGGTCCTGAGTTTAATACCCAGCACCTGCATGTGGCTCACAGTCATCTGTAATGGGATCCAATTCTGTCTTCTGGTGTGTCTGAACACACACACACACACACACACACACACACACACACACACACACACACTATAAAAGATGCTAACTAAGCTACTCCCTTAGCCATTCTCCACTGTATTTACCAAGTTAACCAAAGATTCTCAGTCTTATTTTCAAAGCCCAATCAATAAGGCTCATAGTACAACCTTAGTATATTGTTTGAAGGTCTGTAACCTGGGGATAAACAGAGGCTCAGGTACTGCTCATAGCCTCAAGAAGTTACACCACCTTCAGCACAATGCTCAGCTGTTTGTCTTTTGCACTACAGGCATTTCCACCAATGGCGCACAGCAACAACAGCCAAATTGCTGGAACACTAACATGAATCATGGGAATGGAATCTTTCAGCCTACTGACCCTTGCAATTCCATTAAAAAAAAACAAAACAGCAGTTAAAGATGCATTTGATGAAGTAGTAGAAAGTTCTATGCTTATGAAATTTTGTTGTAAATGTAATAGTTAAGTTTTAATTGTCAAGCTGGCACAATGGGAAAGAGTCACAATGAGGGATTGCCCAGATCTGGTTGGCCTGTGAGCAGGTCTGTGGAGGATTGTCATGACTGCCTTCATGATGTGGAAGAAAGACCTAGCTTGAAAGTGAGTGGCACTATTCCTGGGTTTGGTGCTCTGAACTGTACAAAAAGCACAGAGAACTAGCTGAGTGATCGCTTAGCATGCATGTATTCCTTTCTCTCTGCTCTTGATTGTGGAATATAAGACTAGCTGCTGCACTGACAGTGAGAACCTAGACTTGCAAGCTAAAATAAACCCCTTTGTCCTCTAAGTTGCTTTTTTTTCAGGATATGTTGTCACAGCAACATGAATGTTGTTTGGATTTTTAAGAAATCTACACGTCAACTGAAGCATCTAGAGCCCTTCTGCTGCACACACGCCACCTGAACCATGGCTGCTGTCCTCATTGAGTGCAGAGATGCAGGCTGCACCAGCCACTTCTTGTGCTGTACCATTTTCTCTTTTAAAGAATGTGAGGCACAATCCATTTATGTTAACATTATCGGGTGTTTTCTTATTTGTTGTTTTAGTTTTGCATTGCTAGGGAAGCATTCTATCATTGAGCTAAAACTCTAGGCTCAAGTTTGTCTAATATGAGAAACACTACTAGAGAAAACCCTCCATAGAATTTGTTAAAGCTCCCAACAATCAATACAATTAGACGACGTTATCAACTACTGAAATAAGGTTTCTTTAAAAAGAGCCTTGCTGCGCACATGGAAATCGTGTTTAATAGTTTGGGAATACACAACAAAAGAGAGCCACAAACTGCATGTCACTGCTGAGAGACAGGTGCTCACACTGATCATCAGGAATACTGACAGATTTTTGCATGGAGACTGCTCTCTGGGTCTTGGAGCCTTTGCTTCCTTTTAAAGCATTTAAGGGGAATGCTGTATGCAACAAAGACCAGTAAGAGCTTTGATCAATGTGCCAAACACCTCAACCAATCTCTATGGAGGATTCGATGCATATTTATGGTTTCTGTTAAAATAAAATGTCAAAGAAATAGTTTCAGCTTTTTAAAAAATCGTATGCTAATTGCACTTTTTCAATGAACAGATATGTAGGAGATGCCAAGAGCACAGAGGCATAGAAGGGCTGAATAGTACAGAAAAGATGGTGCTCTCTCAGTTCATGTTCTACTCAAGGTTCCTAAGTGGCAGAGATGTTATTACCCTCCACAGCCACTTTTCCTTACTCTGTGGGAAATACAATTTTCAACCACAGATTTAAATACTCAGAATGACAGGTACATCTCTTCTCTGCCTTGTAGCCAAGTGTGACCATGTCACTATATACTGGCTAACTGGATGTGACAGCTCTGGTTGATACTACAGACAAGGGAGCAGAGAGCTACCTTTCAGTCCTGTGCTAGCTCCTGTTATATGTTTGTGAGGAAGAAAGAAATTCCTATTTTGTTTAAGGCATTGCAATTTTGAGTCTCAGTTAACAACTCCCCATCTTGTTTGAGCATCTTTGTCCTTATACTCCTGAGACTCACTGTAGATTGCCAGGCACGGCCACTGGTGGGCATGTGTAATGGTTCAGTTCCATTCAAGAATCACAGGGGCAGAGAAAACAGCCCAGGCCTCAGTATCAAAAGATTGGAACGCTGGCTGCAGCACTGAGATTTGTGAGCAGAGAGATCTCAGGCATGTCAAATTGCTTCTCCCAGCGAACACAGATATACAGAGGTGATATCGCTCTTTGATATACTAAAGTGTTATTTATCACAAACCGCTACCACGAATATAACAGATATAAAAAAGATAAAGTGAAATACGAGATGTGACAAATTTCATAGCCAGTGAAAGCTGTACATGGATTTGTGCGAACTAGAAAATAAACATCACCTGGTTTCTTTCTATAACCCTTGTACAATAATATTTTTCTTAAAACAATGATTTTTTTACAGTTTTATTTTGACAGGGAAATACCAAAACTAACGCAGAAGAACAGATTTTGGAGAAGGAACATATCATACCTGGTTTAAAATGACAGGACCTTTACTGGGTATATTAAGTACACTTAAGGGTAGGCTCCAGGCCCAGCAGTAGATTGCCAACACCAACAAACCCAATGGGATTTTTGCTCTCTATTGCTTTGTCCATATTTTTGTCCCCCTGGTTTTTTGCTTGTAAATTATGATTTCCGGTTTTTTTATTTTTATGGGTCTTGTTTTTGTATATGTGTATGTACATACATTCCTTCTTTTTAAAATTCTGTTGTTCTTGTTAGTGTTTGCCTGTTTGTTTATTAAAAAGAGAGAGGAAGGGCATGGAGTTGGGTGGATGGGGAGGTGGGGAGGAGCTGGGAGGAGTTGGGAGAGGAAAAACCTCATTATCAGAACATTTTATATAAAATTATTTTAATAAAGATATATTAGAAATAAAATAAGAGTATCATATATTTTAAATGTGTTAGTATGCATTTTTAAAAGTTTATACTTTTTTTGTATTTAGTAAGCATTATTTTGTGTTGTTAATTTAGAAAATGCTGTGTAAATGGTGAATGAAGTCAAAGTCACATGACCAGTCTTTTTTTTCTTCTTTGTAATTATTTTATTTTTTAAGAAATGATTAATTAGATACCATCAGCTAAAATCCCAACCAGAGAAAATGATAATTAAGCAAACAATATTTGGAATCCGTTTTCACTTTTGTTTATCATGACCACTGGATCAGTGCATTACTAGTCAAATATGGCTTGAAAGGCTCCTACCTTACTGTGGTGTAGAAGTGTCTTTCCTGTATCCATACTCACAGCTGGAGGCAGTGGGCAGTTGTGGGCACAACTTAAAGTGTTTAAAGTTGGGAGGAGGTGCTGTCCATATTTGGAAAATGGCAGGTTTGGATCCAGAATCTATACAAGTTCAAGATCTCTAGAATTAGGGGAGCAAGACTGTGAAGGTGGGCTGGAGAGATGGCTCAGGAGTTATGAGCACTGACTGCTCTTCCAGAGTCCCCAATCAGTCTTCTTAAAAACCATTGTTTACTTTGTTCCGTATGTCATAATAAACACATAAATGGCAGGGGACTGACCTACAACAAACAGAAGCCTCTCCAGCTTAATCTGTGTTGCTCATGCACACATCAGAAGTCACCTATTCACACAGCAACCAAACTTTCAACAGGCTCCTCTGGTCCTAGTTTCTCCTCATGTAAGCAGCTCAAATCAGCTGCTCCAAGTCAGTTGTTCTTTAAGGAATTCTGAGAAAGCTAACCGTCTGCCCCTAGGTCACAATACAGCAGCTTTGGGCCTTACCTTATCATTCCCTCAAGAAAGCTAGAAGGTTGACAGTTCTCCAAAGACTGCTTCTGCTTTGTTCACTCTTCACCCTAGGTCTGATTGAAGGATCCAGCTCTTGCCAGGACTGATGTGTACCTCTACCAGCCTTTCTCACAGTATCCATCCGTCTATTTCTCCCACAGAGATTTTGTTCATGTTTAATTGAAATGATAATCTGAAACCACTTGTACAAAGGTTCTAAGACTTGAAGTCATACTACTTTGCTGTTTAAACAAGATCATTTGAATGCACTGAGATTGTACAAAATCCCTAAATCTATTTCAGGAGATCTAATGACTACGGAAGATATTTTCATGTTTAATACCCTCAGATTATGAAAACATCTATAGGGCATACTAAGTAATCCTACGTCCTTCAATCGTGTCAGAAAGAACAGGAAAATCGGGTGAGGCTCTTCATGACTTACTTTCTCAACATATTCAAACACCAGGTAGAGTTTCCCTCTCCGACGAAAAGCTTCTTTAAGCTCCACAATGTTTTCTTGCTTGAGAGTGCGAAGCATTTTAAGCTCTCGTAAAGTTGTCTCCTTGACTTCTTCATTTTCTAGAACACAGGCAATGAGAGCTTTCAACAATACTGTTCAAAGAATTTTAAGACCACTGACAACATCTACCTAAGAGGTCCACAGATAGAAGAATATTAATATATTTTCATGGCAAGAGAAAAAAAACAAACAAAAATTAAAGATCTGGTGGGACAGACCTATAATAATCCCAGCACCCAGGAGGTTGAGACCGGAGGATGGTAAGTTCCAGGCCAGCCTGTACTATAAGGTAGTCAAAGAGCCCAAAACAAAACAAACAACAGAACAAGGTATCCTTGAATACATTAAACTCAGTTTTGCTTGCATTTTATTTTTATTTTATCTTATTTTTTGTTGTATTAAACTATAGATTTATAGACAATGCATATTCATCATCACTTTGGCTCTAACATTCTGTGTTGGGGAAGAAAATGTTTAAAAGGGTTATGAGAACCAACTCCATCAATATGTGGAGAAGGCTTGGTGTCCA
This sequence comes from Micromys minutus, assembly GCF_963924665.1. Classification (NCBI taxonomy): domain Eukaryota; kingdom Metazoa; phylum Chordata; class Mammalia; order Rodentia; family Muridae; genus Micromys; species Micromys minutus. Next base: position 29,227,231 of record NC_137970.1, on the reverse strand, counting down.
GTATGTGTAGCAGTTCATGTCCTAAGGTTAGCTTCAGGTTTCTTCTTAAAAGAGTATTTTGTTTTTTTCAGGCTTGCTTGTGAATAACCTCAGTGAGCAGAAGCTGTGCATTAGGTATTCATGGTGCAATGCATGGCCAAATCATAGGAAAAATTTAAGAGCATCTTATTTCTCTGAACAGAAGCTGCTGTGGGTTCCTGCTGCCTTCCCATAGCATGTCCATCTGTCCATCACAGATGGTATAGCTGTTCGGGGACAGAGATCTTATGCTGCATCAGTATCTACCCTTCCATACAATCAATTTCACTTGTAATATTCTCCAGACAGAAAGGCAAGACAGAAGATACTTTAATGGTAATGGTTCAATGGGCAGGTAAGCAAGAAGCTAGGATTTCATTTTAAGTGTCTACTTATGATGGCTTAAAAGGTAACTGGGAAATTCCAAGTAGTGTGTTTTTAATATGTATGCTCAAGAATACAGGTTCATAATTCCCAAATTCCTAGTTTGAAAATTAAACCCCTTCTAAGTTTGTGACAAATTCATTCAGAGGGAACACAGAATTGATATGAGACTATTTATGTTCTTTGTTTAACCCACTTAATATGAATATTCATAGTCTAGGCTATAGAAATATAGCCTTGATTACAGAGTGCTATATAGAGTGCCATATTTCCATTCTAAAACTTCAAAAGGATGAATTCTAAAACACATTTGGCCTCAGGCTTTGGTTAGGGGCCAGAATCCAGACTTGTTGAGATTATATGGCAGGGACCTCAATTACAGGCATTTCTAAGTCTGAAGAGAAAAAAAAAAAAATTTAAACTCTGGGACAAAGACAAGAACACCCATGGCTTTGAAGAAAACATGCTTTCTACAAAAGGCACCCAAAAGGGAAAAGGCTGACTGGGGTTCATGATGAGGGAAGGGAAAGATTCTAAATGCAGAATAAGGACTACTTATTAGCTGATTTTCTGTTCAGCCCCCACATTCAGCCCCTTTCCAAAATGAGTTTAAAGAAGAGGTTGGTAGAAACAGGGCTTTGTGGAACTTGTGGATCTCTGACAACCAGGAAACAAAGTCAATACTTCTTTGTGACCAGAAAATAGTTGGCGGTTGCTGGAGTACAGGTTAGTAAAGATGTGGATGTTGGTGTGCAGAAATGGACAAGGGCAATGGTAGCAGAAGCAGTGAGCCATCCCTGTGTGAGGGGAAAGACTTGGACAGCAAAACCCACATGCCAGGATGGATAGGTGAGGTGCAGGACTTTCTGAGAGAACTATGAAGGAGCAAAGGGCTGGCTGTTGAATGCAGTAGTCTTCGCTGCTGCTGAGTACTCCAGTGGTCCCTAAGGGCATCAGTCTCTACAAGAAACTATATCAGGATGCTGATTTCATCTTAATCTTTTAGTTGTGAAAACAGCCATAACCCTTGTCAGCATAGGGCCTTTTCACCTGTTTGCTTAGCCCAGTATGTTCAGTCTTCTACCCTGGCTCATGACAGCAGGAGTTCTTTCAGGTTTTTGTTGTTTTGTTGTAAAATTTCATTCCTCAAGGGGATTGTCCAGACCCTAAATAGGATGACTCCTCCCCATCCCATTCCTTATCACAATATATAGGACATTCTTCTCACATAATAGCTCATATATCCATACCATGAAAGACAGATTTATACAATGTTTTCAATGAGCTTATGTTTTGACTATAACTTACTACATAAGGTCAAGTACGAAATTTCCTACTTATAGAACCAGAATGCACTCAACAAGTTGTAAATTTGGATACATTTCACACTTTGGACTTCTTGGATTTTGATTGAGGCTGCTTACCAACTACACTCTTCTGTCAAACTTTGCAGAATTGGGAATAATCACAACATCCTGTTATGAATGCTTGAGCTGGGCCCCGGAAGTCCCCATCTTTATTCATATATGCCTAACTCTCCCTAACTTCAGCTGTGGGAAGCAGGTAAGAGGCAGCCGACATTATAGGCACTCTGTCTTCTCAATTCTGAGTGGAGTACTTTGAATTTCTCTTTTGAAAACTTTGAAAGGGCTGGTTGTGAGGTGATGTGGAAAACAGAAATTATTTCCCCTTGCTCATCTCTGACCCTTATTGTCTCTAGAATATGAATGATGGGGAATCCAGAAAACCAATAGTACTTAGATCAACAGTGTGTAAGTCTACCAAGTAGATACAGCTGGCATTTCTTGTCAAATCAAATGCCTGGGCACACTTGGCATTTAAAAAGCAAGCAAAAAGACAGTGGCATATATTATTAACAAGTTGGTGCAGTTTCCTTGTACTGATAGATAAAGTGGCCTTCATATGTCCAAATCAAAATAGCAGTGATGGAAGGAACAAATAAAGGAATAAAACAATAAAGATCTTGACTTTGGATTCTGCCTTTTAAGCAATTTATGCTGCAACATACAACTCTGGGCAAGGCATTTATATTTTTATCAGTAAATGAACCTAATAATTTATGATTTTTCCATTAAAATATTTCTGATTATAAACTTTTTATCTGCAGAACAGGGCTCGGCCCATCTGCCACCTGGACTAGCAGTTCCCAAAGGCAAAGGCCTGGTGAGAAAGAGATGCTAGTTAGCCAGAGGGCAGAGAGATCTCTGCCGAGTGAGCATGGAAAGCACAGCCCTGCCCTGCCTGATCCAGGGACCAGGAACACAGCATTGGGACCTCTGTTCCCACTCGGTGGCTTTGGGGCACAGAAAAGGGCTCAGACCATCCGCCACCTGGACCAGTGGAGATCCAGGGACACAGACCAGGAACAAAGGAAAGGCAAGAATATATCACTGACAACAAGATGGCAAAAGGAAAGCGAAAGAGCATATCCCAAGGAAATCAAGACAATCTAGCAACAGTACCCAGCTCTCCCATCACAGCAAACATTGGAATTCCAAACATTTCAGAAAAAGAAGACAGACACAGACCTGAAATCATACCTCAAGATAATGATAGAGACCCTTAAACAAGAACGGGAGGAAAAGCAAAAAGAATCAGAAGCTTTTAAAGAAGAAACAAGAAAAACACTCAAAGAACTCAAAGAACTAGAGGAAAACAGAACCAAAGAGATGAAGGAATGAAAGAAGGAATTTAAAACGGAAATTGACACAATAAAGAAAACACTAAAATAGATAACCCTAGAGGTAGAACACCCAAAAAAGAAATCAGGAGTCACAGATGCAAGCATTTCCAATAGACTACAAGAGATGGAAGAGAGAATCTCGGGGGAGGAAGACAACATTGTAAACATAGACAAAACAGCCAGAGAAGATGCAAAAAACAAAAAGCTCCTAACCCAAAATGTCCAGGAAATCCAGGACACAATGAGAAAACCAGACCTAAGGATAATAGGAATAGAAGAGGGAGAAGAATATCAACTAAGAGGCACAGTAAATATCTTCAACAAAATTGTAGAAGAAAACTTCCCTACCCTTAAGAATGAGATGACCACGAGCATAGAAGAAGCCTTCAGAACTCCAAATAGATTGGACCAGAAAAGAAATACCTCCCGACACATAATAGTCAAAACACCAAGTGCCCAAAGCGAGGAAAGAATACTAAAAGCAGTAAGGGAAAAAGGTCAGGTAACATATAAAGGCAGGCCAATCAGAATCATACCCGATTTCTCAACAGAGACTATGAAAGCTAGAAGATCCTGGACAAACATCATGCAGACCCTAAGAGAGCACAAGTGCCAGCCCAAGCTGCTATACCCCAAAAAAACTATCAATCACCACAGATGGAGAGATGAAGATATTACAAGACAAATCTAAATTTACACAATATCTGACCACAAACCCAGCACTACAACGAATTATAGGCGGAAAACCCAATACAATGAGGGAAACTACATCCTAGTAAAAACAAGAAAACCCCTAAGCAAGAAAACCAAAAGAAGAAAGAGACACAGACACAACTCAACCTACAAAAGCAATAATAGCAGGAAACAGCAAACACTATTCCTTGATATCTATTAACATAAATGGACTCAACTCCCCAATAAAGAGACATAGGCTATCAGACTGGATACATAAACAAAATCCAGCATTTTGCTGCATACAGGAAACTCATCTCAGAGACAAAGACAGACACTATCCCTTTAGAGTAAAAGGGTGGGAAAAAAACTTCCAAGCAAACAGCCCCAAGAAGCAAGCTGGAGTGGCTATTCTAATATCAAATAAAGTAAATTTCCAACCAAAAGTTATCAAAAAAGATAAGGAAGGACACTTTTTACTCATTACCGGGGAAATCTGTCAGGAGGAACTCTCAATCCTTAACATATATGCTCCAAATACAAAAGCACCCACATTCATAAAAGAAACCCTACTAAAGCTCAAAAAATACATTTCACCCCACACAATAATAGTGGGAGACTTTAATACCCCAGTCTCACCAATGGACAGATCATGGAGACAGAAACTGAACAAGGACACTGAAAAACTAGCAGAGACTACGAACCAACTGGAATTAATAGATATCTACAGAACATATCATCCTAAAGTAAAAGAATACACCTTCTTCTTAGCATCCCTTGGCACCTTCCCAAAAATTGAACACAGGAGCCTCAATCTATATAAGAAGATTGAAATACTCCCCTGTATCCTCTCAGATCACCATGGTCTAAGGATGGTCTTTAACAACAACAAAGACAACAAAAAGCCCACATACACATGGAAACTAAACAACTCTCTGTTAAATGATAGCAGGGTCAAAGAAGAAATAAAGAAAGAAATTAAGGATTTTCTAGAATTCAATAAAAACGAAAACACAACATACCCAAACCTATGGGATGCAATGAAAGCAGTACTGAGAGGAAAACTCATAGCCCAAAGTTCTTCCAAAAAGAAACTGGAGAGAGCTCACATCAGCAACCTGACAGCACAGCTAAAAGCTCTAGAACAAAAGAAAGCAGATACACCCAAGAGGAGTAGATGGCAAGAACTAATCAAACTTAGGGCAAAAATAGACCAAATAGAAACAAAAAGAACCATGGAAAGAATCAACAAAACCAAGAGATGGTTCTTTGAGAAAATCAACAAGATTGATAAACCCCTAGCTAGACTAATTAGAGGGCAAAGAGAGTATACAAATTAACAAAATCAGAAAGGAAATTGGAGACATAACAACTGAAACTGAGGAAATTCAAGAAATCATCAGATCCTACTACAAAAGCCTATACTCCACAAAGTTGGAAAATCTGGAGGAAATGGATGAATTCCTAGACAGATACAAGATCCTAATGTTAAACCAGGACCAGGTAAATCATATAAATAATCCCATAACACCTTAAGAAATAGAAGATGTGATCAAAAGCCTCCCAACCAAAAAAAGCCCAGGTCCAGACAGGTTCATTGCAGAATTTTATCAGACATTTATTGTGGACATAACATCAATACTCTCCAAACTATTCCACAAGATAGAATCCGATGGAATACTACCTAACTCATTTTTTTGAGGCTACAATAACCCTCGTTCCTAAACCACACAAATACCCTACTACAAGTTTAAGAGAACTTCAGTCCAATCTCACTTATGAACACTGATGCAAAAATACTCAACAAAATCCTTGCAAAACGAATCCAAGAACACAACAAAACGATCATTCACCATGAACAAGTAGACTTCATCCCTGGGATGCAGGGATGGTTTAATATAAGGAAATCCATCAATGTAATCCACCATATAAACAAACTCAAAGAACAAAATCACATGGTAATCTCAATACATGCTGAGAAAGCATTTGACAAAATTCAACACCCCTTCATGTTAAAAGTCCTGGAAAGAACAGGAATCCAAGGTCCATACCTAAACATAATAAAAGCAATATACAGCAAACCAACAGCCAACATCAAACTTAACGGTGGGAAACTTGAAGCAATCCCACTAAAAGTAGGGACTCGACAAGGCTGTCCACTCTCCCACTACCTATCAAACATAGTACTGGAAGTCCTGCCTGGAGCAATTAGACAGCAAAAGAAAATCAAAGGGATACAAATTGGAAAGGAAGCAGTAAAAACATCACTATTTGCAGATGACATGATAGTGTACTTAAGTGACCCCATAAATTCCACCAGAGAACTCCTACAGCTGATAAACAAGTTTAGCAAAGTGGCTGGATATAAAATTATCTCAAACAAATCAGTAGCCTTCCTATATTCAAAGGACAAACATGTGGAGAAAGAAATTAGGGAAAAGATACCCTTCACAATCGTCACAAAAACTATGAAATTCCTTGGTGTGTCTCTAACTAAGCAAGTGAAGGACCTGTATGATAAGAACTTCAAACCTCTAAAGAAGGAAATCGAGGAAGATCTCAGAAAATGGAAAGATCTCCCATGCTCATGGATTGGAAAAATCAACATCTTAAAGATGGCCATCCTACCAAAAGCAATCTACAGATTCAATGCCATCCCCATCAGAATTCCAACCCAGTTCTTCATGGAATTGGAAAGATCAATGTGCAATTTCATATGGAATAACAAAAGACCTAGAATAGCGAAATCCATCCTCAACAACAAGAAAACATCTGTGCAAATCACTATCACTGACCTCAAGCTATATTACAAGGCAATTGTGCTAAAAACTGCATGGTACTGGTACAGAAATAGAGATGTGGATCAATGGAATAGAATAGATGATCCAGAAATAAGCCCTTATGTATATGGTCACCTGATTTTTGACAAAGGAGCTGTAAACATTCAATGGAAAAAGGACAGCCTATTCAACAAATGGTGCTGGTCCAACTGGCACTCAGCATGCAGAAGAATGAAAATAGACCCTTTCTTTTCTCCTTGTACAAAGCTCAAGTGTAAGTGGATCAAAGATCTCCACATTAAACCAGATACACTGAAACTATTAGATGAGAAAGTAGGGAAAACCTTAGAACACATAGGCACAGGAGAAAATTTCCTGAACAGAATACCAATGGCTGGAGCTCTAAGGTCAAAGATTAACAAATGGGACTTAATGAGATTGCAAAGTTTCTGTAAGGCTAAGGACATTGTCAAGAAAACAAAACGGCAGCCAACAGAATGGGAAAAGATATTTACCAACTCTACATCAGATAGAGGCCTAATATCCAAGGTATACAAAGAACTCAAAAAGCTAGACACCAGAGACTCAAACAACCCTATTAAAAATGGGGTACAGAACTAAACAAAGGTTCTCAATTGAGGAATATGGAATGGCTGAGAAACATCTAAGGAAGTGCTTGGCATCTTTAGCCATCAGGGAAATGCAAATCAAAACAACCCTGAGATTCCACCTCACACCAGTCAGATTGGCCAAGATCCAAAACTCAGATGACAGCAGATGCTGGTGAGGTTGTGGAGAAAGAGGAACACTTCTCCATTGTTGGTGGGGTTGTAAACTGATACAACCACTCTGGAAATCAGTCTGGCGATTCCTCAGAAAATTGGACATAGTACTACCTGAAGATCCAGTTATTCCACTTCTGGGCATTTACCCCAGAGACACTTTAATACACAACAAAGATACATGCACCACAATATTAATAGCAGCTCTATTTATAATAGCCAGAAGCTGGAAAGAACCCAGATGTCCTTCAGTAGATGAATGGATACAAAAATTGTGGTTTATTTACACAATAGAGTACTACTCAGCAATCAGAAACAATGACTTAACCAAATTCTTAAGAAAATGGTTGTATGTAGAGAATATCATCCTGAGTGAGATAACTCAGTCATAAAAGAACAGACATAATATGCAGTCACTGATAGTGGGATGTTAACCCCAGAGGCTTGCACTCCCCCAGAAACAACTCACAGACTGTATGAAGTCCAAGAAAAAAAAAGAAAACAAAAAACAAAAAAAGTCATGCTCAATCCTTACACACCAAGAAAATGTTGACTAATTCCGGGTTACATCCTGTTTTACATGTACTTTTTGCTCTTTGTAACTAGTAAGACCTTAAAGCAGAGTTCAAACCTTAAAAAAAAGGAATAAAAAAGCCAAGCACTGACACAATTGTATTTGTATACATTTATGCAAAAATGCTTAAATTTTTCTTTCTTTTATCTTTGTTTTTTAAAATAAAGTTTAAAAAAAACTTTTTTATCAGTAAATAAATCTAAGAATCTGTGGTTTTTTTTTTCCCATCGAAGTCTTTCTGTTGTGAGTTTAGACTGTAACAGCTTAGCCATTTCTCCAGCCAAAGTCTTTCTGATTATAAACCTATGCCTCACTGAATTTGGGTAGCTGATAAAATTTATCTTTCATATATATTAGCTCCACCTAACAGTGGAGTTATAAAAACATAATGGCTATATGCTGAACTCTTATAAAGATAAAAGGAAGATAAGTAATTCTTTAAAAAGAAGCACAAAGTGAACCAGGTTGGTGGCACCTTGCAATCCTGGCTTCTTTGGAGGCTATTGCAGGAGGATTCCAAGTTCAAGGCCAGCCTGGACAATGTCCTAAAATGCTGTGTCTAAACAAAAAAGTAAAGAGGGCCCGGAATAAGCCTCAGTGGTAACAAGCTTTCTGAGTAATTTCAAGTCCTATATCCAATTGTCAGGAACACACACACACACACACACACACACACACACACACACACGGGATGGGGTTTAGAGATTACACAATAACATCGCTTAGGATGTAGTGTGCCAACACCAACTCATTTGAGCTACCTTTAAAAAAATGAGGCTCTTTATGCCAGCCATAAGTAATCACCTGAGCATTAAGACCACAATGACTGGGATCAGGCAAGGAATGAAGTGCTTAATTCCCAAAGTGCAAGCACAGCAAGCACTCGACATTACTCAGAACATCCTATAATTTTGCTTCTGTGAGTACTTTTAAGAGTTCTTGCCTACCCTACACTGGAGAGAGAAATGTGTGGAGGTAAATTGATGAGATGATGGAGAAAAGTAAATCATGTTCCACCAACACACGCACTTCTAAAACAAGCAAAACACAACAAAGCAGGAGATCATAGTACGTTGAATGAAAACAAGCATCCTCCACGCTCCCCTCCCCAAATCATCACTATTTAAGATAATCCTTGGGTGCTATCTCTGTTAATTTCTCCAGTTCATAAATAATTGGCAGCTATAAAAGATAGCTAATTTTCTCAGGGGGTATATACTCAGTCACATTCAACCTCGTGTTCTAAGTTGAACAGAGGGATTTAGGTGGGGTGGTATATTACAGTGAGATTTGGAGAGTGAGCCACAACACCTACATTGACTTAATAATATATTAGATCCAGCTATCTGGCTTGTTGCTAACACCACACAGCCAAAGAGCATAATATGGCTCTTGTCATGAAGGTATTGGGCCTGCATTTTAGTCACAGTTAAACAAATACCAGGTCCTCACCTATAAACTGGGACTGACTAGAGTTACATTGGTTTATTCCAAAGGCCTCTTCTACTTCTAAAAGTCAATGTTTCTACACTTGTTTATGACCATGCTAACCAATCCCATCCTTAGGCACTGCTGAAGAAAGCCAAGCATGACAGCTTTCACAGCTGCAATCCTAGCGCTCAAAAGGCAGAGACAGGAAGATTGCTATAAGTTCAAAGTCATCTTTGGCTAAACTGTAAGTTCTGGGCTAGCCTAGGCTATACAGTAAGATCACTTTACAAAATAAAAAGAAGAGGAAAGAAGGAGGGGAGGGAAAGAAGGAGGAAGGATAGGTGGTGGAAGGGGAGAGGGAGGAGGAGAAGGGTAGACTGAATGAATGAATATATGAAACTAATTTCAGGCTATCTTCAGCTACATACCAATATCCTATTTCAAACAAAACAAAAGCAGCATTGGAGGGGTCATTAAAGACAAGAGAAACTGTGGCAAAGTTGTATGTAGTCAGTATACAATCCACCCTACCCAGGACAAAGTGACAGCAACAAAGAGGATGCACAGTAAGAACAAACAAAACCCTGCCCTACTTCTCCAGGCTTACCACTGAGTCAAGTTAACACACCTAAAAATCAAGAGAGTCACTAAAATAAAAGATAGCAGGCTTTTAAAAAGAAAGCTCACAGGAGCAAAATAAATTCAAAGATAAGTCAGTGATGAAAAGAAAAATCTAAAGATCAGCAGAAACTATTTTAACCCTATTTTTAAAGAACTGTGGGCTTGGAAAAGAAATCCAGGAATAGCTGTAACCTACTTTATGAAACCACAAACCTGACATCTTTGTATAGACAAAAAGGCCCCCAAAACAGACCTTTAAATGGTTATCATGAAAAAGAAAAGTCAATCCATCCTTGAACGAAACCATAGGGCACCATGTTTGATTCTGCTTGCTCTGATTGAAGACAGGCCAGCAGCAGCAGGGAAATCAGTGTGGCCACAGAGGGCTGAATGGTGAAGGCACAGTTTTATGTACCAAAAAAAGATGAAGATCCTTCGATCTTTAGGGATGAAGGACAAGTTTAAAAAAAAGAGAAAATTCATGAAATCACAAAAAGGGCAAAAATGTTGCCAAATCTTCCAAGAATCCCTGAGGTTTGAAAAGAGATCTGGTTTGGGCAGAAAGGCAGTACCATGAGTGTTCCAGCTCAGACAATCAGATTCTTTACATAATTAAGGCTGGAAATTTTGTTTCAAGGCCTCTTCTAAACAGAATTCAGGCTCTTGAAGTATAGAATTCACGATTTCATGTTTCACAGCTTCATGCAAACTAAGAGACCAGTCTCTGGGTAAAAATAAGAGTGACATCAGCTGGAGAAATGACTATATGATTAACTAAACATTTTATAATATTTAAAGACATAAATATGATCATTTCAGAGAAAAACATTTATAGGAAACAAGCAACATGAAATAAAATGCTTACCATTTTATTTGATATAAAAGCAGAGAAATGCCTTAACATCATCAAACACCCCAATGAAACATGGATGAGTGCACAGCTCACAGGAGGTAGCCATGTACAGAGGCTCAGTGGTAAGCAAAGAGAATTGTTCATTCATCAAAGAAAGAACAGTACAAAAAATTAAAAGGAAGATCAAAATATAAATAAAAAAATTCTGGGGCTGGAGAGATGGCTCAGTGGTTAAGAGCACTGACTGCTCTTCCAGAGGTCCTGAGTTCAATTCCCACCAACCACATGGTGCCTCACAACCATCTGTAATAGGATGCTCTCTTCTGGTGTGTCTGACAGCTACAGTGTACTTATATATAATAAATAAAATTTAAAAATTATGACTACTTGTTTCCCTAACATAAAGGTTTAATAAGGAGTATTTTTCCTTGTTACAGTTAAAAAAGTACCAAGTTTAAATTGGCACTCTTGGATTCTTCAATAAATTTGGTTTATGTCTCTACATAAGAATGATGACCGAGGGCCAGTGAGATGGTTCAGGGGTGAAAGGGTTGCCTCTAAGAATTGGCAACCTGAGTTTGATCCCCAGGACCCACAAGATGGAAGGAGAGAATTGAAACCCACAGCTGTCCTCTGATCTCCAGATACTGGACATGGCACATGTATATCAACATATACTATAAACAAACACATGTAACTAATAATGGTGATCTGATATTAATATATTACCATCTGATTATCAAATGACAATGTTCAAGACTGCAGTTATATTCACATAACACCCCAGAAACATGATAAATGCCAAATGGATGACTGATTTGATGAATTCACAGTTACATTAAAAAGATCTTAATGTTTGGGTCCTCCAGTTTTAAATGTTACCAGCACAATTGATAGCCTAAATATGGTCTTGTAAAATATGTTTTCATAGCCATGTTAAGATCATGTAATGAGAGTTTAAATTTTACACATCCTTAAGTCTCTTTAAAATAAATTATGCAAATAAAAAAGACTGCAGTTATAGGAAGGATAACGAAAATTTGGCTAAAATATTTATTATATACAATCTGGAAACATGTTTTAACCAAAGAATCCCCTTTTGGAGTCTGTGGTCATTTTTTATTCACAGAAGATCCAGTGTTAGGTATTTGGTATGTAATTTTCTCTGTTGAAGCATACATAGAGAAATTTTTATTTGGGGGTGGCAGCTGGGAATTAAAGCAAAGAGTACCACTGAGCCACATGCCCAGCCTATATTCTCTCTCCTAATAGAAGTTTCTGTCCTCATCTACAGCATTAAAATCTTTCAGGGAAACTCATAGGCAAAGATACTGATAACTGATCTGGCAAAATTTTATCAGCTAATAATCATAGACTAAAACTTAAAAGCATGGGAAAGAGTAGAGAGATAGCTTAGAGGTTAAGCATATTTGTTGTTCTTGAAGAACTCTAGTTTGATTCCCAGCACCCAAATCGTGGCTCACAACTCTTCATAACTCCAGTTCTAGAGGATCCAATGCCCTGTTCTTACCTTCAAGGGCACCAGATGTGCATGGTACACATACATACTAGCAGGCAAAGATACTCATAGACACAAAATACATTAATTTTAAAACATGAAGACAGACATATTAAAAGGGATAAAGCTGACAAAGGTTTTTATTGTATTTTTATTGAGCTAATTATGCAACTTTACTATAAAAACCGACTTTTCTGCTTAAAAGATACCCAATTCTGCTAAAAACTAAATTAGTACACAGTTGCTATTATAATGGAAACTGTATTTACTATAAAGTAAATTTATTTGTGAAATTTCAGTTTTAATTTTTCCAGTTAAAGTAATGACATACCTTTTTAGTTACTATGAAAATTTTGGGTCTTTTAAACAGTAATAAGTTATTCTGGAATAATAAAGATATTTTGTACTAAAAGTGGTCTACCTGAAAATATATTTAAAATAAAATAGTAATATATTTTATTGAAATTAAATAAAATTTTATTTAAATTTAAAATGATATAAAATAAAATTCAAATTTAAATCACATCTTATTTAAAGTTAAAATAATTTTTATTTAAATTAAGTTAAAGATAAAATATTTCATATAAATTTGGAATCCATATCACGTTAACAGAATAGTAGGACATTATTTTAATCTTTTAAAGCTACCAAGATGTGGTATATATTCTCATACACTCCCTGTATATCACCAGTTAGAGTATATTTAGGAACATTAATATGAATGTCAGTCAGACCAAGTGCAATTTCCATTTCAGCTTAAGTTTATCAATGCTTTTATAGAATTATTTCATTTATTTTCACAAAGATTTGAACATGTATGATTTAGAACAATAACTACTCTAATATGAATTTTTATGGCAACTAATAAAAAGAATGTTTGGGAGCTACTAGACAATAAGAACAAAATCAGCATACTCTCATTTTTTATTATGATACACTGGTTGAAATTCAGGTAATAAAACAGATTTTATATTATCATAGCTTACATAGGAGATCAATAGACAAGCTCATCTATGTGAATTATTATGCATAATTCGTACTGTAAAAGACTTGGTCCCCAGACATGAACCATTTCTTTCTATTAAGAGTATTCTTGCCAGAGGAACAGGGTAAAAACATAGAAGACAGCACTAGATCTAACAGGGTTTTAAGCAAGCTTAGTCTATATAAGACCCTATGCCAAGAAAAGGTTTTTGAAGATCTGTTGGTCATTATTACTTTGCAGCTTGCCAATGTGACCTTAAAGGTGAATACAGCGCTAGAAGTCTCAGTAGACATGCAAGAGTGCTGCTTTGATTTTTCTATTGCAATCACTTTTACATCACTATTTGTCTCTGGGCCACCTGTCATTAGTCTAAAGTCATTGCTCAAAGAGCCGATTTCCAATGGCCTCACAGTGGGTTACCCAGGGACAACTGTTTCCATTAGATCACAGGCACATGGTTTTAAGTACAATGCCTCCCAGAATAAGCTAAAAAAAAAAAAAAAAAAAAAAACAAAACATTTCCCAGTGCCTTCCTTGAAGACTGTCCTCACAATGGCTGCTCAAGAGCTTTGGTAGTAATATGCAAGTGCTCCACATAAGTAGTTTAATTACATCAAATACTATGGAGGTTATCCTAGGAGCCCTCTGTTATTTTATGCTTTCTTAGTATCTGAGGTTAGGGGGATGAGACTGTTCATAAATATAGAAGCTGGTGCCTTCAAGTGCTTAGGAAATGAGCACCAATGAAGCCAGGCTATGTTGTCTGTCTTCAGGCTTCACATTAGATACAGAAGCTGATGCCCATACCTGGTTTACCTGTTTTGCTACATGGTATCCTGCAACTCAATGTCACAATGGAGTAAGATTTTACATTAACCTGTGACAGTAGAAATAGCATATTTGGAGAGGGGGATCTTGATCACACTTTTAGACTAAAATGTCCCCTCTCCATGCTGCCTTCCAATTATCCTTGTATTACTTGCTGTGACTAGGGGCTGGAGAACTCTGTGATCAAATGCTGCATCTTTCACATCATTCACTACTTATGGAAGCTACAGAAGCATTTGTTTTCAACCAGATTTTCCACTGTCATCTGTGTGGAAACATATAGTTAAGAAAACTTCTTTCCAGGCTTTGGGGCAAAAATTCTACCCTTGACTGTAATTAAAATACATGTTCTAATATCATGAGATAGGAAATATTTCAAAGTAAATTAGCATGATAATAAACAGGTTGCACTCACTCTCCAAGGTTATGATTTTAAAATCACAGAGATAGAGGTCTAACAACTAAAACTTACCTCTCACACACTTTACACACAAAAATAAAATACAGAAGTAAAAATACCTTCACTGTCCTTGAATTTCTTGATTGCCACAATTTCATGTGTTTCCTGAAAAGGAAAAAGAGACAGAGGGAAAATCATTCTCTAGTTCCAACTGGGAATAATTTTTAAATGCTGAACCAATTTTCCCAATCCCCTTTAGTGATGATGTGTAACTGTTGTATCTTAGCATCTTTACAGACAGATTCTAGATTTATGGTGGGAGCTTTCTACTGACCTACCTGTTCTTATGCCAGAACCATTCTAAATGAATGGTACCTTAGAATTTTACATTAGTCAGGAGTTCTAGATCCTGGTTTTCTTTTCATTTGGATAGATAAAACAAAGACTAGGTTTGGGGTGTAAATCTCACCTTTAATTATGTACATACAGACTATTATGTCAACCATATTTACGTAGTCAACTGCTTCACCATTTAGTAAAAGTTCTTTTCCCCAATGCTTTTCATATGCTTGAATGCTTGATTTGAATTATGTTTTATTCCATCATAAATGTGTCTCTGAATGATTTTCTGAGGCAGTACCCTTTTTTCCCCTCTATCACATGAACACCCTCATCTATGCAGCTAGTAGACAGGCCCAGAATTTTCGGAATGGCTTGAGGTGCAGCTTTGTGGCAGAAAGTATGTTTACCATGTGTGAGGCTAAAAAGAAAAATATAAAAGAGAAAGAGAAGTAGAGAGGAAGAGTGGAGAAAGGGAAAGAGGAAGGGATAATAAATTAATCTGGGGGATGAAAAACTTGCATTCACAGGTTTTCTGTATGCTTAAGAAGAACCTTGTAAAGGACCATATATTTTTCTATACTAGAATCTATATTCTTACTAAGAATGGAATGCTTTGCAAGAAATACATATAGTAGATACTTTTTCAAGAGAAAAAAAAATTAAAGGCTCTAAGGAAGGCTTGTTCATGCTGAGGAGATAGCTTAGTTGGTAAAGTGCTTTGTCATGCAAACTTGAGGCCTTGGATTTGATCCTCAGAATCCATGTAAAAAAGTAAGGTGTTCGTGAGTTTGAAAGCTCAGTTCTGGGGAGGTAGAGACAGGTATATTTGTGAGGCTCATTGACTAACCTAGCCTACTTGATGAGCTCCATGCCAGTAAGAGAGACCTTGTCTAAAAGAAACCTGATGAATACATGTGTGTGTGTGTGTGTGTGTGTGTGTGTGTGTGTGTGTGTGTGTGTGAGAGAGAGAGAGAGAGAGAGAATGTGTGCGTGCACACACATATGTGTATTATATATGTATATATGTGTATATATGTATATATATATGAAAATGTGTGCTTATATCTATATCTATCTATCTCTATATATCTATATCTCTACATATCTATATATCACCAAAACATGTGCACCTTCAACATCATCCCTACTACTTTCTAACATAAATTACAGTGATAGCAGAGAAAGCTCTAAACAGAGCAAAGAGTGTCATGATGGTCACTGGTTTTTTAGAAAATGTCTAAATCCAATTTGGTTTTTGTTCCAAAGTGGATACTTTATTGGTTTTTTTTTTTTTTTTTTTTTTTACATCTAGATTCTATTAGGTCATTTCTTTTCCTTGAAATAAGAAGAATATGAAACCATTTGCCTACATTCTAGAAGAAATCCATATGATTGTGTTCCGAACTAATATGTGAAAATTATTGATGTTCATTTTTTTCTAATAGCCTTATTATTGTATGTACTTAAAATTTTCTAGTAATATTCACTATAAACATCATATGTTTCCAAATGTACCTTATATAACTGCTTAATCCGTTTCGTTCAGTATTACAGCACCAATACCTACTGTGTCCAGTAGGCAGTTAACATTCAGTGACCATTCAATGAGTAAACTATTCAAAAGCATTGATTCCACTCTTCATTTGTTCCACTTAAGATTTCTTGATCCTTCTTTATTGTGATAAAGTCCTGAATTTGTTGTCTGTTCAGTGTGTTCTGCTCTATATGGAGCAAATCTTCACTGTTTCTTTTTGGGAGACATCATAGATGTCCTGACTTCATTTGCTTGGTACACAAAAACCATTTTCAAGGCTGGCTGTTGCTTTGAAATCTCAAGGCAACATTTTATCAGGATTCTTCTTTTTGTAGTCCTCCTTTGCCCTCACCCCATTGTGAATCTCATACTTATTACCAGGATAGAAAGAAATTCAACAAGATTGGCACCTGTCAGCAAACTGGGTAGATGGATTTTTCAGCCACCTAAAGTTTAAATAAAGAATGAGGTACTCAGAGCCTGCTTTCAAGTGAACACCCCAGTCCTCACTGGGCTTGGCTGGTTTGACCTTGGACTATGTGGGAAGGGTCCCTGTACAAGAAGCCAAATAAGTTCACGTCATTTGTTCTTTCTTGTGCTGGCTGTAGAGCACATTGCCTGGGTATTGGTGGCTCCCACACTTCTCTGTGGATACTCTATGTGTCTTTCAAGCCGTCGCTATTTCTTGCCTTACTTTATGTATTTGGAGCACACTAGTCTCTGAAATGATCTGGAAATACAGATGTTAAATGGACTGGGGGAAACTGAGAACTCCAGTTCCTTGGTGAGATGACTGCCTGCCTGCCACTTTACACATGGGTACAAGTCTTTCCCTGCTCCCTTAGGCTATTTTTGTCTCGGCTGGTTTTAGAAAGTGTAATAAATAACATGACATTCAAGGGTGCTTTTTAATCTACTCTTGCTAATGAAATTCTCCCCACAGTTTGTCACCAATCTCTGAATTTCTTTTTAATTCACAAACTATTAAAAGTTTCTGTTTTTCTGTTTAAATATCTTTATAGGTACTTAATAGAGGTGACATGCCAAACACTATTACTGGTTCTACCACTATCCTGAGATGCTATCCGGAATATAAGTGTGGGCAAAGAAGAAACTACATGAAAATAACAGAAGAACTTGTGCTTTAAATTCAGTTTATTCCCCAAAGCATGTCATTGCCCCCACAATGTCTGCAACAGAATGTCACCAGCTGCAGTTAGCAAGATAGACTTCATCTGTTTCTTGTTTCAGTGCCCTGCTTTATTTTTAAAATAGGCAGTTCAAAGAAGACATTTTAACCAGCAAAATAAGAATGAGATAAACTATATCCACAATTCATCAAGGGTCATTACAGACCCTATCCTTCATTTTACCTCAAAACCGGATTCAAGATTACTTTGGAATACACAAAAGAAGGATGAGATAATTTTTAGATAAAGGTTGCTGGATTTTACCATCTCTATATTCAAGCATTCAACATTTCCTAGAATAAGTTTTTTTTTTTTTCCAGTGAAAGGTAAAAAAGATTAAGCAGGCCATTATGCCACAGGCTTGTAGTTCCAGCACTTACAACACAGAGGCAGGAGGCGAGAATTTGGAGACCAATGAGATTCATATGAGGCACTGTCTCAAAAAAGAAAAGGTGTGTGTGGGGGGAGGTAATGGGAGAAGACCAGTGAAAGTGTGTATTATGAGTAGTACCGAACAGGAGAAAATATGAAAGGCTTATATTCTTATATAAAGTTCTCAACTCCATTACAAACAAGCCTCTAATCATACTGTATAGAGACTACAGATTCACTCCTATAGCTGAGTGTTGAAAATTCCTAAGTTATTTTGCATTCTATGTTAAAATATGCAGCATGCAGCGTGAAACAACAGAAAAAAAGAAACCACTGTTATACTCAATAATTCATTTTCTAATTATTCTCCCAGGAAGCTCTTTCTTTAGAGAAATTCTTTTCTTCATCTACATAAGGGATACAACTTAACAACCAAAGTATTTTAAGTCATTTTCACATTTTATATGCAAAGATCTCCAATAGTCAGTGTTCACACATTCACATACCCTGCCTCACTAGAAACAACATTTTAGTCTCAAATAAAATTTATTGGCCAGTATGGAATCTGAAAAAGCATGCTTACTTTGTTTTCATTGTAAAGGCAGAATCTCATGTAGCCAAGGCTAGCCTTGATCATCCATCCTGACTTCACTTCTCAAATTATGGGATTATAGGCATGTGCCACACAAAGCCAACATAAGCTTTATTTTACATTATCATTTTAAAAATAATTTTTGTCAGGTCTCATACTAAGTACTTCCTATGGATTATGTCATGCAATCCTCAAATCACTACTCTAAGAATCTTGTCCTGAACACTTTAGAGATGAGGATGCTGAAGAGAATGGAAAAATGGAAAAACTAATGAGACATCTCTATTAAGAGGTCATTCAGAAATCCATAAGGATGTATGTTAACCTAACGCAGAGAGATAAGGATGCTGAGTTTCCTGGTACCTAAGTATAAGTCAAAGCACCACAAACAGAGAGCTAAGAGAGTAGAACTGAGATTTCAAACCAAAATTGATTCTGGGTGTCATTTCTCAAGCATGCTAGTGTTACATGGCCTTTGCAAGCAATAAATGAACATGCATTATAAGAAAGGGTAAGTTCTAAACTAATGTATGGAATATATTTTAAGGCAGGGAGAATACATGTGTAATGCCTTTTCCATAGAAATACAAAATATTATCCATTATATGCAACAATAAATACCAGAGTACATGACCTGCATTGGATTACTTGAAAACTACCATAGTTAGTCTACACTAAAAGCTAGAGTTCTCTCTAAATTTAAATATGTGAGACCAAATCAGGAAGGAAACAATTGAGTGTAGGCAGGAAGGAAGACATCTCAATCTGTCAATTAACAAATGCCTGCTGGGTCTCTGCCACTGGTAAGGTTTTCTGCTGCTGTGTTTGAAGAAGTCAATGAAGCTGGCCCCTGTACACAGAAGCCTATCAGAAGCTGTTTAACAGTGCATGATAGTAAGTTGAAAATGCATGACGGAAGTTGGAAAATGCAACAGATGTTGTTATATGATATACCCCAGGAGCTCAAAACAGGTTAGTCATGCAAATGTACAGAAAAAGTGTACACGCTTTTCAGACTTGGCAACAGAACATATCTTGGGTCTTTTTGGTTTTTTTGTATTTTCTTTTTTGTTTTTCTTTTTATCCTTGCCTTTTGAAATGTAAAACATCACAAACTTAGCTTCATTCATTCCCAACTACTTCTTTCCAGAGGTAATTGAAAATATTGCTGTTCATTATTTATTTTTGGCCGGGGGGGGTGGTGGTGCTGAGGACACCTGGCAGGAGTCCGTTTTTTCCTTCTACCATAGAAGTCCTGGTCCTGGACTCAGGTCTTCAGGCTTAGAAGCAGGTGCCTATACCCACTGAGCCATACTAGTGCCTTTACCCACTAGCCTTCTCCAGAGGTTACCTGTCTCCTAGAGTTAGACTGCATCATTCCCACTACAGATGTTTTTCTACAATTAAATTATCTAAGTAGCATGTTATAGTACACACAACTTTTTCTCTTCCTTTAAAAAATATCAGTGTGTATCTGAGGCAGAAGCAAAAACCTTCTAAGAAGTCCAGTTCCATTAAATGGATTTCCTTCCCAAGACAATGGAGACTGCTTTTAGATGTCATATAGAAGAGAGCACGGTTATTGCCATATGTTCTACAGTGCACGGGGCAGTCCATATAATACAAGAACAGTCAGCACCAAATGCCAATACTATTGCTACTTATTTTAAATATTCATTTCATGATGGTTTATTCATACCTGTTGTTCATTCATTTTAAATAAGTTTTGGTATTCGCTTGTAGATATTATTCCTTAAAAACCAAAACGAACAAACAAAACCAAACTAAAACTGGTCACTTAGTAGGTGTGATGGCATACACTATTAATCCTAGCACTGGGGAGGCAGAAGCAGTTGAGTCACTGTGAGTTCCAAGCCAGCCTGGGCTACACAGTGGGGACCCATGACAGTCAAATCTACACAGTGAGACCAGGCCTCAGAACAATAATAACAGCAACAACAAAACTATCCTATTTTTAAGCAGGTCCCCCTTAAGGACTTGCCTGTTATCTGAAGGTCTGAAATGATTTCAGGCTAAATTCTCCAAACGAATTGAATATATTTACATTTTTAACTTTTCAATTTTTTAATTGAAAGAGAATTACATCACTCCCCCCTCCATTCCTTCCAACTCCTCCCTCGAAATCTCTATGTCGTCCCCTTCTCAAGTTAATAGCCTCTTTTTCTTTAGTTACATATACATATCTATGCATGTGTACAAATATATACAAACAAAACCTGCTAGGTGTATTGTGTGTGTGTGTGTGTGTGTGTGTGTGTGTGTGTGTGTGTGTGCATGTGCATGTAATTTCAAGGCTGACCACCCTGCACTGGATAATCAATAAGTCCTTGTCCCTGGGACTGGCTAATTCTCCCAGCAGCCATTCTCCCAGATGCCTGCAGTTCTTTGTTTGAGGATAGGACTCTGAAATTTTAATTAGAAATGCAAAAATTAAAAGACCAATTCCCCAAAACACTATTAAAACTATTAATTGTGGCATTAAACCCATTTTAACAAAATAATGGTTACTTTTACAATTACTCCAGTAAAATGTTATATGTGTATACCAAATGTGAAGCTAGAGAGAGGGCTCAGTGGTAAGAACCCTTCCAAAGGACTAGAGCTTGGTTCCCAGCATGCACATAGGTGGCTCACCTGTAACACTAGTTCTAGGGAATTCAAAGCCTTCTTTTAGTCTCCATGACACCGCAAACATGTGGTGCTTATACACGAACTTGGAGCTTACATAATACTTAAATACACAGATACGCATAATGAAAACACACACATATATCAAAGGCTATTAAAACATTATTTACTTTTCTGTTACAAAGCAGTGATGCTTTCTATTTGGCAGAATCAATTTAGCTAAGAACCATCAGCTATACGAAAAGCCAACAGATTTGCTAGTGAGACTCATGTTGTTGAGATAGTACCACAAGAAGCACTGGCATAAACTCACTGCGTTCAGTTTGAATTTACTTCTATCTTAGAGTAATTTCAGGAAAACATTACTATTTAGTAAGGAATGTAAGGCAAATTCTACGTATTTACTACTTCATGTTCAGACTTTAAAAGGAGCAGTCTCATGAAACCATTAGTACTTTATTAACAACATGTAACTAAAATCGGTATGAAGAATGTTTCCTGCTTTTCTTAGGTTTTTCTGTTTTTTTCTTTTCTTTTTGACTTCTGCAGGCAAAGTCTCATATAGTCTAGGCTGCCCTCAAACATGCCATGTAGCTGAGGATGAAATGTTTAACCTCTGATCCTCCTGCTCCTATCTTCAAAGTGCAAGAACCTTTGATATATACCATTACAATACGTTTCTGGCAGTTTTGGAGGGCACATGTTACATGTATGTACATGTTCTTATGTACATGTTCTTGTGGGTATGTATATGTGTGCTTGTTGGTATGAATGTGTGATAATTGATATCAGAATTAGATAATGGGTGTCTTTCCTCAATCACATTCTATCTTTAAAAAAGCAAGATTTTAAAAATGAGTGTTTTGCCCACATGCATGTATGTAGACTACATGTGAGCAGTGCCTATAGACAACACAAGAAATTATCAGACCCCCAGAACTGGAGTCAGATACAATTGTAAGCCACCATGTGAGTGCTAGTAACTGAACTGTTGGCTGCAGAGCAAGTGTTCTTACCAACATAGCCACCTTTCTAAACCTCTCCTTAATTTTTTTAGATAGTCTATTATACAACTTGAAACTCAGGTAGTACTATGTCCAATTGGAACTGCCAGATTGATTTCCAGAGAGGATGTACCAGCCTGCAACAATCCTACCAACAATGGAGGAGTGTTCCTCTTTCTCCGCATTCTCACCAGCATCTGCTGTCACCCGAGTTTTTGATTTTAGCCATTCTGACTGGTGTGAGGTGGAATCTCGGGGTTGTTTTGATTTGCATTTCACTGATGACTAGGGATGTTGAACATTTCTTTGGGTGCTTCTCAGCCATTCGAGATTCCTCCATTGAGAATTCTTTGTTTAGGTCTGTCCCCCATTTTTAATAGGGTTATTTGATTCTCTGAAGTCTGACTTATTGAGTTCTTTGTATATATTAGATATTAGCCCTCTATTGAGTGTAGGATTGGTAAAGGTTGGATAAAGTACTACCTGAAGACCCAGCTATACCACTCCTAGGCATATATCTAAAAGATGCTCCAACATACAAGGACACATGTCCCACTATGTTCATAGTAGCCTTATTTATAATGCCTAGGAGCTGGAAAGAACCCAGATGTCCTTCAACAGAGGAATGGATACAGAAATTGTGGTATATATACACATTGGGGTACTACTCAGCTATTAAAAATGAGTTCATGAAATTCTTAGGCAAATGGATCAAGCTAGAAAATATCATCCTGAGTGAGGTAACCCAGTTGCAAAAATACACCCATGATATGGACTCACTGATAAGTGGATATTATTTCAAAAGCTCAGAATACCCAAGATACAATTCACAGACCATATGAAGGTCAAGAAGAAGGATGACCAAAGTACAGACGCTTCAGTCCTTCTTAGAAGGGGGACAAAAATATTCTCAGGAGGAAATACAGAAACAAAGCTTGGAGCAGAAACTGAAGAAAAGGCCATCCAGAGCCTGCCCCACCTAGGGATCCAGCCAATATACAATCACCAAACCCAGACAATATTGCTGATGCTAAGAAAAGCATGGTGACAGGAACCTGATATAGCTGTCTCCTGAGAGGCTCTGCCAGAGCATGACAAATACAGAGGCGGATGTTCACAGCCAACCACAGAAGTGAGAACAGGGTCCTTAATGAAGGAGTTAGAGAAAGAACTGAAGAAGTTGAAGGGGTTTGCAACCCCTTTAGAACAACAGTACCAACCAACCAGAGATCTCAGGGATTAAACCACTATCCAAAGAGTACCCATGGCTCCAGCTGCACATGTAACAGAGGTTGGCCGTGTTGGGCATCAGTGGGAGGAGAAGCCTTTGGTCCTGCCAAGGCTCGATGCCCTACTGTAGGGCAATGTCAGGGGAGGGAGGCCCGAGGGGGTGCACTGGTGGATTAACACCCTCATGGAAGCAGGGGGAGGGAGGTGGGATAGGAAATATGGAGGGGAATCTGGGAAAGGGGATAACATTTGAAATGTAAATAAAATATATCCAATAAAAATTAAGAATGCTAAGAAAAAAAATGTGAAACTCATCAATTTGGTTAGGCTGACTGGCCAATATGCTTCAAGTATACAACTGTCTCTGCTTCATAAAACCAATCCTCAGTGCTGAGGTTATAGGCACAGTCATTAAGTCTTTCATTTCATGCAGGTGCTGAAGATTCAAACTCAGGTTTTCATGACTGTATGGCAGGTACCATATCAACTTACCAACTATAGCATCTCCACATCCCTACATCCATGTCCTTTCCTTTAATGTGGTACAAGTGATGGAACGAAATGAAACACATCTCTAGCTGAGGAATGGCGTTTTAAAGTGTTACTTCCTATGGAGAAAACTGTCTTTGAGCCAAGTCAGTGATAACTCCTATGTAACAAATTCTTATTATTTTCTTTAGTTCCATAAAACATAGAATGCCTTCTTTCCTCAGTAAGCCAGATATGGCCTCTGTGAATATTTAGTTGAGACATAAAATGGGAGTACAAAAGTATAATTTATTCAGACAGAATGCCTAATCATTCTCAATGTTCCTCTACTAAACCTGGTCCTGTTCCCAATTCTGAATCTCAGTGAATGGTAGCCAGAAATTTAGGATCCCTCTTCCAATCTCCTAGATCTGCATGCCCAAATATATCTAGTTTATCATCAAGTGTCCGTGGCTTATATCATCTGAAACTCTCTAACTATATATAAATGCTCCCATCCCAGGTCAAGCTTTAGCACCCCCACTCTAGTCAACAGGATCTCCTATGGAAGCAGAAATCCACTTTAATGCCCCCCCTTAAAATATTCCTTAAACTCCACTGTCTTAAAAACTATACCACAGCCCTGCCCCCAGGTGGTTGGCAAGACCACTGGGTGATCAGAACCCAGGACAATCCTTTACCTTCCTCCTGTCTCCAGGTCTCATGTGTTTGCCAAGCTGCAGCCTTTTTGGTTTTTATTTGTTTTATTATTATTTTTAATTTATCTTCCCATTACAGGGCTATTCATCTTACCCCCCACCAACTCAACTTGCCATGCATGGTTCACAGGGTTATAGTGCACCATCAAGCTCTGACTCTTTGCTAGAGTAAATCTGTGGGTGAGAAATGACCTCATGATCACTCTACACAGACATTCAACAATAAAGGCCAGCAGTAAAGGATTGCAAATGTTTATCTGTACTAAGTCTATTGAAAACACAGATCCTGGTCACCCAAGTCATTCTTCTTATTGGGCATCATTTATTAGTTTAACAAAGAAATGTACTTCCCTGCAGTGACTTACAAAGGAAAGAGAGCTATCTATGTCTCTGTACTTAAGGGAAGCAAATTAACAAAGCATCAAACTCAAGGCTTTGAACATACTAAATAAGTATTCTACCACTGAGTTATATCCCATCCCAATTTTTGGTTTTCTTTGCTTTGTTTTTTAAGACAGTATTCTCAGGGGGTGGAGAGATGGCTCAGTGGTAAAAAGCATTTGCCTGCTCTTCCAGAGGTCCTGAGTTCAATTCCCAGTAACCACATGGTGGCTTACAACAGAGTACTCAGTTATATAAAGTACATGAATAAAAGTGCAGTGTCTTAAATAGGAATGACCCCTGTAGATAGACTCATGTGTTTGGATGCTTGGCACATAGGGAGTGGTACTATTTAAGGGGTGTGTCCTTCTTGGAGTAGGTATGGTCTTGTTGGAGGAGGTATGTCACTGTAGAGGTAAGCTTGAGGTATGGCAATCTCACCCTGCTGCCTATGGAACAAGATGTAGAACTCTGAGCTTTTTCTCCAGCGCCATGCCTGCCTGCACACTACCATCTGTCTCATGATGACAATGACAACAATGGACTAAATCTTTAAAACTGTAAGCCGACCCCAATGAAATATTTTCTTTTATAAGAGTTGCCGTAGTCATGGTGTCTCTTCACAGCAATAAAACCCAAACTGAGACAGAAGTTGCTATTAGGATAGTTGGGTATTGCTGTGACAGACTTGGCCGTGCTTTTGGAAAGATTCTGGAAGGAACTTAGAACTTTGGGCTAGAAAAACCACTGAGTGTTAACTCAGTGGGATGTTCTTTAGAAGCTTGGAAGATGAAAGTTGAAAGCAGTGCAGACGATGGAGACCTGGCTTGGGGGGTTTCAGAGGGAATGAATGTTTAAAGACTCTATCAGGGTTGTTTTCTATTTTGGATTAAGAGTCTATGGTTCTGGTCAGCTGGAGTTGAAGAATCAGTTGTGATTTACAAGACATCAGCACTAATAGAGTGAAACCTTTGCTTTGCTGGGATACTCTGGGCAGCTGGAGCTAAAATATTAGCAGTGATTAAGAAGAGAACAGCATCATTGTAGTGAAATCAGCTGGGAAGTGTTTCCTGAGAGAACAGAAAAACTGTGTTCCAGAGGCTGACATTGTTGTACCTCCTACTGGCACCCAGACTTGGAGTTGTGTAAGAATTACCCAAGTGATGCTGGTTTTGAAGGAGTCATGGAAAGCAGCTGAGGTTTGGCTCTGTAAGAGGCCACTGGTGAAGGTGTAGCTTCAATGAGAGTTGAAGACACAGAACTGAAGGGATCATGCAGAAAAGTTGAAGCTTGACACCAGAAAGAGAGCCTATGAGAAGGTATTGGTGAAAGTGTAGCCCAGTTACAGCAGAAGACCCCAGAAGTTTTGGAGATGCCAGTACTATGGGATGACCACCAAGAACAGCAACTATAATGTAGTTGAACCAGCTGGAGTCTAGAAGACAAGCTGTGTGTGCTGCAGAGGGCAGAGCTGGAAAAATGATCCAAGCCCTTTGGAGAAGTCCAGAAGATTGTGACTAGATCCCAGACATTGCATAGTTGGAGTTTGGTTTTGATTTGATTTGACTGTGACTGTGCCCTGATTTTCCCTCTTAAAGTAAGAAAGTAGTTGTTTTATTATTTTTATTTTACTGATGCCCACAATAAAGAAATTAGAATTTTAAAATTACTATGAATTTTAAAAGATATTGTTTATTTTAAATGGATTGAAAATAACATCCTGAGTAAGGTAACCCAGAACCAAAAGGACATGCCTGGTTTGTACTCACTTGTAAGTGGACAATAGCCATAAAGTACAGGATAACCATGCTACAACCCACAGTCCTAAAGAAACTGAGTAAGAAGAAGAGCTCAAGGGAGGATTTGTGACTGTCCCTCAGAAGACGGAATAAAATACACTGGAGGTGGATAGACGGAGGGAACCGGGGGGTGGGGAAAGAGGGGAATAGGAATGGGAATGGAATGTGAAGAGAGAGGGCAGGAGAGAGAACAGAGATTTGTGTAGGACAACTCTGGGACTAGCCAGAGACCCAGGAGTGGAGAGACTCCTGGGAGTTAATGAGTTAGCCTTAGCTGGTGCTACTAGTAGGGTGTGTGTGTGTGTAGACTGAAATGGCCGCCTCCTGTAACCAGGCAGGACTTCCAGTGGAGGGAAGGAGGGACATTAACCCACCTACAAAACATTCAATTCAAACTCTGTCCTGCCTACAAAATGTGCAAGGATAAATAAAGATGGAGCAGAGACTGAGGGAACAGCCATCCAATGACTAGCCCAACTTGAGACCCATCCCATGTGAGAGAGCCAACCCCTGACACTATTATGCTATGCTTGCAAAGAGGAGCCTAGCATAACTGTTCTCTGAAAGGCTCCACCCAGCAGCTGACCAAAACAGATGCAGATACCCACAGCCAAACATCAGGTTGAGCACAGGAAGCTGTGTGGAAGAATGGAGGATAAGATTAAGTCAGATGGAAGGGTCAAAGACACCACAAGAAGACCTACAGAGTCAACTAACCTGGACTCCTGGGGGCTCACAGAGACTGAACCACCAACCAAAGAACATGTAAGGGCCAGCAACAGGCCCCCTACATATGTGAAGCAGATGTACAGCTTGGTACATCTGTGGGTCCCCTAACAATTAGAGCAGGAGCTGTCTCTGACTCTGTTGCCTGCTATTGGATCCCCTTCCCCTAGCTGGAATGCTTGGTAAGGCATCAGTTGGAGATGATGTGCTTAGTTCTGTGCAATTTGATGTCATAGGGCTTGGTGGTACCCAGGAAAAGAGGGCTTCCCCTTCTCTAAAAAGAAGGGGAGGAGATAGTGGGGTGAAGGATCTGTGAGGTGGGACTGGTAGGAGAGAGGGCTGTAACCAGGATGTAAAGCAAATGAATGAATTAATTAATAGGAAAAAAATAAAAGGACTGAAATTTTAATATGTTTGAATTTTAGACTGTGTGTGGGACTTTCAAAGTTATTTATGCTTTTAATGTGAGATATTTGGGACGAATAAGAAAAGACAGTGGCCTGTTTGTGAGTCAAGTTGATATGGGGGTCAATTATCCTGGCTGGTTTGGTGTCAACTTGACACAAGCTGGAGTTATCACAGAGAAGGGAGCCTCAGTTGAGGAAATCCCTCCATGAGATCCAGCTGTAAGGTGTTTTCTCAATTAGTGATCAAGGTGGGGAGGGCCCAGCCCATTGTGGGTGGTGCCATTCCTGGGCTGGTAGACCTGGATTCTTTAAGAAATCAGGCTGAGCAAGCCAGGGGAAGCAAGCCAGTAAGCAACATCTCTCCATGGTCTCTGCATCACCTCCTGCCTCCAGGTTCCTGTCCTGTTTGAGTTTCTAGCCTGTCCTGACTTCCTTAAATAATGAACAGAAATATGGAAGTATAAGCCAAATAAACCCTTTCTTCCAAACTTCCTTTTGGATCAAGGTGTTTTTTTGCAGCAAGAGAAACCCTAAGACAATAAATAAATCTAAAATAAAGGAAAATGAAAAAGAAAAGGACATGGTATTCCCTAGGAAACACAGCTGAACAGATTTGTTCTACTGGCCTTTTGAATATTTTCAAAATTGACAATTCAAAGAGACATAAGATCCCTCATCTCTGGCCCTGGCCCTCACCAGAAGTCCTTTAGTGGTCAGGAATTTAAATTAGCTCTTAAAGTGGTTAAAAAAAAAAGATACTGCCTTGCTAAATGTCTGCTTTGCTACTTGACTGCCCTGGCCTCCCGAAGGTCTTCAAAATGCACTGTAAAACCGAGGTCGCTTTCCTCTGTAAATATCGCTTTCATAACACGGCTGTGAAATGGCTGAATGTGCTAGGCTGTTGTTGCTGATGTGTGTGTGTGTGTGTGTGTGTGTGTGTGTGTGTGTGTGTGTGTGTGTGTGTGTGTGTCATGTGCTTCTCTCCTTGAAACAATCAAATGTTTCTTTTTTGGGCCAGTGAGCTGGCTAAGTAAAAATGCTTGCTACACAAGCCTAGTGACTGAGTTGAATCCTCAGTAGGCATATAAAGGTGAAAAAAGAACAATGTCTACAAAGCAGCCCTTCTCACCGTCTTATACACTCCCACACAAATAAAAAATGTACATATATTTTAAGAACATGGTTTCACCATGTACCTGTGCTATGGTTATCCTGGAACTCATTCTGTAGACTAGGCTGGTCTGGAAATTACATAGATCTGCCCATTCACCAGGTGTAGATTAAAATAATTTTAAAAAGCTTTGCTTCCATAGTCACCTGGTTCTAGTCTGTGTACAATTTGCTTTAGTCCAGTAAAAATGGCAAACCTCTATCTACTTCTATCACACATTTGCACCATCTGAGATATTCTCAGTATTGGAACAGCCATAAGATTGCTAGCTGGCTGTTATAGGGCATCTCTAAGTCCCTAGGGCAGAGAGTGTCTCAGAGTACTTAGAATGAAGTTGAACTACTTTTGCTTCTACAATAAAAATCAAAGTTTCTGAGAAAGCTCAAGATTGATATTTCAGTGCCAAAAATAACACACACACACACACACACACACACACACACACACACACAAAATATCACCACCACCACCACCACCACCATCATCATCATCATCGTCATCATCATCAGGCCTCGTATAGAGCAAATTCAGACTCTGGTGTCAGCAAATGAATGGAAATTTTAGAGCTTATGCAGTAGCGATGCCCATCGGAATCTACTTCAGTTAAGTGGTATTAACCGTTTCTACCCACAAAGCAGTTATTGTGCAAATTGTGCGACTATTTCATTCCATCCTTATTTTAAAACAATAAGGACATAATGAGAAAATAAAAGTTCCACTTGTATTGGTCACATAATTAAAAATCAAGATGGCATTAATTGGGCACGCCAAATGCAGGCAATCTACAACCTCAATCAGTCACCTACCTGGATTGTAGGTTGTTCAACTCTGATGGGAGAATACAAAATTTAAATTTAAATGAGGACTGTATTTCATCAAAGACTATCCTGGTGTGGTACAACACTAACTTACAACACACTAAATCTAAGTTGTACTGAGAAAAGGTAATTTTTCAATTTTCCGTTAACTAATTCAAGTTGGCTTTTTAAAGTACTCCTTTACCTTGAACTTGCATGCTGTACTTGTGACTTGGTCCTTCCTACTTTATAGACTCATTCAGAGAAATGTTCAGACTTTTCAGATCTTTCTCCCTGCCTCTGCTAACACTGGGGCTGCATTATATAGAGTAGGTGAGGTAGAAAGAAGCTTGCTATACTAAGGCAGAGGTTCTCTGGTCTCTCAGAAGGTTCTTTCTGGGCTTGAACCCCTGTTGCCTCTGTTAAGCCCCAAGAGATACAAATCAACTCTGGAGAGCTCTCTTAGCTTAGAGCATGGGAATTTGGCCCAGCTGATTAAGTTCCCTCCTGGCTTCCTGGTGCTAAAGACATCTCGACTGTAACCTCATTTACAACTCCCCTTGGTCACTGATTGCTATATTATCAGCCTCTGCCCCAACATAATGTCCCTATTGATAGTTCCACTGGCTGTCAACCAGCTACCTAAGATAAATGTTCTTTTGAGATCCCTAGAAACTGGTCACACACTAAAGGAGGACCAGGAGGCCTCTATATATTTAACCACACTAGCTTTTTTTTTTTTTTTTTTTTTTTTTTTGTGCTGCTGTTGCTGCTCCAGCTGTAATGAGGTGAACTTGGAGGGAGCATCTTCTAAGAGGGGAATGAGAAATAAGCTTTCTTCACTTTTGGCAACAACCTCAACACATCCATTTTTCTGAAGTGGAAATGTTGGAAATGTCAGCATATAATTACCTACTCTAACTTGCCCTCTTCTTTCTGCATGGCTTTATCATCTGAAATGACAATCTTTCACTTCTCCTTCAATTTGCAAAGCCTCCTAGAAAGTAGCATCCTTGCTTCTCTCCCCAGTGCTCTCTCTCCTGTGGCTATAATTAAAAGCAAAGGTGGGGAGAGAAATTCCAGTATATTGACCGCAGATATAGCAGCAGTTATTTCAAATTTATTGTCCCTATTAAATTTGTAAAATTTAGGTATACTGATAGAACAACAACCAAAGTAATCTTAAAATTGTGGACAAATGATCACTACTTTTAAAAAAATGAATGTTCCTTGGGGCTGAAGAGATGATTCAATGGCTCATTCAAAACTGCTGCAGGGGATCTGACGCTTCCTATGGACTAGTATGGCCACATACTGTATTCATGTGTATATTTTACCTAGACAGATACCTATAATATGCATAATTTAAAATAATAAAAAATGAATTACAAGATTAAAATGGTTCAAATAAAGAGAAAACAGTTTCTCTGTTAAACAGTGAGAATAGCTTTGGACAGATTCCTTTTGAAGGGGTACAAACTGTCTAACTTCCTTGTGAAGCTTCTCTTGTGCACTGTGTAGATAACACTGATATCTTAATGTTTACAGTTATCCGCAGGTAAATAATGTATAAAGAGCAATAACACAGGTAGCTAGTATGGAGTAAGTGGTTCACAGTTTCTGAGGGAATACTAACAACAAAAATATCCAGTGGTACCCACACATTCATAGAGACAAACAACTAATGTGATTACAACTTAATGTCTGGTTTTTAACTGTTCATCACCACCCTGATAAATCCTGTGGTGTGTGTGTGTGTGAGAGAGAGAGAGAGAGGGGGGTGGGGGGAG
Source organism: Micromys minutus (assembly GCF_963924665.1). Classification (NCBI taxonomy): domain Eukaryota; kingdom Metazoa; phylum Chordata; class Mammalia; order Rodentia; family Muridae; genus Micromys; species Micromys minutus. Next base: position 29,195,509 of record NC_137970.1, on the reverse strand, counting down.
AGATTCATTCTGGATTTGGGGAAATATCATACTACTTACTCTACATTTATATTCTGTAAAATATAATAATATGAATACTAAACTTTCTTAAATAAGGCCAATACGTCAGTGGTTATTTTTCTCCAATTCTTCAGAAATATGGGTGGCTTAGGAGGTCACAGGCCCTCAGTGGGAAGCTATTGCTATTATTCCACAAATTAAACAGGATGCAGCTACGAGGTTACCATCTAAATAACTGTATTTCTACCCATGTGGCGGTGCTGCCATCAACACTGGTCAGAGAAGCTCCATTTACAATGGGCAGTGGTAATGGCAAAGCCTTGTAAGTGGTCAAAGTAATAAGTAAGCAATCATAAGGCTGACAAAGGAGTCAGCCATTATGTGACATCAACGATACTGACTCCAAGGCTCAAGGAATGTGGCAAGGAGAGGACAGAAATAAAAGAGCCAAAGAAAGGGGTGGGATGAGGTCAATATGTGTTCTTTGGAACACAGCAATGGAGCTGCATTCTTAATCTCAGGACAGTTGTGTTTTCCTGTGCGAGACTGGGCCTGCCAGCATCTGGCAACTCTCTTTTTTTTCTCTCATTAGAAATCAAACATGCTCTTAGGAGATACAAAGCATAATAAAATAAAACAAAACAAAAAATATCACATTAATATAGCACAAGACAAACCAACAGACGGAAAAGAACCTAAGAGAAGGCACAAGAATCAGAGGCCCGCTCATTCTCACTCAGGAGTCCCATAAAAAACAGTAAAATGGAAGCCACATGGCATATGTAGAGGACCTGCTGCAGATCTATGCAGGCCCTGTGCATTCTGCCTCAGTCTCTGTGAGTTCTTTGATCATGTTGACTGAGAGAAACTTGCTCTTCTGGTGTCCTCCACCCCCACTGTCTCTTAAACTCTTTCTGCCTCCTCTTATAGAGATTAGAGATTTGATGGCCATATCCTATTTAGACCTGAGTGTTTCAAGGTCTCTCATTCTATGTATAGTGCCTGACTATGGGTCTCTGTATTCTTCCCATCTGCTGTAGGAGGAATCTTCTCTCTCTCATAATGAAGCTCATTCTCTCTCTCTCTCTCTCTCTCTCTCTCTCTCTCTCTCTCTCTCTCTCTCTCTCTCTCTCTCTCTCTCTCTCCTTCTCCCCCTCTCACACACACACACTGTCAATTAAGTATGCTTAATGAAACTCCCAAGTTCAAAAGAATTAGGCTGATTCTTCAGGCTATCTGGGTATAGGGTCCAGTCCTCAGGTGTATAAGTACCACTGACACTGCTGAGAGGAGAGGGACAGAAATCCATAGCAAGAGAAATGGGGAATGTCATCCTAGAACACTGAGGTGCACTCCTCTAAGGGCAGTGTGACCCTGTGCTTGGACAGATGTGTTTACACACAATGATCCCAAAATGGGTTGATCCAAATCTGATTAAAGTCCAAAGCCACCAATCTTCACCACAGCTGTGCTCAGAGAAAGTTATAATTAATATTAACAATTTTTCTTTTCCTAAAGCTTTTTAGGGGGGTTGTGCGATGGTTCAGTGGTTAAGAACATATACTGCTCTTGCAGAGTCTCTGGGATAGATTCTTAGCACATGCATCTGGTGGCTCACTTCCAGTTCCAGATCCCATGCTCTCTTATGATCTCCTTGGGTCCCTTCTGCTCTTCTCAGGCATTAGGCACTCATGTGGTACACATAGATACATGCAAGCAAAACACTCACACTCATAAAATAAATAAATGTGAAATAAATACCCCTTCAAAGTGTCTAATTTAGTGAAAACTCTTCATACCTTATTATGCATTATAAAAAAAAAAAACTTGAAATTTTCAGCCTCGCATTCTCTTACCATAAAAAGAATGTGAAATACAAAGCAGCAGCCTGTAGCAGTTTTTAAAAAGTATTTGGTCTTCATATCCAATTCCCTACCATTTTATCTTACATATGTGCTATATCAATATTAAGAATCTAGAAGATGCACTATTTACTATAACCACCATGGAAGCTTAATGACTGTGCTAAAGATAAAAAGAGGAAGAAAGAAGACAAAGTCCTCAACATGGTGATACTAATGGAACAACAGTGGCCTTAAAGTCTTCAGTAATTCAGTGATGTCAGAGAAAAAGCCAGAAAAAGTAAAATTTTGAGTCAAAGTTTTGTGTCTGGTTGCTGAAATGTCAAGAATACCACTGAAGAGAAGGAATTCAAACCAACAATAAAACATTAACAAAGTTTAACAACTGAATTTTTAAACATGGGCAATAGACTGATAAACATCCCTCAAAAGAAAAAAAATGAATATGAAAAATGCTCAACAGCCCTACTTCCTAGAGAAATGCCAATCAAATCTACACTGATGGAGTTGGAGAGATGGCTCACTGGTTAAGAACACTGGCTGCACTTCTAGAGAACTCAGGTTTGGTTCCCAGAACCCACAGGGTGGCTTAGCACTATCCAAAAATCTAGTCCCAGTTAAGTCCATTGATCTCTTATGGCTTCTACAGGTACCAGGAATGGATGTGTTCCATAAACATACAGACAGCCACATAAAATAATTTTATAACATTTAAAAACTAGAATGAAATTATCACCTTACTCAAATAAGAATGCTTATTATCAGACAAAAGACACGAAGTACTAGAGACAACATGGAAAAAATGGAAAACATATACAATGTTTATAGAAATGTAAATTAGTAGAGGCATCATGGAAAACAGAATGGAGATTCCTCAGAAAAACATAAAAAACATCTTCCACACAGTCTAGCAGCCCCACTACATATGGGAAAGAAATGTCATCAATATTGAATACAGATATCTGCATTCTCATATTTAGTCTAACACTATTCACAGTAGTGACAGTAAATGTACATCAATGGATGGACAGACAGTAAAAATGTACATATACAAAATGAAATATTATGTGGCCATGAAGAGAAGAAATCATGCCATTAGAGACAATATAGAAGGAACTGCAAGTCATTGTGCTAAGAGAAATGAGAGAGGCATAGAAAGTACCATACGATTACATTCATATTTGGATATAAAATGTGGACCTTACAGAGAAACCATTATCAAAGGCCTCAATGGGATCGTGACTATTTCTCTTTTAAAGAAAAGTGCCTTTTCTGTCATATCTAATTACTTGCAGTTTCCCAACTGTCTGTGTATATACTTGTTTCCATCTGTGCATACTTTGCTTCAACTATTAATACTCCATTCATTCATTACACTGACAGTTTTTTAAAGCTTCTACTGTATGATAGGCACCAACATTGCAAAGGGAGCTCTTTTCTCATGAAGTTCACATTCTGGAAGGAAAAGCAAAAACAGGTCTGAAGATGTGGCTCAGTAGTAGAATGCCTGTCTAGAATTTAACCCCTAATACCACAAAAATAAAATAAAATAAAATAAAATAAGGTGATGTTAGAAGCTTAATGGAAAAACAAGGTAGGACAACTCCAAGGTATCTGTGCAGGTAGAAAATTTCAAGAAAGTAACATTTTAGCTTATCTTAAACAATATTAAGGAAGCCACACCATTTCTCTTTCACCTTCAATCCCCTCCTTTGGAAGCATTTGCAAGGACTTCCACCTTGTCTGGAATTCCTCTTTGAACGGTCCCTAGCTCTCTCTGTCTCTGTCTCTGTCTCTCTATCTCTCTCTCTCTGTTACAGCCAAGGTGATCTGGCAATTTAATATGATCCCTATGGAAATCCCAACTGGAGTGGTTTTGCGTTTGTTTCCAGAAAAGAAAATTTTATCCTAGAATTCAGTCTTTTTCCTTTTTTATTTATTGTATGAAATTTTATTGGATATAGTTTATTTGCATTTCAAACGTTATTCCCTTTCTCAGTCTCCCCTCCATAAACCCTCTATTCATTCCCTGCCCCCTGCTTCTACAAGGGTGCCATCCAGCCGCTCCCACCTCCCCACCATGATATTCCATTTTACTGGGGCATTGAGCCTTGGCAAGACCCAGGGCTTCTCTCTTCCTATCAATGCCCAAGAAGGCCATCCTCTGCTACATGTGCAGCTGGAGCCATGGGTCTGTCTATTTTTACACTTTGGATAGTGGTTTAGTCCCTGGGAACTAAGGTTGGTTAGAATTGTTGTTCTTATAGGGTTGCAAACTACTTCAGCTCTTTAATCCTTTTTCTAACTCCTCCATTGGGGACCCCATTCTCTATGGTTGGCTGTGAGCATCCCGCTCTATATTTGTCATGATCTGGAAGAACCTCTCAGGAGACAGCTATATCAGGTACTTGTCAGCAAGCACTTCTTGGCATCAGCAATATTGTCTGGGTTTAGTGGCTGTATATGGGCTGGATCCCCAGGTGAGGCTGTCTCTAGACGGTCATTATTTCGGTCTCTGCTTCAAACTTTGTCTCCGAATTTCCTCCTGTGAATATTTTTGTTGCCCCTTCTAAGAAGAACTGATGCATTCAGTTTGGTCTTCCTTCTTCTTGAGCTTCATGTGGTCTGTGAATTGTATCTTGGGTATTCTGAGCTTTTGGGCTAATATCCACTTATCTGTGAGTAGATATTATGGGTGTATTTTTGCAACTGGGTTACCTCACTCAGGATGATAGATGATATTTTCTAGCTTGATCCATTTGCCTAACAATTTCATGAACTCATTATTTTTAATAGCTGAACAGTACCCCGCTGTGTAAATATACATTTTCTGTATCCATTCATCTACTGAGGACATCTGGGTTCTTTCCAACTTCTGGCTATTATAAATAAGGCTGCTGTGAACATAGTAGAGTATGTGTCCTTGTTATATGCTGGGGCATCTTTTGGAGCCCAGGAGTGGTATAGCTGGGTCCTCAGGGAGTACTATGTCCAATTATCAGAGGAAGTGCCAGACTCATTTCCAGAGTGGTTGTACCAGCTTACAACCCCACCAACAGTGGAGGAGTGTTCCTCTTTCTCCACACCCTAGACAGCATCTGCTGTCATCTGAGTTTTGGATCTTGGCCATTCTGACTGGTGTGAGGTGGAATTTCAGGGTTGTTTTGATTTGCATTTCCCTGATGACTAGGGATGTTGAACATTTCCTTAGGTGCTTCTCAGCTACTTCATATTCTTCAGTTGAGAATTCTTTGTTTAGCTCTGTACCCCATTTTTAAATTAAGTTATTTGATTATCTGGAGTTTAACTTCTTGAGTTTTTTTTTTTTTAATATGTATTGGATATTAGCCCTTTATCAGATGTAGGGCTGGCAAAAATTTTCTTATTGTGCTGGTTGCTGTTGTCCTAATGACAGTGTCCTTTGACTTACAGAAGCTTTGAAATTTTATGAGGTCCCATTTGTCTATTCTTGATCTTAGAACATAAGCCATTGGTGTTTTGTTCAGGAATTTTCCCCCAGTGATCATGTGTTAGAGGTTCTTCCCCACTTTGTCTTCTATTGGTTTGAGTGTATCTGGTTTTATGTGGAGATCCTTGATCCACATGGAATTAAGATTTGTACAAGGCTATAAGAATGAATTGATTTGCATTCTTCTGCATGCTGACTGCAAGTGGGATCAGCATGTTTTGTTGAAAATGCTGTCTTTTTTCCCCACTGGATGGTTTTAGCTACTTTGTCAAAGACCAAGTGACCATAGGTGTGTGGGTTAATTTCTGGGTCTTCAATTTTATTCCATTTTTCTACCTCCCTGTCTCTGTACCAATAACATACAGTTTTTATCACTATTGATCTTTAATATAGCATGTTGTTAGGGATGGTGATTCCCCCAGAAGTTCTTTTATTATTGAGAATATTTTTTAACTATCCTGGGTTTTCTGTTATTCCAAATGAATTTGTGAATTGCTCTTTCCAACTTTATGAAGAATTGGGTTGGAATTTTGATGGGGATTGCATTGATTCTGCAGATTGCTTTTGGTAAGATGGCCATTTTTACTATATTAATCCTGCCTATCCTTGGGCATGGGAGATCTTTCCATCTTCTGAGATCTTCGTCAATAACTTTCTTCAGAGACTTCAAGTTCCTGTCATATGGATTTTTCACTTGCTAGGTTGTAGTCACACCAAGGTATCTTATAATATTTGTGACTATTATGAAGGATGTTGTTTCCCTTTTTCTTCCTAAGCCTGTTATCCTTTGAGTAGAAGAAGGCTACTGATTTGTTTGAGTTAACTTTTATAACCAGCCACTTTGCTGAAGTTGTTTATCAGCTTTAGGAGATCTCTGGTGAAATTTTTGGGGTCATTTAAATATATTATTATATCATCTGCAAATGATGATATTTTCACTACTTCCTTCCCAATTTGTATCCCTTTGACCTCCTTTTGTTGTCTAATTGCTCCGGCTAGGACTCAAAGTACTATATCGAATAGGGAGAGAGTAGGCAGCCTTGCACCTCACACAATAATAGTGGGAGACCTCAACATCCCACTCTCATCAATGGACAGATCATGGAAACAGAAACTAAACAGAGACACAGTAAAACTAACAGAAGTTACAAACCAAATGGATTTAACAGACATCTATAGAACATTTCATCATAAAACAAAAGAATATAATTTCTTTTCAGAACCTCATAGTACCTTCTCCAAAATTGACCATATAGTCAGTCAAAAAACAGGCCTCAACAGATAGAAGATTGAGATAATCGCATGTATCCTGTTAGAATGAAAATGAAGGCACACCACACCCAAATCTATGGGACACAATGAAAGCAGTACTAAAAGGAAAACTCATAGCTCTGAGTGCCTCCAAAAAGAAACTGGAGAGAGCATACACTAGCAGCTTGGCAGCACAGTTGAAATCTCTAGAACAAAAAGAAGCAGATACACCCCAGAGGAGTAGACAACAGGAAATAATCAAACTCAGGCCTGAAATCAACCAAGTAGAAACAAAAAGAATTATAAAAAGAATCAACAAGACCAGGAGCTGGTTCTTTGAAAAAAAAATCAACAAGATAGATAAACCCTTAGCCAGACTAACCAGAGTTCACAGAGACAGTATTTAAATTAACAAAATCAGAAATGAAAAGGGCAACATAACAACAGAAACTGAACAAATTCAAAAAATCATCACATCCTATTACAAAAGCCTATACTTGACAAAATTCAGAAATGTGGATGAGATGAACAATTTTCTAGACAGATATCAGGTACTAAAGTTAAATCGGGATCAGATAAACCATCTAAACAGTCCCATAACCCCTAAAGAAATAGAAGAAGTCATCAAAAAGTCTTCCAACCAAAAAAATGACAAGGACCAGATAGGTTTAGTGCAGAAATCTATCAGACCTCCATAGAAGACCTAATACCTATACTCTCCAAACCATTCCATAAAACAGAAACAGAAGAAACACCCAGTTCCTTCTATGAAGCCACAATTATGCTAAACCACATAAAGACCTAACAAAGAACGAAAACTTCAGACCAATTTCCCTTATGAATATAGATGCAAAAATACTCAATAAAATTCTTGCAAACTGAATCCAAGAACACATCAAAAAGAACATCTATCATGATCAAGTAGGCTTCATCCCAGGGATGCAGGAATGGTTCAATATATGGAAATCCATCAACGTAATCCACCATATAAACAAACTCAAAGAAAAAAAATCACATGTTTATCTCACTAGATGCTGAGAAAGCATTTAACAAAATTCAACGCCCCTTCATGTTAAAAGTCTTGGAAAGATCAGGAATTCAAAGCTCACACCTAAACATAGCAAAATACAGCAAACCAGTAGCCAACATCAAACCAAATGAACAGAAACTTAAAGCAGTCCCATCAAAATCAGGTCCTTAGCATTCTATCTACACCTTTTGCAAAGAACTTCCCTATGACTGACCATGTGGCCTCACTTTCCAAATGAGATAACAATGAACTTTTGTGAGAACAGGGACCCTATTTTGACTCTGTACTGCAATACCTAACAGAAAGACCCTCCAAAAGGGTAAGATCGTTGGACATGCCAGTTTTGTTGTTTCTTTCTGATGTTTTGAGATAGGGCCCATTGTGTATAGTTCAGAATGGCCTCCACTTTGAGGCAATCATCCGGCCTCAGCCTCCCAAGTGCTGGCATTGCAGGTGTGAACCCCTGGGACTGACAAGTACATACATTTTAAATACCTTGGACAAAATTTTCAGTAATCATGAAATGAGACAAAGAACATCATGGACAAGGAAATGAGTTGAAGATCTGATTGTAACTAAACACTGCAATAAGTAAAGAATTGAAGTAAGTCTTTGAAAAATGGATCAACTATCTAAGCTTCAAAAACTATGACTTCTTTTTGTTCATTCTCTCAGGGATTGACCTCAAGGACATGGAGAAAACTCCATTAATATATTGCTGCGAGCACTTTCCTTCTATATAGTAAGCTTTCTATAGATGCTGAGTATACCTTTCATGTCCTTTATCCTAAATCCACAGCCAAATAGCTGCTTAAGGAATTAATCTGAAGTTTTAAAGTTTATCCTTGTGGCTTGTCTTTAATTAGAACAAAGACTCTCCTTACATTTAATACATTATATTCAAATTGCATGGACAATGAAGCCATATAAATCTGAAAAATATCTGCTTTATAAACGTCATAGTGGCTAGTGCTTCAAGAAATTGAAGAGAAAATGAAAAAAAATGGAAAAATGTAAATTAACAGGTGATTGTAGGAGAACATATATTATTTCTTAAAAAATAGCAGAGATTTTATATTCAATACTCTGTATATTATGGCAAATATGAACAAACTGTTAAGACACTGTCCTACGTCCACGGAATATGTATATAAATGGGACATGAGTCTACATTTCCAAAGGCGGGGAGGGGAAGTACTTATGCTGAAAAGGCAAGGTAAAGGGAAGCAGGGATCTTTTTGAACAGAGGCTGACAGGACAGACAGCTCTACATAAGTCCTTGAGCTAAAATCTAAATCCATGAATAATATTGGCATGCTGTCTATGAATTAAGTCCTTCTAGCTATTCTACTAGCTGTGTTTAAACAAACCTAAAGGCACAGCAGAATCGATCAGAAATTAGAAAGGAATATGATGTAGAACAAATACACATATCAAAAACCATGTTAAAATTTCTATCAGGCACTAAACAATCAGTTTTTTAAGAAGAATTTGTTTCCTACTTACAAAAATAAGTCAAAAAGAAAACTCTCCATGTTATGGAGAGTAAGTTATTAAAAATGTAATTTATGTCCTGATTCCTTTCTCGTAACAATGCTACCAAGTCTACCTACATGGTTTCCTAGATGTTTGGGGGGAAAACAAACTCAACCATTCTCATTGGAAACATTCTTAAGTAATATTCAATTAGGTGGCATCTTCTTTCAGACATATCTGCCATTCCTGATGCCAAGCAAATGAAGGTAGAGACATAAAACTCAAAGACAATCACACTTCCAAAAGAAGGATGTTTAAGAAGGATGAGATCATCAGCTCAAGAGCCAGAGACTGCAAGGATTTAAACCTTGCCTTCAGCACATGCTACCCAAGTGAATAGCCTGAAGGGCATTACTCACCTCATGGTACCTCAATTTCCTTGCTAGGAAAACTGGGTCTAACAATAGCTCATATTCCTGGGATACTATTGGGATTAAATGAAAAGACAAGAAAAAAAGTTTAGTGTTGATCTAAGTTAAACAAAATGTTCTGCTTATAGGCAATCCCAAACATCATAAGTATGTTCCCAAGTGAGTTGAGAGGACCTAGGTCTAATTCTAAGGCCTGGCTTCTCTTCCCCTTAGGGAGACTGCCAGTCCTTGCTGTTGTTTGTAAGTTAAGTCTCAGGATAACAGTGGAACTGAATATCCATATCCTTGTACAACAGACCAAAGTCACCACACAACTGGGCAGGCCATGAGGCTATGATACTTGCATGCTATATATGCATGGCACGCAGGGCTCCAGGACTTCTGACTGGAGGCTCTTGCACATTTATTTATTTTTTTGACAATCTGATAACAAAGCACATGGCCTGGGGAGTTCTGCCTGTTACACAGCAGCTGTCAGCAAAAGGCTTAAAGGTAACCCAAGTAAAACACAATAGCCAAGATAACTACAAGGCCCCTAAGCACAAGGCCTATTAGCATGTGTCTAACAACAGCTTGACAGCCAACAAGAATGGGAAAAGTTTCAATAGGATCACAAGTCAGGAAATGTAGACTTAGTTTTGTTTTCAAAATACAGAATTGTAAGAGAGAGAGAGAGAGAGAGAGAGAGAGAGAGAGAGAGAGAGAGAGAGAGAGAGAGAGAGAGAGAGAGTTCTAGTATATCTGGTTCAGAAAGGATAGCCTCATTCCACCTAGGTTCCCCAGCTAGTATCAACCTCTGGCTTCCCCATGTATTTTCACAGGTAGGCATACCCAGATAAGTAATGTTGCACATATTATACACAAACAACAAATGCCAAAATAATCATTCTAAAATGTGTTATACCCTTTATGTTTAAATAGCATTCTTGAAATGACAAAATTATTCAGGTGAAGTAAAGATTGGGAGTTACCAGGAGTTAGGAAGAAGAAAAGGACATGGCTAAAACAGATGATATTGCTAAAACTGCTGCATATTTTGGCTATAGAAGGCACACTACTCTATACAAATTATAAAGTTATCCTAACCAAATACAATGAGTACATATAAAATAGTTAAATCTGAAGGTTAATGAATAATGTGTCAGTTTTCTACATGAAATCATGCAAAGTTAACAAGCATGATAGCACACACTTCTAATTCTAGTAAAAAGTAGGAAGAAGCAAACAAAAAATCACCTTTGGCTACATACTGAGTTCAAGATATTACAATACTCTGCATGGGTTACAAGAGATCTTATTACAAAAAAAAAAAAAAAGTAAAAGTTGGGGGTGTAGCTCAGTGGCTTGCCGGACATGTTCAAAGCCATCCCCAGCATAGTATAAACCATACATGGAGGCATAATCTATAATCCCAGGACTAAAGAGGTAAAGACAAGGTGATCAGAAGTTCAAGGTCATCTTCAGCTTTACAGTAAATAAAGCACCAGTTTCAGGACCAGATTGGAATATATAATACTTGGTTCTATATCTTCTTTGTGTGTCTCAAGGGGGCTAGTAACCCCACAGGAAGACAAAGAGAGCCAACTAACCTGGACCCTTGGGGTTCTCAGAGTCTGAACCACCAACCAAAGAACATACACAGACTGCAACTATGCCTCTCTGCTCACATGTAGCAGATGTGCAGCTTGGTCTTCATGTGTGTTCCCAACAATTGGAGCAGGGGCTGTCCCAAAAGGTATACCCTGTCTGTGTGATATGTTCTAGTAGCTGGGCTGCTTTGTCTGGTCTCAGTGGAAAAGGATGTGCCTAGTCTCACAGAAACTTGATGCGCCAGGGTGTGGGGATACTGGGGTGGGGGTGGGGCTTTCTCAGAGGAGAAGGGGAGGAGGAAAGGATTGTACTTAGTGATAATGAGGATGGGGGCAGTGAGTAGGATGTAAAGTGAATCAGTAACAAAAATAAATAAATGCAAAGCCAAAAGAAAAAATTAAAAGAAAACAAACAAACAAAAAAAACTTCCATATATTTGGCCAGGTATGGTTGTACATACTTTTAATCCTAACACTACAGGGACAAAGTCCCGTGAGTCTCTATGAATTTGAAACCAGCCTTATCTATATAGCAAGTTCCTTAAGGCAAGTTCCACACGAAACAGAGCTACAGTGAGAGACCCTGTCACAAAAAGGTTACTATTGAAATGTGGTGAAGGAAGGCAGAATCTATTATTCCTTACAATTATGTTCCAATCTGCAATTATCTCAGGGTAAAAGTGCAATAAAACCAAGCAAGTTACATGTGAAAATGACTATGAAACAGGACTAGGGAGTGCCCAATCTGATTCAAAGGCTTTTGAACTTCTGCAGTGTCCAGAAGGCACAAGTGCCCCATTACTAAATAGCTGATTAATCTTCACAACGTACTTCTAAAAGAAACCCTAAAACTCATCATTTTACTAAGAGACTAGGTTTTCCAAATGAGACTGTACCAACTGTCAGAACAAGATGTTATAAACTGCAGGTTTGACGGTTTGTTCCTGTGTTCTCCATTCCCCTGAGCTCCCTGGAGTGGGAAGATACTTAATGGTGAAGAGTACATCCCTTAAAAGGGAAGGGAAGAAAACTAAGTACATTCTTCCTGCATACTGGAAAGTCATGGATTCTGTTACATGAGATGAAGGATGCTGTTCCTGGAACAGTGTCAGAGTCATTCAACCTGAAGTCCAAAAACTGTGGTTACAGTGTATTGTGTTTCATGGGCAGGGGGTGGGGAAGTGTCTCTCACTGTAGTCCAAGCTAGCCTAGGGCCTAGGACACTCTGAAACTGCCTTGGCCTCCATGAGCCACCCACCATAGTTTGCTTAAAATAAGATGCCCCAATGAAGAGTTTGAAAGATTAATTGAAAGGCTTTATTGAATAAAGAATTCTCTAGAGCAAGATATATTGAGCCTGCATTGCATGAAATGAAGCTAAACATGACAGTAGCTTAACATCAAATGGTAGGCCAATTAATATTTCTTGTATAAAATTGTGTGTAGAGCTGTCATACAAAAACACAAGTCTGCAGCTCTGAACTCACCTGTGGAATGTTTTAAAAGGTATTAGAAGAAATGGGTACCTTTTCTTGTACATGTTCCAGGTCAACTGCACAGAAATGTACAAAACCCCCTTTACCCTCTCCTGATTTCCAAATAATAATCTTAATATGAACATGAAAAATGCAAGTCATCCCATGAGACTGTAAAACTGACCAGAGAATGTAAGGTCTGAATTAATATGCACTACATAAAACAAAGCCAAGAATGCCTATGATTTCCAAGTTCATGTAGGCGCATTTAATAGTTTACCTATAAGCATTTCTTTAAGTTTGCAGTGTTCCCAATCCCAAGTGCTGTTTTCAATACAATTGATTCAGTTAAGTATGACTCTACATAGAAAAAAATGTTGTTTATGTCAGCAAAAGGATTGCTGCTATAGTATATAAGAGAACAAGAAAACTCGTCACAATTAACAGAACTATTATATATTATTCAATAAATTGGAGGATTCATTTTAAGGGAAAGGACAAATTTAATGTTTTCAAGCACAAATCACAATGTCTAGGTTATCAGGCTGCTGTTAGCTTGGTCACTACTATTGTTAAGATAGCTCTACAATTAATGCTCAGTATATTTGCTTTTCTTTCCATCTAAAACCCTCTGAGAATTCTGTTTATCATCACAGTGGGGATAGTTTCTGCCTGCCCTTCCCCTTGGACCATGCATTGTAACTGACATGACTCTGTTCCCTTTAAATATAGACTGAAGAAAGTCCCACCGGAACCATCTGATCACTAAAAGATATGGTGGTAAGAACAGTTGGTGAAGAGACAGGGGAAGAACATTGGACCTCAACTGGATCAGAGTAAACCTCATCTACCTCATTTCTCATATGATTCTTAATAGCTTTAAATAAGACATAGAATAGCTCAATGACATTCAAGATAAAAGACACCATTGACACCACAAACATGAAGAGGATGAAGATGGTTTTTTCTGTGGGGCGAGAGAGGAAGCAGTCCACCCGATGGGGACAAGGAGACTGTTCACAGATGTAAATGGCACTCAGAGTAAATCCATAAATGTACCACTGGATCAAGAGGAAGGCCACCTCGAAGACAGACTTGAAGAAGATGCTGGCCATGTAGGTTAGCAGCAGTCTGCCTCTTATTTTCATGTTACTATGTTCTTCACTGCCACACCTGAACTGCTTTCCTGCAGTTAGCTGCGAGTGCCTTTGCACAATGGCCCCATTAAAATGAGCAACTTCAAGTTCCCCCTCTTGCTTGTTCCACTTCTCATGCCGTCGAATCTCATAGTACACACGTGCCAGGTGTAAGAGTGTAGGCACAGACACGAAGATGACCTGTAGGACCCAGAGGCGCACATGAGAGATTGGGAAGGCTTGGTCATAGCAGACATTTTCACAACCAGGCTGCTGAGTGTTGCAATGGAACTCAAACTGCTCGTCACTCCAAGCCGACTCAATAGCAGTGCCCAGGAGCAGGATTCGGAAAATGAAAAGGACCTTGATCCATACCTTCCCTCCAGCTGTGGAGTAGGGTTGAACCTTTTCTAGGAGCTGGTGTAAGGCACTCCAGTCACCCATGTTGCCTGTTCGTTGTTCTTGCACTTACAAGGTGGGCACACCAAGTGAGTGCACGCCTTGGAGGACGAAGTGAAATAAGACAGTGAGTTCAAGAGTCACACCTGCCTCAACTTTAAAAGCCTGCTGCTGTTTCATACCTTCCCTACGCCCCCCTAATAGAAGAAAATTGCTGACACCAGGTAAAAGCTTCTGTGAATTCATTTTCATAAATGGTAAGTGCTCCTACACCAGAACATATGTGTACCTATAAAGAAACAAGTTACATAAATGGGAAAATAGATAAATTTAAAGGTCTCCTTCTCAGTAGAAAACAATTGCCCAAAAGAATGAGTCAACTGTTTGGCATATTAACAATTCATACTCATTCATTGATTGATGCAGCTGCAGAAGGTGGGACATTTCCCAACGAGACAGTGGTATTCATTCATCCATTATTTTATTCAGTGTCTTCTAGGTGAAATGTACTATAATAGGCATGGGCTCTTACTGGTGAGTAAAACAGAATATACTTGTGGGACATGAAATCAACTGGGAAAAAATAGATCATTTCAAATATGGTGTTTTGCTGGTACATTCCAGTAATCTCAAGCCCTTAAAAGGCTGAAGGAGAAGGATCACTGAGAGTTCTAGGCCAACCCAGGTTACTATTGAGTTATCCTGAGCTACAGAGATCTTGTTTTTTAAAAGTACAACATTTCATTAAATCTATGATATATTGATTAAAAGATAAATCACTTCACAATTCTGAAAGGGATCAAGAAATCCAGTATAGGACACATCCTACATCTTAATTTCAAAACAGTGTTGTGTGTTATATAATTAACGGATGGCTCAGTGAACAAATAAATATACAGTAATTATGCATGTAAATAGATGCTGAGAAGAGAACAACCCAGAGGCACTGGCGGAGAATAAGATTAGAGATAGCCGTACAAGAGGCAAGTACAGGATTTCTGGGTGAGAGAGAACAAAGTAACAAACTCTAGTCAAAGCACTAAAAGGCAGGAAGGTTGACACAGGGGGCAGTGTAAGAGGTGAAGGTCACAGAAGAGCTGTGTCAGACACCACTGGGTGCAGAAACAAAGATTACACCGTGAAACTAGGACAAGACTGAGGTCATGGAAGACATTACAAATGGTTACCGGAGGCTTTGCAGGGTGAGTGGGAGGGCTGACAGGACAGGATTCTAGCAGGAACACATGCATCAGGAAGAGGGTGGGAACTGTGCTAATGACTTTTGATGGCAACAGAATGTGAAGAGGCTACCGAGAGTGATGAGGATGTGGAGAGATGGCCCAGCAGTTAGGAGGACATAAGTAGGATCCAGGAAGGACTCAAGATGAAAACCTTTTCAGGAGGAGCACTGCTACCATCCCCTGAATGTGGGTGGAAGCTCCTAGGATGCAAAATGTGAGGCAAACTGTGCTGAGCACCTGCTAGTCTTCATCTGTTTCCTTCCAAGAGCCTCTGTTTCCTTGTGACCAAGTTCTCAAAGCAAAAGCAGAATGAAGGGCTTTCTGCTTCTAATTCAAAGCATAACAAATGGGTCTCACCATGAATGGACCACTGACAAGTTTTACCTGACAACTAATATTTTAATTAAATATTTTCAAGGCAGCAAATCATTTATAAAGTCATTTTCATCTACTGAGTTAAAATTATAATCATCATGCTTAATAGTTGAATTTGTCTACTTCAAAAAACATTTTCCCAAACATAGTCATTGTAAAAAATTGGGTGTAATAAAACAGAAAAGTACTTTTTACCACAAACACAGTAAGAGTTTGCCAATTAATAATCAATTTTAAACATTTTAAAACTAATTTGTTTTTTGTTTTAATGGCCATTCCTCACAGTTCTTTCTGTGAGAAAAACAACATTGAAAATGAACCCTAGAAAAAGGGCAAGATTAAGGAAATTTACAATGTGTCAATCACCTGAGATTGTTTGTGACACTTATCCAAGGGTAAGGACAGAAGCTTCCCCAAATTAAATTTTTTAGCAAGTTATCAAATTACAAGGCTTCAAAGTACACAGAGTACTTTCTCAGCTAGATAAATAACACATTTTAGATGAACTGTCCTCTGTCGCACAGATTATGAAAGTAGTCCTATTAAGTGAGAGCCACCAAGATCTAGAGTTTATAATTAGTTCCTTCCTCAAGGTTAATTGAGAACTAGTCACTGGCAGTATAAGACTTGCAAGTTTAGTCTCATTCATTTTTCACATTCCAAAAAGCTTCAGCCCTAGACATCTGAAAGTGCCTTAAAAACTGAGAGGTTTCTACAAAAACAAATAGGGTGAAATAGTAAGGAAAAACCCCAGAACTACTTTAGCAGAGTCTATAATATGTATTCAAAAAAACATGCTGGGGGGATCAGGAGTCATGATAGTTTTAGTTAATTCAGGACACGGTTCTTAGCAATTTTCAAGAACTAGATGAAGTTCTTGAGCTTTTCAATTTTTTTGTTCTGAAAAAGTTCTTACTAAACATATGAAAATAGAGATCTAAGATTCAAAAGGATGGAAATAACTGAGAATGAGTCATCTCTGCTAAGCAAATGGTTCACAGGAAAGTTTAAAACCCTCTTGCAGAACATTATTTTTAAACTGGACAAGATCTTTCTAATTTTAAAATATAAACGTAGGTCTTCCAGTTTCAGCTCCGACACACGCAGAGCTTAGATATCATCGGTCCTGTCATTACAGCAGAAAGACCCTAACGACTTTCAAGTCCGCAAGTTGGTTCCAACCTGCCAGAGAAGGAGGGATACAGGGCAAGAGAGAGTCCCCTATCTCTACATGAACAAATTCATGGAATCATACCCAAGACACTTACCTGAGGCAGAAGGGACTAGAGTAAAATATTAGTAATGAAAAGAAATCTGCCAAGTGCTAAGTGAGACCAGCTCGTGAAATGAATGCTCCAAGGAGAAGAGACCCTCTCACTCTTGCAGATTCCTCCAGGAATCTGAAATCTCCTCCCTTTTGTACGAGAGGAAAAGTAACCTTTCTGAAATATTCCCAGGGTGTAAGAGCCAATAAGAATCTCTTCCTTGCTGGGTGTGGTGCTGCCAGCATGTGAGACACATATACAGGTTGAGGTCAGGGAGAGTTCCAGGACACTCAGAGCTACACAAAGACCCTGTCTCAAAATAAAACAACAGAAAGAAAAACAAAAAACAACAGAAAGAAAAACAAACAATGAAAAGAAACTTCTTCAGGGAATAGAGAATGTAAGTGCTTTTGAAATGCAAAAGTACAATTTTCAAATAAACTCATTCTTGTAACCCAGAATGAGTTAGAATCTCCCGCCTCAGCCTTCCAAATAGCTGGGATTGTACCATCTGGCCCAGTTCAAATAAGTTCCGAATGTTATTCAATAACAAAGGCTAACATTCTCAAACACAATGTATCAGAACCATATATATTCTGGAAGAAGGGGAAATAATTAGCCCCAGTCCAAGTTGTTATTCCCATTTCACTTAGCAAAAGAAGGAGAAAGGCGCAGTAACCCTAAAAATGTCTGGGAAGGTTATAGCCAAGGAGGACTCATGCGCAGCTGAAGCCCTAGGTGACAAAACACTTCCCCATCTCACTCGTTCCCACCATTTCAACAGGGTTCCAGTACTGAACAGTGGATCAGCACCAAAAACTGATGTAGGCAAGACAGTCAGGGAAAGAAAAGGGGCAAAAAATAGGGGGGGGGGGATAAAAACAACCAAACAAAAGACACAGAAGCTGTGGTTCTGAACCTGTGGATTGTGACCCATCTGGGAGGTTGCACATTAAATGTTTACATTACTGTTCATAACAGTAGCACATTTAGTTATGAAATAGCAATAAAATAATTTTATGCTTGGGGGTGGTCACAACATAATAAACTGTTATAAAGGGTCGCAGCATTAAAAAGTTTGCAACCCATTGCATTAGAGAAACTGAAGGCAGTAACTTCTAGCATTAGAAATGGACCAGTGAGGTGACATAGCTTAGCATGTTAGGGTACTTTATTGCCAACCCCGAGAACCTGAGTTAAATTCCCATAACTCACATTTTGGCAGGAAAGAACTAATCTCTAGAAACTGTATTCTGGCCTGCATGTGAGCAGCGACACACATGCATGCAGATGAATAAATGGAAAATTTTTAATGTCTCAGATCCTGGCAGAGGTCTACTTTTTCAGTTACTATCACCCAATCTGTCATATCCAGTGTGCACATACACAAGGCAGGAAAAAGGGCAAGAAAACTATCTAAAGACAAAGGAAGTACCAGAACTAGATGAAGATAAGGCACAGACTTGAGAATTGACAGATAAGGAAAAAACGAGGCATTATGGTTCTTGCCTGTAATCCTAGCACTCTGAAGGGTGATGCAGGAGGACTACAGCCAACCAAAGCTATAGTAAGACAAGATGCCAAACTGAACCAAAATTGTCATTTACATATTTTGAACTCCAAGTATGACTTTAATCCCAACACTCAAGGGAAAGATAGGCAGATGAATCTCTGGGTTTGAGGCCAGCCAGGGACAAACAGTAAGACCCTATACCTCAGAAAGAAAAAACAGAATATAAGAAAGAAAGGGGTAGGGGGAAATCGACTTTCCCACACTATTGCAACAATTCCGAAAGCTTAGAACAATAAGAAGAGGCTTCTTGAAAAAGTTGGTTGTGACAAGAAAGCACCAAGCTTCCCTCTCCCATACCTCCTACTAGAGCTCACAAAGAGAAGAGAAACAGAAAGCAACTTCTTCAGACTGATAAAAGGCTCCTTCCTTTCCCAGATTTCCTGCTTTGCTTTCTTTCCTTTCCTATTCTTTCTTTCTTTCTCTTTCTTCCTTCCTTCCTTCCTTCCTTCCTTTCTTTCTTTTTTTGTTAGGGTTTTTATTACTTTTATTTTTATTTTTTTAAACTTTATTTTTAAAAACAGAGATAAATGTACAGATTTTAAAAGCATTTTTGCATAACAGTGTATGAATATATTTTTGTCAGTTCTTGATTTTTTTTAAAGGTTTGATAGTATGCCTTAAAAATCTTACTAGTTACAATGAGCATAAAGTACATGTAAAAAAAGATGTAACCTGGAAATAGTGAAAGTTTTCTTGGTATGTAAAGATTAAACAATGATTTTTCATTTTTTTTTTTTTTGGCCTTTGTTTTTCTTGAACTTCATATAGTCTGTAAGTTGTTTCTGGGGTGTTCAAAGCTTTCTTGGTGTAAGTATCCAATTATCAGTGACTGCATATTATGTCTGTTCTTTTGTGACTGGGTTACCTCACTCAGGATGATATTCTCTAGATGCATCCATTTTCTTAACAATTTCATAAAGTCATCTTTTCTAAGAGCTGAGTAGTCCTCCATTGTGTACCACAATTTTTGTATCCATTCACCTACTGAAGGACATCTGGGTTCTTTCCAGCTTCTGGCTATTAAAAATAAGGCTGCTATGAACATGGTGGAGCATGTGTCTTTGTTGTATGTTGGAGGGTTTCTGGGGTTTATGTCCAGAAGTGGAATAACTGGGTCTTCAGGTAGGACTATGTCCAATTTTCTGAGGAATCGCCAGACTGATTTGCAGAGTGGTTGTACCAGTTTACCAACCCACCAATAGTGGAGAAGTGTTCCTCTTTCTCCGCATCCTCGCCAGCATCTGCTGTCATCTGAATTTTTGATCTTAGCCACTCTGACTGGTGTGAGGTAGAATCTCAGGGTTGTTTTGATTTGCATTTCCCTGATAGCTAATGATGTCGAGCACTTCCTTAGATGCTTCTCAGCCATTTGATATTCCTCAATTGAGAACTTTTTCTTTAGCTTTGTACCCCATTTTTTAATACCTTGTTTGATTCTCTGGTGTATAACTTCTTGAGTTCTTTCTATACCTTGGATATTAGGCCTCTATCACATGTGGGGTTGGTAAAGATCTTTTCCCAATCTGTTGGCTGCCATTTTGTTTTCTTGACAGTGTCCTTAGCCTTACAGAAACTTTGCAATCTCATTAAGTCTCATTTGTCAATATTTGACCTTAGAGCACAAGCCATTGGTGTTCTTTTCAGGAAATTTTCTCCTGTGCCTATATGTTATAAAGTTTCCCTACTTTCTCTTCTAATGGTTTCAGTGTACCTGGTTTAATGTGGAGATCTTTGATCCACTTGCACTTGAGCTTTGTACAAGGAAATAAGAAAGGGTCTATTTTCATTCTTCTGCATGCTGAGTGCCAGTTGGACCAACACCATTTGGTGAAGAGGCTGTCCTTTTTCCATTGAATGTTTACAGCTCCTTTGTCAAAAACCAAGTGACCATATATGTGAGGGCTCATTTCTGGATCTTCTATTCTATTCCATTGATCCACTTGCCTATCTCTGTACCAGTACCATGCAGTTTTTAGCACAATTGCCTTGTAATATAGCTTGAGGTCAGGGATAGTGATTCCCACAGATGTTTTCTTCTTGTTGAGGATGGATTTGCTATTCTAGGTCTTTTGTTATTCTATATGAAATTGCAAATTGTTCTTTCCTACTCTATGAAGAATTGGGTTGGAATTTTGATGGGGATTGCATTGAATCTGTAGATTGCTTCTGGTAGGATGGCCATTTTTAAAATGTTGATCCTTCCAATCCATGAGCATGGGAGATGTTTCCATTTTCTGAGATCTTCCTCAATTTCCTTCTTTAGAGGTTTGAAGTTCTTGTCATACAGGTCCTTCACTTGCTTAGTTAGAGACACACCAAGGTATTTCATATTTTTGTGACTATTGTGAAGGGTATCTTTCCCCTAATTTCTTTCTCCACATGATTGTCCTTTGAGTATAGGAAGGTTACTGATTTGTTTGAGTTAATTTTATATCCAGTCACTTTGCTGAACTTGTTTATCAGCTGTAGAAGTTTTCTGGTGGAATTTTTGGGGTCCTCTAGTTCTTTGATTTCTTTGAATGTTTTTCTTATTTCCTCTATATGAGCTTCTATTTCTTTATGCTTCTCCTCCAGTTCTTGTTTAATGATCTATCATCATCTTGAGGTATGATTTCGGGTTTGAGTCATCTTTTCCTGGAGTGTTTGGCATTCCACTGTTTGCTGTGATGGGAAAGCTGGGTTTTGGTGTTGCCAGGTTGTTTTGGTTTCCCTTGGGTAAGTTCTTTCGCTTTCGTCTTGCCATCTTGTTGTTTGTGACTATATGGGGTTTTACTGTCAGTGATTGGTTCCCGTCTCTCCTGTGTACCTTGCTTATGTCACTGGATCTCGGCTGTTCCCGGTGGCAGAGGGCCTGAGCGTTTGGTCCACATGTATGGGCCCTCCGGGTGGAAACCGAGTCTCTATGGCAGAATTCCTGTTTCCCTGAACCAATGGGGGGGGGGGAGCACATTCTGCAAGCTTGACCCAGACCTCTCTGTGCCCCTGCTACTCTCAGTGCAGTCTCACCAGGCCTACATCTCTGGATCTCCGCTGTTCCTGGTCTTTCTATCTATCTATCTTTTTTTCTTTTTCCTTTTTTTTTTTTTTTTTTTTTTTGAGACGATACTTTCTATGTTGCTCAGGTTGGTCTGAAATTCAAAAGATTGGCTGACAGAATGCCTAAGCCTTGAGTAAATTAGACTACAAGTATTTACCGCCATTCCTGCTTAAGGATAGTTTTGAACACCATAGCTGACATCATGTACTGGAAAGGTAATGGTAACTCAAAGCCTTCCTCTAAACAGCAGGAATAAATAAGACCACCTATTTCGGTCACTTGGACACCAGTGAAATTACAGCTACATCAATTAGTCTAGACAAAGTAATAAAGAATATTTAATATGTAACTGAAAAAGGAAAAGTGTTCATTCTCAAATATAGAAATCCTAAAGAATCTACCCCCACAAATCCAATCTACTAGAACTAATAAAGTTAGAAAAGGTGCAGAATATAAAATTAAAAAAACAAAATCCAGTAAGCCTCAAAGTGTTTTAAACATGTATTCACCATATGACCCAGGAATTTGTTACTAGTACTTGGATCCTTGTGTATAAAACAGCATTCATAATAGCCAAAGATGGAAATAAGTTTCCATCATCAGGTGAATGGATTGGAAAATGTGAGGCATACATCATACACATACTTATACAATGGAACACTACAAGAATGAAGTTCTCATATGTACAACATGGATGAACCCTGAAAACACTATTTAAATGGAAGAAGCCAGATACAAAGGGTAAATGTTGTACTATTCCAGCATCACAATCTACAATAGGTAAACATCGCAAAAAAGGAAAGAAGTTTAAAGTTACGAAGTACTGGGATGGAGAAGGAACAATTTGTGAGATAGTGCTTACTTAGTTCCAGGCTTCTATCTAGGCTAACAAAAAATGAAAACAAATCATAGTAGTATTTTCATATTGCTATGAACTCATATTACTGAACTGTAAAACTTTCATTGCACCTAAAAATAAACAGGAATACTGTTCTATGCTACAAACAAACAATCTTAAAAGGAAATTAAGAGATCAATTTTAGTTATAAAAGCATGAAGATGAATAAACTAATAAATTAATAAAGTATTTGGGGATTACTTTTCAATATACAAAAGAACAAGGAAATGGAAAGAATTAGAGGGCTCAGAATTCCTGATTTCCAATCTCATTACCAAATTGTAATGGTCAAGACAGCTATGAAGATGGGAACAAAGCCCAATGGACAAAAATTAATGGTATGGAATCCCCCACAATTATAGCCAAGGGATTTTTCAACTAAGGGGCCACTACAAGGAAATGGAAGAATTGTCTGTCTAATATAAGGTCTGGCTCAACTGGATATTCTTATACAAAATTATGAAAAGAAGAGAAGAACTAGATATGGTGACTCATGACTGCAACCCTAACAGCTGGAATGTAGAAGCAAAATGATCAGAAGTTCAAGGTCATCCTTAGCCACAAATTGAGGGCAGCCTAGACTGTTTGAGTCTGAGTTTAAAAGAAACCAAAAGCAGGGGTTGGTGGCTTTGCTCTGTGAGTAAACTGCCTTCCATGGAAGCATAAGGGCAGGAGTTTAGATTCTTTTTTGTTTTAACTACAGTTATATTTATTTAAAATTATTTAATAGCAATGTTGAATATCTTTCTAATAATAAAAAATTAAGAATATGCTAAGTAACTAATAAATACAAAAAAGCTAAGATTACTCTAGTATTCTATTAAATACAGATAAGATCATCTAAACTTCTACATCCATCTAAAGAAATCCCGAGAATGCTTTTCAAAAAGGATGTGTTTTTAAGAAGCCTTGGTTGTCATAGACTATCCTAAAGTTACATCTCCTATTCTAGAGGACCAACACCCCTTCAGGCCTCTGTGGGGACTGCATGCATGTGGTGCATAGGCACATGCACATTAAATTAACTAATTAGTTAAAAACGAAAAAGTTGGAGCTCTGCATCACACTATAGAAAAATCATATGCACAGCAACTAATAGATGGGGGTCCCAATAAATACACAAAAGCTAAGATTACTCTAGTATTCTATTAAATACAGATAAGATCATCTAAACTTCTACATACTTGGATTTCAGTGTCTTTTAATGGCAAATACTAAAGGAAAAGTAAATAACATATCATCAAAATTAAAAGCTTTTGTGCATCAAACAATTAACAAGAACATAAAAGGCTACCTAAAAAAATGAAGAAAAATACTTGCAAATCACATACCTGACAAGAAACTTGTACTCAAACTAGACATCAACAAAATTCAATTTTAAAATGGGCAAAAGAATTGAATAGACAATTCCCTAAATAAAATATACAAATGGTTGGACAGTTGGCTCAGTGGTTAAAAGCACTTGCTGTACAATCATAAGGACTAGCATCCAGATCCCACAACCACATAACAAACTCCAGCTCTGAGGGAGAGAGAAACAGCAGGATCACTGGTGCTTGCTGACATCCAGCCTAGCTAAGACACAGATGTCAAGTTCAAGAGGGGACCCTGCCTCAAAGAAACAGATAGGAAATGACTAAATACCTAATGCCTTCTTCGGGCTTCCATGTGTCCATATCCATGAACACCTACATGTGCACATGTGCATATTCACATGAATATATGCATACATTCACACATAAAACATTAATCTTTTTTTAAGAAAAAAGTCATACGAATGGCCAATAATTTCATGAAAAAATTTACCAATCATAAGGACAAATGTCTGATAAATTCATGAAAAAATTTACCAATCATAAGGACGTGTAAATGAAAACAACAACTTTCCATCCACTGAGAGGACTCTAGTGTTTCAAAAAGGAAAATGAAGATATGGAAAAACTGGAGCCTGAGTGCATTGCTGATGGGAATATAGAGGGGTGCTGCTGCTATGGAAACCTGTTAAACATAGAATTTCCATATGATAGTCTCTCCATCCTCGATATGCCCCCTACAGAACTGAAAACAGAACTCTGACACTTGCACATGAATGCTCGCAGCAGTTTTCTTCACAGTAGTCAAAAGGTAGAAACAACAAGACATCCATCCACTAAAAATACATAACCCAAATGTAATAGAGGCAAGCAATACAGCAAAGTGTCATTCCGGCCTGATAACGCAGTGATGATACATGGTTCAATGTGGGTAAACCTCAAAAAAAAAAAAAAAAAAAACCTTTATGATAAACAAAAAAAACCAAATTCAAAAGTCACATGTCATATAATTTCACATATAACAAAAATTCAGAATATCTAAACCCATAAGCACAGAAAGAAATCCAATTGCCAGGAGGAAAGTTGAAATGAGGGAGTTTATACTTAAATAAATATGGAGCTTTCTTTGGAACTTGAAAGACTATGAATGTACTAAATGTCACTAAAACGTGAATTTGAAAATGGTTAATTTATGTAATGTGAATTTCATATTAATGGGGGCAGAAAACTATGTCTTAACTATCATTTCTATAAAACAATCAATTTGTATGGGCCTCAGGAAATTAAACTAGTTAATCACCAGTTTCCCTCAGATAAAAGAAGGATAATTTTTTTCTAACTTAAAGTTAGGAGGTAAAGAAGCTAACACAATACATGGATGAGAAACTTTTAAATGGAACTTAGTTATGTATTTATTTCTACTTGACTTATACAAGAAAGATATTCAATTGTTTTGTCTTGAAAGGATTTTATTCTTCACACTGCAAGAATGTCCTTCTTTTAATCTGAAGACTGTGTTCTTCATTCCCAAGAAGAGTGCATTGTGCTTTGTTCATCTTTGGGTGGAACAACAGCTATTCAAGCCACTGATTTGTATATCTTTCTGTATGTCTGATTCCCAGAATATTCTACTTCTCACCATACACAGCGTCCCATGTAACTAAAGACTTAACCCAAATTGAAATAAAAGGAAAACTATTTTTCAGTGAAAATATCCTATCTTTATATATTTTTATTATTGGATATTTTCTTTACTTACATTTCAAATGTTATCCCCTTTTCTGGTTTTGCCTCTGGAATCCCCCATCCCATCCCCCTTCCCCCTGCCTCTATGAGAGTGTTCCTCCACCCACCCACTCCTGCCTATCTACCCTCCCTGGCATTCCCCTAAACTGGGGCATTGAGCCTTCTCAAGACCAAGGGCCTCTCCTCCCACTGACGCCCAGCAAGGCCATCCTCTGCCACATATGCGACTAAAGCCATGGGTTTCTCCATGTGTAATCTAGATGGTGGTTTAGTCTCTGGGAGCTTTGGGGGGTCTGATTGGTTGATATTGTTGTTCTTCCTATGAGGATAAAAACCCCTTCAGCTCCTTCAATCCTTTCTCCTCCATTGGGGACCCCATTCTCAGTCTAATGGTTTGTCTGAAAGAATCCAACTCTGTATTTGTCAGGATCTGGCAGAGCCTCTCAGGAGACAGCCATATCAGGCACCTGTCAGCATGATTAAATTTAATTCCGTAGGCTCCAAGAAACAGATAGAAAACAGACATTGGTTCACTGGGACCACTATATTTCTGCCATATTCTCCTAGTTGGAGTTTGCTTAACAATAGAAATAAGGAAACTTCTTTGTAAAAGCCAGTACTTTCTAAAAGTACTTTAGGCTTAGTGGGTCATATAACAAAAATATACATCTCTTTAACTGTATCACACAAAGCAGCCACAGAAATAGCACACATGAAAGAATATGGCTGTGTTCCAACAAAATCTTATTCAAGATGCAGAGTATAGATCTGATTTGGCCCATGCCTGTTAGTCTGCAAACTTCAGATCTCCATTCTCAAAAAAGGTTATTTCTCTTATCCATCCTAATATGGTGGCCTTAAAGGAAATGACCAGGGCCTATGGTCGAGTTTGCACTGTGTCGTCTGAGTTCTCTAACCCATCACATTACTACTGCAAGGATTCTAGATACCCAGAGTTTGTGAAGGAGAGCTTCCTACTACCCATTCTCACTTGTTATGTTAGCAACGAATGGTGCTGCTTCCTAATTCCACTCTCAGCTTTGTGCAGTTGTCTTAAGAGGCACTAGGAAATACTATAATTTTCCATGATATTTTTACTGAAAAGTCTTTCATAAACAGACTTAAATAGGGAACTTAGTCATCTTCTATAGGATTCAGAGTGACTCCTTAACTACCTTTTAAGCTCCCTGGAAAAGGGAAATGTAACTTTACATGTATTGCTTTAGCTAGGCTGAACTAACTTTCTCAAAAGAATTCAATTTACTGAATTTAGAAGAGCACCTTCCTAGCTAAGTGGCTGATATTTTATCAGCACTCCATAGAACTTTTTTCCAGATATTGTGTTCAATTTTGTTTTTAATGTCAGGCCTAGAATACATTGCTTTAAAGGAAAAAATGAGTTGGGTCAGTGAGACACCTCAGCAGGTGGAAGTTCCCAATCAAGCCTAGCAACTTGAGTTCAATTCTTACAACCTACAAAGAGTGGTAAGAGAGAACTGACTTCTCAAAGTTGCCTGCTGAACTTCATACATGCATGTGACACATGGCACCCACAACATGTGTATCCACATATAAAATAAATCCTTAAATTAAGAAATAGTAAAGATCAAAAGTATCATAAGATATGAATGATAACTACTAATCATATGTGCTTTGGAGCTAGACTCTTTTTTTTTTGTTTTGTTTTTTAGAAATAGATTATCCTGCACTACTTTCCCGTCACTGGTTTCAACAATGGATAGAACATATTTAGTATTTAATAATATTCATTAAATGGACATTTGTTAATTAGCTTTCTGTTACATTATCGGTGAATATACTTTTTCAAGCCTGTGTAGAAAAATAATCCATACTGATTTTTACTATTGAAGATTTGAAGAAATGTAGCATTAAGGTGATGATATAAATTACTTAACCACAGACCTTCGTCAGAAACAAGAAATCACCCCCTTTTTTCCAAGGATAAGGTTTTAGCCCTGGTCATCCTGAAACTTGATCTGTAGACTAGACTGGCCTTGAACTCAGAGATTTGTCTACCTGTGCTTCCCAGTGCTGGGAATTAAGGGCTTACACTACTACTACCCAGCTTAAAATCACTCATCTTAAGATAAAGAATGTTCTTCATCATTTGCATAAGAAGGTATTTTAAATTCACCATATAAATGCTCAATGAATACCAACATTGATTGAAATAAGGAACCTGAAAGAAGTACATAGAGGAGATATGGTACCAAAAACTGTACTTGGTCCCTAACAAGGAAGCAGAGATGATCCTGGAAAAGTAGCCTGGAGAACAAATCCTCTACAGAGGGTAAAAAGATGCTTTAGAAACTGAGTCAGGGCCAGACATAGTGGTGTAGGCCTTAATACCAGCACTTGAGAAGAAGAAACAGTCAAGGCCACCCTGATCTATATATTAAGTCCCAGGCCAGTCAAGAATAAATAGCAAGTTCCTATCTAATAAAAAGAAAGGAAGAAAGGGAAGGGGGAGGGATAGATTGAAGAGAGAGAAGAAAAGATTAAGTAAGCAAACAAACAAAAAAAATCTGAGAAAGAATGAGGTATAGTCTTCAGTGTAGACAGAGCTAGTAAAGGTAATTCTAATGAGTATTTCTTTGTTCTATTAATTAAGAAACAAGCATAAAACCAAATCTAGATGGGTATGATGAAGATTAAAGCAATGGGGAAGCAAGAAAAGCAAGAATTCTTCTACTTCCTTAAAGAAGTCAGACCTGCCTGGAAAATAACATTCATTTCTTTTGTTGATGTGGAAGTATGGGCAGTTTTCCCTAGCAATAAATTAGTCCATGGGCTTGACCACTCATTTCAGTAATTCTCAGAAAGCAGAGACCGGAGCAGAACAAATGTCACAATTTCAAGGCCAGCCTGAACTACACAGTGAGATCCAGTATATTACACTGTCTCAAAATTAAAGAAAAACATAACTATAGAGAAGTAAGGTTTTAATGAAAGTCTTACAGTATTTCAGAAAACTAATTAGATCAGCAACAGAAACAACCACAAAAAAAAACAGGCCAAGAGCAGAAACAGGTGAACTAATTGTTCCATATGAGTGCCTCTATTACAAAGTACAAAAGATGTTTTCTTATTAATGATTTCTGTTATTTGCCCTAAACCTTAAGTCCAGTGATATCTCATTAATCTCCATAATCTTCAAAATTAAAGCCTTTAATTTAAGTGAAAACTGAAAACCTTTTCCAGTTTTTTTACATTTATTAAGCCTAAGCTTCTTTGTTATTTTAAGTAATAAAATGTATACACACAAAGCAGAAACATTGATATTTACTGAAATAAAAAGAAAGCAATGATGGAGAAATTAATATAACAAACTTCTATTCTACTTGACTCTCTTATCTCTGATCTTTGTTTTAAAATTGTAATTTATATATGAATCTTAAAACTAAAAATTAAAGAAAGAGATTTGCTTTACTTAGTGTGTTTTAAAAAACAAGTTAGTTATCCAGGTATGATGATGCACACCTTTAATGGCAGCCCTCAGGGGTTCTCTGTGAGTTTGAGGCCAGCCTGCTCTACAGAGCAAGTTCTAGGACAGCCAAGGATACACAGAAAAACACAGTCTTGTTCACCTCTCAACCCTCATAATAAGTCCTCCTATAATCTGACTTCTGGTAAATACTATCAAGTTCTTCCCTCCTAGTCTTTTTTAGATGCAACAATTTCAGTAGCCTATTCATTCAGCTCTGTACTCCCTCATGAAAGCATCCTATCATTTCAAAACTCCATTTTCTTCTCAAGTTACCTACTTCTAGAAGCCTGGTTTTTCTACTTAACAGATACATGATCATGACCTTCTTCCATGGCTCATTTATTAGTGGTTTCGCATCTGTAAAATGGGGACAGAACCAGAACTGTTGTAGAGATAGAAACATCTGCAGAGTGTCTGGTATATGACTATATGACAGTGCTTAATATGTACTGTGTATTACAGGGTTTATTTTTTTAACATTTTCGTGTGTGTGTGTGTGTGTGTGTGTGTGTGTGTGTGTGTGTGTGTGTACTTGAATGCAGGTGCCCACAGAGTCTAGAAAGCTCAAATCCCCTTGGAGCTAGATTTGCTGGGAACTAAACTCAGGTTCTCAGGAGAAGCAAAGAGGAATCACTTATATATGAATAGAAAGAAAACCACCAAAGTATCTGTGTAGGGTAAAGGCCAAAAATGGTGTATCTCCCAAATATGAGTACTTTCAAGTCACTATGAGCTTAGTAGTCATTATTAAGACTTTTTCATATCATGTCAATGTGTAAACAGAACAAAAAAAACAGAAGTTATCAAAAGGGGGGTGGGTAGGGGAGAGAAAGAGAGAGAGAGAGAGAGAGAGAGAGAGAGAGAGAGAGAGAGAGAGAGAGAGAGAGCTCAAGCATAAGCTGTATGTTTTTACTTGGGTAACATTTCAACCACTAAACTAAAAAGAATAGTTTTAGAGAGTGAGATAGCACAAGATGTAAAAACACTTGCCTGCAAACCCCAGAACCTATGTGGTGGAAGGAGAGAACCCACTCCTGCAGATTGTCCTTAGACCTCTACATGCACACTAGGATGTACCACACCACAAGCAAGTAAAGTCTCCTGTAAGTCACCAGAAGCCCTAGGTATTGAAGTCTAAAGAAAAGCATACCAAGTGGTTATTCAATACTAAATGGTTAGCACTGCAAACATAAAACAAATACAGTAAGCATTGTATAGACTGAGAAGGTTATATTTATGTATTTAGGAATACACACAAACAACTAATGAAAAGAGATAGTAAGTGAAATGAAACAAAGAGGCATATGAGAGGAAAGGGAACAAGAGAATGATATAATCTCAAAAATTGATTTTTATTTTTTTTATTTATTCACTTTATCTCCCACTCACTGCCCGCCTTCTGGTCATCCATTCCCACAATCCTTCTCCCCATTCCCCCTCTTCTTCTCCTCTGAGAGGATGCCCCCACAAGCCATCCCAGAACCCTGGCATACCATGTCTCTGCAGGGCTTGATGCATCCTCTCCCACTGGGGTTAGACAAGGCAGCCCAGCTGGAAGAACATATCCCACAGGCAAACAGCTATTGGGGTTCAGTTGTTTGGAACCCACATAAAGACCAAGCTGCACGTCTGTTACATATATGTGGGGGTAGGTCTAGGACCTCAATTCTCCTGCTACCTCCCCAACAACCTGAGGATCCTGAATCATACATATAAGCTGCCCTTCCCTTGCACATCTTCCCTCCTCTCTAAGTCCTCTAGAGCATGTCAAGCTGCCCTAAGCAGCCTGCTATCATCAGATGTGCAGAGCCTGAACCATGCAGGTTAGCCTCCTTTACCCCATCATCTTCCCTGCTTGGTGAGTACCTCAGGGGCCCGGCAAGCTGCCCAGAGTAGCCTGCTAGCTCAAGGGGACCTCCATTCTCCTGCCAGCTAGCTGTGCACGTGCATCAAATAGTTAAAAACAAGTATAGTCTTGTTCATAGTCTCTAACTGGAATAGCCTATCATAATATGTTCAGAAAACAAAAGATATACTTGACCTCTAAACCGCTTATCAGTACACAAACCTAAAGTAGCTTTTTTGTATACTTGCTTAGAGATATATTATGAACAACTTAATTATATGTAATATTTAATTATACTACAATATTATTATAATTATATAAATTAACACCTAACAATAGTTTATCCATGCTTAAGAAATAGAACTACTATATAGAGATATAATGCCTAAAATTTTAAGCATTTCACTAAAATGCTGATATGCAAATATATTGGCACAATTATTTTTCATATAATGAACACAATAAGAAGGATAACATATTTTACCTATAACATAAACTCCCTAGCTATCTGTTCATTTGATTCTGAATCATAAATCCCATGAGGCACCCTGGATTCCCTATTTTTATATATTGGAGCATAGATTCGAAGGTCTGATTTTAGTTGGGAAAAGGATATACTCTAACAAGTCAAACAAGTAAACAGCTGCCAATGCTAAAACTAGTTTCATATTATTCTGAGTTAGGGTCTAATTTATGCTGCAAATTTTCCATCCTGTGATAATCTTCTTAGATGCATTAAAAGGGAAAAGCAACAATACTTTGAATGCTGATCTGAGCCTCTCACTTAGTGAAGAGCAGGCAAAGATAACCTATAGATACAAGCTCAGGCTGACTGGCTTGAACCTGGAATTCCTTATCCTCCTGCCTCCATCTCCCAAGCTCTGGCATCACAGTATGTGCCACCATGCTGTTTTATGCTGTGGGGCAACCCCAGGTTTTCCTATCATGCCAGATAAGCACTCTCCCAAATGAGCCATACCTCCAGCTGGAATATTTTATTTTTCTCTTTCCATTTACCTGATTGTTAGAATGTCCTCTTAATATATACTTGGGTTTGTTAATACATAGTACCAGCAATATGGGGCTAAAGGAAAGTGGATGGGAGTAGGCATCCTTTGGTTTTGGAAAACCCATTTTGAATGTGAAATCTGATCTCTACTGACTGTTATGTACAACACTTTGAATTACAAGGATGAATATACTGTAGTTTTCTTGCCTTCATAGCCTATATGAAAATAGTTATTTTAAAAACTAGCTCTTGAGGTTTTTGCAAATGAAATCACACCTTGCTAGGTGTGATGGTGCATACTTTGTAAGTTCAGTTCTTGGAAGGTAGAGGCAGGAGGATGAGGAGTTCCAGGTCATCCTTAGCTATACAGGAAGTTTAACAACAGCCTAGAGGACATGAGACCCTTTCTCAAACCACTCTTCCCCTCCAAAAAACAAACAAATGGCTAAATTTAGGTTAATGAAAGACAAAGACTAACAGATTATATATATATTGTGTATGTGTGTGTGTGTGTGTGTGTGTGTGTGTGTGTGCGTGTGTGTGTATTGTAGATATGTCTGGATCTCCTAAATTCTTATGGTGTAAAAGCCACCACTAGGACAAAGTACATATGGAGCTTACTTAATAGAGTACTTGCCTCATATTCATAGGAGTCTAGGTTTGATCCTCAACACTGTATAACCAGGCTGTGGGGGCACACAATGGCAATCCCAGCACTCTAGTGCTAGAGGCAAGAGATTAGAAGTTCAATGCCATCCATTCCTGACTACACAGTGAGTTTGAGGCCAGCATGGGATTTTTGAGGCTTTCTCAAAAAATAATAATAATAAAGAAAAACCCACAATTAAACATTGATGCTTCTATTCACAATGCTGCACAAAACAGAGCCACTGTAGAAAGGGAAGCATTATCGTCACAAAAGAGTCAACAGTAACTTGGAAACTTTAATATCCTACGTTTCACAAGTAATATACACCCAGGAATTCTTTCTTTTTAGGCTTTGGAAATTTATTATAACTCAAGGAAACTCATTAAAAGAAGAGCATTTCATTAGGGAACTTTCTATTTGTTTAATTTCAAACTACAGTAATACTTCTTAAGGAGTTATTCAATGTACTAAATTTATTTTTATTACATTTATTTTAAATACTTAATCATCCTTAATTAAGGGCCAGGAGCATTCAAGCAATTTTTGAGATTTAGTTTCTGACAAAGATCTGCAGATATTTTCAACATAAAAGTAACTCACATATCCAAACTCAAGAATTAAGATTTAGAAGTCATTATATTAAAATAGATCCATGATGTAAAACGCAAAACCATATGGGGATGGATTCTAAAATCAAAAGGTAGCAAGTATAAGGTAGCAAGTATTTATAAAGAAGAGCTTTCATTATCTACATATATATTAATTAGTATTGATGGATGATAATATCTTGAGTCCAATAGTTGAACTCATTTTCGATCTGAACTATATCACTAAAAATGAAAAAAAAATCCCAATATTAAAGCCTTGGTCTTAAAATTAATACAAAATAATATGAGGCTATATAATACTACTTTGACTGGATACAATGTAACAGAAATATAGTTTCTGAGCAAGATGCATTCACCAAGTAACAGTTATGAAACAGCCAAACACCTACCTATTCACTACCTTTCAAAATCTAGATGGGAATCCATCAAATAATCAACTAGGTCTGTGTGAAACTCACACAAGACACCCCTCATGTGTAACTGAATACACATTTAATATGACACTGTCTTGCTTCCTTCCATCCAACCTCTTTCTTCCCACTACAGAACTTTCACCTACACATAAATAGATTGCTTAAAAAATAGTATGGGTCTGGAAACAAAAATGCAATGGTCACTTACCATGATCATTTTATCCCAAAAGTTGTGTTTTCTCCATGTTTACATATTAATTCTATTTCATTAAGCATCACTACCAGAACCAGACAACTTTAATCATGTGCTCACATATAAAGAACATTGCTTTAGTTTCAAAACAGTTGAAATGCATACATAATTTCCTTGTAAAAATCATGTACTTGCCTTGTGTCTGCATTTAAGTACAACTCCATAGGCTCCTATAATTAAAAAAGAAGTAAGCAATCAGAGACATGCATATGAACTATAGTTCTATATTTCTATTGCTTATGAGCATATGTCAGAATACCAACACCTGTGACAATATTCTGGAGTGACAGCATCATGAACCACATACAAATAGAGCAGGGAACTCATATGTTTTCATATAAATCCAGGGTATAAACAAATCATTGCTTCAGATAAGTATTCTGAAATGTTTTTCTCTTAAAAGAAAAAGAGTACACACATTTGTTATTTTAAGCAAGACGGGATCAAACACCCCCCCCCAACACATACACACACACACACACACACACACACACACACACACACACACACACTGCTATGAGGCATTATGAACTGGACGGTACACACTGCAATTGTAGAACTTACAAGGCTGAGACAAGAAGACTGCCATAGTGCGAGGCCCAGTCTGAACTACATAGTGAATACCAAGCCAAACAGAGGTACACAGCAAGCCAACATCTCAAAATATGTACTTTTTGAAGCAAAATAAAAATCCACTCAATAGGTTCTAGGGAACTTAAAACTTAAAAGCTAATAACTTCCCAAGAGTAAGGCCAAACACAGAGGATACCCAAAAAAAGCTTTCTGTCCCAGGAGTCAAGCGCAGCCTTTTCTAGAATACTGTAATATACTAACAGGCAAAGTATTATAGGTTGGAGATGGGGGTGAAGTTCAGGAGCAGAGTGCTTTTCCTCCATGCATGGATCCTTGATTCTATGTCTAATCAATCAATCAATCAATCTCTCTCTCTCTCTCTCTCTCTCTCTCTCTCTCTCTCTCTCTCTCTCTCTCTGTTTCCCCTCCCACTGCCCCCTTCATTAGCATATGCACACATACAAACTAACATGCCCATATACACCAAAACTACCAGCCTCAGTAATCCCATTAAAAAGTACAAGCTGTTTTGCTTCTCACCAAAGTTCAGCCTATGGATAATAGGCCTGATCACCCCCACTATTTGTTTTATTCTGACACGCTCTTTTCCTATCTCTCAAGTAACTAACTCATCCTGTTATGTGTGTCAAACAGTATCTTGGCAGGAAAGTACCCAGGAAACTGAGGATAAAGTTACAATGTGAAAAATCCAATTAAAAGAACCAAGACACAGTGTATATAGACTGATGGATCTCCAAAGAAACACTACAAACATTGTTCTTAGCAGACAGGCAAATCCAGCATTCTCCTATGACAGGAAACTGGGAGCTATGCCTGTAAGAGCTGAGGACACCTTAAAGCTGCTCCTTCATTTTGGTGGAGAGGAATGAGTCTTATAATCAGAGCTAAGATGAAACCAGTGATTAGAACCATTCAAACTACAATCACCAGAAAACAAGCCACAACACCTTTTCTAGGAGGTAAAAGACATTATGCAAGCCACAGGGATGCATGCTTGACAGATACATTTTCTTTTTTTTTTTCTTACAACTTTATTTTAAAAAATGGAGATACATGTACAGATTATTAAAAGCATTTAACATAAAATATATGAATATATTTTGTCAGTACTTGATTTTTTTAAAGGTTTGATAGTATGCATTGAAATTTTACTAGTTACAATTAGCATAAAGTACATGTAAAACAAAACGTAACATGGAAAAGTTTTTTTGGTGTTTAAAGAGTAAACATAATGATTTTTAATTCCCAAAACTTGCCACAAGGCTATCTTCTTAGGTCTTGAGTTATTAATGATTTAAGGTCTAGGTGTACCCCACTCTGAGAGGGTACTATACACTTATTGTTTTTCTAAAAAGAACTGAGGCTTCCACATTTTGGCCTTTCTTTTTCTGAGCTTCATATGGTCTGTGAGTTCTTTCTTGGGTATTCAGGGCTTTCTGGGGTTAGTATCCAATTATCAGTGACTGCATATTATGTCTGTTCTTTTGTGACTGGGTTATCTCACTCAGGATGATATTCTCTAGATGCATCCATTTTCTAGGAATTTCATAGAGTTATTGTTTCTAATATCTGAGTAGTATTCCATTGTGTAAATATACAACAATTTTTGTATCCATTCATCTACTGAAGGATATCTGGGTTCTTTCCAGCTTCTGGCTATTATAAATAAGGCTGCTATGAACATTGTGGAGCATGTGTTCTTATTATATGTTGGAGCAGACAGATACACTTTCTAAACGCCAAACAAACTGAGTTAATTTACAAAGAAGTGAAATGACAATGTTTGGCATTAGCTTAAATTAACAGATTCTAATTTATAAATAATAGACTTGAAATTTTGGCTAACCTGAGCCAATACCTAAGATTCTCATTAACATGTACTGAAAACAAAAACAAGGCTATAATCTAGAGAGTCAGGGCCCAAACTTTGGAACATTCCAACCTTGTTAAACACTTCATTCCTTTCCCCTTTATTACATGAGCTTTTAACTGCAATAGCTTTGAATATTAAATTCTGAAAAAGCAGTGTTTAAAAATTATTTTTTTATAGACAGGTGGTGGTGCATGCCTTTAATCCCAGCACACAGGAGGCAGAAGCAGGCAGGTCTCTGAGTTTCAGGCCAGCCTGGTCTACATATCAAGTTCCAGTATAGCCAGGACTATACAGAGAAACCATGTCTCAAAAAACTTAATAAAAACATTTTTTAATATATACAGAAGTGTTGGCATGCCACAGTGTGTGTGTGTGAAGATTAGAAAACAAGTCTGTGGAGTCTGTTTTTTCTTTCCACCTTGTGCGTCCTGTGACAGAACTCGGGTTCTCAGAATTGATGGCAAGCACTTTACTGGCCAAGCCATCTTGCTGGCCCCAAAAAGGCAAATTTTATAAAACAGGTAAGAGACTGAGAATAACTTGCTGCTGTGCAATGATGAGATAAATTTGTCAACCTAATATCAAAATCTTGAAGAGCTACGTAAAAAAAAAATTAATTCTTGAAATTTTAAAATCCTAAAATCCAAAATTTTTCTAACATTTGTTTTTTATAAATGCTAAGAAAACACGTTTTCCCTGATATTCAACAAAAATTATTTTTAAAAATTTCTGTAAAATTAGTTATCTCTGAGTCAAATCACTAAGCAAGAAAATCAGGGTGATTTCTTTTTCTAGGAGTCAATTTTTGAAAAATAAATTTTAATTCATCTAATTAATAGGAGCTTTGTCATAAAAGCATCATGTTATGTACCACAGGGAAAGAAAAATAAATGGCATTAACACCACTCCATGCATATTAATTTAAGACATTAAAAAATATAACCAAACTATGTACTTGAAAACTTGTAAACTGTGATCTGTCATTCTCAAAGAAAAGAAAGTTATTTATCCATTTTTTTACCACATAGTAATTAGTTAGCATATACAAATGAATTTTCTGGCATTTAAAAATTAGCTTAGATTATATAAAATATAACAATAGCAAAAATAGCAAAAAAATAAGGAAACCATGCTATTGAAAAGAATGAAAACATATCACTTTAAAAATATCCCTGATTGCCAGGTATGCTGGCTCATGCCTTTAATCCAGTACTCCAAAGGCAGAGGCAGAGGCAGAGGCAGAAGTGGGTAGATCTCTGAGTTCAAGGCCAGCCTGGTTTATAGAACAAGTTCCAGGACAGCAAAGGCTACACAGAGATACTTGGTCTCAAAAAATATCTATTAAACTTTAAAGGATTTTAAAATGGTAAGACCCACATAGTTGAAGAACAGGTTTTTTTTTTTTAAACTACTATATATTTAGGTACATATCTGAATTGATTTGCTAAGTTAAGAGGATCTGAATAAAGTTTCTAGTGATATATAAAATGATACAGTACTCCAAACTTCAAACGTAAAATTTAACTTACCTTCACCGACAACCCCAAGGATCTCAAATTTATTCATCACATTACCAATGTTAGGAATCTTCATGAAGACAAACTCCTCTTTTGATTCGAGCCACAGAACATGGCACCAAAAAAGGAACTTCTAAACAAGTTATTCAGTAAGCAGAAAAGAAATGTCCCAACGAAGAAATTTCCAATGGTTGGCAAGGAACTTTCATACATTTGTTCCACTGTGAAGTATTAAATGAGTCCCTGGAAGAGCAAACACAATGAAGAATCGTTAGTGTTAGGTTACAACACTCAACCTATCATATCCTTCTTAAAATGGTTTTGATCCACATTAATGTTTCATAAGCTGTAGACAAAAGTAGGAAGACCCTCAAATGGAATGAACCTGTTAGTATTTAAAATTAATACTATGACCACAATTAAGGAAGGAACAGTTAACTTTTGAAAATAGTACTTTACCTAGTAGCCTCATTCTAAAAAGAGGAACTTGTACTCAACTATACCTTAATCTTAGATGTTTTTCTTTAATGGTGATAAAACCCTTTTCATTTAAAGATAGCATCTAACTATATAATGCTGGCTGAAAGTCATAGATCCACATGCCTCTGACTCCAGTGTCCTAAAATGCCGAAGTTAAAAGTGTGTGTCATTACACCTAGATGACACAAACTTCTTTATCTATATTTTGGACCAAACAGGTAAGTGTACACTGAATAATAAAACCTCTATCATTTCCCCTTCCCAATTTCCTGTCTTTTTGTTTTAATAACCCAGAGTCCAATTAGTGTAGCCAGTATGTGCATAGATGTAGGGTGCCATCCACTGGAGCACAGACAACCCACCCTAGGCCACGTCCCTGAAGAAAACTGATGGTGTCTATCAATTGCCAATGGTTCCTCTGCCAGGAGTGGGGCCTTATAAGCCCTACCTTCTCCAGATGAGAATGACCCCTTTATCTCTTAGTCCCACAAAAGGTAAATTCAGTATGAAAGAATATATATATATGTATATATGTGTATATATATATATATATATATATATATATATATGTATATACACACATACATACATAGACTCTAGATCTGTGCCCTAAGATAGTACACAAGTCATGGCACACCAACAGCTATGAGCACATCACACACCAAAGTGAAAAAATTCCCAGTTCTTTGAAGAAGTGACTAATTTAAGACTAGGGCAGAAAAAATGCAGAGCCAGAAAGTAAGGAAATGCTTAAAAAACAACCGGGGGATGTCAAATGGACTTAGAAGTCACGTTAAACTGACTCATAATGGTAACAGTAAAAGAATAAATAAATACTGTAATAAAATATAATTTGTAAAATAAAATAAAAACACATCTATGAATAAATACAGGCAAAGCTTTTTTTACCAAGTTCTATAACAAATAATAGAGGTAATGATGGAATTACAAAATCTCCATGTAGCAATCATTCTAGAAATAATTACTTTAGCAAGTATCAGCGATATGTGCTAAAATTTATAGCTGAAAGTTACAGGAAAAACACTATCTTGTCTCAAACTATCTGCCCACAAGGCACCTATTAATTACAAAAGGACAAAGTATAATTTTAGAGTGAAGAATTCTGCCTGACATAACCATAATTAAGTGATCAAAGTTAACAGGGTCAATAATGAAAGAAACCAACATTACATGTTTCCCGATAGAACATACTACATCACTACATCTGTGGCAATTCTACCAGAAATGTAAAGCCAAAATCTAGCCAGGTACAGTGGTATATAATTGTAATTTCATCCCTTGGGATGTTGAAGCAGGAGGATCAGAAATTAATACCTAGCCTTGGACATATTGACTTCAAGGTCAAAGAAAAACAAAAGTTAAATGCTTACAGTTTAGACAGTATTAATTTTGATAATACTGAATTTATAAAAAATGATGTTCTAGGTTTTTTGTTTGCTCTAGTTTTATTTTAAAAAACTTGCCCAACTTCTATAAACAATAACAGATTTTTAAAAACAATGTTTTAAAAGAAAGAAATAAACTTAAACAAAGAAAATTGTTTGTTGCCTGTGGAATTCCCCCCCCACACACAAAATTTACAAAGGTACTCCACATGATATGTAGACAGGAAGTGTTCTTTCAAACATGATGGTGGAAATGTAAACTAGTATAAGGTTTCCAAACAATTATAGTATGAATAATTGAATGATATTTAAATGTTCTTATCCTGATAAAGATTTTCAACCACACAAAACCTGCAACAGCCAGGCATAGTGAACCTTTAATCCCAGCACTCTCTAGGAAGCAGAAGCATGGTAAGATGCTATCTCAAAAAAAAAAAAAAAAAAAAAAAAAAAGAAGAAGAAGAAAAAGAAGAAGAAAAATACCTGCTACCAGGTAATAATGTGAATATCAGATACAGCTTTGTTTGGTTTTAATTAAATATATTGGGTCTAAAAAGATGGCTCAGTAGTTCAGAGAACTTTGTTCTTGCAAAGGATCCATGTTTGGTTCCTAGCACCTACATAAGCTTGCTCACAAATGCTTACAACTTTAGCTCCAAGGGATCCACTGCCCTCTTCTGGCCTCCTGAGGGTACTGTACTCATGTGCACAAAAACTAAAATCTTTAAAAATACTTATTAAATTATAATTAACTCTACCTATTAATATTTATTTTAACATTATTAAAACATTTTTCTAGGTTCTAGGCTTTCCAGAAAAGTATGGGGTACATGCACACATAAATTGATAAAATGTAGAAGATTCAAAAGAGAGATACAAAGCAGAAACTACAGATATTATCAATAAACCCAAAGGAAGTCAGAAATAGTGATGTACAAATGTAATCTCAACATTCAGAAAGGAAGTAGAGGCAGAAGGCTTGCCTGCACAACAAAGTGACATGCTGTTTAAACTAGATGGATAGGTAAATAGACAGACAGACAGACAGACAGACAGACATAGAGGGGCTGAGGATAGTTCATATAATATAAAGGACCTTTAACATTGTAACCTGAAGCCAATCCCTGGGATCACATAATGAAAGGAAAGAACCAACGACCAAGGGACATTCTCTGACCACACATGTATACATAACACAAATAAGAAAGAAAAATTAAAATGTGAATAAAAGAAATCAGGGGATGAGAAGGGAAGCAGAGGGGAGGGGAAGGGAGGAGGGAGGGAAGAAAAGGGAGGGGGAGGAAGTTAGTTTACACTGACCCAGTTTACATTCCCCTCATCATGTGTAAAAAAAGGAGGTCCTGTCCCTACACAGGACACTTATTTTTCAAAAATGTCAGATTCCATAGGCAGCAACGGCAATTTCTTTCTTTATATTTATTTCTTCCTTTGAACTGTTCGAAGTTTAAGTGTCTCAAATGGTAGCGAAACATAGGCTTCATGTGTAGATTTATGTTAAGGCAATACATGATTGAACAGGAAAGAGATAGGCAGGGAAAGGTTAAAGAGTGAAAGTAGAGGCAGGAGGCAGAAGGGAGATTCTGGAATAATGGAGCTGGAGAAGGAAGATCTAAATCCAGGTGGTGATTGGTAGATATGACTATTTTAAGCGATTCTATAGGTCTTTTTATCTCTTATAGAAGAGCGGTTTGTATCTTTGTCCAGTGGATGTAATCTTATTGTGTAGAGGGTTTGTGGATTGAGAATTTAATATATAAACCTGCTTGAAAAGCTACTGGGTTTTGGAGTCATGTTTGTGCCAGGCAGTGGGGTAAAGAAACAAGCTAGGGGGGTCATACCCATCCAGAAGCAACAGGGTGGGCAGAGTGAACCACCTGGGAAGGGAGCCATGGGGAAAGTCCATGTGTTTGGCTCCACACTAGAGCTGTGTCTGCAAAGTGAGATCGTGGGGACCAATAAAAGGTTAAGCCATCATTTAATATTTACTGCAATGTTCATATATAAATATCAATTATATTTGTAAACATCAGTAAAAAACAAGCTTGTTCTGTAGTATATCACATTTACGAGAACCAAAAGGAGAATTTAGGATTTAACCTGACAAAAGATATTTCAGAT
This sequence comes from Micromys minutus, assembly GCF_963924665.1. NCBI lineage: Eukaryota > Metazoa > Chordata > Mammalia > Rodentia > Muridae > Micromys > Micromys minutus. The sequence goes on along the minus strand of NC_137970.1, from coordinate 29,153,648 downwards.
CTCTAGTGAAATTATTTAAAACTAGATTTAAAGGCATTAAAGAAAACCTGAGTGAATGAAAAATATTCAAGTTTTAAGGGTAAGGCGATTGATTCAATGCTATAAAAATTCATTTCATGTTAATCAATACAGTCAATGCAATTCTAATCAAGCCTGCCATATGGTTTCTGAAGAATTAAAACAAGCTGCTTTCAAAATCTGCATGGAAGAGTAGTTACAAGTAGAATTAATACTCCTTTATAAAGAGGGAAAAAAGAATGGAAGTCAGACCAGGGAGGGGGTTGTACTTACTACTCTACAGAATGTACTGAGAGTTCTAACAGAGCAATACCATCAGAGGCAAATTAAGACAGTGGAACAGATGTGAACACAAAGCATAAGTAATATCAATAACAATACAACATCCCTCCAAGTGCTTACAATCCTGATAGAAGTCAGAGCAACAGTACAGTAAGTTGGATCATGCTACATCCCACTACAAACTCTAGAATGATGTTCCACATCAGCAAAGGTAGAAGCTGAAGTCCATCCTCTCAGGATATCTGCTAGTTCCCAATGCGGGTATCCCAGCTCCACTCACGCTGACCACCTTTCATCACACTTTCTTCAGAAAATGAAAACAGGCTCTTCCATCTACACAGCTCTCTAACGCTGTGACCCTTTAATGCAGCTCCTCATACTGTAGTGACCCCCCGACCATAACATTCTTTTTTTTTTGTTGCTACTCCATAATGATCACTTTGCAACTGTTATGAATTAGGATGTAAATATTTTTAGAGATAGGTTTGTCAAAGGAGCTGTGGCCCACAGACTGAGAACTGCTGCTTTAAAGGGTTACTATAATATTCAGTAAAAAATTATGTTACAATCATTTATTGTTGTTTTTTAGATGGGGGCTCACGTAATCTATAGCCTAGGCTGGCATTAAACTCACAGCACTCTTCCTTCCTCGGTCTCTCAAGTGCTGAGATCATAAGCAAATGTTCAGATACCTGTCTTACAATGTTAGAATTTGGAAAAAAAAAAGACAAATATTCTCTTATTTATTTAAAAAATGATTTCAAGACCGTCTCCCATGTTTCTGGGAAAGGGTAAATAAAAGCCACAAGGATTGGCGGGACTGACATGGAAAGCTGTTGCCACAGAAGCTTGACAACCTGAGTTCGGATCCCTGGAGCCCAGTGAAGGAAGCCAGACCTCTCACCACTACTCTCATGTCTCCTGGTTAACACACACACATATCTACATCACACATACAGATAGAATAATAACAACTGATCGAAAAGATACACAAGACTGTAGTAAAGTAAATAAGCCAGGCTCTTCCTCCCTTAGAGCTTTTCACTGTGCAGAAGGAAGAAAAACGGTGACCTTGGAGAATGCAATGATGAGAAGCTGTATGACAGATGCATGTTCAGTTAAAAGATGCTCAGAACATTTCAGAGAGCTAATCTTTGCTTTCTAAGGCTGGGTTGAAAGATCCAGGAAACATCAAAACATCTTTTCTTCTTTCAATCACAGTATAATTTATTTCAAAGGAATGGAGGTAACAAGTAAATGATCTCCACTAAGATGACCCAGCTCCCAAAACGGGTCTGCAGCAAGGGATACAGGAAAGATCTGTCACTACCTAGTTTCTGTGGCGAGCCAAAGAAGGTAAACTGAGAATCCTAATTTAAGTATGCCAGCACATACATAACATAGGTGTCAAAATCTGTGTTTTAACTACCAGTATTCATACTGAAGCAAAAAAAAAAAAACGTGTGCCAAATTTAGCTGAATAACACTGATTAATCTTAAAAGAGATAAAAATGGTATGAAGACGAAGACACTTTAGCTTCTGTTAATGGCAAATTATATAACTTGGATGAAATGTGTCTTTGAGGACAAATACAAATGCTGGGGAAAATACTTTTTAAAGAAGAACTTGAAAGCTATGATAGTTAAGATTATAAAGAAGTATCTGGTTCAAATCAAGACAAAAGAATAGAGCCTGGAGAAGTAGCCCAAACCACTCTAAACTGTTTTGATTCCTTTTGGAAGTTGAAGAAATGGTGAAAATGAAAAACAGGTTGCTTATGAAATCCTTACTGATATAGGGGCACAAATATCAAAGTCAAGAGTGTTTCAAGAGGACAAAGCTTGCTAGCTATATCACCAGTCATTTGAAACTGAAGCCAGAAAGAGCTAGCTATAGTCTCTAGACAAAGGAAACCAGAAATACATCAGTCCTTGGACAGAGCAGAACTGTAGCCTTATGTTATCCCAGTGATTCAGATGAAAACTTTAAATGTACCTCGGCTTAAGATGGTTCCATATTAAGACTGAGGTGTCACTACTCATCTTAGAAAAAGTCAAAGGGGGATTTTTTTTCCCCTGGGGGAAGAGAGCACCAATTTGGACCTTGTGTTAGCATCACAAATCATTTCTCATTTACAGTGGATAGGCTGGAAAAATAACAGGCAGAAATCCAAGGTGAGATCCCACAAGCAAGAGCTAATACAGGCAGCTGAGACAGCAAGGGACTCACAGAGGTCTGAAAGAGTCAGATGATCAGGAAAGCCCAGGAAATAACTGCAGGATTAAAGTAGGAAAAAAGCAAGCGTTTTCGTTTTGATGACTGGATGGTCCAAAGGGTGAGAGAGAAAATTCAAACAGTGAGTTAGAATACGAAAACAAGAGAATAACACAATGAGAAAGAACAGTGTCAGCATTCAGAAGATCCTAAATGGTTTCTAAAAACACCAAATTACCTACACAACATGTTTTCTCTAATTCTGCAACACATAGACATTTATAACGGACGGCAGGCTAGACCAGAATGTAATTCAAACCAAATTTCGAGGGCTGAAACCAAGAGGATACTCTCTCTCCATACCTAAACCATGGCAGAAGTTAAACACAAAAGAAATAACTGGAAAATATTAATATGTTATAAGTTCATAATCCCCAAAACATCCCATTAGTGAGTCAAATAAAAAAGGACTAACATTTAAAAAGTACAATGCCACAAATGTATGGCAAGAAGCTAAATGAATACTTAGAAAAGGGACCTGTCAGGAGACAGAAAATGACATGCCTTAGCAGGTACAGGCACTTGGCACCAAGCTTGACACCCTGAGTTCAATCCCCAGGACCCACATCATAGAAGAAGAGAACCACTTTATAGATTGTCTTGACCTGTGACCTCCACATATGTGAGATACACCTATACAAAACAAGTGTTTGTTGGTTGGTTGGCTGGTTTTTAAAGAAGAATAAAAATTAAGCATCCATACATAGGATACACATCTATCAAAAACGCAGAAACTTAAATGAACTAAGCATCAAACTCAAGGTTAAAATGAACACATGTGATGTAAAAAATCATTCATGCCAGAAATTCCGAAAATAGGAAATGTATTTAAGAGGATTTTTAAAAAGGGCAAAGTTGGTCCTTAGAAATCAAAGTTACAATTTATGTTTTTTTGGGGGGGGGTTGTTTTTATTTGTTTATTTTAAGCTAGATATGGTAGACTATGAACAGCATTTGGAAAGGTGAGGCAGAAAATTGAGACTAAGGCTAGTCTGGGACTATAGAGAGAAAACCTATTTACAAAAAGAAAAAAAATACAAGAGGCAGAGTGTCAGCCTCACAATGTCCTGAACAGAAAATTCAAGCATATCAGAGTACATTTCTGCCCTGTGGAACTGTGAGCTAATACATATGAGTGATTTTTAGAGAAACACTGGTGGCAACTTGTTATAAAACTGAAAACTAACAACATCATTTGTTCTTTTATGTATAATGTTAAAACAGAAAAACTAAGCCACAAACCATAACATATAGGCATATATGTGATTATATGTTTTTTACAAAAATCAGGATATGAATTACCTCTGGGGAGCAGCACAATGTAGAAGAGATACATACCAAGATGGTCTTTCAGAGATGTCATTTCGGTTTAATTACTGGCTTAATTAACAATTTACTTATGATTATCCCCTATTTGTGTTTTAGGAATTTCTATGCTGCTATACTCAATCATAAAACATATTCTTAAGAATTCACAGTGACACTAAGACACCATATACATTTAGTTTCTTAGACATTTATTGGAGGCAAATGAGAATTCTTATTGAAGATACAGCAAGGAGCACTGCATTCATGACTTAAACAAAAATGCTATGTCCTTTCTGTTACTGGGGCTTAGGCTCCACACAGTGTACTCTGTCTACTACTAGATACAGTAACAAAGTCAAATTATCCTTAAGGCCAGATAAAACAGAATTTAGCACACTCAAGTCACACCTGATAAGAAGCTAATAAAGAAACTGAGTTTATCTATTAAAAAAAATAATTGACATTCATCTGACCTAGGATGTTGCTGAGAAGCCCATGTGGAGGTTTATTTCAAGGACTAAAATTAAGATTACCAGTAGAAGTAAAAACAAGAAGGAAGGAAGGAAGGAAGGAAGGAAGGAAGGAAGGAAGGAAGGAAGGAAGGAAGGAAGGAAGGAAGACAGATAGATTTATTTTAGAGCAATAGTGGTTAGACAAGGACCAGTCATATTTATTCTGTTCACATTGGTGGAAGTTGTCAGATGCCTCCAACAGGCCATCTGATGGTAGAAAGGCTTTGAGATAAGCTGGTAAACACCAGCCTGCCTCTTTCTTTCATAATGCTAAGGGGATGTGGGCAACAAACAAACATGATAAATTACAATGACAATTATTATAAAAAATTAGGTCATGGCAGATGACAGAAAAGAGTCCTTTAGATAGGTGGTCTGAGAGTGATCTGTCAGAGAAATCTCATTCTGTTCTATGGAAAGAAGCAAGCCATGGGCACAGGGCCATGAGAAGAGCATTCAAGGCAATACAAAGAAGAACTTGATAATGCTGAAGAACAGAGAAGGCCTGTATCTCTAAAGAAAACAGACACAGAGGAGACCAGCAGGTGGCAGGAAGGGGTGGCTTGAAACAGTTTATCCCTGCTAGAAACCAGTCTTGTACTGAACTAGATGTCCTCTCTACAGTACCTTCCAAAGACAAGACTTGAGGTTACTAGCCATCAACTTTTTAAACAAATAATCAAATGTCTCACAGGAATAGCACCTAGAATTAGAATTTTAAAACTATTACATTTATTTATTCGGTGAGAGAGCAACTTACTGAATTCTGTTCTCTCTCTCCACAGTGTGGGTTCTGGGGATCAAAAAAGTCAGGCTAGTGGGATAAATGCCTTTACCCCCTGAGCTATCTCATGAGCCCTAGAATTAAACAATCTTACTTCTGCATTTGTACAGAAGCAGGTAGCTATAAGAACCCACAGAAAGATAATGCTGAGTTTAGTTCATAAATTACAAGCACCAAACTTAAAAGCTGCCTGAGCCTAGAATGTTCCTTTCATTGCTGAAATTATAATCTTCATCTCAACAGATCTTTTCTTCTTTTCAAAGAGAGTACAAAATCAGTTGAATCATGAGTTTTGTTTTTTGTTCCTGGCATTGTTTTTATACATACAAATGAGGAAACCATTTTGTCACTGAAGATTGCACAGGAATAAATTTGGTACATGACTAAATTTGCAATAATAGAAGAATTCAAATGATTTGAAAGCATCTTAAAAACTCAGGATCCATGGATAGAAAGAAACCAGTTCTTCAGAAAGCACTACCCTGTGAAAACCATCCTAATCACCCTCTTGTGGGGACTTTTCACATCTAAATGGGAAAAAGATAGTACACTCTGTTGGTCTTCTTCCTAGGTAGGATTTAGGAAGATTGCTGTCCCTCACATAAAAGGGTCTTCATTCTGCTTTACCCTCTTAATAGCAGAAAGTTATGTGATTTAATAATCTAGCCTCTAAAATTCAGCTCCTATTATTAAATCAAACACGTACTTGGTAAGCATGTGTTACATATAACTTGTTAGTGTGAAAAGTTCAAACTAACAAATATGGACCTTGCTTTGTCCTTTCCAGTCTTTCTACAAGGAAGGAAATGCACTAATCCTTCAATCACCACTGTCCAGCCCTGCCAATCCTACTAAAAGCCCAAGCCCTTCCAAAGAAAGTGCTGCAGATAAGACTGAAACAAAGGAGCTAAAATAGGACAGGAAAAACTCAGAGACCATATCAATACTATACCAACCATTTAAAGAATCTTAGAAGTTAAAATTGTATTTGAAAGTAACTATGTGAAAAATGTAAAGATCAAATTTTACCAAGGTTACCACAAAATGAAATTTTGAATCCCAAATTCTAAATAACTACATTGAAAATAAAATTGCAAAGCTGAGAACTTCCTACATTTTAGTACACTGACACACACCAGAAAATGCGACCCAAGTTACTGTGTTCCCCTTCTCCAAGAAAAAACAACAAAAAATTTACAATAAACTTAAAATCTGGGGACTTCCTACTAGATATTTGTATATTGATACACACCAGAAAACACGATCCAAGTTAGTGGGGCCCCCAACTCCAAGAAACAACAACAACATCCTTGAAATTAAAAAAGGATGGAAAGAACTGAAGTTCAAGACTGTTTAAAGAATACCGAGTTTGGGGGTCTAGAGAGGTTGTTAGGAAGACTTGCTGCTCTTTAGGAGGCTTACAACTCCTCTAACTCCAGCTCCAGGGAATGGATGCCCCTAACCCTCTTGGGCGTGTGTGTGCATGCGTGTGTGTGTGTGTGTGTGTGTGTGTGTGTGTGTGTGTGTGTGTGCGCGCACGCATGAGCATGTTGTATAACCTCCAGGAGGAGGAACTTTCTTTCCATGGTTTGAGTTCTAAGATCATCAGGTTTGGTAATAAGCACCTTTACTTACTGGCCCAAAACTACATATTTTAAATGCTGCATTTTTATCATGGGGACATAAGGAGTTATTAGAGGGTCAAAAGGAATGGCAGAGACAAAGGGGTGACATGAAAATGTTACTATTCATATTTTTAAAAGAAAGACATAGCTCAAAGGTTTTTATTTTTTTCCTTTTCACTTTTATGAATATCTACACTCAGGTGAAACATGGATAAATGGTGCTCTGGATTGCCTTTCTTTTAAAAATATGAATAATAACATTTTCAAACCATTGGACTGAGAACAGCTCCCCAATGGAGAAGTTAGAGAAAGGACTGTAGGAGCTGAAGGGGTTTGCAACCCTACAGGAAGAACAACAATATCAACCTACCAGACTGCCCAGAGCTCCCAGGGACTAAACCACCAACCAAAGAGTACACATGGAGGGACCCATGGATCCAACTCATAGGTAGCAGAGGATAGCATTGTTGGGCCTCAGTGAGAGGGGAAACCCTTGGTCCTGTGAAGGCTCATTTTTCCCAGTGCAGGGGAATGCCAGAGTCCAGGAGTGCGTGGGTGGATAGGTGGATGGGGGAGCACCCTCATAGAGGCAGGTGGAGGGGGAATGGAAGAGGGGGATTCTGGGGAGGTATAAGGGAAGAGGGATAACATTTGAAATATAAATAAAGAAAATATCCAATAAAAACAAAAGGAAGAAAGAAAGAAAGAAAGAAAGAAAGAAAGAAAGAAAGGAAGGATGGAAGGAAGGAAGGAAGGAAGGAAGGAAGGAAGGAAGGAAGGAAGGAAGGAAGAAAGAAAGAGGACAAGAACAAAAAAAAATCCTTGGGGGGAAAAACTCTATACTACAGAGAGTAAATTTCTAACAAATAAAAAGTCCCCAATCCTTCTGTTCAATTAAGAATAGAAGCCCACATTTTTTTTTCAATTCATATACTTGGACCACTTCCCCCTTACCTCTCTTCCTCCTCCCTCCAAATCTTCCCATGTATCTTCACTTGCTCTTGTTCAAAATAATGGCTTTTTTTCATTAACTGTCCCCCCTGACCCCACTCTCTCTCTCAAATACTTAAGTACAATCTGCTCAGTTTATATAAGGCTACTTGTATATATGTTTCTGGCTGTACAATGTCACTTGTATGTATGTTTTCAGGCTGTATGTTACTTGTATGTATGTTTTCAAGGCTGACCATTTGGTATTGGATAACCAATTAGTGTGCAACTAGGTAAAGGCACTAGTTGTTAAACTGATGACCTAAATTAAATTCCCATTTGACTTTAGTCTCTAAAACCCACATAAGAGAAGGATAATAACAACTACTGAAAGTTTTCCTTTGTTTTTTTTTACATGCACATGTATGTATACATACATCCATGCAAAAATAAACATTTCAGATTAATTAAGATAATAAAAATATGAAGTCATAAAAAACCTGACTCTATATATAAAATGTAAGCTCCACAGGAAGACAACAGTATCAATTAATCTGGACCCTGGGGGCTCTCAGAGACTGAATCACCAATCAAACAGCATACATGGACTGGACCTAGGCCCCCTGCACATATGTAGGAGATGTGCATCTTGACCTTCATGTAGGTCCCCCAACAACTGAAATGGGGGTTGTCCCTAAAGCTGTTACCAGTCTGTGGAATCCATTCTCCCAACTGGGTTGCCTTTTCTGGCCTCAGTGGTGTAGGATGGACCTAGTCCTGCAGTGAATTGATTTGCCAGGGTGGGGAGCTACCCAGGGGAGGGGGCATCCACTCTCTCAAAGAAGGAAAGGGAAGATGAGGAGAGGGAGTATGTGATAGGGGGGCCAGGAGGGGAAGAGCGATTGAAATGTTAAATAAATAAATAAATAAATAAATAAATAAATAAATAAATAAATAAATGGAAAAATATATAAGATATTACTTGGCTATACATATTTAAAAAACTGAAAATTGGGGACAGAAAATAGCTAAGTGGGTAAAGGTGATTGCTGCCAAGGCCAACAAACTGAGTGAGTCCTGGAGATCAAATCCAATAGTTGTCCTCTAACCACTACTCTGTGTACATGCATGTACACATACACAGAGAGAGAGGAAGAGAGAGGGAAGGAGGGAGAGAGAGAGGGAGGGAGAGAGAGAGGGAGGGAGGGACAGAGAGACACAGAGTTACAACATAATAGATAGATGTAAAAATAATCATACTGAGATATGATTTTTCAGATTGACAACAACCGAGAGTAAACATACCATATTGAGAACCTGAGGAAATTAAGCTTGCTCAGTCAATGCTAGTAAGAAATTATATAGACACAAATTTTGACAAAACTAAAATTAAAGACAAACATTTTGACACAGGAATAACACTTCTAGGAGTCTGTACACAAAGACACACATATGATGTACACACAAATTAATCATCACCCTACTGTTGGCAAAAACAAGAGAATGGGGTTGGGGGTAGAGCTAAGTAGAAGAATTTGTTTAACATGTGTGAAAGCCCCGGGTTCCACATCAGCATCTCTCTCCTCACCCCCCCCAACACACAAAAAGCAAGCAGCCTAAACATATCATAGGAGCCTGTCTATAGTCATTCAGTTATTTGAAGTGAGAGTCAAAAGTGAAATACATGTATACTCTAATAAAATATTTCATAATGTTTTATCTTATTTTAGAATTATCTTGAATTATACTTAATACTATATTCTAGGGCCAGTAAGAAGGCTTAGTGAGTAAACAACAAGCCTGAAAACCTAATCTGATCCCCAAGATTCACATAGTGGAAACAAAAAAAACAAAACAAAACAAAAAAAAACACTTAGAAGCTGTCCTCTGATCTATACTTACATTCTATAACATGCATGCGCCCCCTCACATATATAAACAATAACTGTAAAAAGATATATTCTAATTAAATACTATTTGTGTTTGGTACAGATCTACCAAAGAATATACTGATAATCGTATTATGATATTATTGCTGATTTTAAGTCTCACAAAGTCTACTAACCAACAAGCAAAAAACCTACACAGCAGAAGATGGTAAGAGCTGGGCAGATATCTGGTATACTTTGCTGCTCTTGTACAGGACACTTTAGTTTGGATCGCCCACATCAGGTATTTCACAACTGTCTATAACTCCAGCTACAGGGGATCTGATCACCTTGACATACCACACCACACCACACACACACACACACACACACACACACACACACACACACACACACATAAATCTTTTAAAACCACATAGTAGAATTTACTAGTCTTGAAGACACCATAGAATCTCAAAGTCAACAACATGGAAAACTCCAAAAGCTTCCAGGCTACAGTGTTAATACATTGACAAACAGATCTCATCCAATCTCCAGACTCCTGGCCCTCATAGTCCCACACTGGAAATTACATAGTACATTCTGAAACATAGATTTCTCTCACCAAGACAAATGTCCAGGCTGATGCTTGACACTGACTAATCTCAACCTCTTAGTTGAAATCTGAGCCCCCTCTGCTAGATGATCTCCAAGGTTCCTTGTTGTTTTCAAGTCCACAAATTCATTTCTATGCACTTGGAGCCTTACAAACTAAGAATGGCTACTAAAATTTTCAATAATAAAGATCAGTTTACAGGGGATCAATATGAAATCAACCCCATCAACCCCAAGTGTTTTCATTATGATTCTAAATCACTTACAAGGTAAGTTTATGGAGTGATTAAGTACAATTCAGAATGTTTCTAAGAAAATAGCAAAAACAGAACAAATAGAATACGGCCTGCCAACAGCTTGTGATTAAGCTCCTGCCCTGTGAGGGTCACTTATGGTAAAGATGAAAATTAAGAGGTTATAACTAGACAGCAACAATTTTGTGAGACATCAAGAAGACGCCTGGGATAGTTTCCAAATTGACTGAAAGTTATTTTTACTTAAAGATATTTGTGTTCTATTTTTTTCTTTAAAAAAAGTATTAAAAAAATCAAGCAAAAAATTAACAAAACTACACATTCTCAGTTTATTTTACTTACTTTAGAAGAGTAAGTAGTAAAAACTACAGTTTAAGATCAATAGATGATGTAAGCAACCAAATTTAAAAGATAAAACCTAAGGAAAAGAAAAGATTGGTTCTTTCCCAAAAGCAGATTACACTTGCAAAAAAAGACAAAATAGAACTAAACTCAGTTCAGAGTTCCCAATTCACAGCAGACTAATGTGAGGTGGGGCTGCCCAGTCTCCTGGAGAGCTTGCCTTTGTTTTTATTTGTAAACTGGAAATACCGGTGAGGACCAGTGGAGTTTCCCAGACTGTAGGTATCTGCAGGGCATTTCCACCCCACTCCACCCCTTCCAATAGCAGTTCTCTGCTTCTAACACCAGCTGGCCGCCCTACAATTCAATCCACACAGGTTGAAGAGCTTAGTCCAACAAGACTGCCCCATTTAAAACATCAGCCACAAGTCTCTAGCCACAGAGTAGTTATATGACATGAGGACAAATTCAGGGGTTTTCATACCTTCTCCTGGGGGCCAAACTTTACTCAAGAACGTGAGAAAATGCTACTTATACTCACCGCCTGCTTATTAGGTGTTATATAGTGGTGAAACAGCCTGAAGGAAGGCAAAGAATGCAGGGCAGAGGGCTGCAGGTCTCTCCGGACTTCTTAGGGCATGCTTCCTCTTAGAATTTCTGTATGGATACCAAGCTAGCAACTCCCAAACATGTCACTTGAGAACTTAAAAGCATTAGCTGCTCTTGCAGAGGACCTGGGTTCAATTCCCACCACCTACGTGGTTGTTCAAAACAATCAGTAACTCCAACTTCAGGGGATCCAATTCCTGTTCTGGCCTGTGTGAGTACTGCACACTTGTGTACAGGCATACAAGTGGACAGGACATCTATATACATCAAACAAAGTAATGCTTGTCTGTATATTCATTGTAAACTTAGGTGGGGTTTAGTCAGTAAGCTGCTTGCCTTGGAAATGTAAAATCTACAAGATCTGAGAAATATGGCAGGTTCCAGGCCAATGAGACATTCTGTCTCAATCAAAAACACGTGGTGGATGGCACTAATGACACTCGAGGCTGTTCTCTGGCCTCTACACATACACACATACACACATGTGTATGAAGAAATTATACAGAAATTATGAATGAGCACTAATCATTGTACTCAATTATGAAACACTGTGTGTGTGCTGGGACTTGAAGCCAGGTCCTCTGGAAGAGTAACAAGTTTCTTAACCACTGAGCTATCATCTCTCCAGCCCAAAATTTTTCAATGATGTTGTTCAATTTAATAAGGGTGCTTTGTAAATAATTTAATGAGTAACAAGTGGCTAGACTAAACTTGAGACTGACAGGGTTGTATATGTCTGCAATCCCAACATTTAGCACAAAGCTCAAGGACAGCTTGGAGCTCCTCGCCGAACCCCAAAAAGTGATAATGATATTTTATGAATTTTACCATCTCTTTTGGTAAATTGAAATAAATTGCATGTGCCATTCGGGAAAACCCTTTAAGTACAAGCTTCTAATTAAAATGATAAATCCCACTTAATAGAGGTATTTGCTTTGTTTCTCTCATTTACTGTTATACTGCTGTCATTAGCCAACTGATAATTGTTATGTGTGTGTGTGTGTGTGTGTGTGTGTGTGTGTGTGTGTGTGTGTGTGTAGATGTGTGTATGTGTATCACCTCAGTCTTCCTTATTAGCCTATTTTATTTAATTCAGATACCATTATTTCCTCTTAGCGAATAAAAACAAAGGCTGATAGACATAAACATGACTTGGTTTGGGTCACATAATTAGTGAAAGATGGCGAGCACTCAGATTTATCAGTATTCTCTGAATAATAGAAATTGGAGCTCTAAAAGGAAGAGTTTGTGCCAACAAGAAGTGTGTGGGGACTGACTGTTCGTCATCTTAATAGACTTCAATTGTTGAAATAATGATGTCTCATCTTCGAAGGAAGACATATCAATGCCAGGAACTAAAAAGTCACTTGTGATATTTAAAGTTATGCTATGCTAACCTGACTAACAGAAACAGCAGATAATATTTACATCTAGTGTGGCTCTTTTTAAAGGAGTGAATCTTGCATCTATAGTTAATATAGTTATAGTTATAGTTATATATAGTTATAGTAGTTATTTTGAGAAAAACGATGATCCCATGATGAGACAGGCTCCATGGTCATCAAGAAGCTATGCTATGCTTCACCTGCTCTGCTGTGAAGCAATCTCTCAAAAGCTGCCTATAAGACCTGCATATGAACTCTATTTTCTCTGTGTTGGAATGAACATATAAGATTTGTTCCAGCTTTCAGAGTGTGTGAGTCCCTGAACAGGAAGGTGATGGCTGGTATTGTAAAGGGCTTTCCAAAGTTTTCTGCATGGAAGCAAAGACCCAAATAATTAGCCAGAAGTGGTGGCACATGCCTTTAATCCCAGCACTTGGAGGCAGAGGTAAGCAGATCTCTGTGAGTTCAGGGGCCAGCCTGGTCTACAAAATGAATTCCATGTCAGTCAGTGCTACACAGAAAAACCCTGTGTTGGAAAAAAAAAAAAAACAAAAATCCAACCCACAGATAACTAAATTTGTGAAACTGGAAAATATATTATGTATAATCTACAGAGATAGAGAGAGTAATATTTTATAATTTCATTCCCCGCCACTTACTGTTGTTATAAATAGACACAGTCAATTCTTATTTATGGATTGTTAGGACAACTTATTCCAAGTCCATTACTTTCCATTGATAATATCTTTCTTTCATATACATGGGCTGTTATTAAGTTCTTCAGTTAACAGGTAGAAAAAAGCTAAATGAATTTTTTTGAGAACTTCCCAGAGAATTTTGACAGGAAAGAATGAAACTGAGCTACCCCAAGACAAAACCTTAGAAACTCTTGATACATTTCATCTTATATTTTTGTGTGTTTTCTTTAATGTAGTGCCTATGTTATATGCATGGGCTAGGCTTTGGGGTATGATATCTACTTCTCAGGAAATTATAACTTGCCTAAAGGAAATAGATATCTAGACAAACAATAAGCATTTAAATGAGTATATGAGAAGAACCCTGTAAGAGGAAGGGTCTGAATTTACACCCCCCCTTTAAAAAATCATAAGAATCAGTGAAACTTGAGAAAATAAAGAAATCGGGTTTTGAAAGAACTATTTCTAATCAAATAGAATAGATAAATTATAATTTGCTCTTATCATTTCACTGTCACTTATTAGTTATTTATGACCTAGGTCACATCTAGTGTATGACAACAATTAATTTAATGAGTAATGGTGAGATGACTCAGCAGGTAAAGACATCTCTTGCTACCACACCTAACAACCTGAGTCTATTAAGAGGACAATCCATTTCCAGAAGTTGTCTTCTGACTTAGACACATATTCACACACACACACACACACACACACACACACACACACACACACACACACATGAACACATACACACACAAAATAAATAAGTGTAAATTGAAAGGAATTCCAATAGGTTCCTTTAATAAACAGACAGGTTGAGTTTTATAGAAATGTTAGCAAAACCTTTTTGCTTAATGGGATTTGGCTATCACCTCTCCTGAATTCTCAGGTCAGATTACAAATGAGGCCTGAATGAAGTCTGGAAACTTTATTAGCAGTATCAGTAATCAATAAATCAATAATTTATGAATCACTGACTCATAAACTATAATGAATGTATACCAGTAAAGTAAGAAGTAAAGGGAGAAGCAGATGAGAACTCCACTATCTTTACAATATTTCTCTTCACTAAAAATTCTCCTAAATTTTGGACTTAATTATTTTAAAAACTCATTAAAGAGACTCCACTATATTTTAGCTATCAGAAGAATCAGTGAACTTGTAGACTGTAATGACAAAGATCATGCAATCTGCAGAAGAAAACAGAATGGAGAGAAATAAGGAGTCCTCAAAAAAAACAGGGGCTACCTTTGAGCATATTGTGTTAGTTAATTGCATGTGTCAACTTCACTGGACCACAAAAATCCCAGATATTTGTTTAAACATTATTCTGACCACATTACAAAAATCCTAGATATGTGTTCAAACATTCTGGCCATGCCAGCTACTGCTCAAGAGTCATGAGTACCACCATGTTCCCCACCATGATGATAATGAAACCACAAGCCAGCCCCCAAATTAAATGCTCTCTTCTATAAGAGTCACCTTAGTCATGGTGTCTCTTCACAGCAATGGAACAGTAACTAAGGACCTTGACATACTTCAAATAGAATAAACACAGCATCTAAGAACCTTGACACACTTCAAATAGAATAAACACGAGAAGATCCATGCCAAGACACACACTCGAAATACTGGAAAATGGGAAAATGGGAAAAGCAGTAAAATGAGCTTGTCACATCCAAGGCAGACTCAGCAAGGTCAGTAGCTGTTTTCTGGTTAGAACGATAGAAATCAAGATGAGTTAGCACATAGGCAGAGTGCTGGCACTACAGGAGGCTGAAAGCAGGAACCACCCATGTGCAAGTTGAACCTTGGCTACATAAGTGACTTCCAAACTAGTTGAGGCCACATAACAAGACCATGTCAAAGAAATGAGGGAGACAGAGAGGAAGAGGAGCCAGTAGGGTGACACATTCAATATTCAAAATACTGACAAAACCAAACAAACAAACAAACAAAACCTGTCTAGCATTTCAGGCATAACGGCAAAGTTAATTTATTTTAATAAGTAAAAATGAGGTAATTGATATCCCAAAGATATAACATACAAGACATTTAAGAAATTTTACTCTGAAACAAGTGGCACAGGACCATATGTTGAGTCCACACACTTATTTAAGGGCTATTAAAACAAAGGAAGATGGATAGGGGCAAAGCTGTATTGTAATAAGGAAATGCCAAAAGATAGCAACTCAAAGAAAGGAAGACATAAAGACAGGCAAAACCAATAAATATGTATATGCAAATATACACTTAATCTTTATTCTCTCTTCTTGTGTGTTTGTGTGACAATGTTTGTGTGCTTGGATGCATTTGGAGGTCAGAAGTCAAACTCTTTGTGTTCTTCTTCATGTGTGCCATCCACCTTTTTTTTTAAAGACATGATTTCATTATGTAGACCTGGATGGCCTAAAACCTTGGATATAGATCAGGCTGGATTCAAACTCAGAGAGAGAGAGACACCTGCCATTAACTGTTGAATATTGGGATTAAAGACCTATGCCACCATGTCCAGCCTGACTTTGTTTTCTGAGACAAGATTTTTCATTTGGCTTGAAACTTACCATTGAGTTAGAGTATGTGGAGGAGCTAGTCCCAGGGATCCACCTGACTCAGCCTCCCCAACAATGGAAATATAAGCACACACTACTATACCCAGTTTAGTTTTATGTCTTTGCTTATGAGTTCTGGAAATTGAACTTAGATCTTCATGCTTGCATAACAGCTAGTCTGGCATACATGGTCATCATCACCAGGCCCTCCTTTCAAATAAGGAAGAAAGTAAGGACTATCACCTGAGGCTGTTCTCTGACCTCTCTTTATGCTTACATGCAAATGTATGATCATACACAAACAAAGGGGGTCTATGTATGCTATATACTATATTCATACACACACACACACACACACACACATGCCTCAGTTTTTTTTTCATTTTATCATGAAAGCTTCTAGAACTACCTATCACATCAATTCCATTTCTATTTGCATTTAAAGAAATTCTAGCAAAATGAATAATGTTCATTTTTATAATAACTATACCTCCAAATAAGCAACCTTACTTCTAGTCAGTACATACATAGCCACAGACCAAATAAGATTTAAAATTCAGACATCAAATTTAATGTGGCAGCATACACTTATTACAACTCTACCCAAAGTACTTCAGAGTAAGGTATCAAACAGAACAAAAGTATATTATATAATGAGATAAGTAGTATTAAGGGAACGAACTACTCATCCTTCAGTATGTATTATTGGAGTTTCTTAGCCAATAATAAAATGTATATTTTTCAAATTACAGAGTTTATAGTATAATTTATAGATTTACATGATACTCCATTTTGTTCTTAGTAATGTTAGCATTTTACTTTAGGGTTTACAACCTAGTATAAACAAAGAGGCCATCTGAAATATTTCAATTGTTTTGCCTTTTCTTAATTTATATTTCTGGAGACAGGACATAGGCCAATCAAGGCTTGCTATATTGTAGTTAACAATGTGAACCTCTGATCCTCCTGCCTCCACCTCCAGATTCTGGGACTACAGGCATGTATGCCACAATGCCTAGTTTACGAAGTTCTGGAATTTGAGCACAATGCTTTGTGCATGATACAAAAGTATTTTTCCAACTTAGCTATATCCTCAGCCTCTCTTTTGTATTTTCAACTTATGAAAATTTTAAAGAACCACTTCAACAGTAAGAAAATATCAACACATTTCAAAACCTTTTGTCACAAGCTTCTGCCCAGAGAAGACATTCATCATTTCCATCCTAGCCACACTTTGGGAAAACAGTAAGATGCCAGTCATAGTTTTAGATGCCAGTTTTACAATAGCACATGCCACTGCCCCTGAGTCATAATTTACCCAACTAGAGACAAAGCCCTGGCCAAAGCTGGACAAAGAATATTCTCCTTTCTGGGAGATGAGGACTCAACTCCTAGACCAAGACAGTACTTACCTTGAGAGCTCACTAGAAGGTCCAACAGATGTAGAGATTTGGGCTGTGATTGTGAGATGGTGGTAACAAAAGATCCTCAACTAGTTGAGTTAAAAACTTAGAAATCACCTGGAGAAGGGCAAACCTTAAAGGTAGGCAAAAGCTGCCCAACTCTTTGGTGAATTGCATTCAGATGATAAACTGAATTAGTGCAAAATCTCTTAGCCATTAAATTTTTAAAGAAAATTTCTATTCTTTCAGTCAATGCCTAATCATATTATGAAGTGTATAATATTTGTCAGAGATTGTTTTGTTTTGCTTTTGGGAGTGGGTCTTACACTGTAGCTCTGGGTGGCCTAAAGGTCACTCTATAGCTGTGATGATTAGTATCAACCTGGCAGAACTAGAATGACCTGGAGGGTAGGCCTGTAAACCTGTCCATGGGGGATTATCCTGACTGCTGTGATAAGATCGATCTTAACTGTGGGCAAGACTACATCCCCCAGGTACGGGAGCCCAGACAGTTCAGAATAGAGAAAGCAAGCTGGGCACTAGCATGCGTTCATGTGTTTCCTGATGCAATGATACATGCTGATTCATGCTCCTGATGTCTTTCTTCACAACCATAGCAACTGTATCTCTCTGCAACAGTAAGCTCAAACAAACCCTTTTATAAATTGCTTTTTGTAAGGGTATTTTGTCACAGCAACAGGAAAGAAACTAAGACAACAGTCCAAGCTGGCCTTAAATTGGCAGCAATCCCGCCTGAGCTTACTTGGTGATGTGATTATGGCCATGAACCACTACACCCTGCTAAATGTATACCTGAATTAGGGTACCAATTTAGGTGGTCTAATATAAAGTCTCAAAAATAACAGTGGTTTAAATAAAACAGAAATTTATATCTCTTTCATGGAAAATCCTGGAAAAATGTTTCAGAGTTTTCCACCTCATAGGGGGAAAAAAAAAAAAAAAAGAAAGCATTCACCATCTTGACTGCATTCCAGTCACAGCACAAAGGAGAAAGTGGGGTGTAGAGAAAGCCAAACTCCTTTCCTTTCAAGAGAAATACAAAAGATGTCCCCAACATTTCCATTCATATTCCACTGGCCAACAGTTATGCCTATGACTGCACCTGAATGCAAAGTAGACCAAGAAATGAATTTCTTTTTACCTGGGTGACAAATATCTGCTTGTCAATTACTATATATCTTAATGCAAACAGATCCTGGAAACCAACTTAAAATACGCTAAATATTCTAAAACCATGCCTGGGATGTAACTCTCTAAAATATTTTAGTCAGTATAAGCAAACATTCCTTAAAAAATAGGATTTTCTGGGGGCAGGAGGTTCAAGAGGAAATGAAAAGGAAACATATGTACCCAGTATGCACTGCAGGAAAACAATAAATGACTGCAATAGCAGGACGTCCTATTTTATCTTACCCTTACCCCTCCTTTATCAGCTACACATTAAAAAACTTAGTGGTAATGTATATTATATTCATGCTGGAGAAGACAGAAGGCCAACCCAGAGCATGAACCATATTGTGAGCCTCCACTAACAGGCAAGTCCTTAATTTTGCTTGCTGAATATATAAACACATATAATGTAAAAAAAAAATGATAAGATTCTGTAATTGAGAGAGCCCCAATGTCCTCAAATTAAAACCTTTTACAAAAGGCTGTCTCCTTTTATTCACAACTGCTAATATTTAACATTACAGAAGGGTTGCTTTGCTATTTTTAACCCCAAATGCACCAAAGACTATTCAAAGATAATCGTGCTTAAGTTTTGTACCAGATTTCTCTCCAAAATTAGAATGATATCACCTGTGTGGAAATTGCTTGGCGGCACAGTAAAGCTTCAACAGCAATGAAAGAGAAAAATCAGTACATAAAATGTAGTTAAATTATATAACGAAGAGCATTAAAGAAAGATTAGGGTTGGGATCCCCCCACACACATACACTTTTTTTTTTGTTTGTTTTTTGTTTTTTTTTTTTTAAGGGAAGAAATGAAGAGCTATCAAAATACAGCATTTTAAGTTTTCTAGCAGTGACGACAGCTTATGAAAATTTACTCAAAAAAAAACCTAACATTAGAATATGAAAAATGTAAGTTGTTGCTGGGAATATAATTCATGGCCTACTCCATGCTAGTCAAGTGTTCCAACTGCCACTGAGTTATACCCTGGAGCTAGAAATGGAAACCATTTTCATCTATTGATGAGAGGAAACTGAAAGATATGCCCAAAATAAGAAGCTCAACATACTGAATCATTTTATGGAAAGATTGACCAAACTGTCAACTATTTCCTCAAATATTTTCAAAAATATATAGTGTGTGTGGGGATGCAAATAGCCAGTCTTGGAAAGCCTTCATCAGTAAACACAGTGAAATCAGATGGAGAGGTACATGGCATCTTCCACATCCTCCCGATTTCCCCTCTTGTCTCCTTCTGCACCCAGTCATTCCTCTGAGCTGGCCAACAGAAGTCAAGCACCCAACAACATATGCTTAGCTGTGGGCTGTGGGCTGTGGACTCAGAGAGGCAATACCTCCCACATATCTCTGTAAAAAGACACATTGCAATAGCACTTTCGTGGCTGTATATATTTGGTTTCTAAAAATTTTCTCAGTAACCCATCACTTACCAACCTTTAACAGTGCTATTAGAGGATCTATTAGTGACTATTTGTTTTCCATATCTTCCCAACCTAGTCGGTTGATGGTGATAATGATGAAAATGGCAGATTGCAGTAATAAATGGCCTTCTCCCACAATGCTCATAGTTGTTCCATTTGTCTCACTAAATCCCCATATACTCAATATTAAGCAATTAATTTGTAATCCAGCCACACTAACAGAATGAGTTTAAGTACTGTAAGGCCCTTTTCAATTACTTAAGCTGATTTTTCTCAGGAAGAACCAGTTTCACTTTATCCATCCGCTTCATTGTTTTTAACATTGGCTTGTATACATGAGTGTATGTGTAGAGGGTACACACATGGGGGTTAGAGAACATTTTCTGGGTTCCAAGGATTAAACTCGGATCATCAGGCTTGGTAGCACCCACCCTTAACCACTGACCCATCAGGCCAGCCCCACTCTATTATTAGCTTTAATTACTTCTCCATATATAGCACACAAAATGCCTATTACATAATCTAACCATATTTATTCTAAGTTATTCTAATAAAAAATAATGTGTTAACATTTCAGTTTTTAAGTGATATTTTAATCGATTTTTCCTCTGAGGACTTGCTAAAAGAACTGGGTTAAAATTTTAAAGGTATGAGTAAGTGTTCTCAAAGGGAGCTTATGAATTCCTTTTTTTCTTACAACTTTATTTAAAAAAACAGAGATACATGTACAGATTTTTAAAAGCATTTTGGCATAAAACTATATGAATATATTTTTGTCAGTACTTGATTTTTTAAAGGTCTGATTGTATGCATTAAAATCTTACTAGTTATCACAGCATAAAGTACATGTAAAACAAAACATAACATGGAAATAGTCAAAGTTTTCTTGGTGTGTATAGATTAAACATGATGATTTTTAAATACCAAAAATTGCCACAAGGCTACCATTTTAGCTCTTGAGCTATTAATGATTTAAGGTCTAGGTGTACCCCACTTGGAGTGGGTGCTATACACTTGTTGTTGTTGTTTTCTACAAAGAACTGAGGCTTATACATTTTGGCCTTTCTTTTTTTGAGCTTCATATGATCTGTGAGTTGTTTCTTGGGTAATCAGAACTTTCTGGGGCTAGTATTCAATTATCAGTGACTGCATATTATGTCTGTTCTTTTGTGACTGGGTTATTTCACTAAGATTGATAGTCTCTAATTCTATCTACCTTATTAGGAATTTCATAAAGTCATTGTTTCTAATAGTTGAGTAGTACTCCACTGTGTAAATATACCACAATTTCTGTATCCATTCATCTACTGAAGTACATCTGAGTTCTTTCCACCTTCTGGCTATTATAAATAGAGCTGCTATGAACATTGTGGTGCATGTGTCTTTGTTGTATGTTGGACTATCTCTGGGGTAAATGCCCAGAAGTGGAATAACTGGGTCTTCAGGTAGGACTATGTCCAATTTTCTGAGGAATTGCCAGACTGATTTCCAGAGTGGTTGTATCAGTTTACAACCCCACCAACAGTGGAGAAGTGTTCCTCTTTCTCCATCCACATCCTCGCCAGCATCTGCTGTCATCTGAGTTTTTGATCTTAGCCATTCTGACTGGTGTGAGGTGGAATCTCAGGGTTGTTTTGATTTTCATTTCCCTGATGAATTCTAAAATTATAAAAAATGCAGAAGTACTCAGAAGGCTGAAGCAGGAAGATCATGAGTTCAAGGTCAGCAAAACATGAAGCCCTTAAGAAATAAAATAATCTAAACCAAACACTGAAATGTCTGATTCACTTATTTTTTGTGGAATAGCAGTGTGTGTGTGTGTGTGTGTGTGTGTGTGTGTGTGTGTGTGTGTGTGTGTGTGTGTGTGTGTGTGTGTGTTATGGACAGCCACATGTATGTATGTAGATGCAAACATCTGTAGAAGATTAAAGCTGACCTCAAGTGTCTTATTTGGTAACTAAGGCATGCTTTCTCACTGAACTCAGAGCTGGACAATAAGATCTACTTTAGCTAGCCACCTTGCCCCAGGGAGCCTGTCTCTGTCTTCTGAGTGCTGGAATTACAGGTGGCTGCCATATCTGCCTCACTCTGGACACAGGTTCTCAGGTTCCAAACTCCAATCTCCATATTTCTAGGGCAAGTGCTTTATCAACTGAGCCCCTTGCACAGCCTTAACTTTCCTTAAGTCAACTTTTCTAAAAATTCCTCAAGATCTATTTGGCCTCTTTTTGACTTACTCTTTTATTTTATGTGTATGAATGTTTTGCCTGTATGTATATATACCCACATATATGCTGGTGCCCAAGGTCAGAAGAAGCCATTGGATCTCCAGTAGCCATAGTTACAAATGGTTGTGAGCGCCATTTGAGTACTAGGAACTGAACCCAGGTCCGCAACGAGAACAGCAAATGTTCTCACCAATGTTCTCTCCTGTCCCTTCCATTTGGAATTTAACAATCAGAACACCATAATATATTGTCATAAACATTAAAGTATCAACTATTTCTTTTATAACTGTGACACCATGAATACTATAGTTATACTATCACATTCAAGAACATAAAAAAATAATTCAAAATTGAAAAGACATTCTACCATAACTAAGAACAATTATCAAGTACCAGATTCAGATACGAATCTCTGACATACTACTTGCAATTGAAAAACTTATTAGACATTAAAATCCCAACCCATAAAGACCAAAATATGTGTCCACAGTATAGGAAAAAAATTGGGAGCTACTCATGCTAATAAATAAACAGAAAAAATATTTTCATGCTTTATTTAAAAGAAATAGTCCTATGATATATTTGAAGTTATTCCATATAAAAGTTGGTGCTATTCCATAGACGTATGTTTAAGCTGTATGGGCAGCTGTGCTTTCCAAACTGCTACTTCTCCATCCCTCCCTGGAGGACAGTAAAGAATGTATGTTTAGGACAGGAAAAAAAAATCGTTTACTTACCGCATAAATTCAAAACTCAAGAAAGTCACACACACAACAAATAAAAATGATCCAGTAAGATACTGCTGGGAAAACAAAAACCCATTTACCCCTTTATAGTTTAGTTTACTATAGCATAGATTCAACTTATAGTTGCTGTAGGAAATTTCTAGTTAAAACATCAGCACAGTCTAAAGAGCATCCAGAATGCTCTGAATTAATTAATTTAGGGTCATATTTTGTACTTAAATGGCTCTCACATCCCATTCATCTGCTGATTATAATTACAGCCATCACTATTTTTCTTCAAACCTGAAATCTGCAAACTGAATTCAAATACATCATTTTCTAAAATTAGGATAAGATTTTCCTCTAAACTTGTTATTAAAATATTTTAATCTAGGGGAATGAAATTACTTAATCAGCTAGTTTGGTTACAGATAAACTTCTTTTTTAACTGAGCTCATCTGAGTAACATCTAAGAGTCTCCAGAAATCTTCTGAAGTCTTAATGATGATCCATGCATACCACTGTCAGCCATCAAACCCCAATCACATGAAAGAGGCCAGGGAAGACAAAAAATGCAAGGGGAAAATATTATTGCCCTTCCACAAAACTATGTGTAGTTTTGGCTTCCTCACTTTTATAACCCCCGAGTAGCCAATGAAACTCTTACTTATCAAAAGTGCCATATGACGTAAAAATGAAACTGTCACAGAAGCACGTTTTAGTGCTGTCATAGTAGCTCATCGGCCTCCTGAGCTGTGATGCCACCTCCATTATGTTTTCACTGAAAGGCCACAATCAGGACCAGGAGCTCCTCTCAAGGAGGTAACCCTGCAGCAAGAATCTCTTAAGTTCCCAGCTAGTTCTTAAAGCTGCCTAACAGCCACTGATTTTTCTCTACCTTGGCCTTTTTAGATAGGGTCTCCCTCTGTAACCCCTGGCTGGCATGTAACTCGTGGTATAGCCCAAGCTTGTGTGGAACTCAGCAATTCTCCTACTTCAGCCTTCCAACTGTAGGGATACCACAGCATGTTCTATTACTTGACTTTGGCAGGCTACAATGGCCCGCAGACTTCTTTTGCTCACTTTTGTCATGACTATGACATTCCCAGAGGACAACCTATAACAATACTTGATCCTTCAGTTGTAACCAAACAAATTACTAGCCAAATTGGAATTTTCCTTGGCAAACAGTCCTTGACATTGCCCACACTGACACGCATACGCTATTTTTCTCCCTATGCAGTTTCTAGAGCTCCTGAAATTCCTCTCTCTATTGGCAGCACACAGCATCACAAAAGCAAGGTAATGTCTCCTACAAATATGGAAACCTCTCTGGGCTAACTCCTGTGAGAGACTATTAAGAATAATGACTAAGAAAGAATTCACCAGGGATGCTCTGTGGCTTCACTAGTGACTCCATTACTTGGAGGAAGTTCTGTAACTACTAGCAAGCTGTTATCTATAACTCCTTTTACCTCCACAGTGCTCTTAAAATGAAATGTCAAGCATTTAAAATATTTTAAGTGATATGTTTAAACAGCCTTTAGAAATATTTGTGGCACAATTATTAACATTGTAGACATTATGAGCTTTAACTGGGTCTCGTGGCCATTGAGGACCCAAAAGAATTAGGCTTATAATAAAAAATAATTCAAAAATGAAAATAGGATGCAGTTTTAATTTTTCATTCAGAAAGAATTTGAGTTTCTAATAATGCTTGCTTTATAATCCAGATAATCGAAGGCCGTGCATAGAAGAAAGAAAAAGCCACAGAGCTGAACATGGCAGCAGGGGCCTCTGATCCCAGTACTCAGGATGCTGAATTCAGCAAATGGATCACATGGTCAATGCCAGCCTGGGCCACATAGCAAGTTCCTGGTCAGTATTGGTTATACAGGCATTGCCAACACCTTGATTCATAAAAGCAACACAAAAATCAATACCAGTGATCCCCAGAGATCAGTGTCCTCTGCTTGTTCAGCTCACCATGGGACTACTGAGCAAGACCCAGGGAAGTTTAGCCCAGGCTGGCACTGGCTTACCTGGGAGTCTACACAATTCCCTGAAGCTTAAATCTATTAAAATATCTCAAGAGCCCTAGGAAAGTGGCAGCCACGGCATGATGCCTTTTGGGGGTGGGGTTGGCATAATATCGCTGACATTTTTCTTACCTTAACTTATTTAATTATGCTTTGTAAAGGAAAAGGATATGAAGTGGGTACATTTTTATTATAAGAAAGACATTTTCCTTCCTCTATAATAATACCTGGAAGGAAAATAAAAGATATAAACTTTGGAGGAAAAAACTATCATTACTGACAAATTATACAGATAAATTTTTTTTTTAAGTAGCTTACGAATTAGGGGAAAATCAATGTTATCAGCACAGGAGACACATAAGTTAGTATTAATTTCTATATGCCAGTAACAACATTAAACAATAGAATTTTAAGTAGACAAAGTAATGCACATTTGTAATGTAAGAATTTGGGCAGGGAAGGCAGACTAATTATAAGTTCAAAATCATTCTTAGTCACACAAAAAGTTCATGGCCAGCCTGGGCTACATGTGAAAAAGACTAAAATTTATCATATATATGCATAAAACTGTCCAAGAAAAAAAAATCAATTATTTTTTTAAAAGACCAAACACACTATTTATGGTGGTGCATGCCTGTAATCTTACCTAAGGCATAAGAAAAATTATGAGCTTGAGGCTAGACTGGGCTACATATCAAATACCAGGCTAGCCAGAAATACAAGTAAGGCTCTGTCTCAAATAAAATTTGGGGGCAGAGATGGCTCAGTCATCTTGCCATCAAGCCAAAAAAATAAATAAATAAATAAATAAAAATAAAAAAAAAAAAAAAAAAAAAACAAACCTACTTTAATCCTGGGACCCATGTGGTAGAAGGAAAGGACTCCGACAAGTTGCTCTTTGGCCACAGGTGTACAAGCACACATATACACTAAACAAGGAGCTAGAGAGATGACTTGGTGATTAAGAACATCAGCTGTTCTTCCAGAGGTTCAATTCCCAGAACCCACATGGTGGCTTACAAGTTTCTGTAACTCCAGTCCAAGGGGCCCTGACTCCTTGTTCTGGCAGCTATGGATATAAAGCACACAAGTGGTACACAGACATATGTGCAAGAAAAATACCCATACATTTTCCAATCTAAATAAATTTTAAAATTAAGTAAAGGTAAATAAAATGAAAAGAATACTTTTAAAAATTAAAGGAGCCTCAAAAATAAAAAAAAAATTTTCATACTAAAGCTTACCATTTTTTAGATGTCAAAAGTAGACCTACAGACCCAATACAATCCCAATAAATAGTAACAATTTGTTATGGAGATTTAGAGGCTAAATTGAAAATGTATACAGGAAGCAGATTGTCATGGCAAAGAAGACATCCTTGTAGATTATCAAGCTGTATTATGAAGCTCAGTCATGGAGATAAGCCGACCAATAAACCATACTAGCATTTGGATGTCCATAAGGGAAAGTGCAATTAGACCACCTCCACTTCATACAAAGCATTATTAATTTTCTACATGTAAATGAAAAAGCAGTTCTTAAACATAATACAGAATAGCTCACTGTAATCCCATGAGCAACAACCACAAAAGACAGATAAACCGAATGACATTAATTATGAACATTTGTTTATCAAAAGAGAATAGGTAAGCCACAAAGAAAGTAGACATTATGGATGATGGTTTTTTTATAAGGACTTCCATATGATGATGGTGATAATAAAAAGAAAACCAACTATTATTCAATAACTATATTGATTTTAAATTCTCATCTACTTATTTGGAAAGTTTGCCAATGTTTATGTCTCAAGTGGGTAAAGGGACATTAGAGTTGGCTTTGTGACAATTTATTGATGTCTCATATAGCTTGATATTTTCCACTCCTCATATATCACTATAAAGAAGTTTAAAAAGTCAAAAAAATGATCTATAAGAGACGGAATGAATATGTTAGCGCCTTACAAATCAGTATGATTTAAAAGACCCAAAAGAAAATAGGTAAAGAACAGTTATATGAACAAGCCTATCTTTAAAAAGAAATGGTTTTCTTTAAAATGAACGAACAGTGTCTAATCTCACCAGTAGTCCCTTAAATACAAGATAAACACGGTATAACCCCAGAACTTAGAAGACAAAAGTACAAGTATCTCAACTTTGGTTCAGAACCCACTCAGGCTACATGAAACTCAGTCTCATAAATAGATTAAGAAACAAGATACAAATAAGAAGGCATGGTTAAACTGGGTAGACAAGATGGCACAGCAGCTAGACTGCTTACAGTAAAAGCCTGACAAATGACCTGAGTCCAATCCCTAGAACACTGAGTGGAAAGATACAACTGACTCCCCCAAAATGTTTCTCTGCCCTCCACATGTACACTATAACACACAGGCACTGTGGCATATCTACACACTCACCAACAACAGTAATATTATTACGTCATTTTTGAGATAGGCTTTTAGTATGTAGCCTGTCTATTTACTATTTACTTTACTAATTAGTATTTACTATAACTGTACTAAAATTTAGTATTAAAACCAAACTATCCTTAAACGCACAAAGATCTGCCTGCCTCTGCCCCCACATCCCTGCCCATTCCCAGTGTTGGGATTAAAGATGTGTGCTACCATGCTTGTATAAATAAGTTTTAAAAAGAAATCACACTTAACCTATCAAACTGATAATGATTAAAGTGAAATGAAAATTATCTAGTACCCTGGTAGGTGCCAGAAAATGTGAGCTCACACTCACAGTAGGTAGAAATATAAAGGATTCTGAAGGGCAATCCAGCAACAGGTATTAAGCATTTTAACTGTATACCTGCTTTTAAAAACATGTACTTCCACTGGGCTAGAGAGATGGCTCAGCAGTTAAGAACACTCACTGGCTGCTCTTCTGGAGGACCTGAGTTCAATTCCCAGCACCCACATGATAGTTCACAACTGCCTGTTAACTCAAGTTCCAGGATATCTGATGCCCTTTTCTGGCCGCCTTGAGGACCAATACACATGTTGTGTAAACATACATGTAAGTAAAATGTCCATACACATAAAAAATTTAATTAAAAAAGTTATATTTATGTTTGTTTTATAAGACAGGATATCTGTGTAGCCTTGGATGTTAAATTTCACTCTGTATACCAGGCTAGCCTCAAACTCAGAGAGAGCTACACCTGCCTATGCTTACAATTAAAGATGTGCTTCATCATCCCTGGATAAAAATCCTAATTTTTTGTACTTTTAGAGATTTATCCTTAGGAGATTATCTGACAAACGGCCAATGATCGATAGTACAGTGCAGTTCATAAAATCAACAACATAAAGCAACCTAGTATCAGTTAACATAAGGCTGATAAATGTCATAGAAATAAATGCACAAGACAAGGTAGCTTATATCTATAATCTCACCAGTTGAGGCAGAGGCAGGAGGATCATTACAGTTGGTCAATACCAAGTCCAGACTGGGCTACAGAATGAGATCTTGTCTCGAAAAACAGACAAGTCTTAATGTGTATTTAGTGATACAGGCCATAAACTAGTATAGGCCTGTAACCAATACTAGCACTTGGGAGGCTGAGGCAGGAAGATTGTTTCAAAAAAGGGACAGAGGAGTGGCCATGTATCTTAAAGGGGTGGGGAATCTTGTTACTGAAGATGATATATTCTATCAATGAACAAAAATCTTATAAAACTTAGAAAATGTGCTAACTATTCCACATTTTGTTTGTTTGTTTGTTTTAACAATAAATAATCCCCACTAGCAACTGCCTATTTAAATGCAGAGTTTGAAAACTTGGCAGATGGCATTATGCCCAGCATTAAATAGGTTTTTGTTTGTTTTTTCCAACTTTCCTTTAAGAAAGGGTCTCTCTGCCAGGTGTGGTGGCATATACTTTTTTAAAAAGAAAGAATTATTTATTTCATAACTTTGGGTACACTGTCACTATCTTCATACACACCAGAGGAGGGCATCAGATCCCATTACAGATGGTTGTGAGCCACCATGTGGTTGCTGGGATTTGAACTCAGGACCTTTGGAAGAGCAGCCAGTGCTCTTAACCACTGAGCCATCTCTCCACCCCTCACCTTTAATCTGAGCACTGGGGAAGTAAAGGCAGGTGAATCTCTGTGAGTTTGAGGCCAATCTGTTCTACATAGTAAGTTCCAAGACAGCCAGGGCTACACACAGAGAAACCATATCTCAGGAAAAAAAGGTCCATAACACTTTTTAAGGAAGGAAGGAAGGAAAGAAGGAAGAAGGGAGGGAGGGAGGGAGGGAGGGAGGAAGGGGCAGAGGAGAGGACAAAAGGAAACAAAAGAGAAAAGAAAATGACTTCTCTTTGAAACCTTGGCTGGTCTGGAACTGACTATATAGACCAGGATGCCCTGAAATTTGTGAACACCACCTTTGCCTCCCTACTGCTGGGATTATAGGTGTATTTGACCACACTTGCTTTAATTGATTCTTATAAAACAGAAGAATAACCTTGAAATTCTAATAAAGACATAAATGTTTTGTCTCTTCCTCCTTTATAGTTGGGAGTGTTTACCCTGGCCCAATAACTAGCACACCATTCATCTCAGACCGTCTTGCTCCAGATTTTGTATAAAATATATGCAGACAGGACATTTTTGTAATCATGCCAAATGAAATTGCAATCTTTACCAATTAGCTGCTTGTATAAACATTCTGTCTCTCAAACATAAAATCCACCAATTTTCAAACACACATTGACCTGGGTATACTCTCACGTGTGGAACACTGACATGTGTTTAAGATCACTTGTCTAAGAAATTTTGGTTGTAGAACTGTATAATTCCATGCACACCAAACTGAATTTAAATAAACAAATGTGAATTCATAAGTATTTAAACAGAAAGTGCTCTGCTTATCTCAGTAAAGTGGGATTTACGGCACATCTTCTTTCCTAGTCACCTTCTCTCAAGTCCCTAAGTTTCCTACACTGACATTGTGTCAGGGAGGTAGGGAGGTATCTTTCCTTATAGAAAACATCTTTCCCGTTCATAGCCCACTTTCTGAACCACGTGACATCTGGCCTATGCTTCGGTGGTTTCTTCACATCCCACAGTCCTGTCTCAGCAACCAGGTCCAAGGCTCAGTTGCCTTTTGTTTCTGCCACTGAGCGAGCAGTGCCAAGGCTGGTCCATCCCAGCTTCGCTGCCCCATTGCAGTGGTCTCCTTTGAAATCCCAAGGATCGTGTGTCCCTAATTTCCCTTCATTGCATCCAGTATCCCTCAGGGGTTCTGTTTATTTCATTGTTTGGTTTAGTTTGGGGATAGTTTTGTTTTGTCTCAGTCACCCCTGCCTCAGCTACCTCAGGGCTGGCTTAGAGGCATGTGCCACTGCTGTGCACAGTTTAATAGCCTTTAGTTATGAGTCTGTTTAGAAAAGTCTAGCTTCAAGTATCTTCTGGGCTGTCCTTTCCTCTGCTAATATCTATGTACTCATACCCTAACACTCCGAATCCCCACTAAAGCTTTCCCTTTTTGTTTCTCTCTTCCTTCATCATCTTTACTCTCCTACCAAAAGCAGTTTACTATTCACTGACTGGGGATGTGAAGACCAATGGGAATGGTTCTCAAATTTTAGTATATCACAATTAACTAAAGGGGTTGTTAAGACCTTTTGGTTTGGCTTTTGGGTTATGTTTTTGCAGTGAGTACCAAACATCTGCCTTTCTGATAAGTCTGCAGGAAGTTGCTGCTGCAGAGAGCATCAACTGGAGAAGAATTTGGTATAGACCATACTTTCTGGTTTTATAATTCTATCAAGCAGTTCCTTTCACCTAGCATAGAACACAGTCTTAACCTGTGGCTTCTGTATCATACCTTGAACTTGACTGAATGAGACTCATAGAATAGGGTGAAAGAATAGTGCAGTGGTAGAGACCTACTTAGCATGTGTAAGGCTCTGGGTTTAGCCCTAACACCACAAAATTAATTTTAAAAAAACTTTCAGAATTCTTCTATACTTCACAGCATAAGTTCCCAACATCAGTCATACCAATGATAAGCAGAGGACAGGACGTCACTCCCTCCCATCACAGAAAGAGAGGAAGGAGTGTCACAAGAGGACATGGTTCAAATATTAGCCGATTACCAATAGAAAAAGAATGCCCTTAGTGCCTGTACTGTTTAGGTAATTTGAACAACAGTATAGATCTGTACTCTTTTTATGTTTATTTGCGATTTCACAGGCTTGAGACATGTGGGGAAAAATAGACACAAAAATCCATACATGACTAAACTTTAATCTCCTAGAATAAAAAAGAAAACAACATGAATCACTACAGCTACCTTAAAAAACTGTTGGGCATTACATCCTTGTGCTATAGCTTGGCAACTTCCCTCAGGTATGTAAGATGGAGACCTGAAAGCATCTGCCCACCTTCTGCTAGCCAAATGAGTGAAACTACCTACATGATTATTAATGGGAGGATGCTTAGACAGCTTTCATGTAATAAGATAGGAACAAGGAAAAGATTTAGGACCACTTTGCCTCAAGTCATTGCAAACCAGACTCACTAGATGCAAAAATAAATCCATGGGAATTAATAGTTCATGTAATTATTTCCATCTATCAATTCCAACTATTTCTCCTCTGAGAAAATACAAGCAGTACTACAAATGTCTAATATGGAAATTTTCACTGTGGTATATATCCCTTTAAACTATAACCTTCTAACAGAAAAGCTTCCTCGAACCACACTCCATACATGATAAAAACCTATGCGAAAATCCTTAAATATTCAATGCAATAAAAT
Source organism: Micromys minutus (assembly GCF_963924665.1). Taxonomy (NCBI): domain Eukaryota; kingdom Metazoa; phylum Chordata; class Mammalia; order Rodentia; family Muridae; genus Micromys; species Micromys minutus. The sequence continues at coordinate 29,121,770 of NC_137970.1, read as the reverse complement.
TTGTTGTTAAAAAAAATAACCTCGGGCCCACACTGGCAAGGTAAACACTCAGAAAGCTAAGGCAAAGGAATTGCAGACTTCACAACACAGGGACCTGTCTTCAAAACAAGCATGTTTGCAAACTTAAAGAAAAAAAAACATCCATGTATTTGAGAACAAAGAGAGGTAGGTAAATGGCAGGGGTAGGACGGGGAAAGGGAAGGAAGACGGCTTTGATTGTTATATTGTAATTAAAACAAACTATAAAAAAGAAACAAGGGAGGGTAGGCACCAGTTAAACACTGAACAAAATTTGCCTAAGCTATAAAATGAGATGTCCTCATTTCCATCTGAGCTCATTACTGCTCCATCTTTTTTCCCCTCTCCTGGTACCTACACATTGTTCCATGCACTGGTTAAAAAAAAAAAAGATAAATCCCTTACATGCTTAAAGGAAGTAATACATGTAGTCATAACATCAGGGAGCAAAGAACTAATGCTTTTTCTAACCCTCTAGGTACAACTGTAGAACCGCATTCTAAACCACTATCTAATACCATGCTTCTCAACCTGTGAATTGTGACCCCTTTTGTGGGCCATATGACATTTTCACAGGGTTTGCAGAACAGATATCCTGGATATTAGATATTTACATTACAATGTATAACAGTAGCAAAATCACAATTATGAAGTAGCAATGAAAATAATTTTGTGGTCGGGGGTCACTGCAACATCAGGAAGCTGTGTTAAAGGGTCTCAGTATTAGGAAGGTTGAGAAGCACTGGTCTAAAAGGACATTCTACAACAATGGCACTGCTTTACTGTCTCTACTGTCCAATACTACTAGTCACATTGGCAACATGAAGTGCGCGTCGTGAAGCTGAGGAACTAAATCTTTTAAGCTTAAATTTAATGTCTAGTTAAGTTATAGATACAGCCATATGTGGCTCCAGCTTTGACAGTGTACTATTATACATACTTTCACTGTAATACTTGTGTGGAAATATGGTACAACTTTCTGTTATGAGGTTCCACTAGTTATAAGCACAATTAATTTAACAAGTCTTGAAGGGAGAATTGAAAACTCCATAAAGCACACGTGCCAGGATTTGGATTATTTTGGATTTCAGAAATGCTAAAACAGAGAGAAGAAAATACTCCTTCAGGAAAAAAAGAAACCCAGCAACTGTTTTCTAAGCTTCTTCCTATAGCTAAGTAGCCCATGGGAAATGACTGACTACAGCTTGCCTATGCTAGCACATAGAGAAATTAGGCACTAAAATGCCAAAAATAGGTCAGTCCTGTGTCTTTCACTCTTTCTGCATCTCTGCCTACCCCCACCTATTATTCTAAAAACAAGAGGTCAGATCTGATTATTTGTAGCAGATTATTATTCTAAGCACCTATTGAATGCTTAGAATACACTATGCACTAAATTTTGAGTTTGATGAGGTTAGAGAAAATGGTATGGCTACAAATGCATTATCAAGACAAAGCAAAACTTGTCAACCAAATATGCCTTGAAAGAAAAACTCTAGTGTCATGAACAGAAAAAAAAGCCAAATTTGGGGAATGAAGTTAAATTTCATATATATATATATATATATATATATATCCTACTACTTCGAAAATAGTATGTTGGCTATTTTAAGACCTACAAAGATGAAACTTGCCTTTCAGAAGTTGAAGTCCAGTAAAGATATGTTATGTGCTTAACCAGAGTACTATAAGAGGTCTATTAATGAAGAGTTGTGATGTGCAAAATGACAAAAGCATTATTTCCAGAAACATGAGGTTAGATCAGTGAAGTAATCTACCAAGAACAGAAGGAATATGGTTAAGGGGAAACCACGGCAGGGGAAGGAAGGTAGAATTGGATGAAGCAACACTGGGTGGTGAGATGAAAGGAAAAATCATTTGAAAGAAACAGTGACCATTCTATGTCACAAAGCAGCAAGGATCTAAGCAGCTACCCACCAATATTGTCATCACTCTTCTCAGCCCATGTTCTCTCCATGCTAAGTCCTTTTGTGCCCCACCAGGTTCCAATTAACCTTTCCTCTTCATACAGTCCCACTGAACTAGTCATAACCGTGTTCACAGATAAAACCCAAGTCAGGACTTTATAGGCAGTGGGGTACCAGACAGAGGACATATTCATTTAAGTAGAACTACTTCAAAGTATTCCTTGACCTGACTGGATATGTAACAACAACACATTTTTCTAAAGCCCATCAATGAAAGGTATATCTCAGCAAAATTAAGTTGTGATATATGCTTCTCCCCCCACCCCCGCAAAAAAAGAAATTTTTCATTTAGTTCACTGGGATACACCAACTGTATATGAAGCATTAGGTATAAAAATTCCAGAAAAAAGTCACAGAAAGAACAAAAGATTTAGCAAACTCTCCCTGAGAAGTGCTAAAAAAAGTCAAGGAATATTCAAGATGTTTCCCAGGTCTAGATGAGAGAGAAAACATAGACAGTTGAAGACTCTTCTGGGGGTGGGGAGCTTCACGGTGACATCTCAAGTGAACACGCTGATTTTCTCCCGACAGTCTGAACACCAGTTACCTTCTGGCAAGATTCTTTTAAGCATGTTATTCATGGTTAATGGCACTTTGGAAAAGAATAAAGTACATTCCAAACACCAATTGACACTGTGAACACCAGCCATCCTAACAGACTTGACCTAACTACTACCAACCTCCACCAACCACTGTAACACAGACAGGCTGACACCAAGAGAACCTATGTGACTGTACAAAAAGCTGACTGCCCCTAAGACTATTTGTATTCCTCCTTTGTTCTTAGAGTCAGAGTCTTACTCTGTGGCTGAAAATGTCCTGGGACCCAGTTTCTAGCTCAGTCTAGCCTGTAACTTGCAGTGATCCTGCCTCTGAGCCTCACGAGTGCTGGGATTACAAACTTGAGCCACAACTCCCAGCTTTGCTTCACATTTTTGTTCTCTTAAATTGAGCGATGTGGTTAACATCCAATTCAGTTTCATTTCTTCCCTAAAACTGTGAAGTCTTCTTATAATAACCATTGCATGTTTTCCAATTAAGTACCATGAAAACCAACTGAAAAGAGCTGCATTTCAAGTAAAAATTACATTGGATGTTTTGGCAAGATTCAACAAAGGTGATGAATCCCTTAGAAAATGTGGCTGTCAAATTAGATGTGGGTTAGATAATATTTAAAAAGAGAGAACTATAAAAACATCATTCTGTACTAGATGGTTTCTCCGATTGCCTAAATTATTGTTTCATGTTCACAAGTTAAAACTGGTTCTACTGCTGCAACAGGACAGAGTATGAACATAATCCATAAAATAAAAATGTCATGGAGCTTTTGGTCAGCTGAAATGGCCTTGGATCTATATCAACACATTGGTGAAGAAACATGCTTTAGGGGGCTGGAGAGATGGTTCGGCAATAAAGAGCATAGGCTGCTCTTAAAGACCAGAAGCCAATCCCCAGAACCCAAGTCAAGCAAGCCCCAACCACCTGTAATTCCAGCTTCAGAGGATGTTATACCCTCATCTAGCCTCCAAGGGCACCTGCAATTGCACATACACACATTCTCCCTCTCTCTCCCTCCCTCTTGCCCTTCCTCCTTCTCTCCTCCCTTCCCCTTCTCCCATTCTCACAGTCACATAAGTAAAAATAAATTTACTTGCTTATAGCAATATAATTATACATGCATACTGAGTTACAAAGAACATAACCAACCTTAAAGATTAATTTAGCCAGGTGTGGGAGTGCACATCTTGAATCTCAGTTCTCAGAAGACTTGCCTTTGTATGATATAAGGCAAGACCCTGTGAATCTTTTTTAATGCAATTATTGACTACAATCCATCAAATGAACAGGATTCTCACAAGAACCATTCTACATCCTTATGTTCATTCCTTTAAGTCTGCATACAAAGGTTATCTTTCTAAGACAAGCCCCCCATCTGATGTTAGACTGTAACTTCTTTTAAGCTCAAAGCACTTTTAGAAAACAAATGTTATAGAAAATAAAAGGCTATTATTATTTTCTTCTTTTGATATCGATTCTGAAACAAAACTGATCTGTAGATCATTCCTTGGGGATACACACTCATCTAAATGACAGGTACCTGGGTTTGACCCCCACCATGAAGGTAAGGGAGCACAACAAAAGGATTTCAATAAATCACTGCAGCTATACAATTTACAAAGACAAGAAACATTGGAAATGGTAGCTTTTTCTAAAAGATCTGTGAAGAGGCTAAGCAGTTTAAGAAAAGATAAATAATAAAGAAGCAATGATGCTTAAAGTTGTTTTTCACATTAATGACACATCAAGAAGTCACACTACATTCCATAGAAAAAAATCACTCATGAAACGCAGACATCCATAAGAGTCTTCCTTAAACTATCACATGGCCTGGCTGTAAGGACTGGAATATATGAAAACTACTCAGCCACTAGGACAATATCAGTACTCAGGTAATGTTTGCTGGCTTGAACAAACACTGAGATATCTCAAGATCCCAGGATCGTGGAGGAGAGCAAGCACAGTGAGAGAATTCAGATTTCTAATGATCAAATGAGCTATACAAATGAAATAGCTATGCATACTCAAAGGACAGTGTTATTTCAGCTGGAAATAACTGGAAGGCCATATTTTACACTAGAGACAGGGTTTGAACCAGGTATGGAAAATGGGTATAGCCAGTGCAAAAAAAAAAAAAAAAAAAAAAATCTCAAACTTGTAGCAATCCCCTGTTTCTTGAGTACTAAGATTACAGATTTGTGCCATCATGTCCAGTGACATATGCATTATTTTTATGGTTGTTGGTGGTTTATGATCTTTTACAAGTAAGATCATAAAAAAACATAAACAAAAAAGCAAACTGATTAATAACTTAAATATTTCCTTATTTTGTATTTAAAGAATTAACAAAACCAAGAAAAAGGGGTACTAAAGAGGAAAAGCCTTTCATTAACAGGAAAAGAAAGTACAGAGAAAAAAATATGAACAACTAGTGAATGAACCATGTAAATATTCAATCCCATTAGTAATTCTAAAAATACAACAGAAACAATCATGAGTTACCATTCAGACCAACCCGAAACACATTTTTAACGAGTAACTTTTGTTCAGGTGACTGACTGGGCACTATGTCTCCCTGACTTCACAGGTGTGGCACAATCCCATAGGAATCATCTACCATTGCCCACAGAAACTCTAAGGGAGGATAGAAGGACCATGATTTAAAAATAAATATAGACAAGAAAAATAAGTGTACACAAGAAGTTGCTTTAAAAGGAATCTTCTGTCATGACGTCCACGAGAGAGAAAATGAGGAAATTCAATGAGGTATAGGGCCCAAAAGGTCTACTTTAAAAATGGCTGACTAGGACAGTAGCTCTGCTTGGCTAGCAGAGGACTTGTGGAGCATGAGCCCTGGGTTACCCCCTAAGACTGCACTAATCAAGCAAGCTGTAAACGGAGATAATATGGACTAGATGGAAAAAAAAACAAAACAAACAAACAAACAGAAAAACAGGAAAATTCAAGAACCCAAAGCTTTGAAGAAAAGAGAAAAAAGGCATGCTCTCAAAAGATACAATTTTCCTAAAGAATCTTTGAAAGATAACACAATTAGAAACAGTAGGAAGTAAGAAAAGGAAAGAAGCAGGCAAGCTACATGACTGCAGAGGAGGGGACACCACTGCCAGTATCCTTCCTTCCCTAGTCCCTTTCAGTAGCATTGATGCTGGTATTCAGTATTTACCCAGTCCTGCTTCTCTAAAATGCCATCTGAGTCCAGGAATATGTCTCACTTATGGTGATACCAGCCTGAGAAATGGAGGAGCAAGGCACCAGTCAACTATACCTTCCCTGTGGAATGAAAGTCCTACAATCCTACCAATTCAAGAAAGCAACTCACACATTCAACAGAAACAAACAAGGGAGACAACTAGAAAAAGAATTTTGCTCATGGCATGGTGATGCTTGCCTATGAACCTAGCACTCTGGAGGATCACAACTTTAAGACTAGCCTTATCCTCATGGACCATGTAAGAGCCTATCTCAAACAAACACTCAGGGGAGGAAGGCAAATGGATCTCTGTGAGTTTGAGATCTATAATATGAGTTCAAGACTAGCCAGAGATACACATTGAAAGCCTGTTTCACAAAAGTACAATGGGGGAGGGGTCAAATAAGTACTTGTAGCAGAGTCAGAAAAAATAAATTAAAGGAGGACATGGAGAACAGAGATGCTAGTCTTTCTAAAATACATTCATTTGTCAAATGCAACTGAAATGCCAAGTAAAATTAGGACTGAATGCACTGACTAGATGATGCATACAAGAAGTCACTGCTGATCTCAGAAGAAAATAATGTAAGTGGTAATGAAGGTGGGATGTTAGAAAGCAACAGCTCAAGTTTGAAAAGTGAATGAAAAATGGATAGACTCTGTCTTGAGTACTCTTTCAGTCATGTAAATAAGGAGGTTAGGAAGCTAGAAGAGAAGTAGATATAATAATTAAAAAATATTAGGTGTGTGTGTGTGTGTGGTCATATGAGTATAGGTATGTACAGAGGCCAGAGGAAGTTATCTAGAGCTGGAGCTACAGACAGTTGTAAAGTTATCATGTAAACACTAGAAACCTACCTGGGGTCCTCTGAAAGAGCAGTAGCTGCTCATAACTACTGAGCCGTTTCAGCAGCTCTCCGGGAAGGTTTTCTAGGATGAGAACCCTGGGAGTAAGAATATGGGCAGCAGGGGGAGGGGGGCTGGAGAGATAGCTCTGCGTTAAGAGCACTGACTGCTCTTCTGCAGGAGCAAGTTCCCACATGGCAGCTCACAACTGTCTTTAACTCCAAGGTCTGACACCTTCACACAGACATACATACAGGGAAAACACCAATGTACAAAAAATAAAAACATATTTTTTAAATGAAAATTAAAAGTATGCACAGAGGAAACAGAAGAAGTAAAAGGGAAACCAAGGATTCAACAAGGTTACTCAACCTCAGCACTGCTGGCATTAAAGGTAAGGAAATTCTGTTATGGGCAGAGAGTTAGTACATCCTAGGATGCTTGCCACAAGATGTCCTGAGAGCAAGAAACTGTTCCTTTCCATTGAGAACTCTCTGAGAACAAGATAGGGAGAAAGAGGGAATAGGCAATGGAAAAAGACTATTCAAATAGCTGTAGTGAAGCTGAGGCTCCCGCTAAGGGCCTAGTCTCAAAGAGCATTCAAGCACCAAGCAGTATGTCATCTGGGAAAGATGAGAAGAAAAGGTCTAAGGCTAGAAGTTGATTTGTTAGCAGATGGTTTGAGGAGCTGAAGAAAATCAGAACACTGAAGTCTCTCAGTGGAGAGAAGGCAGGGTTACTACTAACTCATGAATGGTAATGACTTCACAGCAAGAATAAAACTAAAGGGTAGGATTTGTAACAACCAATGGGAAATCAACCACTAGTGTTTGAATGTCCACTCCAGAATTCATGTCAATATGTAATTGGCATTATAGCAAGATTAATAGGTGGGGTCTTGCTGAGTATGTTAGCCTGTGCCTTTCTTCCCAACATTATAGAGACAGGGGCCAGTGGACCTCTGTAAGTTCAAGTCTAGCCTGGTTTACATATTAAGTTCTAAGACAACCAGACCTACCATAGATTCTTTTTTAAAAACTAATGTGAGGACTTTAAGAACTGATTAGGTTATGAGGACTCTCCTACAAGAATGAATTGATATCATTATTAAGCGAGTACTTACTGATAAAAGGATGAGTTTGACCCAATTTTCTGTCTCAATATTCTGTTTATTTGCCTTTCTGCCACAGGCTCACATCACATTAATGATCTCAACACACACTGGGACCATGTTTTTAGACTTTTCAGCCTAGCCAAGCTCCAGGCCAAGGAGAAATCTATCTTGGAGGTGAAAACACTGTGTCTGGGAGAGGGAGGGGTGATAAAAGGGTAAAAACTCTTGCCACAAAACCTGACAATCTGAGTTTAACACCCCAGAACACACATAAAGATAGATGGTGAAAACTTACCCCATAAAGCTCCACGTGTGTACAGGATGGCGTGTACTTGCACACACAAGTATTTGCACACATGTGTGTGTACACACACACACACACACACACACACACACACACATCCTATATAGCTAAAATAAAAATAAATAGAATTGGTTTTAAAAGTCAGGGTGAACAGGTAATAAGGAAGTGATATCCAACATTGTCCTCTTGCCTCTACACATACCCTTACTGCACTCAAATATACCAGAGCGTCGGGGAGGGAAGGAGGGAGGGAGGGAGGGAGGGAGAGAAACAGAGAGAGACAGACAGAAAGACAAAAAGACAGAGAACAATGAAATTCCAATATCTAAATAATAGTTCCAGAAAGTGAAAATGGGAAAGAAACAATATTTCTAAACACCACAAATACAACTGAGACTATCAGGAGTCCTCAGACTAATGGAATACATAAAATAAATACAAGATAGACAAATAAATCCATGGTTAAAGATAGTACAGAGAGTCAGTGTGTGTGTGTGTGTGTGTGTGTGTGTGTGTGTGTGTCTTTACTCTCAGCAGTCGGGAGATACAAACAGGCAGATCTATGTGAGTGCGAGGCTAGCCTGGTCTCATCTACACACTGAGCTCACAGGGCTCTATTACAGAGACACCCTGTCTCAAAACAAAACAAACACAGGTAGTGCAGAGAAACTGCCAACAAAAATGAAAAAAAAAGGTCTTCAAAGGAGGCCCAAGAGAAAAGATATTGATGCGCCTGCTAGAAACACTACACGTGAACTAACAACAGACTTCTCATTAACAAAACTTGTCAAAATACAAGAGACTGAGAGTATCAATGTGAGGAGGAAAGACCTGTCAACCTGAAGTTCTATGTGCCATTTAGCAATCATTCAAGAGAAACATTAAGTCAGGGCATTTTCAGACACATTAAGAACAGATTTACTACTAATGGACAGTTAGTGAAAGAACTACTTAAGAATACTATTTAGACAGACTCTGAAGTTCTCTGAAGGAGCTGCAGTGCATTAGGAGCTTGCAGATGACTTGACCTTGGTTGAGTAGAACACTGGGATTATGAAGTAATTGGATCTTTCAGGTCAAGAACAAAATTATTTTGGGTTACTAGTTGTCCCTTTTTAATAGCCTGTTCGTGATCTCAAACTTCTTGACTTTTATAGAAAGATCTTGGAATACATCACTAAGCTTACCATGCCTCATCCTCTCAACACTAACGTTGATATTGTAAGAAATACTTTCAAGGTTTACAATTTCCCCCCACTTACCTGGGGACCCCCACCTACATGTTATATAAGTAATCAATTCCTAAGCTCTTTTTCTATGGCTATAAAATCTCATGTAACCTTTCCAAGACAAAAGAGACCATTTAGAGTAACTTGAATTCATATTCTCAGGTCATGGTTCCTCATGTTTGGCTCCTTTCCTTAAAGCAGAGTTGGTATTTATATGTTGACAGAAAGAAACTGAGCCAATGAGGAAGAAAGGATGTGGATGAAGAATGGTGAGTAACAGAATTTGAAGAAAATATTCACTATTTTATAGGCTTAAGGTAGTTTAATTAAAGAAAGGTTAACATACAAGAAACATCACGGAAGAGGCCACCAGGGTTAAGAATAATCATCGTAACCTCTCAGTCTTATTTAGGAGAACAGGAACAATAACTAAATTTAGGTTTAACTATACACATACGTTAAAATCTATGAGTAACCAAATTTCTGACCCAACATAGAGCAAACAGTTGGTTTAAAAAGAGGCGGAGAGACAGGAGACAATCTGGTGCTTACCTGGAATAGACTGTGAGTCAACAGCAAAAAAGGGAGGGTCTGAAACAGGTGGTGAAGTGGCGAGAGCTTGGTGAAAGGGCAGTGTAAAACTTCTGAGGGACTGCAGAGTTTGGGGAGCCCAATCTTCTGCAGGATCTTGACCCTCTAGCCACCAACCCCTGCCCATACCCCATAGGTACTGAGGCAAAGGAAAGAACCTTGAGGGTACCCATTGTGATGCAGTCTTATGATGTAGGCTGTACCACAGCAGTACCAGAGGAGCAAGGCTCCTCCCCATCATTCCCATGTCCAACAGAGAAAGAAAGGCAGTTATTTCCTCTATCCACTTCTATCCTTAAGACCTGGGTTAACACTCCATGGAAGGGGGTAGGAGGAAGCTGTATCTTTCTTCTGAGAGTGGGTCGGTATTTCACAAAGAGGCCAATAGAACAGTCAGAGGGGCAAGACCCTGGGACTTCAACCTAAATTCAAGGTTTAATCAGAAAAACAGAGGCTGTATTTTAACAAGCTAAAGAACTTTTAGGAAAGGTAAAGAAAAAGTCAACAGAAAAAAAGAAAGAAAATAAGAGCCCATAAAAAAAGAAATTTGCCAAGATATAAATCAAAATTTTGAATGGAACAAATACTAACTCCCACATAATGCAGAGGACCACTAAGAGAATTTGAAGCCTAAGGTACTCTGAGAGAAACCTCAATATGGGGTGTATGTGTGGAAACAGCTCAACTATTAACTGGATTAACTCAAATCACAACATAAAAGGCCTAGCAGAAAGAAAAACATGTCCATGCAAAACAAAAGTTACGTACAAGATCCATCTCTAACACTTTACTAAGTCAGGCTTACAACAATTACAAGGAAGTTAAACCATAAGACAAAAGAAAACACAAAGAAACAAATGCTCATTCTCAATTGAGGAATATGGAATGGCTGGGAAACATCTAAGGAAGTGCTCAACATCCTTAGCCATCAGGGAAATGCAAATCAAAACAACCCTGAGATTCCACCTCACACCAGTCAGATTGGCCAAGATCCAAATCTCAGATGACAGCAGATGCTGGCAAGGTTGTGGAGAAAGAGGAACACTTCTACACTGTTGGTGGGGTTGTAAACTGATACAACCACTCTGGAAATCAGTCTGGCGATTCCTCAGAAAATTGGACATAGTACTACCTGAAGATCCAGTTATTCCACTTCTGGGCATATAACCCAGAGACACTTTAATATACAACAATGACATATGCACCACAATGTTCATAGCAGCTCTATTTATAATAGCCAGAAGCTGGAAAGAACCCAGATGTCCTTCAGTAGATGAATGGATACAAAAATTGTGGTACATTTACACAATGGAATACTACTCAGCCATCAGAAACAATGACTTAACCAAATTCTTAAGAAAATGGCTGCATCTAGAGAATATCATCCTGTGTGAGATAACCCAGTCACAAAAGAACAGACATAATATGCAGTCACTGATAGCGAGATACTAACCCCAGAGGCTCGGACTGCCCCAGAAACAACTCGCAGACTGTGTGAAGTTCAAGAAAAAAAGAAAACAAAACAAAAAAAAAAAAGTCATGCTCAATCCTTACACACCAAGAACACGTTGACTAATTCCGGGTTACACCCTGTTTTACATGTACTTTTTGCTCATAAGATCTTAATGCAGAGTATCAAACCTTAAAAAAAAATAAAATAAAATATATTCATTTTGTGTGTATCAAATTTTACATAGTTCTATTCCATAGTCTTTAATAATAAGCTATATTTTAGATTTTATTATTTTATACAGCATTCTATGCTTGTAATAAATGATGGTGTCTTAAAAAAAAAAGAAACAAATGCTCAAAACAAACAAAAACAAAAGAGTCAGACACAAAGAGATACTAGAATAGTTTAAATACTGTTAAGCAGTATTTTGGTGACTCTGACCCCAAAAAAGAACATCTTGAAAAATCAGATGGGTGATTCCAGCAAAGTGTAAACTGTAAAGATGAATCAAATCAAACTGCCACCAATGGAATGTTACCATTTAAGAGAGATGGCCACTTCAACAGGTTCCCAAGCAGATGCAATTCAGCAAGGAAAACAATTAGTGACCTTGCAAGTGGATGGATAACACTGTGTGTGTGTGTGTGTGTGTGTGTGTGTGTGTGTGTGTGTGTGTGTGTGTGTGTGTGTGTGGAGGGGGCTAACAGGAAAGAGCTGAAGGGCAGTATCAACAGTCCTGATATAATACAATTAGACTCATAGAAATAAAAGAGAATAGGACTAAAGAACCTAAAGAAATAATGGCTAAAACTATCCCCCAGTTGATAAGAAGACATCTAACCACAAATGCTAGATAATTCAAGAAAATGAAGATAAACCACAAAAAAGTAATCTTCTAATTTGTTACCATCATTGCTTGGTAACACTAAAGACTAAATTTCCAAAGCACTGCCATTGCCACTCCTTCAAAACCTGTCTCTGGAGAGATGACAGCTCAGTAATTATAAGAACACTTACTGCTTTGGCAAACCACCTGGGTTGGGTTCCCAGGACAGACATGACAGTTCACAATGGCCAACAATTCTAGTCCCAAGGGATCTGACATACTCTGCTGACCTCCACTGGCTCCTGCATGCACGCTATACACATAAACTCACATGAGCACACATGCATACACATAATTTTTTAAATCAGTATTTTTTAAAATAGCAAACCCCTCTATCAACATGACTGACAGTTATTAATTCAGTATGATCACCATCATACAATGCTCACTCTGTGTCTGAGTCTCTATTGTGCAACATACTTGTCAAACTTACGTCACAACCCTGTACCTCAGTAAGAGAGGCTGGGGGTACACATTTTCCAGTACAGTAGAAGCCATAAATTAATTCAAAGTTAGAAAGGATGTTTAAAACTATTAGACAATCCAAAAATTAGAAGCCATCCATCTAATTTATATCATGGCAAATTAATTCTTTGGTTAACTTATTGCATTCCTAGAAGGGTTTTGTGTGACAGTATTTATTTTGCCCCAGTGTAGTAACATGTTTAAAGCTAGTTGCCAACCTAAAAGACCTAAGTAGTAGCCTCGGGGTGTGTGAAGGCACATGATAAAATAAGCAACATGTTTCAAAATGACAATTTTGCTTGATAGCAGAAAAGGAAGAAGGGGAAGGTAAAGGATGATAAAGGCAGAGGAAGGAGGGAAGGAGAGGAGAGATGAAGTCAGAGAGAGAGTATTATAAGCAAGGACTCTGAAATTACATTAACTAGTAGAATAAATCATGAAAAAAAACTATTTCAGCTTTGGCCTTCTCATCTATTATATTATTTGTTAACTGTGTAAAGGGTTCTTTTTTAATGTATAAAATTATTTATTGTATTACATCAATACATTTTATTTAAGGGATTTGATTCCTTTGCTTTCTATCCAGGTCATCTGAGAATACTATATTTTTTTATATTCACTTTACATCCAGATCACTGTCCTGCCTCCTGGTATCCCCCTCCAACAGTACCTCCCCCCATGTTCAATCAGCCACTGTACTATTAACTCTGGCAGAAAGGTTTGTAGCTCCCCATAGGAAGCCATCAGCATCTATTCATGAACCAATGTGGGGCCAAGAATAGCGTATTTCTGCAGGCTGAACTGAAAGGGAAATTCACTAGATAGTTACCTAATATAGAGAAACACCCAACAAGAAGGTACTGGCATGAGACTCTCATTTTTGCGTGTGTGGCAGAAAAGGGACACCTTTCACAGGAGAAATGTCTACTAAGCAATTCCTATGTGCCACATGTTGAGCTTACACCATGCCATCACAGAGTTTACAGCTCAAAACAAATACCATGGACATGTCCATTTTCCTAAGACCCATCACTATTTAAACCACTAGTTTTGATAGTCATACACTCTTATGATCCATAATGAAAGAAAACCAAAATTCTGGGACAATGTGAGGCACACAATACGTGAATCCATATCTTTGTCTTTGTTATTTTTACAATTCTCCTAGGTTTAAATGCCTATTTATAGACCCATGTCTTGAATATGCTTTCCTAAGGCCCATTCTGTTTACCTGACATTTCTAGGCATCTCTTAAGATTCTTTTCACCCACTCTCAAACCACTCTTTGCCCTTTATTTTGCCTTAAGTCTGCCTTGGCCACTTGTACCTTGCATTTCCATTTGAATGTGCTATTACCCAGTACTTTAGTCCTGCATTTGGCCTCTTCTGCTGGCTTACAGAACATCACCATTGCTTATACTGATGTCAACATTCTCACAGTTGCCTGAAAAATAACAATGACACCCAACTACTCAAACTGTTACCCTAGCACAGCCAAAACCGTGTCAATTTCCTTTACCAACACTGCATGCATAGAGACAGATTTCAAAACATACCTCTAAATCAAGGGCAATAACTCTGGAGACCAGAGAAACCAGTAGGACAAAAACATTGGCTTCAGGCTCTTAATTTGGAAAAGAGGCAATTATTTTCAAGTACATACCCTGGCCTGGACAAAACTGAAAAAAAGATATTACATAAACCATTCTCCAACTCTTAACCACCAAGAAAGGGAGCAAGGGAAGGCCACCAATCAAGGGGGAGGGAGGGAGGGAGGAAGGGAGGGCAGGCAAACTGCACAGGTACAAGGCAGTTCAGTAAAGCCCAAGAACTGATACTGAAAGTAAGCTAAGTTAAAGGCTGCATGAAACGACAGGTTGCACAGGAAATCAAGGAAGAAGAAGGGGATGGTGCTGTGGTTATCCTTTCCACATGTAGAGGGGGCAAAAGTAATATTCAATACAGGTAGGAGCTAGCAATTTTAAACCAGTGAAGACTTGAACCTCATGCACTCAATAAGGCAAACAAAATTTTTCATGGTGTGTGGCATGGCAGCACAAACCTCTAATTCAAAATCACCCTTTACTAAAATCAAAGGTACTTGAGACTTGGTCTAAAAAATAGCTCCTAAACATGTTAGAATGCCTACTGTAGGAGAATGAAATAATCTGGATATTCAAAACAGGCGCCTCTGCAGAGCATGAACACACATAAATTAATCTGAACACAAAAAGTCTGACACATGAGCTGGATGGCTAAGTGGGTTAAGAGCATAATGCCTATGTTCAGATACCCAGCACTTGTGTGAAAAAGTCAGGTGTGTGTGGCCCTTCATGTCCCTAACTTCCTTGTTGCCTGGGACCTGGGATCAGACAAGAGGATTGGTTTAAGGGTACTACTGGCCAGCCACACAAGGTTAAGGTAGAGAGTGACAGAGACATGTCCAGACATTCTCCTCTGGTTTATATCATATAGTAACACGTGTGTACACACTGAGAAAGTAAAGAAGAATAAAGGTCTGACACAGAATACTTTACTATAAAAGACAAGGTCACAAAAAATATGAGATTTGAAATGGTACGCTTCCTGAAGTCTGATGCCCCTAAGCAACATTAGCAAAATTACCTAAAGACACTCTTTAAGTACACAAAAAAGACTAGAAATCAGGAAAGAATGTGCATACATGTCAAGAAACATTAAACCAGATCCAAAATGTATTTGGAGAGACAAATGAATAATTCAAACATAATGTTGATATTTAATAAAATGATTTATCAAGACATTAAATAACCTCAGGAGATAAATGGGTTGAGGGAGAACCAGCAGAGTTTTAAGTTTAAATAAGGAAGAGAAAAGTGAACCCATTAGAAAAATATTTTAATTCAGTTATAAATAGAAATGACATTCCTATATAAGGTTAACAGCACGGTGAAAGAAAAAGGAATCTTAGGAAAAGTAAAGGTAGTTTCTAGAAAAACAATGAAAAGAGTACCAGAGATGACAATCAACCCAGGAAGCAGCTGCAAACATTTTATGAGATGAGAGAATATTTTACCTTGCAGAGATTATGACCTTTTGGACAAACTATCAAGATTCTACTAGGCTGAAATTCTTGGCTTGAGTGCAGCCCTGCATTTCACTGCACACTCCTGCTTAAAGACTCCAACAGTTCCCCAGGAGACAGGAAAAACCCAGTGGGGCTACTGGGCTAACTACTGACCGCTGCCTTTTTTGTCTCTCCTCCTTTATAGACATTTTAGAATTCTTCCTTCTTAAAATTATTTGTAATTAGCACACAAGGGGGCTGAAGAGATGGCACAACAATTAAGGGCACTTGTTGATCTTGCAGAGGACCAGGATTTCATTACTAGTACCAACATGGTGGCTCAAAACCATCTGTAACTCCAGTTCCAGGGGATCTGACACCCTCTTCTGACATCTGCTGGCAGCAGGCAGACATTCAGTGGGTATATATACATACATACAAGCAAAAACAAGCATACATATAAAATAAATCCAACAGCATGCAAATAAAAATAGTATAAAAGGGCATTAGGTAGCACTATGGCATATTCCTAATTTTATTTTTAATTATACACAAACAGGTATGTGCACATGAGTGCCCAGGATTCCAGAAGAGCGGATGGGATTTCCCTGGAGCTAGATTTACAGGATGTTGTGAACCACCTCACATGGATGTTGGGAACTGGACTTGAGCAGTGCCCTCTTAACCACTGAACCATCTTTCCCGCCCCTCATTTTATGGCATTCTCAAAGCAATGTGTCTTTTTAAGTATATTATCTTCTCCCTTTATCTTCCCTCCTCCCCTCACCCTCTTTCTACATTTCAGCACCTCTTTTTATCTCCAGGTCTCCTTTCTAGTTTTATCCATTTCACTATTACACACACACACACACACACACACACACACACACACACACAAACATTCACAATTTAGGATTCAAAGGTCTTGTCTCTCACAAGCCTCTAACTCACATCTTGCCTCAGGGCATTTGCACCCACTCTTTTGGAAAACTTATTTCAAAATAAAACAACCCTTCTTATCCTTAAAGTTCACTGAAAAGTTACCTCAAGGTGGCCTTCCGATCAACCCTCAGGACAGATTAGCTATGTGATTTGTTCCCACGGGTGACTTCCTCCCTCCCCTGTCTCCATCTTAATAGTAAACTCTTAATTAGAGAGCAGGGCCACAGTAGTTACTCATTAAGTATTTGTTAAATGAAGTAAAAACAGATCTCAGGATGTAAGATAGGTTGTACTATAAAGAACTGATAGAGTGTGAAAATCCAATTTGCACAAAATTAACATTTCTTTATGTCAATCTTTTTTTTTTCTTTTTTTCCTCTCAATTTATTGTGGTTCTTTCATTTTTTAATTAATTTTAATTGGGTATTCTGCTATTTACATTTCAAATGTTATCCCCTTTCCCCCAATTCTCCTCCCCCTCCCTCTCCTCTTGCTTCCAAAAGGGTACTCCCTCTCCCAACCACCCTCTCCACCTCAGTATTTTGGCATTCTCCTACACTGGAAAAATGCACCTTCACTGCACTAAAGGTCTCTTCTATTGATGCCAGACACTGCTATCCTCTGCTACATAAGCAACTGGAGCCATGGGTCTCTCCAGTTCCTTCAGTCCTTTCTTTATCACCTTCATTAGGATCGCCATGTTCAGTCCGATGGTTAGCTGCAAGCATCCTCATCTGTATCTGTATGACTCTGGCAGAGCCTCTAATGAGGCATCCGTACCTGACTCCAGTCAGTAAGCACTTCTTGGCATCAGCAATAGTGTTTGGGTTTGGTGACGGCATATGGGATAGATCCCCCAGGTGAGGATCATCCTCTGAATGATCTTTTCTTCAATCCCTGCTACTATATTTGACTTTGTATTTTCTCCTGTGAATATTTTGTTCTCCCTTCTATGAAGGACTGAGGCTGCCACATTCTGGGCCCCCTTCTTTTTGAGCTTCATAAGATCTGTGAATAGTTTCTTGGGTATTCCAAGTGTTTGGGCTAGTATCTGTTTATCAGTGAGTGTATACCATGTGTGTTCTTTTGTGACTAGGTTACCACAATCAGAATGATATTCTCTAGATACATCCATTTTCCTAGGAATTTCATAAAGTCATCATTTCTAATAGCTGAGTAGTAGTTCATTGTGTAAATGTACCACAATTTCTGTATCCATTCCTTTATTGAAGGACATCTGGGTTCTTTCCAGTTTCTGGCTATAATAAATAAGGCTGCTATGAACACGGCAGAGCATGTGTCCCTATTGTATCTTGGAGCATCTTTGGGGTATATGCACGGAAGTGGAATAACTGGGTCTTCAGGTAGTACTATGTCCAATTTTCTGGGGAACCACCAGACTGATTTCCAGAGTGGTTGTACCAGCTTACAACCCCACCAACAGTGGAGGAGTGTTCCTCTTTTTCCACATCCTCACCAGCATCACCTGATGTCACCTGAGTTTTTTGATCTTGGCCATTCTGACTGGTGTGAGGTGGAATCTCAGGGTTGTTTTGATTTACATTTCCCTGATGACTAGGGATATTGAGTATTTCTTTAGATGCTTCTCAGCCATTTGCTATTCCTTCTTTGTTTAGCTCTGTACCCCATTTTTAATAGGATTGTTTGATTCTCTAGAGTCTAACTCTTGAGTTCTTTTTGTATACATTTGATATTAGCGCTCTATCAGATAAAAGATTGGTAAAGAACCTTTCCCAAACTGTTGGCTGCCGTTGTATGTCAATCAATTTCAATAAGCATGATTAAGAACAGCCTTTTCAGTTCCCATTCCCTTGAGAAGCCCATGCCTTTGCTCAGCCATATGTTAATTTTTCTATTAATCTTTCGATTAACCACATACATGTCTATTAACCACTTGCCTAAACACCTTCCACCCACCACCGCAACCACAATCATCATAACTACCACCACACTTAAATCTGTTTAAAAATACATTTGGGGACTGGAGAACAGCTCAGCAGTTAAGAGCACTAGATACTTCCAGAGGACCTGGGTATAAATCCCAGCACCCACATGACAGATTGTAACCTTCTGAAACTCGAGTTTCAGGGCACCTGCTATCCTTTTCTGGTCTCCACAAATATACATGCAGTGCATAGACATACCCGTAAATAAAACAACCATACACATAAAAAGAAATCCCTTTTAACAAACCCCAACTCTACTTCAAAAGAAGAATTTAAAAAATGTGTGTATGTATTGTGGAACTTGAAATCTGAATTTGTCAATTTTTTTATTTGACATATCTTCCTATATGTTTAATATGAAACTTAATCTCATTTTGCCAAGAACCTACTCTTTAGACGTAATAAAAAGTTCTGTAACTGCAACTTACTGAAAATAATTTAAGTCAATCTTTTTAAAAATGTGCCAATGAGATAATTCAGCAGGTAAAAGTGCTTTTGGCCAAGTCTGACAACCTAAGTTCGATCCCAGAAACCCACACAGTAGAAAGAACCAACCCCTGAAAACTTTCCTTTGACCTGTGCTCACTCCATGTACATAAATATATATAGGCACACACAATATTTATAAATATGAATGTACATAAATAAATAAGGGCTGAAAAGGCAGCTTAGTTTAAGAGAGAGTACACACTTATACAGAACATGGGTTCAATTCCCTGAACCTACATTCTAGCTCTGAGGAATTGAATTCCTCTGGCTTTCTTGGGCATCTATACTCATGTACTGACATACATACATACATACATACATACATACATACATATATACATACATACACACATACACTACTAAAAAGTAAAACATAAATTTTAAAAATTATCTTTTAAAAGATCCATGTTTTATTAGCTCCCAGAAACCTTTTTTTCTTGCTATCCAAAAACACTATCCAAAGTTAAGAATATCTGATACTCTTACAGAAGACCTAGGTTCCTTTTCCACCACCTACATAGAGCAACTCACAGCCACTTGCAACTCTAGTTCTAGGGGATCTGATGCCCTCTTCTGGATTCTGCAGCCACTGTACAAATAGGGTACACTCAAGAACCCACATACACACAAATAAAACAAACAAGTTATTTCCAGATGTTACTATTTGATATTAGGCCCCTCTCTTATAAATGATATAAAAATAACAAAAAGAAATATTCATAACTGTTCAAGTTTAGAACCTATTTTAAACAGTTATGACTAAATTGACAATAATCTATTAATATCAGACCAGCATTATTTGTCTAATCTGCTATTACAAATCCAGATTCAATCTACCATACAGAGTTAATGATTTACTTGCCTAGTACTTTTAAGGGTCACTTTCCCACAAGAATTGTTTGTCTAAAATTTAGGCACAGTTTCCAATCACTTCCAACCAACCCTTATTATGTGTACCCAAAAGGTAACATGCAAGCTATCCTATAAGCACTCTCTACCTACATCATCAACACACTAGTCAAAGACCAAGATAATACTGTAGAAGTTAACCATGCTATACAATTTTGCTTTGCTCTCCAGTCAACATAAATGATAACTAAGAATAAAAATGATACAAGTAGGAAAACCATGTCTAAATACCACCACCATCCAGTCTGAAGCAACACAGCAAATAGAAAATATTTGAGTATCTGAATGCAATGAAGGCTGTTCTATAACATGCACAGCAGAGATGATCTAAGACAATCAGAGCCCAAAAGAGAGATCAAATAGTAAAGAGCACATTGGCAGTGGCTCAGTATGAAAAAAAACAATTATTCTGCCCTTACTCTTATATCTGAAAGTGAGTTTTCCTTATACAATAGTTTATGCTTTTCCCCTCAATTCCTTTTCTATGTGTTTCTAATATATCTCTAAGAACAATATTATTTTATTTGCTAGCTTTACAAAAAGGTGGAACCAGGATTGGGAATGTGACTCATTTGGTAGAATACTTGCCTGGCTTGTTTAAGGCCCTGGATTTGATCCCCAACCGCATATAAATAGGATAGTGCACATCTGTAATCCCAACAGGGAGAAATGGACTTAAAAGCCAGCTTTGGCTACATAGAAGTTTATGATCAGCGTGGGCTACATACATAATGAATTAAATCAAATATCCAAACAATGAATTAAATCAAATAAAACCACAAATACAAGGTAACGTGTGCCATTTGTGTATGATTCTTCATATTCTACTAAGAATTATGCTTAGGTTAAAAACTTGAAACCAGTCTGAAAGGTGGCTCAGTAAGAAAGGTATTTGCCACTAAGCTTAAGGAGTTTAATCTTCAAGTCCCACATCATGGAAGGAGAGAACTGATACTCCCAGACCTTCACATGCATGTTCACATACTCATATACATACAGAAACAGAGACAAACACACACATACACACCTCAAATAAATAAATAAAAATGAAACACAAAAATTATGACATGTGTAAGAAATAATACTTTAAATACATCTTTTAAGATATTGCTGGTGTCTGGTGACTTCTTGGCCTAGTTGAAGCAGATAAACAGGGTTTCAAAAACTATGTTTCAAGGAGAATTTTTTTTAGAATGATTGGAATATTCTGAAAATTCATAGTAGTGGCTATACATCTCCATAAATTTATTAAAGAATGATTAATATACTTTTTTAAATAAAAGATACTTTTGCTGGGGGTGGCAGTGCACACCTTTAATCCCAGGACTAAAGGGGCAGAGGTAGGTGGACCTTTGTGAGTTAAAGGCCAGCCTGGTCTACACAGTGAGTTTCAGGCAAGCCAGGGCTACACATTGAGATTGTTATTCAAAACAAGTGTTAAAACTGTATTTTGGAAATCTGTACTTTGTACAGAAAACATATATTTTCAAGGCTCCATCTATCCCCACCAGCTCTCTGATCTGGCCAAAAAGATTTGTGGCCCTGAGGCTCTATAATATCCATTACTAAATGACAAAAACGATTTTTATCAACTAAAAAACAAAGATGGTTTGTTCTTTTGTTCTTCTCTTCTGTCCTGTTCTTTCAAGCTAATCTTTAACAGTTTGGCTGTCTTGCTTTAAAAATAATAGGGCTAGCCAACATGGCTCAGCCTGTAAAGATACTGGCTCCCAAGCCTTATCACCTGAGTTCAATCTCTGAGCCCCATACGGTGGAGGGAGAGATCAGA
Organism: Micromys minutus; assembly: GCF_963924665.1. Classification (NCBI taxonomy): domain Eukaryota; kingdom Metazoa; phylum Chordata; class Mammalia; order Rodentia; family Muridae; genus Micromys; species Micromys minutus. The sequence continues at coordinate 29,099,965 of NC_137970.1, read as the reverse complement.
CTCCTGCAGAGTTATACTCTGACCTCGACACAAGTACCATGGAATGTTGATGACCAGCCACACCTACACACAAAATAAACAAATGTAATAAAAATGTAAAGAGGAATCATTATTTTCTCCTCCTCCCTCTCCGCCTCCTCACCACTACTACCACCACCACAACCACCACAAAGTATTAAGAAGAAAACTACCTTTTAAAAAAAGATAGCATCTTAGAGCTGGCTTTAAACTCACATCAGAGCCAAGAATGAGCTTGATTATCTAATCTTCCTTTTTCCCAAGTGCTAAGATTACAGGCATGTGTCACCACACACAGTTTATGAAGGGCCAGAACTTGGGGCTTCCTGAATGCTAGAGATTACAGACCTATCTACTACCTCCTGTTTTTGTGGCACTAAGGATTCAACCCCAGGGCTTTGTGAAAGTTAGACAAGCACTCCACTGAAAGGCCTACAACTCAGCCCCAACTCAGCCCCACAATTCTTCTTTGAACAGAAAATATTTCATTAAAGTTCAATCTCTATGTATTAAGATACAAGAATGAGGAGGGCCCAGAGAAATGGCTCAGTGGTTGGGAGGGCTTGCTGCTCTGTTCTTCCAGAAGGCCAGAGTCCAATTCTCAGTACCATATCAGGCAGTTCAAAACGTTCTACAACTTCAGCTCCAAAGAATCTAGACACCTTCTTCTGGCCTCTTAGATATCCACATGCACATACACATAAACAAACAAACAAAGGAAAGAAAGAAACAAGAATAATGTACCTCTTTAAACTTTACCTCTCAATTTTGTTTTACTTAAGTCTTTATAATTACTGAAAAGATATCCATCTGCAAATTATAGTATCTGCCACTTCAAGAGTATTATCTAGCCAGGCCTGGAAGTTCAGGCCTGTAAATTGCAGCTATGGGTGGAATTCTTCATCAAGACAGGAAAAGACTGTTCAAGTCTTGTCTGGGGTTGAAAAGGTGAGTTCAAGCCTTCCTGGTAACCCAGTGAGGAGAGCCTTTACTGGGGAAGAAAAGTGAGACTCAGATAATACTATTAGGAATATAGCTAATAGTAGAAGACTTGCCTAGAATGTGCAATACACATAGCAACACACACTTACAAAGACAAAAGTGAATTCAAAAGATACCTTCATAATCTTTACTACTATAGTAAATCCAATCAGCCAGTATAAGGTTAATGAATATGCAGAAACATGAAACACCAAGTGTTTAACTAAAAACAATTATCTCATTTTGAACATACATGATTATATGTACAATTTTCATTTATGAAGAACTCAAACAAATGAAGCTGTACTTGCAAAACGTCTATACTTCTGGTTGTCATAACCAGCAGTCTTGATGGATCTAGTCCAGTCTACCATGTCACAAAAGTCCAGGAAGCCTTGCCAATAAGGTCCATCAACCTAGGAAGCAAATTTATACCTCCAGGACTCCCCAGGGATAATGTAGAGAGTGAATTCAAAACAGGCTTTAGGAACCACACTCTTTAAAAAGAAGCAGAAAGCTGGGCTTGGAAAAGCACAATTTCAAGTCAGACTGGTTTGTATGGCAATTTTGCCTCTTCTGTTGACTAGCTAGCTAATATGTGCAAATTACTTCTGAGCCCATCTGACATGTATATGAGAAATAAGGAATACATCTACCTTGGAAAAGGCTGTGAACACACATGCATGCACATGAATAAATAATTTGCCACAGGATCTGGCATTCAGTAATGGATGTAGCATTATGAAAATTACAGAGCAAGCTATACAAAAGAGAGGCTGTACCCAAAACGTGACTCTGATGAGAACTAACCCCAAAACAAATGTCTTTAAGTAAAAAGGCGTAATTCGAAGCACTGACAACAAATTTCCAAGAGCCTGGTCATTTTAACCCAATAAATAATTTTCTGTTAATTCCTAAATCTGAAATGTTTAAATGTTAAAATATTTCCATAGGTAGAAAGTCCTCCATCTAAGTTTTCATATCCACTGATGGAATTGCTTCCCAAATGTCTATCTCCATATGAAGAAGTGTATAAACTCAAATGAGAAATGAGACCCGATCTTTGAATAATTCACTAATGCATGCACTGCCCCATATAAAGAAAAATTTCTTAAAAAAAAAAAAGATCAAAATAGTAAATCTAGATCAAACATAGTAGCTCATTCTGCTACTTCCCAGCACCTGGGAAGCTGAGGCTGAAGGATTACCACAAGTTCCAGGCTACCTTGGGATACATTGTTAGTTCCAAGAAGGACTGAATTAAAAATGAGACCCTATTTCAAAATAAACAAATAAATAAATAAATAAATAAATAAATAAATAAATAAAATAAAAACCCAAATGCTAAAATTGTGAATTATTATAAAATGATAAAACAAAAAGGAAAGATTTTAAGATCGAAAGCAAAGTGGATCTTCATTTAGAGAGCTTCACTGCAGACTACCATTCCACTCGCCTCTGGTGCTAGGGAGCCAATTCAAGGCCACATACAAAGCCTCTTGAGTTACAGCTCCAGTTCTAAATGTCTTGATTTTGCATTATTTTCTTAAGTTGAAATATGTGGTCCACCTGACACAATTACCAGATGGTGGACAACCTTTGACATTTTATTGTCTCCTCTGTCAAGGATTTGATGTTGCCAAAAATAAAACTTTAAAATCTAAAATTATCTGATTCTGAGTGAACAGTCCTTTCTAATCAGAAAACAGCTAAATATTTCAAATCGTGCCAGTTTTGTACTAAAGGGTTATATAAAAGATCTCCCTCCTATTTCCTATCTGTGCAAGTGGATGGCTCTGTTCATTTTAAACAACTCATGTTATTATCTGACATCAACTTGTTATACTAGAGTATCATATTTGAACAACCAAACATTAAAATCCTGTTAAAATAAAAGAAATAAACACCAATGCGGTCAAAATGGAAGAAGAAAAAGGGTGAAAATGTTAACAGATAAGAAAATATCCCCCAGCTCACTTCTTTCCAAATTTCCTACAAGCTTATTTTTCAGCTATAGATCACCATTCTATTATAAAGTAAACTGAAATGTAAATCACCCTGAAAAGCTAACTTCCTGCAAGAAGAGCTGCTGTCATGTTCAACAATGCAGCTGTTGCCTGGGAATCTCTCATAGATTCTTAGCCACTGTGGAGAAACAGGTTGGGGGAAATGCATACTTAGAAGAATTTCTCCACCTCTGTATTGAAGGTTTGGAGTGTAAGAATACTACACCTTCAAAACAGAAAATGCCATGTAATGTCTGGTTCTTCTCAAATGTAGACTATCTGGAACAGAATACATTTAATTCACAATTTCATAATCAGTCAATCAGTCAATCTTCTATTACTCATTTATGAGATGGCCCTGCAATCAATTTCTCTCAATGGAAACCCCCCCCCCAAAAAAAAGAAAAAAGAAAAAAACCTCAGGGAGCACACACACTAGCTGCATCTCTCTGATTTAAGTAACTCCAAGAATATACAATGGTAGATTTAGTTAGAACCCTTGCATAAACAACAAAATCAAAATCCTGACTGGGGTGCTTAAGAAGTCCCTAAGTCATTAATATAAGACTAAGTAAGCACTGATAAAAGTAATGCTCCCAGGGGAAGAAATTTTATTTCTGAATATTTTTCTAATATACTAAGTTATTTTTATTATAAAAAATAGTCTTAGGAGCTATGCTAAACACTCAAAATGAGGACAATAACAAATGAACCACTGCGCTGACTAGGTTAAAAGGCAAGCCAATTCAAAAGATGGGATGCCCTTTCCAAAAGAGAAGCCCTCTTCCTGAGTACTCAGAAATGACGGATTATTAAACACTCTTGGACTGATTAACTTTAGTTAGTATGCCTCCTTTGGAGTTCTATTCTTTAATGCAGCCAAATGGTATTTTTCTCCCTAATTAGGTTCCCCTGTACTTGTGCAAAGCCCAGCCCAACACAATGTTGGCAGCTTTACTTTTACAGCTCCTCTCTTGCTCCTTCTCCCCTCACCTACCCCCCTTACCCCACCCCATCCCACCACCCCAAAAAAGATTTCCTTTCCAAATGTTCTCCTCTCTGCATTTGTCAACAGAAACACCCACTGGTAATACTGCTGCAGGCTTCCTCACTCCCATTCCACCGTCAACGCCAAAAATGCACCAACCTAAAATAGTACTTTTAATAAGGAAAAGGCTTGCTAGGTACTTAAATACCATCGGAAAGATGGAGACCCTTTACGTTTTTATTATTAATGAATCCTAGTTGGGTTGTTAAATGTAAGATCATGCTCCCCCTTTCAACACCAGATATACAGGGATAAGAAAACACACCCTTTTTTCATTTTATGAAAATATTTTAATACACTTAAAGAAATTAAAAACCAATTTACATCTAAATGTTATGCAGTCTGTAATTCCAAAGTGTCTCAGTAAAAATGTCTTTTTCTTTGTAACCCTACAGCAAGAAACAAACAATCTGGAAGTGTTCCAGCAGATGTTACCTAAAACCCTAATCCTATATTCTTTACATATTTATGCCTCCTTTTTTCAGTCAAATGCTCTCACAAATTAATTTGTGTAATCTTTTATACTGCCTACATAACCATTATGTTCAAACAAGCCTAAATCAGATGCGCGGAAAGAAATTATTCTGTGTCAATACTTTCTAAAATCAGCTTAAATTTCAGCCAATTAAAAATAATTGTGTTAACAGAATACTGATCTGCAACTATTTAAATACCACAGCATCCTTCTAGTCTATCTGTAGAGATACTAAGGTCAGGCTTTTCTTATCCAAGCATCTGTGCCATGCCTAACTCAAGTGAATTGAAAAAAACAAAACCCCCAAGAAAGATCTGTTTTTACACTGAAATATGCTCAGGTTATTTTTTACCCCAACGTGGGCACAAAAAAAAAAAAGAAAAGAAAAGAAAAGAAAAGAAAAGAAAAGAAAGAAAGAAAGAAAAAAAAAACGTGTCAGTGCTAGAAGGGACCTGTTCGTTCTGGCAGATGATTCCAAACCCCAGGATTCAATTTCTATGAAGGTCCAAAGGGTAGGAAGGTCTGGGAAGAGGTCAATTTCTGCCTCTCTGCCAGCACGCCAGCCGTGAACTTCACAGTAACGCCAGAAACTTGTCCTGTGGAAGGTGGCAGAAACCTGCGGGGCTGCAGGCAGGGCGCTCGCCCACCCTAGGGGCAGCCAAGGTCAGAAGGACCGGGGTTGCAAGTCGCAGCTGCCGGCGGGTCCCGGGCTCTCTGAGAACTTGGGCGGGGGGGTTCGGGGGCCCTCCTGGGAGCTAGCGGAAAAGGGCTTCCCTCGCCTCAAGCCCGGAGAGCTCTGGCCACGGGGGCGGCGGGGTGGGGACACCGCAGACCTGCAGCAAAGGGGAGCCCTACGGGGTCCGACCTCGACCTACTGCACGTCTAGCACAGTTCCCTCTGTCTCCTGGCACCAAAAATTCCAGCCCCAGCCCTTCCGGGAAGACCCTAGAGACTCGTGGTAGATCGCCAAGGGAGACTCCAGCTTGGGACGCCCTCAACGCGTCTTCCCGTTGTGCAGGGACCGGCGCTGCTACCCCTTCTGTCACCCTCCTAAGTGGACCAACTGCGTTCCCTCTTTAAAGGCAAGCAAGTGGACACACGGCCAACATGAGACGGCCTGCCGGGCGGACGCAACTACTCACCCTGTCGAGTCCCCCACCTCTATCAGGGAAGCCTCCACTCCCGTGGCCGCCGTCACCGCTTTACCTTCCCTAGCGGCAGCGAGGAGTAATCGAAACCTCCGGCCCCGCCCTCTCGCCGGAGCAAACGCGCAGCCTAATTTGATGATTGCACCGCCCCCGTCTGCCCATTTGACCCAATCAGCAAGCTCCTCTCATTCCGCTAGGTCCCGCCTTAGCCCTGCCTACTAATAGGCGCCAATAAAGAGAAAGTGCTCGTGCTTGAGTTCGGGCTCGCGCGCCCCGCCCACGCCGCTCGTTCTCGAGTCCCCAAAAAATCCTAGAACCAAGATTTTTTGTACTAACTCCCTATTACACGAACGCGCTTATGCGCGCTCGCGATGCTCCTCCTGGAGCACCAGGTTTGGTTGCCCTTCCAGGCCCTAGCAACCTGGCCTGCTAGGCTGGGAGGGGCGGGGCTCAAGATGCGAGCTTACGTGGGGAGGGGGAAGTGAGGGAGGAGTAGGATAAGGGGAGGGAGAGATCGTGACTGAGAGAGGGGTGGATGCGGGGTTGAGGGGGGTGAGGAGGCTCGGGAATCCACCTGTCACTGCGGTAGAAAAAAAGGGGGGAATCCTGCCTGCAGCACAGCTATCCTAGCCTCCCTCTCTGGGGATCAGTGCACGGAGTGGGTGGAGGGCGAGGAGCACATTTCAGGCGGGAGTCTGGGCACTGCTTGAAAATAAAGGACGAAGGATAGCTCTTCTCGGTCGTAGGTTTAAAAAAAAATGATATCGAAGTCCATTGCTGCTCCCTAACTGTTGCAGCAGTGCGTGCACGCGCGCGCAAACACATTCATATGCACGCTCATCTCACAGCCTGCAATTCCCTGGGGTGATTTAAGAGCAAAGAACTGTCAGCCTGAGGATTCCTTACACAGCAGCTGGACGCGTGCAAACCGCGGTGGCCGCGGCTGCAGCAGCAAACGCAACTCTACACCGGTCCAATGCTGCTCTGCATTACAGGATTCCCCAGCTGGTAAAGGGGGGGGGGGGCAATGAAGTCATCGCCCCACCAGTAGAAATATAAAGATCATAAGACCCACTGGGAATCAGGTTTCCAATGAGGATGACTAGTGAATAAGATATAGTTCCAGTGCACTTTTTTTTTAACTATGAAAAAAAATAACTTTTATGAAAGGCCTTGCAGACAAATCTATGAAAAACTGCATGATTTCCACCTTTTAAAAAGGCAGAGAGGAAGAAAAGGTTTTTCTGGGTTTTAGGAAGGGACAGAAAATAGGTAGTTTTTTAGATCAAAGATGCCACCAAGTCAAAAATGATTTTTTTTGTAATAGGAAATAGATATCTTGGATAAAATCTATTTCATCTACTCCTGTCTTCAATCTGGTAGCTATACAATAGGTTTGTCTACTTGATACCAAGCCAATAAGATTATTCTTTTTCATAACATGGTGAATATTTCATAAGTAATTGAAGGCACCCACTTTTTCAGGAAGCATATTAGAAAATTTACCAGGTAGGAGCAGGGAATTAACAGTGAGGGAAAATGGAGTCAGGCTTTGCAGAGGCTCCTGCCTCCTCCAGTTGCAAAATCACAGTGCTGTGACCTCATGCTTCGCCCACATGGAGCCAGGATTCCTGGGACAATCACTGCATTATCACCCTGGTAGTGCCTTTTTACTAGAAATTTCAGCAGCATTGCCCTGGTGTCAAAGGAAGGATGGTTTATCTGAACAGACTGAGACAAAGGTAAGGGGTAAAGAACAGCAACAGAATGACCATTGATGTAAGTTCAATGTCGTTTTAAGTAGCGATATTAGGTATTTGCCAATGAACCATACCATGGACAAACATAGCCTTTCACTGAAGGACGTTTGCTTTGATCTAGTTTTCAGCACTGGTTTATTGGAGCCATATCCAATGCAGTTAATTCCTCTTTTGAGAGAAGACTAGCCATTCAAAGAGTTTTAAAGAAATATCATGCTGTCATTTACCTGAGGCCCTTTCTTCTGTTAAAAAAAAAAAGAGCATATGCCTACTCTGCTAACAATTCTAGAGATATTTAGAGCTCACAGAGGAAACACAGGTTGCCTCCATAAATTTGAGTTTTACATAAGCAAATAATAACTTATAATACATGTGTTGTATCCAAATACATCCAGGACAGGGCTAGAAGACTAATTACATCTTTTAAGCACTGTCCAAAGAGGATTTTATGAAATGGCCTTCTGGGCACACTAAATAAATCTGTATTATTTGTAGAAAGGGATACGCATACTGAAAAATTAGTTGCTATTTATGTGAAATTCACATTGAGCTGGGCATCCTCTGCTTTTATTTACTACTTTGCACAACCTGATAGTGCGGTACACATGATCTCTAAGCCTCATATGTCTCAGCACGAGTCTCAGCACTTCCAGATGAAGAACCAGCTTCAGAGCCTTCTCAGCATCTATTTGCTCCCTCTCTCCTAATGGAAACCCCCACTGTTTTCAGATATCCAGGCCCTTCACATATCAAGAGGCTGAGTCTAAATTAGTCTCAGTCAATTGTATGGAGCTTGATTAGACTAAAAGAAAGAAGCTTAGCATCCCATGGTTTAAAAAAAAAAACCAAATATTTGCCCTCCTCACTACCTTCTGGATGAACAAGGAAGTTAAATACCCCAAATGTCACAGGCAGCCACTTTGTAACTGAGAAGAAAGCCAGCCTTAAGTCAACGACTACCTACTAACTAGTTTTTAAAAGACAGAAAAATAAAAATAAATAGTGGGCTCTTGACAACCATCTGAATCATAAATTCATGATACAACCTGAGCCCTTGGCAAGTCAGAAGAATCAACCAGATGAATGAATTGGTAGCACTTGTAGGCAGACAGGAGCATCGGTAATTGTTTTGCCCTGTTCAGAGCTCAAATCGAGGCAAATCTGACATGACTTCATTCAAAGTTTATGACACATGAAAACCAACACTAAAAAGAGAAAGAAAGAAACAATTGGAATGTGGTAGCTCAGCTTTGCCCTTGAAAGGCAGAAGCAGGAAGATGACAGCAATTTCAGGGTCACTCACTTCAGGCACTGAGTTTAGCCACAAATAGTGTTGAAGGAACACAAGTGTTTTCCTTAACACTCTGATGTTCTTTTTAAACTGTGGTCACAGCTCCAAGAAATAAAAAAAAAAGCCAGCAAGTGACTTTCCTCTGAGAAGCCCAAGTTCATGATTCAAGGTATGCCTTATTCTGTCTTTCTATTAAAGTCTGTGTTTAAATCCATCTTTCAAATGTCCTTCAGAGGCTGAGAAGTTGCCTCAGTAGGGAAAGTGCTTGCTGCTCAACCGTGAGGGTGTGAGGGTCTGAGTTCATTTCCAGGGACTACATGAAAAGCCAAGCCTGGTGACAAAGATTTGCTTGAGGGTTTGTAAACCAAAGATGGGGAAGCAGAGATACCTGTATCCCTGGGCTCATTGACTAGCCAGCCTGGCCTAATTAGCAAGTTCCAGGCTCAAAAAAATAAGTCCATATCTCCTGATTAACAATACCTCTGGCCTCTACATCTGTGAGCACATATATGTACCTACACTTTCATCTGTGCATAGGCAAGCATGCACACACACTCACACTCCAAAAAAAAAAGAATCTCCTTTTAATAAACTCAAACTCTGTTTCAAAAACAAAACAGGCGAGGATGCCTTTAATCACAGAAATTGAGTGGCAGAGGCAGGCAGATCTTTAGGCTTTTGAAGAGACCAAAAACCAAAGTAAAACAACAACAAAGATTGTTTTAAGATATAGCTTTTCTGGCAGGGCATTAGTGGCACGCACTTTAATCTTAGCATTCAGGAGGCAGAGACAGGTGGATCTCAGAGTTCAAAGCCAGCCTGATCTACACATACATATCTACAAATACATATAAACACTTTTAAAATCACAAATAAACAACAAAACTCCCCCTTCTTTTGTGTTACTGTCACCACCCCACCAGGCTTATGACCAAAGACAAATGAAGTGCTCCTGAAGATAGGATAGGCCTTTCCTTTGTACACCAATTCCTTAGATGCTATTTTCAGTTCCTCCACCAAACCTAATGTCTCTTACCATAGGGTTTGTAAGAAGCAGAGGGGAGAAAGACTCATTGGCCTTTATCTTAAGAACACACAAAAAAAGACCTGATAAAATGACTTGGCTGTTAAAGGCATTGGCTAGGAAGCCTGAATTCAATCCCCATGTTCACATGGTAGAAGAAAAGAACCAATTTCTTCTAGTTACCCTCTGGCCAACACTCACTCGCCTGCATGCGCGCACGTGTGTGCGCACACACACACACACACACACACACACACTATGTTTTATTAATGTAAAAGTTATCCATGAAAATACATTTGATTGGGCTATGCACTTGCTCTTACCTAATAAAATATGTCAAAAGTAATGATCACACATGATCCTAATGTAAAATCAGGTCATAAATGGTGTTCTATTTCACTGTCTTTGTTAAATTGCTCACCATTGGTAATATGTCAGTAGGACATTCATGAAGCCCATGGAGTTTTGTCAGAGGATCTGAGAGTAGCCATCTTGGAAACAAATGTGCCAGTCTGTTTATTCCTTCATGGTCTCCGAAACTTCAGGATGACACACATTTGTTGTTTGAAGCAACCCATTTTGTGCTAATTAGTAATGCTATAGCCCTAACTCGTGTATGTGGTGCCCATCTTAATTTTAGAGGCGAAGTTTTAGTAAGCTGCCCAGTATTACCCATGCAGTAAGCAGTTGAAACAAGCCCCAGGTGACTGACCCAAGATGTTGAACCTGCTAATCATTAGACTCTCAAAACAACTGTCCATGAAGGATTCCTGTCTGCCTTTTATAAGTTACCAAATAAAGTCAAATGATAACAGTGTACACAAAGGTGGGTCAGTGAGCTATGTCTTATCCTCCATCACCAGATAAGGTCTCCCTATGTAGCCAAGTCTGGCATAGAACTCTGCATTCTCCTGACTCAGCCTCTGGGCTACTGAGATCACAGGCATGTTCCACTATGTCTGAGCTTTCTGTTTCATTTCCGTTTCACTTACTTACTTAGCGCAAATGCAAGGTGTCTTAATGAGCATCTTACTAATATCAGTTCCTTACAGGATTTTGATGATATAAAATAATTCCAAATAATGCCTTTCCCCTGAATATATACAGGTAAAGTAAGATAGACTATACATAACATATTATTGTATCCCAAGATTTTAATTAAAAATAGTAAAGCAGTTTTAAACAGCATTTAATTTTTACAGAAATAAATGAGCTCACAGAATATAAATGCTAAAATTAATAAAATGGTTGTGCTTTTCATTTTCTAGATTTAATAACAGATCTGATTCAATGCAATTTTACAAGCTCTTTATATGGCATGTTAGAATTCTAGGACAGTTATGTAAAAGCACATAGAACGGGTAGGGCTGGCGATGTAGCTCAGTTGGTAGAGTATTTGCTTACTACAAACAAAGCCCTTAGTCCAATCTCCCAAACTGCACAAACTGAGCATGGTGACGTGCCTTTGTAATCTTAGCCCTCATGGAGAGGTGAGCAGGGGGAAGTATGATCTGAAGTTCAAACTCATTCTCAGCTACATAGCAAATGAAAAGCCATCCTGTACTATATAAAGCAAAATGGAGAACAACAGCATGAAAAAAAGTAGTCTGTATAGTGGTACACACCTGTACCAGTTCTGAGAGGCAGAAAGTAGCCTGTATAGTGGTGCACACCTGTACCAGTTTTGAGAGGCAGAAGCAGAGGCAGGGGGACTGTCTGTGAGTTCTGGGCCAGCCAGGGAAATCCTTTCTAACCAATAGCAGCAAGGGAAAAGGGGAGTATGGATTGAGCTTCATTCGTTTTGAGTTGTTTTGCTGATACCTAGCATGGAGCATAACAATCAATAAGCATTTGCTGAATTAATCCATTAATTAGCTCATCGGTATTCCCACACATTCACTCATTACAGGCTCTGTTGACATACACAGAAGGAAATCAGGGATCCAGACAATGGGCTGAGAAATAGATGTTAACAGATGGGAAATGTAAAATGAGGATGAACACAACTTGGGGTCATCCCATTTGTGATGGATTAAAACGAAAAGGTGCAATGGCTGGTTTGAGTTGTCATCTTGACACCTGCCAGGGGAAAAGGGAAATTCAATTGAATAATTTCCTGAGGACAAGTCTTTGGGAGCATTTTCTTGATTGTTAACTGATGTAGGAAGAACCAGTTAAATGCACAGTTCCATTCCTAGGCTGGTGAGTCTGGGCTGTCTAAGAGCTAAACAAGAGCCTGGAAGCAAGCCCAGAAGCAGCATTCTTCCTCAACCTCTGCCTCAGTTCCTGATTTCAGGTTCCTGCCCTGATTTCCCTCCATGATAAACTGTTACCTAGAAGTGTAAAACAAAATAAATTCTTTCCTTGTGTTCTTTTTATGTGCTTTGTTTATCAGAGCAACAGAAAGCAAACTCTAACAGAAGGTATGAGAGATGTGGAAGGCACCTGACCCTTCTGTGCAATAGCCTCAAGGGTGATGACTTATTTCCTTTGTCAATTTGAACGGGATAAGGAATGCCCAGATATTCAGTAAAACAAAATCCGTGGGACTGTCTGTAAGGATGTTTCCAGCCAAGATTAGCATTTGGAATCACCAGACTGAATAAAGAAGGCCCATCCTTCCCAGTGGGAGTGGAGAATGTCTCATCTGTTGAGGGTCCAGATAAAACACAATGAGAGAGGAAGGGTGAAACTTGCTGTCTGTGTGGTTGGAGCACTCGTGTTTTACCCTCAGATACTTACACACACACACACACACACACACACACACACACACACACGTTGGCCCTGACTGAATTACATTGCTACTATTCCTGCTTCCCCATTGTAGATGGCATATGTCAGAAATTCTCAGCTTCCAAATTTGGGTGAGCTGATTTTCCTAAGTTTCCTTTTTATCTACCTGTATTTATAACTTGTCTTTTATTTCTGTTTATCTCACGAACCCTGACCAGAGGCTTGATTTCACTGAGTCTAAAGAGAATTTTTTTTGGCATACTTTACAGCTAGGAAATCCAGTGCATGCTCTAAAATGCTTAAAGGAATGGAAAAAAAAAAAAAAACGCTTACTTTTATTCATTTGCCAGACCTTTTTGCTGTTTTGTCCATATCGGACTTAGAACTACCAAAAGAACTCCACAAGTCCAGATCTCATTGAAAAAAATGCGAACAATACTGAAAGATCAAGCCTAGATGAATCAACCCAAGGACATAGAATTTAAAAGGACAATCATAAACTTCATAAAAATATAAGGAGTTTAAAGAAGACAAAAAGAGCAAACTCAATGAAGTTAAGGAGAAAGAACATAAGGAGAATAAATGCCTGATTGATGACCAAGAAAAAACAAACATAAGGCTGATGGAAATGATGCAGGCATTCATGACCAAGGCAACTCTTATAAGGACAACATCCAATTGGAGCAGGCTTACAGGTTCAGAAGTTCAGTCATTATCATCAAGGCAGAAGCATGGCAGCATCCAGGCAAGCTTGGTACAAGAGGAGCTGAGAGTTCTACATCTTCATCTGAAGGTTGCTAGTAGAATACTGGCTCCCAGGCATCTGGTACAAGGGTATTAAAGGCCACAACCACAAGGTCACACCTCTTCCAACAAGGTCACACCTCCCAACCATACCACTAGGCCAAACATATATAAACCATCACATACACATATTGCCTTGCACAAAACCTAACTTGAAATGGCCTCAATACCTAAATGTGAAAATCTAAAATACTAAAACTTCTTGAAGAAAACATAGGCAGACATGATACAGGTGTAGAAAAGGACTTTCTGCCTAGGACTCCATTGGCCCAAAAATTAAGAACACCAATTGACACATGGGAGTTCATGAAACTAAAAAACTTTGAGGTACATTGGAAGAAACAATCAATGCAATGAAGAGGAAGCCCACAGAATGGGGGACGATCTTTTCTGGGTATACATCTAAGTGAGGATTCATATCTAGATGCGTGCAGCTAACCATTGGACTGAGCACAGGGACCACAATAAAAGAGCTAGAGAAAGGACTGAAGAAGCTAAGGGAGTTTGCAACCCCACGGGAAGAACAACATTAGCAACTAAACAAACCCTCCACGGCTCCCAGGGATTAAAACACAAACCAATGAGCACACATGGAGAGACCCATGGCTCCAGTTGTATATGTAGCAGAAAATATTTGTCTTTTTGTGTCTTCCAGATGCATCAGTACTTAGCTCAGATGAACTCATAGAGACCGTGGCAGAATGTACAGGGCCTGCCAGATGTGGTTCCAGAACTGAGAGGGGAGAGTGGACATGATCTTCCATCTCTAACCAAAAAGGTATCTCAAACTGACAGTCACTCAAAAAGGAAAAAAAATAACCATTTTTCTCCAATGTAGTCTCACTGGGTGCAAACCACACTTAAGAGTAAGCCCAAGGCTCAGTAGTAGATGGCCAATACAAAATGAACTTAGTAATATTTTTGGAGATATTTTTGTCTCTTAATGCTTTATCTGGATGTTTTTACTTTACTTGTCTTTTGCTTATATATGATGGCTTCTGGTTTTGTGTTTTTATGAATTGTCTGTGTGCACAAGTGTTTCTACATGTCTATGTATTCCTCTTGCTTTTTCTTTGTATTTCATTTCCCTAGTTTTGTTTGTTTTGTTCTCCCCTAGTTTATTTTGTTTTTAATTTGCCTGTTTATTTTCTAAAAACAGAGAGTAAGAAGGCATGGAACTGAAATGATACAGAAGATCTGAGAAGGGGTAGGGAGGGGGAACCATGATCAGAATATATAAGAAAAAATCTATTTCAATAATGAAAAAGCCCTTATAAAGCACATCAAGCATGACAACAAATAATAATCTTGATGGAATAGGCTTCTTCAGGAATTTCTCCATTAAGTTCTCAAATAGTTTATTTTAATATAAAAATATTGAGTTCACCTGAGACCTGATTTTATAAATTCTTAAATGTACTTTTTTGACACAAGTTGCAATAGAAGAATGTATTGTATTCTTTTCTGTACTGTAAAACTAAACTAAAAATCAGTGACTACAAGTTACTTTGAAATACACACATATACATTGGTTGATTGATTGGCAGGTAGAGGGTTAGACAAATGAACAGATAAATGATTCAGCAAATAAGATGACTCATGTAGAACCTGGGTGGGTGGTTCCTGGATACTCAGGGAATAAAACTCTCAATTTCCAGAATTTAGAAATATTTTTTTAATAAATTACCATGATAATCATGAATAGAAATCACTTACTATTCTCCATATGTTTTCAATACTTTGCTCTGAGTATCTGTATCCTACTTGATCTCATCATTGCATACATCATCACCTAGAATATAGAACTTTCCCATAACTAACTCTAGGCATATGTATATACTTACAGACTTTTCCTCAAGTATTCTATTTATATCTAGGCTTAGCTATATGCTATTCTCTTTTCCACACCAGAGCTGAACTAGACTTATATAGATTAAGAAACCTAGTTGGTACAGGGCATGGAGGTACATATCTTCAATCCCAGCACTTGGGAGGTAGAGGTGAAACCAAGTGTCACATGGCTGTATAGCAAATTTGAGGCGAACCAGTATATATATGATCTTGCTTCATAAATAAATAAATAAATAAATAAATAAATAAATAAATCTAGCAAGGTTTCCCCACTTTTTCATGCACTGTAAGAACATTTTGCCAAACAAAAATTATTTCAAAAAACATTAGCTGCAGAGCTGGTATCCCAGTAATCAAAGTTACCTACAACACACAGGCCCTATATTCAATTCCTAGTTCTGTAATAAACAAATTCATCAATAGATAGATACCTCACAAATATTTTAATCAATAAGTTTTGAGGCAATGTAGAAAAGTTATCAACAAGACAACTATATTTATGAAAATGTCACAATAAAATGAGTTTCCTTATCTGCTAAGAAAAAACTAATTAAATAACCAATGCAAAGAAAACACACAAAAATGAAGGAAAACATCTTTATGAGGCTAAGGAATGTTGGTAGAATGCTTATTTGGCATAAATGAGTACCTTGGTTTGATCTCCAGTGTTATATAACCCCAATATGGTGGCACACACTGGTGATCCCAACACATGGGTGATAGAGGCAGGAGGACCAGAAGTTGTTTGAGGTCAGCCAAGGATATGTGAAATCTTGTCTAAACACAAAACAAAAACAAAGAAAAATCCAAACCAAACCAAATAAAAAATACTAAACTCTTTATAGGACCAGTTAGGACATGAGGGAATTATTATAAGGCCTATGTCAGACTATATTTTCACCAAAATAGCCAGAAGAATGTATTTCATCACACAAGTCCTTTGTACAATGACTTCCAAACTGCTTCCATCTACTGATAAGTACCTATATCCCTTCCTCTTCCATGACATTATGTGCCTGATGTGAAAATAACATTGACTTCCAAATCTAAGTTATAACAGACAGCCTAACTTTCACTTGCTTCTCTTGGGTTGCCTAATACTTTATGAAGTTACCTTTTTATGGGGAGGTTTAAGCTACCACATACATAGAGAGGAGCCAACTTAATACTACTCCTCCCGACTTGCCAGCCAGGTGAGAGAGCCACTTCTGGAAGAGTATTCTCTAGTCCTAGTCATGCCACTCTAGCTGGTACTGCCTGGAATAGAATTAGCTATACATATAAGCCTTGCTCAAATGGCAGGTTCCTAATTAAACAATTGGAAGCCACTACTTTAGAGGGAGTTTTGATTCAGTGATAGATAACTGTTCCAAGGACTGGTGGGCTGGTTCTGGGAATAAAGCACTTGCCACACAAACATGAAGACCCCTACTCAGATCTCCAGAACCCATGTAAATCTGGACACAGGAGCAAACATCTGTAATCCATACCCCACCTCATCCCACCCCCTGCTGCCTGCTGATGGAGCTTCTATAGTAAGATGGGAGGTGAGAATCCCTGGGCCAGTTAATCTGGCATATGAAGCAGTGAACAACAAAGACACCCTGTCTCAAACAGGATGGAAGACAAAGGCAAAAACCTAGGTCTGTTCTCACCTCTCCACAGGCATATGCTGCCCTTACCCAATTGAACTTGCATACCCACATACACGGATTATTTTTTAAAAGGTAACTGTTAACAATATTTAGAGAAAAACCTTTCATTTGCACATGCCAGTTTCCAAAAACAAAAGAATAACCATGTTTATTGTCCAAGTAAGAAACAACGAATTTAAAACCAATTGACATCAACAATACAACCATTTAACTAAAACCATTTTTTAGTCTCTTACATATTAAATGCTTCATCTCCCACAAGAATTTATAGAAAATAGCTAGGTTGGCTTGAGTTCATCCATGTAACAAAGACTAATAAGCACTATTTACATAGAAAACATTGAATTTATCACAGTGGAGATAAATAAAAGGAGCAGACAATCATCTTAAGCTATATTTTCCTGATTATTTCTCTTCTAAACTGCTCATATGCATAGACATAATCAAAAAGTAATCACAAAACACCAAGGGGTGGTGAAACCCTGTTACTTTATAATTTGTAAATGGGAAAATCATCTCAGGAAACATTATGTAGACTAACCAAATGAAAACAGAAGTCTGCTGCCTTAGGAATTAATGACACAGGTATAAAACATATAACTTCTTGACTTTGTAGATATACGTTAGACATGATGGCTCATGCCTTTAATCCTAGCAGACACAGAAGAATTACCGGAAATTTGGATGCCAGTCTGGTTCACACAGAAAAGTCCAAGCCAGTCAGTGTTTCATAGTCTAAACCTGTCACCAAAAAACCCAAATAATACAAAACAGTATGGAGTATGTGGATAATAGATTTCAGAGCTTCATATTTATTCATCAGTGACCAAGTAAAAGAATACCCAACTAGACATAAAGGTTAAATTATTGCAATATCTTAGATGCCTTTAGAAGTCTTACTAATGGATTCAGTGATACCAGGGAAAGTCTAGGCAGGCGATACTGTTGATTTGAGGGTCTCAGTCTCCCTTTCCATTCTCTTCCTTGGACCTCATATCATTCTTGATTTGGTATTTTCCCTTTCAAAAGCTGTTCTGAGAAAAATACTTAAAAGATTCTTTGAAGTCAACTGATAGTGTTTATGTAATATGTGTATTTTTTCTGACAGTTGACACTTTAACAGCAAAGTGTCCAATTAATTGGTAAAACTAGCAAAATCCCAAAATAAAGTCCAACATTTGGTGAGAGTAATAACATTGTTCATGTTAGTAAAAAAGCAACTCAAATCTCTATGAATGGACAGTTAAACACAATGTGGTACAGCCCTTCAA
Source organism: Micromys minutus (assembly GCF_963924665.1). Taxonomy (NCBI): domain Eukaryota; kingdom Metazoa; phylum Chordata; class Mammalia; order Rodentia; family Muridae; genus Micromys; species Micromys minutus. Next base: position 29,081,897 of record NC_137970.1, on the reverse strand, counting down.
TGAAATACCACTGGGCAACAAAAACAAATATGTTATTTGGTTTGTTTGATTGTTTGTTTTATAATTCAGAGAATTGAACCTGGGTCTCAATTCTCTTCCATTAACATCACCCCCAATCCCTACCCCAGGAAAAAAATCCTGATGCATTCTACAGTGTGGATCAACCTTGACATTATACTAAACAAAGGAAGTTAAACAAACAAGGCTACATACAATATGATTTCATTTGTACAAAATAGCCAGAATAAGCAAATCTATACAGGCAAAGAGAGTAAACTGATAGTTGCTTAGGGTTGACTAGACCAGCGATCAGTGATGGATTTAGGGTTCTTTTTGAAACCTTGCTGAGTAAGAATCAGGGATACTAGGGATATTAATTTAAAGAAGCCCTCACTAACTAGTCATAATCTTACTATATATAAGCAAATGATTTAGATACAGAACTCTGAACTCACCAAGATAGGATAGATGGTGGAATACTCTTTCTAAGTTGCCAAATACAAACAGACTGGACATTTTAAGATGTAACTCTCACCTAATAAATTTCATATTTGTTTCGTAGTTGTTCCTACTTATGTTGTCTATTATTAGAAGAGAAAGAGCCCTTTTATTTAGAAAAAAAGGAATTGTTGAGGTTTGATCTGTTGCTAATGCTAAATTCTGTACCTGAAGTTCTAGTTGCCTACGAGGGAATTCTCATGGTTACCAGCTTTCGTTGTACAAACCTTGTTTCTTGATTTAAAATTATTGGTTAAATAAAATTGACTACAGCCAACTACTGGAGGAATTAGAGGTAGGCAGGGTTTGAGTTACCTTGTTGGGGGTTGCAGAGGGAGAGGAAGGATGAGAGGAGAGAGGAGGAAGTCCATGAGAGGTAATGGACCATGAGCACATGGCCAGGAGGAACAGCAAGTATTTGGGGGTACACCTCTGGGGAAGTAGCCAGTCCATCAGTTAAGAAAGTAGATTAGGGGCAATTTTCCCCAGTAAGTGTCAAAGTCAAATAAAATAACAATACTCCGAGTCTTCCTCATCTGTAAGATAGACAGGGATATATTTAAATTGGTTTAACTACACCCACCTTTTGTTTTTCTACACAATCAGTTATATTTGTCATCCATTTTTAAGTGTCACGCTAGATTTTTTTGATGCACAACTTTGAGCCAGGTTTGGGGAAAGGCTCATTTCTCCACCAGCATGGAATTCTTTCAAGAGGTGGCTTAGCTGTAGAGAGCAGCTGGGACCAACCTACATCCTTGATCATTGAGATAAGGGGTGATAAAGGCCAACTCAAGCAGAAAAGCTAACTTCCTGGAGGCTGTAGTTGGACCTGCATGGCAGCCTCCCACTCCTGCACTACTTACTCATCATTGGTCCACAGGGGTTGACCCTAAGGGCCCTTCTAATAATAAACATCCGGTGCTTATCTTAGGGTCTGCATTCTTGGAAACTCGGAAATGCAACCTGTAACAAGCTCCGTGAATCTCATTCTCTGCCTCCCTCCCTCCCTTCCTCCTCTCTTTTCTTTCTTCAGCCCAGGGTGGTCTCCATGTAGCCAAAGATAGATGATCTTGAACTTCTGATCCTCCTGTCTCCACTTCCTGGTGCCAGACTTACAGGAAGGGGTCATTATGTTCAGGCTATGTGGCTGAGGGTTGATCTGTGAGCCTTGTTCATGTTAAGCAAGCACTCTACCAACTGAGTAACATCGCTTATGCCTGGTTTTCTCCCTTTTAAACTGTACTCCACAGTTCTACCTGTTAGCAGCTCTTGTTCTCCTTCCCTGGCCATTCTATTAGGCCAGGTGTGTCCCTTTCGATTTCCATACTTTACTACAAAGGTGGGGTTTGGGTCATATTGTGTTATCCTTAAATTTATATGGTGAGGCCCTTATCCTCAATGTAATGTGGAGACTGGGCCTTTAAAAATAGCTAAGGAGCTGGAGAGATGGCACATTTGTTTAAGAGAACTTTTTTTTAAACTCACTTTATATTCTGCTCACTGCCCCCCCACACACACAATTCCGCCATCCTCCCCCTTTGCTCTCACAGGGGACCTGGGCTAAATTTCAGGAATCTGCATGATATTTACCGCCATCTATAACTCCAATTCCAGGGGATCTGATATTCTTTTCTGACCTCTGTGGGAACCAGGCACATGTGTTGCACATACATACCTGCAGGCAAGATATTCATACACATAAAATAAAATAAATATATTTTTTACTAAGAAAGTAACTATGATTCAATGAGTCTCTCATGGCAGATCTCTCATCAGATGTGACTGGCATCCTTGTCAATAGACAGAGAGCCCTATGGATGTGCTAGCAAATAAAAGGCCATGGAAGAACCTAGTAAGAGGTTGGCCATTTGCAAACCATGTGGAGAGGTTTTAAGAGGCAAGACACTTGCAAACACCTTGATCTTGCATTTTGAACTTTGAGAAAATGCCCTTTTGCTGGTGAAAATGCCCTTTTGCTACCCAGTTCTTGGGACTTTCTTTCCATGACATCAGCAGACCAAGCATGCAAGGGACTTAGGGCAACAAGCCAGTTGACTCTTCTAAAAACTATGTCTTCACATAAATAAGATTTCATTTATAACATATAGCAATTTAAGGTGGATGCTAGGGGTGGTGACCTCTGATGAGATTACATGTGATGTACTAGTCTTCTCTGTCCCCACCCTCCTTTTGCCATAACTAAATCCATCTGAAGCCAGTTTCATTTGCTTTGAGCCTTTTCCTGTTCTATTCTGTGACCTCATTTCTCATTACTTCCCCGCTCTGAAGCCTGCTCAGTCCTAAAAACAAACAAACCTACTGCCTGCCCTCTTTGGTCAGAGCCAGCTGGCCTGAAATGCTCTATTTCCAGGTCCTTCTTGCTTCCTCCCCCGCATCAAAGGAAGGCTTGCAGAGGGAAAGCATTTCCCTGTAAAATTCAGCAAACCCAATCCCTCTATGTGCCGACAGTACTCAGCCCAAACAAGGGTAGGAAACACTCTCTATATTACCCCTGTAGGCTACCGTAACAAAGTATCTACCACCTTCAGGGTACTTTTTAAGTCAATAAAAAAGAAGCATGTGTGTTAAAGTGCATGCTAGGGTGTGCATGTGGCATTTGGAGGACAAGTTGTAGGTGTCAGATGCCTCCTTCCATTATGTGGGTCCACAGGGATTGAATACAAATCCTTAGTGTTGATGGCAGGCATCTTTACCACCTCAACAGCCCCTGAGAATGTTTTCTCTTTTGTATTGCTAAAAATTGAACCTGAGGGTTCATGCACACCAGGCAAGTACTATACTACAGAAATAAAACCCTAACACTATCTTTCAGTTCTGGAGGCCAGAGTCTGGCATTAAGGTTAAGGGCAGCATTGATTCCTTCCAAAGTCACTAGGGAGAATCTGGTGTATGCCTCTCTCCTAGCTTTTAGTGGTTTACTGGCAATCCAGCATTTTTATGGCATATGAGCACTTTACCTCTGCCATCATCTTGGCAAGATGTTCTCTCTGAGTTCCTGTGCCCAAATCTCCCCCCCCATTTTTTATAAAGGCAGCAGTAATGTGGGATCCCTCTACTCCTTGATGATCTCATTCTCACTAGCTGCGTCAGCAATGACACCATTTCTTCACTCAGTCTCATTTCAATGGCTGGGGACTAAGGGTTCAGTCTTTGAATTTTAGGCAACATATTTCAACCCATAACTCCCACCTCATGCAAAAAATATACTCAAAGGTTCCCAGAGCACTTTCAATCCATCTGCTTCTCACTGTTTCTTCACAGATGAAGATGAGAAAGGCAGGGGAGGGGAAAGCAGAAAAACAGTGGGCCATAGCATTTATTTTGCTGTTGTTGTTGTTTTGGAGTTTTCTATTTTGTTTTAGCCTCACATAGCCAAGTCTAGCCTCCACCTCTGAATGTAATGTAAGCCAGGTTTCAAATCTGTGCTGATCTTGTCTCATGCTCCCATACACTAAGATTCCAAGAATAAACCATCACGCTCAGCAACCATTTTTATTCTTACTATGTATTTGCTTGCTTGCTTGTCTTGTACAGTCTTCTGTAGCCTCGGCTGGTCTCATACTTGCTATGGAGCTGAGGCTGGCTTTGAGTTTCTGATCCTCTTGCCTCTACTTCTCAAGTGCTGGGAACAGAGTTACAAACTGTCATGAATCCCCATGTAGGTGATGGGAATTAAACCTGAATCCTCAAGAAGAGCAGCCAATGCTTTCAACTGTTGAGCCATCTCTTTAGTCGCTGGCATTCACAATTTAAGTTCTTCCTGCCTGCTTCAGTTCCCATCAACCCTACAAAGTCCATCTCCAGTTTTTGAGCAGAATTCTGTCCTTTCTATTGTTCCTCAATCAAAAAAACACAGGTTTTCACTGTTCTGAAAAATCCTTTCATTGCCTCCTCCCCTTAGCATGCTATTTCTCTACTCTTCACTATTCCACCCCTTAAATACGTAGCCAGTGTACACTTCCTTTTCTGCTAAAAACATCATGGTACAGGTGAAATTAAAACATGAAGGCAGTACAACACACTAGTAACATGTAGCACCCAAGTGTTCTGATTCAACTGAGTAACTATGAGTTACAGCTGTCACTGTTCTAGGCCCCGCTAGCCAAATTGAATCAAATGTGGCAGGTTCATTCATCAACTTCAAGTCACGCACAGTAAATGACACAACCTTTGTTGAAAGTCAGCGACATCAGAATGTCCTTTGGCAGAATTATTGGAGGACCAATGGAAGGTCAAGAAGTGTGCCGTGAGGTAGCAGAGCAGGATGTGTATAATTGAGTCACTTCTAGACAGATGAGGAAAGAAGGCAACAGGCAAAATGAGAGCTTCATGGGACAAAACAAAAACTTGCAAACACACCAAGCCCGGAGCATCTGTAAGAATGGCTGAAGCTGAAAAAACGCTAGAGACTCTTTAGTGCCTGGGCAAGTACGATGGTTCAAAAACTGTGCTTGTTCAAAATGTGGCAACCTGAGTTTGTTCTCCAGGTAAACTTGTAGCAGAAGAGAATTGATTTCCACTGGTTGACTCTGATCTCTGCACGTGAGCCTCGGCACTCATGTGAACCACACCCACCCCCTTCTGAGCACCATGTACACATATGTGAACAGAACTTCAAATGTAGTTTAAAAATAAACAAAGGGGTCCTTCAATACAATGATACTACTCTGATCAAGGGGTATCAGGTAGGCAAACAATTGTCTGTGGCCCATAGAAAGCTGGAGCTCCTGGGTGAGCCAGAATAAGCTCTTTTCATGTAGTTAGTACCCCCATCTCTCCCTCCCTCCCTTCCTCCCTCCCTCCCTCTCTCTTCCCTCCCTCCCCTGCATTCCTTTCCTTCTTCTCTACCCCATCTCTTCCCGTCTGTCTCCCCTTCCCTCTACTCCCACTCTGTTTTTGTTTTGTTCTTGAGACAGACTCTCGCATAGCTCAGGTGACCTTAAATTCACTATGCTGCAAAGGATGGCCTTCAACTTTTGATTATGCAGTGCGGAGGATTGAGCCCAGGGGCCTAAACGTGCTAAGGAAACACTGTCACCTGAGACACATCCACAGGCCTCTTTAGGTTTTGTTATTGTGGTTTTTTTTTTTGTCTGTTTGTTTTGTTTTAAGAAAAAACTTTACTGTTTAGCTCTGGATGATCTAGAACACACCAAGTGAATAAGGCCAGACCTGAATTTAAAGAGACTGATAGTCTCATAAGCTGGAATTAAAGGTCTTTGCACCAAGCCGGGGTTTGTTTGTTTGTTTGTTTTTTCTTCTACAGTCTAGGATGACCCTGAACTCAGTATCTAATCCAGTTTATCCTTGAACTCATTTCATTTTAATTTTAAATGCAAGGGTATTTTCCCTACCCATGTCTTGACTGTATCTTGTGTCAATGGAGACTTTTGTCCCCTGGAACTGGAGTTACAGATATTCGAGAGACATCATGTTAATACTCAGGTCCTCCAAAAGAGCAGTGTCTTAATTGGGGTTTTATTGCTTTGAAGAGACACCACGACCATAGCAACTCTCAAGAAGAAAACATTTAATTGGGGCTGACTTACAGTTCAGAGGTTTAGCCCATTATTATCATGGCTGGAAAAATGGTGGCATGTAAGCAGACATAGTGCTGGAAAGGAAGATGAGGGTTCTACATCTGGACTCCCAGGCAGCAGGTCTTCTGTGATTGTGAGCCATTAAACCTGGTTGAGCTTCTGAGACTTCAAAGCCTACCCTTCTAAGTGACAGTTTCCCCAATGTGGTCACACCTACTCCAACAAGGCCACACCTCCTTGTACTTCCATTCCCCATGAGCCTATGGGGGCCATTTTCTTTTAAACCACCATAAGCAGCAAGGGATCGTAACCACTGATCTCTGGTTCCCCACCTTGCTCTCCTGATCCTCCTGCCTTCATCTCCTAAGTGCTGGGATTACAGGAGTGAGTCACTAAGCCATCCAACATCTACTGCTTCCTCTTTTCTTTGGTTCCTTTTAGCTTCTAGCTCTTTATTCTCTAAAAATATGGGCATGGTATACCTTTTTTCTCCTCTTGTTTATTCATCTAAAAGAGCACCCAGCACTCAAGTCTGAAGCCAAATCAGCATCACCGATTTACCTCCAAGCCCACGGTCTCAAAGCTCCAGCTGATTAGACTAATCAGTTAAGCTAATTTATTTATTAGTCTTTTGGCTCAAAACTTATCCTAATAAATTCTCTCTCTCTCTCTCTCTCTCTCTCTCTCTCTCTCTCTCTCTCTCTCTCTCTCTCTCTCTCTTTCTCCCTCTCTCTCTCCCTCTCCCTCTCCCTCTCCCTCTTCCTCCCTCCCTCCCTACCCTTCTTTTTCCCATCCTTTTATCTTTGGAGTGGAGTCTTTTTCCATTGGCCAAGCTGGCTTCCAATTTCCTATGTAGATAGATGATTGTCTTGAACTTCATCTGCCTCCCAACTGGTCAGACTATAGCTGTGTACTACAACCATGTCCAGTTCATGTGATTTACTCAATACTGGAAACTGAACCCAGGGCTTTATTCATTCTCAGCAAGCAGTGTGCCAACTGTGATACTCACAAGCACTTCTAACCTTAGAGCTACTTGCCAATTTCAAGGCTATTGTCCTTAAGAACATCACAGTTCTCTAAAGCTTTGGATCCCTCAATTTCTTTTAGTCCTTTGGATGTAACAATTGTTGAGCTCTGCTATCGATTTTCTTGTTCCTTTTCATTTCTTCTCTTACTTGTAGTTCTGGAGCCATGGTCTTCTTTAGACTGTTACCTCCATGTGTCTTCCAACAAAGACTTTGGTCTCTGAATGTTTCTTCTATCTCTAGTTCTCTCTCTTCTTTAGTCTTTCAAGTGTGAAGTTGCCAAGTGAATCTGCCTACATCACAGATTGGATCGTGCCACTGCCTAGCTATGAAAAGCTTTATGACTGCCCACATTCTACAAAGAAATCTGCAGGCTCTTCATGGGACTCTGAGGGACCTTCCAGAGATAATTTTTGCAAAGTAGACCAAGGCATGTTGGGGAAGGGAGTTTCAGTTTTCATGGATTCCTTTTCTCCATCATTAGCCATTTCTGTGGACCCTCAAATACTCTGCTAACCATTTAGGGTCCTGCACTGTGGGTTTCATTGTGTTTCACATTTGCTTATGTATATAATGCTGGATGTCTTCCATAGCTTCTATGCAAGTTCTAGCCAGTTTCCAAGGTCTTCTTGCCAACTCTTCTTTGAGTCTTTCTCAGCTCTCTATCCCAGGGTTCTTGCCCTCTTCTGAATCTGAATGTCATTATAGATTGCTTAACTATCTATCTATCTATCTATCTATCTATCTATCTATCTATCTCTATCCATCCATCCATCCATCCATCCATCCATCCATCCATCCATCCATTACCAGGTGTAGAACACAGGACTTCACACATGCTAGGCAAGTAGTCTAGTACTGAGCAGCCCCTTTAACTTTTTATTTTAAGTCAGGGATTTAGTAACTTGCTCAGGCTGGTGTTCTACTCACTCTGTAATCCAGGCTGCCTTTGAAACTGTGATTTTTCTTTCTGGCCTGAGCTTTCTGAGAAGGTGAGATTATAGGCCTGTAACATTAGGCCCAGTTTAACATTTTATGTAAGTATGTATGTATGCATATGTGTGTGTGTGTGTGTGTGTGTGTGTGTGTGTGTGTGTGTGTGTGTGTGTATGTATGTGTGTGTGTATATGTATGTGTAGTGTGTGTGTGTGTGTGTGTGTGTGTGTGTGTGTGTGTGTATGTGTTCGGGGGGGGGGAGTGGCACAAGAGCACATAGAGGCCAGATTTTAGCCCCTGTGTGTCATTCCTCAAGAGCTAGCCATCCTCATCTTTTTTGAGAAAGGGTCGGTCAGTAACTGAGACTTGGGATTCTTTGATTAGATTAGGTTGATCTATGAGCCTCCAAGCACTGGCTCAAATGTTTGCCGACACAATCAACATTTTTATGTGTGTTCTGAGGATTGAACTCAGATCCTTCTGCTTGTGAGGCAACCACTCTAATGACTGAACTAGCTCCCCAGGCCCTAATGTGGGGGTTGTCGAAAATTTGTGAGTGATTAAAAGGTTTCTAAATGGGCAATGACTAAAACTTAACTCAAAGTCAAAAGCATAGTGAATCTGAGGTGACCCTGGCAGTCCTTGCAGAAATTACATGGTGTTCCTGAAGACTTGGTTCTAAAAGAACTGCACGCACACTTTGCACACTGCTCATGCCATTCTGACACACAGCATCAATAAACCTGCCTAAAATAGCTTGACTCAGACTCCAAGTTGTTGAATGTTATACACTTACTACTGTATATACAAACGTTTCTACCTTATAAAAACATAAGTTGCAGAAAAGAAAGATGCTCAGTATTTTTTTCCTATTGCCATTCTTCAACATGAAAGTATCAAATTAGTCTATATTTGTAATATATTGTTAGAATGTCTGAGTTTAAAAATGCGATTTAGGGCTGGAGATATGGCTCAGTAGTTAAGAGCACTGACTGCTCTTCCAGGGGTCCTGAGTTCAATTCCCAGCAACCACATGGTGGCTCACAACCATCTGTAATGGGATCTGATGCCCTCTTCTGGTGTGTCTGAAGATAGCTACAGTGTACTTATATACATTAAATGAATAAATAAATCTGAAAAAATACCATTTAAACATTCAACATACATGTACAGATTTGCTGATGTTCCCTAGATTATGCCTTAAGGTATTATGAGATATAAAATACCTTATTAAAATGGCAATACTACAGGGACACTGATCAGATCTGATGCCCTCTTCTGGTGTGTCTGAAGACAGCTACAGTGTACTCATATATAATAAATAAATAAATCTTTTAAAATGCGGTTTAATTTGATGACTTGAATTTAATAAAAAAATGAAATCATGGGCTGGCAATGTAACTCAGCAGGTAAAAGAACCTCTGCACAGCCATACACAGGTCCCAAAAATAATAAATGAAAATGCAACAAAAGTCTTTGTTGTTGTTATTGATTTTTGTTGTTGGTGGTGGTGGTAGTGGGGTAGTGGTAGTGGGGTTTCTCTCTATAGCCCAGGCTGTCCTGGAACTCTCTCTGTAGACCTCAAACTCACAGAGATCTACCTACCTCTTCTTCCTGGATTAAAGGTATGTACCACCATCAACCAGCTTCAAAAGCCTTTAAAACTCATTAAGTGAATCTTATCTTGATAGTAGGATAAAATTTCCAACAATACCTGAAAGTATCTTAAGCACATTTCTGTAACCTCGTACTATGTATTTATATGAAGTAGCATTCTCCACATTAACAATTATAAAATCAAAATATCGGCCAACTCCAAAAAGTATAGAAGATTCTCTATGTCCTACAGCATCAGAAATTCAGTAATGATTTAATTTTTATATAAAAATAACTATACACATTCCTCTGATTAGTATACAAATTTCCCTTTGTTTTTGATCAATGATCAAAGTTGTGTGCAACCATATGCTGGTTCAAAACACATTTATTTTTGATATATAATCAGTGTTAGATTTACATTTCTGTTTTGTATAATTATACACCAGAAGTAGCATGAATATTTCATGGATGAAAAGTACCTAGAATAAGAAAAGTTTAAGAAGTCTGGTGTAGTGTCATCACTAGATTTTATCCTAGTATGTCAATCTGTCAGTTTTCCCTACATTTCTGTATATCCAGTATATCTGTATATCAGATATATATGTATGTATGCACACATATATACTTCAGGAATATAATTATACAAAACAGAAATGTAAATCTAACATTAATTATAGATCATAAATAAATGTATTTGAAGCAAATATTTGGTTTTACACAATTTTAATCATTTATCAAAGACAAAGAAAATGCATATACTAATCAGATGAATGTACATATTTATTTTTATATAAAAATATATGTTTTGACATTGATATTTTGTATACATATTGATAGAATGTGTATAAGTTACATATACAATAGTTAACATTGTTAAATCATGTAAAGTACTTTAAACATATAGAAAAGCCACTAAAGGTCAAGAGAGAGAAATGTGTGAATTTTCTGAGTTTGATCCCTAGAACCCTTACAGTAGAGATAACATTGTCCTATAATACACACATGTACTTATGCATACCCACACATTAAAAACAACATACATTTGGATCCTCTTAAACTTGAGTTACAGATGGTTGTGAGCCACCATGTGGGTTCTGGCAATAAAACCTAGGTGGTCTAGAAGAGTCTAGTGCTCTTGAATTCTGCATTATCTCTCTAGATCCTAGTTTCATGTTCATAAGATATGCCTCACTCTAGTTTTCAGCAGTGACCTCTCTTGGGATGGTCGATCAAGACTGAGGCTTGGCCGTAGGATGACAATGTACAAACCAATTCTCCAAGACTCTTATCAGCCGTTCTAGTGGCATGTCCAGAGGAGCCTGAGGAATTTGTTCCCATCTCAAGCTCAGCACATCAATGCATCATCTTCAATCAATCCTAACTGTAGCAAATGCCTCTAAGCCTGCCAATGGGAAATTATCTTTGAACCCACGTGATTACCTGTCCAGAGTTTTCTTCTGGGACCCAATGCCTAGAGACTTTGCTTAGGGTTCCATCCTAAATTTATTATCATCCCACACAGAGTATCACGCTCAGTCTTCTGGCTAGTTTTGCCTATTTGGGGACAGTTTCTTGGCTGTCAGGGCATCCCAAAGCAAGGTTACAGATGAATGCCTGGAAAGGCACTAATGATGGTGAAATAGGCTGCTTTGTGGGATCTTTAGTTTTAAATGGTAGTCCAAAAGGCCTTTCTTGTACTTAACAGAGGTAAATGCACCTTCCTCTCCTTCCGGAGAATTATTTGTCTTCTTCATTGATCCATGTCCCCATGAGCTTTTATCATTTTTCATCATCCAGAAGAATGCATTGGAGATGAAGATTTTTTAAACGTATGTGTTGAGCTATTTCCCCAGTTTCTTCCAACACTGCCCAAACACAGCAGAAATGTTTTTAGCTGTTTTATAGTGCCATCTGCTGACAAAGCAGCAGGTACCTTCAAGTATTTCACAGTGTAGTTTACAAGGACATTTGTTTCTTCCTTAAAGGGAAAAGAAGCATTGTGTTTCCTTGGTTAAGGTCAGAGTTGTTTTGCATTTGTCTTGTTTTGCTGTTACACAGAAGAATTCTGCTTCTACATGGCCACCAACCTTTCAAAAGGTGTAAAGCAAGCTGAGGAAGATTGCAAAAAGCTCGTAAATCCCAATACTGGGAAGGCAGAGTCAGGAGGATCAGGAGTTCAAGACCAGCCTAGGACAAACAAACAAACAAGCAAACAAATGCAAAACCAATCCCCACCAAATAAAGCCCAAAGGAACTAGAGAAATAGCTTTTTTTTGAGAAATAGCTTTGAGTTTTATTCCTTGAACCCACACTGGATGGCCTACAACTGCTTATAACTCCAGTTCCATGGGATTTGATGCCTCCAAGGGTACCACACTCATGTGTTCTTTCTTTCTGTCTCTCTTTTTCCCCCTCTCTCTTTAACATACACATACAAAATTTTTTTAAAACAACTTTATTTTACAAAACAAAGATAAATGTACAGATTTTAAACATTTCTTGCTTAAAATTATACATTTTTTGTCAGTACTTTTTTCAGATTTTAACATAATTTTTACAAAAAACTATATGAATATATTTTTTAGTCAGTACTTGATTTTTTTCAAGGTTTGATTGTATGCCTTGAAAACTTAAAAGTTACAATGAGCTAAAGTACATGTAAAACAAAATGTAACATGGAAATAGTTAAAGTTTTCTTGTTTTGTAAATATTTTTTTGTTTTGTTTTGTTTTCTTTATTTCTTGGACTTCATACAGTCTGTGAGTTGTTTCTGGGGGAGTGCAAGCCTCTGGGGTTAGCATCCTACTATCAGTGACTGCATATTATATCTGTTCTTTTGTGACTGGATTATCTCACTCAGGATGATATTCTCTAGATGCAGCCATTTTCTTAAGAATTTGGTTAAGTCATTGTTTCTGGTGGCTGAGTAGTATTCCATTGTGTATATGTACCACAATTTTTGTATCCATTCATCTTCTGAAGGACATATGGGTTCCTTCCAGCTTCTGGCTATTATAAATAGAGCCGCTATGAACATTGTGGTGCATATATATTTGTTGTGTATTAAAGTGTCTCTGGGATATATGCCCAGAAGTGGAACAGCTGGGTCTTCAGGTAGTACTATATCCAATTTTCTGAGGTATCGCCAGACAGATTTCCAGAGTGGTTGTATTAGCTTGCAACCCCACCAACAGTGGAGAAGTGTTCCTCTTTCTCCGCAGCCTCGCCAGCATCTGCTGTCATCTGAGTTTTGGATCTTGGCCAATCTGACTGGTGTGAGGTAGAATCTCAGGGTTGTTTTGATTTGCATTTCCCTGATGGCTAAGGATGTGGAGCACTTCCTCAGATGTTTCTCGGCCATTCGGTGTTCCTCAACTGAAAACATTTTGTTTAGCTCTGTACCCCATTTTTTAATAGGGTTATTTGATTCTAAGGTGTCTAGCTTTTTGAGTTCCTTGTATACCTTGGATATTAGGCCTCTATCTGATGTGGTGTTGGTAAAGATCTTTTCCCATTCTGTTGGTTGCCGTTTTGTTTTCTTGACGATGTCCTTAGCCTTACAGAAATTTTGCAATCTCATTAAGTCCCATTTGTTAATCTTTGACCTTAGAGCTTGAGCCATTGGTGTTTTGTTCAGAAAATTTTCTCCTGTGCCTATGTGTTCTAAGGTTTTCCCTACTTTCTCATCTAATAGTTTCAGTGTATCTGGTTTAATGTGGAGATCTTTGATCCAGTTACACTTGAGCTTTGTACAAGGAGATAAGAAAGGGTCTATTTTCATTCTTTTGCATGCTGAGTGCCAGTTGGACCAGCACCATTTGTTGAATAGGCTGTCCTTTTTCCATTGAATGTTTACTGCTCCTTTGTCAAAAATCAGGTGACCATATACATGAGGGCTCATTTCTGGATCTTCTATTCTATTCCATTGATCCACATGCCTATTTCTGTACCAGTACCATGCAGTTTTCAGCACTATTGCCTTGTAATATAGCTTGAGGTCAGGGATAGTGATTCCCGCAGATTTTTTTTTTTTGTTGTTGAGGATGGATTTCGCTATTCTAGGTCTTTTGTTATTCCATATGAAATTGCACATTGATCTTTCCAATTCCATGAAGAACTGGGTTGGAATTTTGATTGGGATTGCATTGAATCTGTAGATTGCATTGAATCTGTAGATTGTTTTAGATAGGATGGCCATTTTTAAGATGTTGATTTTTCCAATCCATGAGCATGGGAGATCTTTCCATTTTCTGAGATCCTCCTCAATTTCTTTCTTTAGAGGTTTGAAGTTCTTGTCATACAGGTCCTTCACTTGCTTAGTTAGAGTCACACCAAGGTATTTCATAGTTTTTGTGATGATTGTGAAGGGTACCTTTTCCCTAATTTCTTTCTCCACATGTTTGTCCTTTGAGTATAGGAAAGCTACTGATTTGTTTGAGTTAATTTTGTATCCAGCCACTTTGCTGAACTTGTTTATCAGCTGTAGGAGTTCTCTGGTGGAATTTTTGGGGTCACTCAAGTACACTATCATGTCATCGGCAAAGAGTGATGTTTTTATCTCTTCCTTTCCGATTTGTATCCACTTGATCTCCTTTTGCTGTCTAATTGCTCCAGCCAGGACTTCCAGTACTATGTTGAATAGGTAGGGGGAGAGTGGGCAGCCTTGTCGAGTCCCTGATTTTAGTGGGATTGCTTCAAGTTTCTCGCCATTAAGTTTGATGTTGGCTGTTGGTTTGCTGTATATTGCTTTTATTATGTTTAAGTATGGGCCTTGGATTCCTTTTCTTTCCAGGACTTTTAACATGAAGGGGTGTTGGATTTTGTCGAATGCTTTCTCAGCATCTAGTGAGATGACCATGTGATTTTGGTCTTTGAGTTTGTTTATATGGTGGATTACGTTGATGGATTTCCTTATGTTAAACCATCCCTGCATCCCAGGGATGAAGCCTACTTGGTCATGATGAATGATCGTTTTGATGTGTTCTTGGATTCAGTTTGCAAGGATTTTGTTGAGTATTTTTGCATCAATGTTCATAAGTGAGATGGGTCTGAAGTTCTCTTTCCTTGTAGGGTCTTTGTGTGGTTTAGTTACGAGGGTTATTGGAGCCTCAAAAAATGAGTTGGGTAATATTCCATCTGATTCTATCTTTTGGAATAGTTTGGAGAGTATTGGTGTTATATCCCCAATAAATGTCTGATAAAATTCTGCACTGAACCCGTCTGGACCTGGGCTTTTTTTGGTTGGGAGGCTTTTGATGACTTCTTCTATTTCTTTAGGTGTTATAGGGTTATTTAGATGGTTTTCTTGGTCCTGGTTTAACTTTGGGACCTTGTATCTGTCTAGGAATTCATCCATTTCCTCCAGATTTTTCAATTTTGTGGAGTATAAGTTTTTGTAGTAGAATCTGATGATTTCTTGAATTTCCTCAGTTTCAGTTGTTATGTCCCCACTTTCCTTTCTGATTTTGTTAATTTGGATACTCTCTCTTTGCCCTCTAGTTAGTCTGGCTTATCAATCTTGTTGATTTTCTTAAAGAACCAACTCTTTGTTTTGTTGATTTTTTCAATGGTTCTTTTTGTTTCTATTTGGTCTATTTCTGCCCTAATTTTGATTATTTCTTGCCGTCTACTCTTTTTGGGTATATCTGCTTCCTATTGTTCTAGGACTTTTAGCTGTGCTGTCAGGTTGCTGATGTGAGCTCTCTCCAGTTTCTTTTTGGAAGCACTTAGGGCTATGAGTTTTCCTCTCAATACTGCTTTCATTGCATCCCATAGGTTTGAGTATGTTGTGTTTTCATTTTTGTTGAATTCTAGAAAATTCTTAATTTATTTCTTTATTTCTTCTTTGACCCTGCTATCCTTTAGCAGAGTGTTGTTTAGTTTCCATGTGTATGTGGGCATTTTGTTGTCTTTGTTGTTGTTAAAGACCAGCCGTAGACCATGGTGATCTGAGAGGATGTATGGGAGTATTTCAATCTTTTTATATTGATGGAGGCTCATTCTGTGTCCAGTTATGTGGTCAATTTTCGAGAAGGTGCCATGGGGTGGTGATAAGAAGGTGTATTCTTTTACTTTAGGATAGTATGTTCTGTATATATCTATTAATTCTAGTTGGTTCAAAGTCTGCTAGTTTTGCAGTGTCCTTGTTCAGTTTCTGTTTCCCTGATCTCTCCATTGGTGAGAGTGGGGTATTAAAGTCTCCCACTATTATTGTGTGGGGTGAAATGTATTTTTTGAGCTTTAGTAGGGTTTCTTTTATAAATGTGGGTGCTTTTTTATTTGGAGCATATATGTTAAGGATTGAGAGTTCCTCCTGACAGATTTCCCCGGTAATGAGTAAAAAGTGTCCTTCTTTATCTTTTTTGATAACTTTTGGTTGGAAATTTACTTTATTCGATATTAGAATAGCCACTCCAGCTTGCTTCTTGGAGCTGTTTGCTTGGAAGTTTTTTTCCCACCCTTTTACTCCGAGATAGTGTCTGTCTCTGTCTCTGAGATTAGTTCCCTGTATGCAGCAAAAGGCTGGATTTTGTTATGTATCCAGTCTAATAGTCTATGTCTCTTTATTGGGGAGTTGAGACTATTTATGTTAATAGATATCAAAGAATAGTTGTTTCTGTTTCCTGCCATTATTGCTTTTTTGGGTTGAGTGTGTCTGTGTTTTTTTCTTCTTTTAGTTTTCTTATTTAGGAGTTTTCTTGTTTTTACTAGGCTGTATTTTCCCTAATTTTATTGGGTTTTCCACCTATAATTCGTTGTAGTGCTGGGTTTGTGGTCAGATATTGTGTGAATTTTGATTTGTCTTGAAATATCTTTGTCTCTCCATCGATGGTGATTGATAGTTTTGCTGGGTATAGCAGCTTGGGCTGGCACTTGTGCTCTCTTAAGGAGTGCATGATGTCTGTCCAGGCTCTTCTAGCTTTCATAGTCTCTGTTGAGAAATCAGGTGTGAGTCTGATTGGTCTGCCTTTATATGTTACCTGACCTTTTTCCCTTACTGCTTTTAGTATTCTTTCTTTACTTTGGGCAGTTGATGTTTTTACTATTATGTGTCAGGAGGTATTTCTTTTCTGGTCCAACCTATTTGGAGTTCTGAAGGCTTCTTTTATGCTCGTGGTCATCTCATTCTTGAGGGTAGGGAAGTTTTCTTCTATGATTTTGTTGAAGATATTTACTGTTCCTCTTAGTTGATACTCTTCTCCCTCTTCTATTCCTATTATCCTTAGGTTCGGTCTTCTCATTGTGTCTTGGATTTCCTGGACATTTTGGATTAGGAGCTTTTTGTTTTTTGCATCTTCTCTGGCTGTTTTGTCTATGTTTGCAATGTTGTCTTCTGCCCCCGAGATTCTCTCTTCGATCTCTTGTAATCTGTTGGAAATGCTTGCTTCTGTGACTCCTGATTTCTTTTTTTGGTGTTCTCACTCTTGGGTTATCTCTTTTAGCGTTTTCTTTATTGTGTCAATTTCTGTTTTAATTTCCCTCTTCCATTCCTTTATTTCTTTGGTTCTGTTTTCCTCTAGTTCTTTGAGTTCTTTGAGTGTTTTTCTTGTTTCTTCTTTAAAAGCTTCTGAATCTTTTTGCTTTTCCTCCCTTTCTTGTTTAAGTATCTCTATCAGCATCTTGAGGTATGATTTCAGGTCTGTGTCTTCTTTTTCTGGAGTGTTTGGAATTCCGATGTTTGCTGTTACGGGAGAGCTGGGTTCTGGTGTTGCTAGATTGTCTTGGTTTCCTTGGGATATACTCTTTCTCTTTCCTCTTGCCATTTTGTTGTCAGTGATATGTTCTTGCCTTTCTCTTGTATCTGGTCTGTGTCCCGGGTTCTCCACTGGTCCAGGGGTCAGATGGGCCGAGTCCTGTTTTATGCCTCAGAGTCGTCGGGTGTGAGCAGAAGTTCCAACGTTCTGTTTCTGGTTGCTGGATCAGGCAGGGCAGGGCAGGGCAAGGCAGGGGGTGCACTTTCTGTGTGTACTCCGCAGAGATCTCTCTGCTCCCCGGCAGCCCAGGTCTCCCACCCACCAGTTGCTCAGCCTCTACGAGCCTCCGTTCCGGGTGGCAGATGGGCCAGGCTCTGCTCTGCGTCCTGAAGTCGCCTCCGGGTGGAAAGAGAAGTTCTAATTTTCTGTTCCCAATTGCTGGATCGGGCAAGGCAGGGCAGGGCAAGTTAGCGTGTGCACTTTCCGTGTACACTCCGCAGAGATCTCTCTGCTCCCCTGCAGCCTAGGTCTCCCACTCACCAGTTGCTCAGCCTCTATGAGCTCCCGTTCCCGGTGGCAGATGGGCCAGGCTCTGCTCTGCGTCCTGAAGTCGCCTCCGGGTGGAAACAGAAGTTCTAATTTTCTGTTCCCAATTGCTGGATCGGGCAAGGCAGGGCAGGGCAAGGTAGGGTGTGCACTTTCCGTGTGCACTCTGCAGAGATCTCTCTGCTCCCCGGCAGCCCAGGTCTCCCACCTGCCAGTTGCTCAGCCTCTACCACACATACAAAATTTAAAAACTATATTTTATGAGTGGGTGACAGAAGACTGGCATGGGTGAAAGAAGACAGACCAGACCAAATTGGCTACCATCCCCACCAAGATTTAGTGCTTTGAGACTGCCTACCCCACAACTACTCCATCTCCCAGCTACTGGAGTGTGTGGAGAAGCCAGTCTTGCAGAATTAGGGGTCATTACTCAATAGGGCCTGCCCTAGGCCCATTGGCTCTAGCCCCCAGCATGGAAATTCTGTTGCTGAAGCCCTTGCTGCTTGCCCCCTCCCCCAACTGGGAGACTGAGAACATGGGCAATGGTACTACCTACAGGCTACCCAGAAAGCCTTGGAGTGGTCGAGATCAGGTGTAGCATCCTGGAGCTAGCATAGAGGCTTTTCTCAGATGCCCTGCTTAGCCTCAGGATCACTCTGCTGACTCTGGGCAACAGGAGAATATCCAACATGAGTCTTGGCAATGGGCCAGTATTGGTGGTATGTCAGAAACCAAAGACATGAGCCAGACCAATGATTCACAGCAATCGATGTTTGTCTGTAAAGCTGGTTGGGAAAAGAGTGTACTGTGTGCCTCACTGAAGTTTCCAGTGACACTAAGACAAGCAAGTGTGAGATGGAGAGTTGAGAGAGGTGGGAGAGATGGAGAGATGGGAGAGATGGGAGAGATGGAGAGGTGGGAGAGATGGAGAGGTGGGAGAGATGGAGAGGTGGGATAGTTGGAGAGGTGGGAGAGATGGAGAGCAGAGTAATATGCAGTAGAAAGAGGGAGGATTAGAGACTTTTAACAATGGTCATGGGTGTGAGAGAAGTCTGTGGTGGACCAGAGAGCTTGTTGCTACGTAGGGCAGAGAGGGGGATGTAGAGCAGCCTGAGGCTAGTACAGACCTCCACACCTCAACATGTTGCCCAATTACACGATCTGCCTGATTTTGAGCAACAGCAGGATGTGTAAGATGAAGAGCCAATCTTCTTATTTTCTGGGTTGGACTTCCTCGAAAGACCACCCCCACAGGCCATGCTGGTGCCCACGGTCCATGATACTGCTCCAGGCCAATTTGAAGACCAAGGTTCATGTGGATGTAAGTGGTCTGGACTGCCATTAGAAACCAGGTTAACACCCCTAGTCTATGCTACAGCAGGGCTCCAAGTTAGTATCCATGGTTTGGATTTCTGCCTGAGGCCATGTTGATGTCCCTGCTCCATGCTGTCAGTGAGAGCCATGTTTGGGTCCATAGTCCTATTGCAAAGAGGTATCTTCCCGACATCCATGGTCTGTTCTGTGAGAGAAGGCTGTGTTGATGTCCAGAGTTTGTATTGTCAACAGAGACCATGCTGAGGTCTGTAGCACGTGCTGATCCTAGAGGCCATGTGGATATCATGGTCCATACTGTCACCAGAAATGATGTGGAAGTCCATGATCCACGCTCCCACTGACTATAACGGTAAGGAGGCTACTTTTGTAGTGATACTGATGATAGCAGACTCACAGTTGAAAATGTACATGGAAGGTTTCTATGACAACCCTTCCCCACCCTCCTTAAAAATAAAACAGCCTAGACAGAAAGGGATTGAAGAGAACTCTTAAAAATTGTGACAAGGATGCTCTTCACAATGGATGGCTTCTGGGCATGGGGGTGCAAGTAGGGAAGGGCTCAGTTTTCTTTAAGGGGCTGACCACTGAGCGATTGAACAATCTCCAGTGAGTACATGGCTAACACAAATTGGGCTTGTGCTTTTTGTTTCAACCTTTCTTCATCCCCACTCACCCCCCTTTTCTGTGGGGAAGTGGGGAGGCCACAAGGGTAGGGCGACCTTGGAGAGCTAGAAAGTGAATGTTATTGTAAAATTTCCAAATAATCAACACAAATATTATGTTGGCAAAGGAGAGAAGATTCCTGTGGGTCTGAGGTCATCTGGCACACATAGTCAGTTCTAGGACAGCCTGGACTACATAGACCTTATCTTTTAAAAAATCATATTAAGGACAAAATGTAGTAACATAAAAATGTGACAAAGACTTTTAATTATGCTTTATATAACAAAGTTCATACCTCTGAGAAACCATATAAAGATAATATATATGTATATATATATTCTTTTAAAAAGGATTTATCTATTTTTATTTATATGAGTACACTGCAGCTGTCTTCAGACACACACTAGTAGAGGGCATCAGATCCCATTACATATGGTTGAACGCCTCCTTGTGGTTGCTGGGATTTGCACTCAGGACCTTTGAAGGAGTAGTCAGTGCCCTTAACCTCTGGGCCATCTCTTCAGTCCTATATACTTATTAAAAATAAAGAAATAAAGAAGACAAATAGAAGCTTGATGACCCAAGTCTTGAACTCATGGGGTGGAAAGAGAAACCAAAATTCATAAATTGTTCTCTGACCTCTGTACACACCATGTAGCATGGACGTGCCCCTACACATGATGTGCATATACACACTAAAATAAATACACATGTAAAAGAGTAATAATAAAAGCTTTAGATTACCTAAGATGGTATTGTCTATTGGGTGGACTCTATCTCATGGGAGTTTAGGCCTGAGCTAGCATATATGCAATAAGGTTTTATGTGATGTTGGTTTCCCTGGTACAAGGAGGACATTTAAATATTGTCCATAGGGGAGACTCCCACATACCTGGGCAGGGAACATTTTGGGGAGAAGAAAGGAAATCCTGTCTTCAACCTATGCCAAAACCCTATTTTGTTCTAGTTGGCCTACACTGCCATCTAGTGTCTAAAATAGGCAAATGTGTCTGCACAAAAACCTGATTCAGTTTGTGGTACCCACTTGCAATCCCAAATTCAGTGGGGTGGAGGTAGAAGGATCAGAAGCTCAAGGTCATTCTTCAGTACATAGTGATCTGAAGTCAACCTGGTTTATATAAGACCTGTTCTAAACAAACAAAGCCCAAGAACAGAACTGAGTCCCTGGTGGCACAGTGCATGTTTATAATCCTGGCTCTGAGAAGGTAGAGAAATCAGGAACTCAGGGACTTGTTGGTAATCTGTTCTAGATGATCTCCAAATTCACTGGGAGACCTTGTTTCAAAATATAAAATGGCAAGAGATTAGAGGAGACACTGATGTGGTCCCCTTGTTGACACACACAAACACAACATGTAGCAACATACACCTGTACACATATATAAGCATGTACACATACATACATGGGGGAGGGTATAAATTTCTTGAGACCAGGAATTTGGTGGCCTATAATCCCAGCCATTAGGGACTCAGAACCTAGATATTAAGTTCAAAGTTCAAGGCCAGCCTGGTCTTCATGAGACCATGCCGTTTCCAAACCAAAGAAACAAGCAAGACTCCTAAAGAATAAATTTCTGCTTTAGGCTCACAAAATTTGTGATAATAGTTACAATAGTTTTTTTTAATTGAAGGTTATTATTATTTAGAAATTTCACCTACTACTGCTGCCCAGTTTGTGACACACAACACCAAAGAAGATGTGGAGAGAGAATTGAGCAATCAGAGCTTTTCATTCCTCCTGACTTTTCCCACCCTAAATACAGAAATATCTTATATAGCAAAACGGCAAGTATTCACTTTCTTCCTTTGCAAGCTTAAATGGCAAGAGATCTTTCCAGGAACTTTAATGTAAAGGTTTTTCTTAAAGTATTAACTTATTCAGAGGCTGGGAAGATGTCTCAGTCAGTGATTGCCATGCAAATGCAAGTTTGCATCTCCAGGGCAAGTGGACTAGTTTGAGGAGTTGAATTGGTGAGCTCTAGGTTCAAGAGAGACCCTGTTTCAAAAAAGGGTAGAGAATGATCAAGGAAAATGCCTAATGTTAACCTCTGGCCTCTACGTGCAGACTTACACAGAGGAAGACACATATCTGTGCATATCCAGGCCCATACACATAAAAATTTGTATACAGGCATACAGATATCACACACTCAAACACGTTACTATTATTATTGTGATTATTTCTTGTTTTGTATTTGAGACAGGTTTTCACACTATAGCATAGGCTGGCCTGAAAATTAATATGTAGCCTCCAACTTGTGTTGATCATCTTGTCTCTGAAGACTGTGATTACAAGAGTATGTTACTGTATTTTGGGTTGTTATTATTATTGTTTTTGTTGTTACATGTGGAAATCCGAATTGGGACAAGCATTTTCTGAAGAAGATAGCCATGTTTCCCTCCTACCAACGACACAATCATCTATGGCACCTATCCCCCGCCTCCCCAAAGTAAAACAATTCTCAACTACATTACTACACTAATCTTGGGTCTGACATTCCTTCTCAGAACGTTTCTTTGCCAACTTACCTTTTAATTTTAGATAGAGAAGATTGCTAGGAAAATTGTCACTGGAATAAACACTCATCTAAAGTCATATATTTAAGCCTCGGTTTCAAGATTCCATTTCACACATGTAATTAAAGTGGATGATAGCCACTTGAATTCTCACAGGGTAGAGTCTCTACAGGCCAATTTCTTTTGTGGGTCCCATTTAAATTCTTCATTAATTACACATTCTATTTAATTATGACTCCTACTTTATGATTATTCTCCTACCCTGTATTCCTGAATTTAAAATCAGACCTGAGAGCGATTTCTCTCTGTGTTCATACTACTTATGTGTTCTGAAACTAGGCTGCTACACTATGCTGGATTTGAAGTTCTATGTATGCCTTAAATTTTTGACGCTATTGCCTCTGTAAATATGCAACATCATGCCATGTTTGTGAAGTATCTAGGGCCTCATACATGCTAGGCAAGCAAGCACTGTAGCAACTGTGCTATGTCTCCAGTCTCTATGTTTTTCCTACATACGATAGAGGGACATCTAATATATACAAAGTACTCAAAAAGTTAAGCTCCCGAAAACCAACTAACCATATTAAAAATGGGGTACAGACTAAACAAAGAATTCTCAACTCAGGGATCTTAAATGGCTGAGAAGCACCTAAAGAAATGCTCACCATCCCTAGTCATCAGGGAAATGCAAATCAAAACAACCCTGAGATTCCACCTCATACCAGTCAGAATGGCCAAGATCCAAAACTCAGGTGACAGCAGATGCTGGTGAGAATGTGGAGAAAGAGGAACACTTCTCCACTGTTGGTGGGGTTGTAAACTGACACAACCGCTCTGGAAATCAGTCTGGCGATTTCTCAGAAAATTGGACATAGTATTATCTGAGGACCCAGCTATATCACTCCTGTGCATATACTCAAAAGATGCTCCAACATGTAAAAAGGACACATGCTCTGCTATGTTCACAGCAACTTTATTTATATTAGCCAGAAGCTGTAAGGAACCCGATGTCTCTCAACAGAAGAGTTGATATAGAAATTGTGGTGCATTTACACAATGGAGTACTACTCAGTTATTAAAAACAATGACTCAATGAAAGTTTTAGGCAAATAGATGGAACTAGGAAATATTATTCTAGTGTGGTAACCCAGTCACAGAAGAACAAACATGGTATGTACTCACTGGTATGTGGATTTTAGGCAAAGAGTTTAGAACACCCACAATACAACTCATGGGCCACATGAAGCTCAAGAAGAAGGAAGACCAAAATGTGGATGCTTCAGTTCTTAGAAGAAGAACAAAATGCTCATGAGAGAAAATACAGGGACAAAGAGTGTTGCAGAGACTGAAGGAAAGGCCATCCAGAGACTGCCCCACCTGGAGATCCATCCCATATGCAGCCACCAAACCTGGTCATTTTTGTTGATGCTATGAAGTGCTTGATGATAGGAGCCTGATATGGATGCCTCCTGAAAGGTTCTGCCAGAGCCATACTGATACAGATGAGAATGCTTGCAGCTAACCACCAGAGTGACACCCAATGAAGGACTTAGAGAAAAGACTGAAGGAGCTGAAGGGGTTTGCAACCCCATAGGAATAACAATATCAATCAACCAGAAACCCCAGAGCTTTCAGGGCTTAAACCACCAACCAAAGAGTACACATGGAGGGACCCGTGGCTCCAGCCCCATATGTAGCAGAGAATGTCATTGTCTGGCACAATGGGACGAGAGGTCATTGGTCCTGTGAAGGCTTGTTCCTCAGTATAGGGGAATGCCAGGGTGTTGAGGTGGCAGTAGGTGACTCATCCCCATAGAAGCAGGGGGAGGAAGGGAGAGGGGGGAACCGGGGAACCATTTAAAATGTAAATACATAAAATGTGCAATAAAATGCAAACAAATAAGAAAAAAGAAAATTGGGTTTGTAGTTTGAATTTCATCTTGTCTGGAAAACTCTTTTGAAAATCTGTATTATACTTACTTTATAGTCTCTCTGTGTCTGTCTGTCTGTCTTTGTCTCAGTCTTGGTCTTCCCCCACCCTCCCAATCTCTCTGTGTGCATGAGTGTGTGAGCGTGCATGTGTGTATTTGAGTGCCATAACATATTTGTGGAGGTCAGAGAATGCCTTAGGAGAGTTCTTTCCTTCTACTGTGTGGATCCTGGAATACAACTCAGATCACCAGGCTTAGCAGCAAGTGCTTTCATTTCACTGCTGAATCATTTTACTGGCCCTTGTCTGGGGTACTCTTCCCTGCAAATGTCAGCACCAGTAATGGGAGTCTGTAGCTCCTATGACTCATCTCTCAGCAGGCCATCCTCTGTGAGTTTGAGGTACTCCTAAGTGTTGTGCAGATAACATTCCAGATGACACAGGTACAAAGACCACAGCTCCTGCAGCTACACAACACTTCATTTTCTCATGATGCTGCTGAAAATAGTCACGGATTTTCCCTTTTCTGTCATGCCTTCCTGCTAAAAACTTTATAATGGACTGAATGTCAAAATCTCTAAAGCTTATAAGCACTGATTTCATAGTAGTTGAACACCTTTGAGTTTGTCAAGACCATGTGGTACAATGACACAGAAGGTCGTTACAAGAGGCATAAATCTAGCAGAAGCTAGATCAGACAAAAATTTAAAGGAACATGGCCGTATATCCAATATATATTCACTGTATGTGATAGGTGGATAGGTGAAGGCCATATATGTTCAAACCGACCGGGGTGTAAGATTTTTAAAAATATCAAATAATGTATCTTGCTTTCCAATGTGATTTGGATTTATTTCTTTATTTAGCAAGGTTTTATGTATTTCAGGCTGGCCTTGAACTTATGAAGCTGAGGTTATCCTTGAGCTCCTGATCCTCTTATCTTCATCTTCCCGGTGCTGCGGTTAAAGGTGTGAGCCAGCATGCTCTGTGCAGTGCTGGGGACCAAACCCAGAGCTTTGGGAATGCTAGGCATGCACTGAGCTACAAGCCCAGCACTCGTTTGTAAATCCTTTTCATCTTTAAAAATTATTATTTTTATTCATGTGTATATGTCTGAGTGTGTTTATACTATGTATGACTAAAGAGGTCAGAAGAGGGTTTCAGAATCCCTGGAGCTGGAGTTACAAGCAATTGAGAGCCAAACATAGTGGGTGTTCGACACTGAACTTGGGTCTTTAGGAAAAGCAGAAAGCAGTCTTAACCACAGAGCCATTTTTTTTCTGTTCTGGTTTCTGAATCTTGAGTGACTTAATTTCCTGGATGTTGAAGCTTTAGCATGACTTATAATTTTGCAGCCAGATAAGCATCAGGCCAAATGTCATTTATTTTCCGCGGCTGATTCAGATTTCTTTGTTGGTATATAGTTTGCTCTAAACTGAAAATAAAATTAACTTTAAAAGGAGCACTTCTCACAGTCCTTCGAATTGGAGTTATCAGTGGTTGTGAATCACCTAATGTTGGTTCTGAGAACTAAACTTGGGTTCTCTGAAGGTGCAGCAAGTGCTTTTCACTGCTGAGCCATCTGTTTAACCCAGTGGCTCTCAACCCTCTGGGGGGTCAAAAGGCCCTTTCACAGGGGTTGCCTAAGACCTTCAGAAAACACTAATATTTGCATTATGATTCATAACAGTGGCAAAATACAGTTACAAAATAGCAACAAAAATAATTTTATAGTTGTGGTATGAGGAACTGTATTAAAGGGTCTCAGCATTAGGAAGGCTGAGAAGCATTATTCAGAGACTTGATGTATATAGTAGGGGTGGCAGAGGTCTTTGAAGCTCAAAACCCTTCCACAGTACCAGGATTGCTTTAGAGATGAGGCAGCGGCTTGTTATATAATCCATTATGCACTAGAAAATTCAAGGCAATAGAAGGAGGTAGGTTGTAAGATACAGTAGAAAATATTTTGCTCAAATGATTACTATAGGCCACACCTAGTAATTACAATTAAACCTCAATAATGGCTACATGAATAACACTGAGTTTGTTATTGAGCTGAAGTGTACCTTTGCATTCTGTATTTAATAAGGTCTGTTTCACAAATTACTAGTGCAGACAAGATTATTGAGTGGAGGAGTTGTTTCCAATCCTTTCAGAGGTAACCATTTACATATCACAAGGAAACACTTGAGAAGATAAATATGAGCACACATACTAATAAAATCTTATCTGTTTGCTAAAATGGGTTCCACACACTTTTTTCAGCTCGGTTCCAGATGCTATATGTACTCTTAAAAGCTTGAATGTTGGCACTGAATAAAAGTGTTCTGGGGCTGGAGCGATGGCTTAGCAGTTAAGAGTGTGGGTTGCTCTTCCAGAGGACCAAATCTCAGCAGCCACATGGTAAATTATAACCATGTTGCTCCAATCACAGGGCATATGATGTCTTTCTTTGGCCAGGCATGCACACGGTACATAGACACAAGTTAAGCAAAAACACCCATACACTTAAAAGAAAATCAAATAAGTGTAAAAATTCCTCTTATTATATTAGCAAATATTATCACCTATTGAGTTTGGCTATTTCTAATAATAATAGAATAATCGGAGAAATCTAATCTATCCCTTTTGTTGTTCATTTTATGTTTTGCTTTTGAGAGATTTGGTTTTGCTATATAGCTCTGGATGCCTTGATATCCACTGAGTAGCCTAGGCTAGACTTGAACTTGTACCGATCCTCTGACTCAGTCTCCTGAGTATTTGGGTTATTAGTGTACTTACCATGGCTGACTTTTTATTATGAAGGAGTAATTTCTGGTTTAAAAGCTTAGTGAGTACTGGGAAGATGACTTAATTGGTAAAGTTCTTGTCACAAAAGTTACTTTACTACTGCTGTACAGACAATAAAAAAGCCAAGATAACTTCATTTTGTCTTAAACCCCTCCATTTGCCCCCTGCCCAACTTGTCCTGACCTCATACATCCTTCCTGGGTAAACCTTAAGAGCTAGCCAGGGCCAATCAGTTCCTTTCTGACACAGGCACAGACACAGCCAATCCCCATAAAGGACAAGTTGCCTATATCTCCCCCTTTAATAATAATAATAATAATAATAATAATAATAATAATAATAATAATAATAAAAATAATAATAATAATACAAACAATTCTTAAAAAGGCCTGAACACAGCTTGCTTGTGGTCATGGCTCCAGTCCCCAAGTCTGGTCACATGCCTAATCAGTTAGCTTTATAAAGCTTCAGTAAATAAACTATTCCTGCTGGACTTGTACTACATGATCCTCATCACTTGCTTAACCCCAGACCCAACAATACCACGATCAAGGGGGTGCATGAAAGAAAAAACTTAATTGGACTTTACAATTCCAGAATATTAAAATTTGTGAATTATGTCAGGGAGCATGGCAGCATCCAAACAGGTACAGTGCTGGGTCAGTAGCTGAGTGTGGGAACCGGGATCCAGGAGCTGGTGATGGAGGTGGAGTCATAAACCCTTGAAACAAGATTGCAGAGACCAGCATCTAGGTGCAGATCTACTGTATTGTACAGGAGCAAGCATTTTTATACAGACTTTGAACCAATGTAGAATTAACATGAGCTCTGGTATAGTCAACCATCTCTCTGTCACTATGGGGTAGTACCCGGGTGCCAGCACCCTAGGGGACTTCTGTAAAGACAAGGGAAGCAGCCACCACCCTGTTCAGGGCCCATTCTGAGGTTCCACTAGTTTACTAGAATCCTCTTTTTTGTGTTGTGTGGTATGCCAGCAGGCATGGGCACTCACACTGTTAGGATGGTATGGAAGCCTTTCTCACTGTCCTCTAGGCCCCACCTAGGGGCTGCAGTGTCGACACCTGAGAGCTTACACCTTCCTACAAAAACCTCAAGACATACACACATGCATGCATACATACATACACACACAGAGAGACAGAGACACAGAGAGACAGGCAGACAGAGACAGAGAGAAAGAGACAGAAACTGGAAATCACTTGATTTTTTAAAATCTCAAAGCCTATCCCCAGTGACACACCTGCTCTAAGAGGCCACAACTCCTGATTTTTCCAAAACAGTTCCACCAAATAGGGTTCGGGCACTCCAATATACAAGCTTATGAAACTAGCCTACAGGAGAACCAGGGTTGAATTCCCAGAACTCATGTTTAAAGAAAAATAAAAAGAAAAAAAGCTGGGCATGGTGGTTTCTCAGCACTTTCACGATGGAGCCAAGAGATTTCCTAAAACTTGTTGATCGTCATCGGGCTTCTGCTTAATAAGAGACCCTGTCTCAAAAAAAAAAAAAAAAAAAAAAAAAAAAAAAAAAAAAAAGTGAACAATAGAGGAAGAAACTTGATGCTGACTTCTGGCTTTCATATATATGCATGCCCACCTGCACACAAACATGCACACACAAATATGTACACTCATAATCAACACCCCCACGAAAGTTTGAATTGAGTTTAGTAAAACAAATTAAAAAGTCACACTTTCCTCCAAATCTCTCAATTCTTTCATCTTCAAGCTGTTGACTAAATATGTTCTTTGGAACATGTCCTTTAACACTTTGTGATCCATCCTGTCTGTCAGATGTTCTCCATGTCCTTTATTTCACTGTGTGAATACTTAGGTCACCTCCACCTATTTCAGTATGTGCACTTGCTTCCAAGCATTGAGCTGGGTTTGGGGAGAAAGGTTAGTCTGAGACTTGCAAATGGAATTCCAGGCATGCACCAACTGCTCATGCTGTCCTGGGGATTGGATCCAGGGCCTCAGTTGTGCTAGGTGGGCACACTGCCAACTGAGATCCATCCTCAACCCCTTGTCTTTTAAACTGGGAATATTTTAAAGTAAAACATTAGGCATCATGACATTTAACAGGTGATGTTTTTAGCACAATTTCTAATGAACAAGTGATTTCTCAAGTAAATACAATTCCATTATCACATCTAATAAAATGATCAATAGTTCATTGTCATCATCTACTACCCATGCAATGTTCAAATTCTATGAAAGTATTAAAATGACTTTAAAAAATTTGGCTTATTTGAATGGACTCTAACAGGGTCTATACATTGTACTTTTAATTGAGACAGGATTTTACTATGAAGCCCTGGCTGGCCTGGAATTCCCTCTGTAGACAAGTCTGGCCTCAAACTCACAGAGATTCATTTTTCTCTGCCTCCTGACTGCTATGATGAAAGGCATGTGCCATCAGACCTGGCTTTACATTGTAAATATCAGGTCTCTTAAATCTCAATCTCCTTCATACTTCCCCACCCCAACCCCCAAATTATCATGATGTCCATGCTGGCCTGAAACTCTCTGTTGCTGAAGATGAGCTTGAATTCCCTATTCTTCCACTTTTACTTTCAGAATACTGGAACCCAGGCAAGGTCCATCTTGCTTGAGTCCAATAAATCTCTAGTGTTTCTTCTCCTCTCTCTTTCTTACAAAGTATAAGTTAGAAACTGCCTTGCTTGGTACAATGGTTTGGTGGGGGGATATAGTGTTTCATAGATAACTGTGTACTTCGAATGCTTCACATCAGTAGGCATATAATGTTTGCTATCTCTTTCTTGATTGGACAGCTGGGTTTCCATGGACAATCCAATCCATTTTTTGTAAGGATGTTTATCCTTTATAAATAGTGACCAATCAGGTGAATGATACTTTAACACCCGGATACAGTCATAGCAACCATTCTTCTAATTATTTTCTGCATCCCTTGATGATGGTGGTTGTGGAGGTAGTGTGGCTGCTGCTGCTGCTAATAGTGATGAACTCTTAATTTAGACCAAGCTGACCTTTAGCTCACAGAGATCTACCCGTCTCTACCTCTCAAATGCTGGGTGCACATTACTTTGGCCAGTTCTCTTGATGGGTATTGTGAACAGTTATTTCATTGGGGTTTTATAGTTCCAGTATTTCTGTTGTCCTTATTAGTCAAAATTTTTATGTAGAGAACTTTTGTCCATCAACTAAGACTATTTTTTCATAAAGTGAACTCATTTTTTTCTGTAAAAGTTCTATTTTTCATGCTAGTGAAAGAAATATTTGCACATTCATTAGACATCCTATCAGTTTCCAAATTCATGTCCAGAAACATTCCTTGATATAGTTTAAAATATTTTTTCCCTAAGTTTTTTATTAGGGTAGGGTGACTTCTGTCCTCTTCTTAGTTTTATTTTCATTTTCCTTTCTTTTATTAAAAATGTTTACTTATTGTGTTTGCATATGTATATGTGAGTGCATGTTGGTACACATGTGGAAGTTAGAGGACAACTTGTAGGAGTCAGTATTTTTCTGCCACATGGATTCTGGATATCAAATTAATGTCACCAAGCTTGGTGGCAAGCACCTTTACCCTCTGGGACACTTTGATGTCCCCATCCCATTTTAAATGCTTTCTGTGTAAATTTTCTTGACTCCCCCTTCTGAGTATTTATTTGGAGGTTACAGGCACAAGATACCACATCTGGCCCTTCCTCAATTTTCTTCCCTGAAAATTCCAGTTCTTCTATCAAAAATCAATCCTAATGCTCCTCTGAGAGGCTTACCTTTATTCTTCCAGGCAAAAGATACTTAATTTTTATTCAGAACTTTGAGTTGTTAAGAGCGTTTGTGGCTCTTTCCAGAGGAAAAGGAACTTACATGAGAATGGCTTATTTTGTCTCACAGTTCAAGGTCAGGAAGTTATAGCAGCAAGGGCTTACAAAAGATGTTCAGATTATATGCATCTTCAAGAAGAGGGTATGGATGAATAAATGTACTCAGCTCACCTTCTTCAGGTTTTTTTTTTCATATCGGTAAAGTTTCTTTTTTTTATAATATTTTATTGATTTGGGAACGTCACATCATGAACCCTGAAAACATTTTCTTCCCCTACTCCTGTGACCTCCCTCAGAAAAGAAGAGGAAAAAGAAGAGGAAGAGGAGGAGTAAGAGAAAGAAAAAAAGTGTGCAATTGCATTGTACGGTTAAACTACTTAAAGAAAACTGAGACCCACCTCTCCTTGCCCCACCCCCTGCCAGAAATCATCAATTGCAGAGAACTATACTTCAGCACACTGCTCATAATTTGAAAGAGTTTTCTTCAGTGGTTTTCTGTCTAGGATGTTCTTTTCTTTTCTTTTAGCAGGGGAGGGCAAGACGACAGATCATAGACTTAAACATGGTTTCTGAAGACAGCCCAGACCATGAACATCCACATGGTCTCTAGCATCAGCACATGCTGTGGCTCTCAGCATGGTCTATAGTGGCAGTACAGACCACAGACAACACAGTTCTCTGACACAATAGAAACATAGACCCAGATGTGGCCCTTGGAGCCAGCATGACCCAGACATCAGCATGGTTTCAGGCATCAGTACAGACCATAGATATTTGTATGGCCTTCAGTAGTAATATGGGCCACTGGACATTAACGCATAACCTAACTGCAGTAATACCAAGGACCCAGACTTGATCATCAGTGGCACGACATCACTATGGCCTCACCTGCTAGCATAGGCCTCTCATATCAATATAGCCCCTAGAGACAGCAAAAGCTCACAGACATCAACATGGCTTCAGGCTGCAGTGCAGAATATCCGCATCATCCTGGCCCTCAGTGTTATCATGGGCCACAGACATCACCATGGTCCCTGGATGCAGTTGAGCTACGGGCCAAGACATGACCTTTGATGGCAGTATAGCTCACTGTCTTCAACATGGTTTTGGACTGCAGCACAGACCATGGCCTTAACTGGTAACATGGGCCATGAATATGAACATAGATCTCCACTGCAATCAGACCTAGCCATGGCCCTTGTCAGCAGCACACACTCAGACATCAGCATAGCCTCAGGTGTCAGGCCAGACCAAAGACATCTGTATGGCCTTCTTCAGTGGTACTTTGGGCCAGGGACATCAGTTCTTCTCCTGGCTGTTGAACAACCACAGACAACCATATTAACCTTGGTCTTCAAGATAGATTGGGGCAACAGATGATGGATACCAAAGTGGCTCAGACTATAGAGGTCTTTCATGGAGGTCCAATCTAGAAAATGAACCATGCTTTATCTTGGAAATCCTATCATTGTTCAGAACTAGGACGATCATGGGGCTAGGCAGCATGTTTGGGGGCTAAGTAGGAACATAAGCTACTCAACAACATGTTTCTCCCCTCTCTCTCTCTGTGTGCGTACATGTATACATAAACATATATATGCAAGCATTTATTTTTACTACTGGATAATAACCCAGTGCTTTCTGTATAGTAGTAAATACTCTCTGTTAGTTACATCCACAGACCAACCTAGTATGTGTTTTAAATAGAGCTTTCTAAGGAGAAAATAGAGAATAAAGGCATCATTTGATAAAACCTTGACTGAAAAATTTACATATATATATATGTGTGTGTGTATACATACATACATACATACATACATACATATATATATATATATATATACATATATATATATATGCCAGATCTTACCTGACCTTTCACTTTCTTCAATTATCTTCCATATCTCTTACTGTGCTGGGTAGGTCAACTTGACACAAGCCCAAGTCATTTTGGAGGAAGGAATCTCAACTACAATAAATAAATAAATATATAAAGGAATGAATGAATGAATGAATGAGTAAATAAATAAATAAATAAATACATAAATAAAATGCCTCCTTAAGACTGGTCTGTGGGGAAGTTTCTTGGTTGTGATCTACATGGGAAAGGCCAGCCCATTTTGGGTGGTGCTACCATTGGGCAGATGTCCCTGGAGTATATAAGAAAGCAAAAGTGCAAACCCAGCATTGGGACTTCTGTTCCCACCCGGCGGCTTTGGGGTGCAGAACAGGGCTCAGACCACCCTCCACCTGGACCAGTAGAGCCCCAGAGATAAAGGCCTGGTGAGAAGGTGATCCAATTAGACAGCAAAAGGAAATCAACGGGATACAAATCGGAAAGGAAGAAGTAAAAACATCACTTTTTGCAGATGACATGATAGTGTACTTAAGTGACCCCACAAATTCCACCAGAGAACTCCTACAGCAAGTTCAGCAAAGTGGCTGGATATAAAATTAACTCAAACAAATCAGTAGCCTTCCTATATTCAAAGGACAAACATGTGGAGAAAGAAATTAGGGAAAAGATACCCTTCACAATAGTCACAAAAACTATGAAATACCTTGGTGTGACTCTAACCAAGTAAGTGAAGGACCTGAATGACAAGAACTTCAAACCTCTAAAGAAGGAAATCGAGGAAGAGCTCAGAAAATGGAAAGATCTCCCATGTTCATGGATTGGAAGGATCAACATTTTAAAAATGGCCATCCTACCAAAAGCAATCAACTGATTCAATGCAATCCCCATCAAAATTCCAACCCAGTTCTTCATTGAGTTGGAAAGATCAATGCGCAATTTCATCTGGAATAACAAAAGACCTAGAAGAGCGAAATCCATCCTCAACACAAGAAAACATCTGCGGGAATCAATATCCCTGCCTGACCTCAAGCTATACTACAAGGCAATTGTGCTGAAAACTGCATGGTAGTGGTACAGAAATAGGCACGTGGATCAATGGAATAGAATAGAAGATCCAGAAATGAGCCCTCAAGTATATGGTCACCTGATTTTTGACAAAGGAGCTGTAAACATTCAATGGAAAAAGGACAGCCTATTCAACAAATGGTGTTGGTCCAACTGGCACTAAGCATGCAAAAGAATGAAAATAGACCCTTTCTTATCTCCTTGTACAAAGCTCAAGTGTAACTGGATCAAAGATCTCCACATTAAACCAGATACACTGAAACTATTAGATGAGAAAGTAGGGAAAACCTTAGAACACATAGGCGCAAGAGAAAATTTTCTGAATAAAATGCCAATGGCTCAAGCTCTAAGGTCAAAGATTAACAAATGGGACTTAATGAGATTGCAAAGTTTCTGTAAGGCTAAGGACATTGTCAAGAAAACAAAATGGCAGCCAACAGAATGGGAAAAGATCTTTACCAACTCCATATCAGATAGAGGCCTAATATCCAAGGTATACAAAGAACTCAAAAAGCTAGACACCAGAGAATCAAACAACCCCATTAAAAAATGGGGTACAGAGCTAAACAAAATGTTCTCAATTGAGGAATATGGAATGACTGTGAAATATCTAAGGAAGTGCTCGACATCTTTAGCCATCAGGGAAATGCAAATCAAAACAACCCTGAGATTCTACCTCACACCAGTCAGATTGGCCAAGATCCAAAATTCAGATGACAGCAGATGCTGGTGAGGTGTGGAGAAAGAGGAACACTTCTCCACTGTTTGTGGGGTTGTAAACTGATACAACCACTCTGGAAATCAGTCTGGCGATTCCTCAGAAAATTTGACATAGTACTACCTGAAGATCCAGCTGTTCCACTTCTGGGCATATATCCCAGAGACACTTTAATACATAACAAAGATATATGTACCACAATGTTCATAGCAGCTCTATTTATAATAGCCAGAAGCTGGAAAGAACCCAGATGTCCTTCAGTAGATGAATGGATAAAAAAATTGTGGTACATTTACACAATGGAGTACTACTCAGCCATCAGAAACAATGACTTAACCAAATTCTTAAGAAAATGGTTGCATCTAGACAATATCATCCTGAGTGAGATAACCCAGTCACAAAAGAACAGACACAATATGCAGTCACTGATAGCGGGATGCTAACCCCAGAGGCTTGGACTGCCCCAGAAACAACTCACAAACTGTGAAGTTCAAGGAAAAAAAAAACATTAGGCTCAATCCTTACACACTAAGAAAACGTTGACTAATTCTGGGTTACATCCTGTTTTGCATGTACTTTTTGCTCATTGTAACTAGTATAATCTTAATGCAGAGTATCAAACCTTACAAAAATGCTTAAAAATTTGTACACCTATCTTTGTTTTTTTTAAAAAATAAAGTTCTTCAATAAAAAAAGAAAGCCAAAGTGCAAGCCCAGAAAAGCACACCAGTAATCTGTGCTCCTCCATGGCCCCTGCCTCAGTTCCTGCCTTTCCTTGATGATGGATTGTAATATTGGAGCTGAAATAAACTTTTTCTTCCTGAAATTTGCTTTTGGTCATTGTGTTTATCACAGCAATGGAATCCTAAGATACCTTACTGTCTCTTTATAGTCATCGATGGAAAAATTCTTTTATGTGTCTTCCAGCTCAGTGGTCAGGTATTTCTTTTCTTCCCCTGCTTGCAAAACTGGGATGGCCTTTGCAAATCACAGAGACCCGGAGTACTGCTTCCTTTTGACTATTTCCGTTTTGTTGGAACACTGTCAGTTCTCTGGAAGCCTACTATTTTCTTAGCTTTTCTGAGCTGTGTTATAATCAGGACATTCAGCTCAGCAGATTTGGCTGCGTTACCTTTTTACTGTAGAGGTAAGTTGAATATTTTTAATGTTACTATCATGTCCTAAGGAGTCTGAAGTGTTGTAGGTATTTTGGTCATCTTGAATTTTCTAGGATCCATTTCACTTTTACCTTAGGCTTGGAAGTGGGTGAGTATCACATTTTCCAAAAGTTATTTCTTGTATCTTTGAGACCATTAACTCCATTTAAGGCACTGCCTATCTGATGTGCTTAGTGAATAATTGTGATTTTGTTGTTTTTTCTTATTCGTTGCTTTTAGGAAGATGGGGGCATTTCTTCTGTAACTCAGGCTGGCTCCCAAAACTCAATGCAACCCAGTAAAGCTTTGAACTTGAACTGTTGGCCCAGCCTCTCCCATATGGGAATTATAAGCAAGGACTGCCAGTGAAGAATTTAATAATTTTCTCTTTCCCTTTTCTTTTTGAATACAAAGACTAGTTATATCACTCAGGGTGGATTGAATTTTTTCCCTACGTAGCTTTGAACTGGCAATCCTTCTGCCTCTTCATTTGCCCACAGAGTGCTTGGATTTTAGGACTATATCATCCTAGTCGGCTTCAAAACCCCTTTTGAAAATTCTAAACTTTCTTTTCTTTCTTTCCTTCCTTCCTTCTTTCTTTCTTTTTTCCTTTCCCTCCTTTTTCTGTTTCTTTCTAAATAAAAGGTTTATTTTTATTTTTGTGCATTCATGTGTCTCTGTGTGGGTATGTATGCATAAGTTCAGGTGCTGAGCTGTGTAGGGATGAGGGGAGGCCAGCAGAGGAATTCTTATCCCCTACAGTTGGAGTTATATAGGTCATAGTGAACCATTTGATATGGGTATATAGAAGAGATTGTAATTGCCTGGAAGATCAACATGCCATCTTAATGGCAGTGATCTCTTTGCAGCTCCCCTATTTAATTATTTATTTATGTATGCACACTTGCATAAGTAGAGGACATATGACAAATTGCTGGAGTTGGTTCTTTCCTTCTACTATGTAGACTCGCAGGTCCAACTCAGGTTGTCAGGCTTGGCACCAAGCACCTTTACTGGCTGAGCCATCTTAGCAGCCTTTAGTTTGTCTTTTAATTAATAGACACAGTAACAGATTTTCTTAAGGAATTTTTGTAGCTGGTATTTGCTACTTTGTGGGTTCTTCTTTTCCCACCCTTTATCACCCAGAGAGAAAGAAGGATAGATGGGGAGAGAGATCTCTGAATCTACTTTCTTTCCTTTTGTTTCTTATTTGAGCACAATTAACAAACTGCAACCAACCCCACTGAATGACAAACAACAACCCAGTCTACCTAGCATTTATATACCCACTGAAAAATTCCCAGAATTCCAAATGCCATACAATCACAGAAACTATCTGCAACTGGCAAAATAGCACCTCTGCTAGAACATGGGGTAAATAAATCATAGTCAGCTCCTGTCGAGAGTCTGAAGCAGCCACATATTCCCATAACTGGGATTAAAATGAAAGCACATTCTTATAATATTTCTCTGTGGTTTTTAAAAAAGAAACCAAAATTCCAGAATTCTGAATAAGTATTTTATACATACTTTGT
The DNA here is from genome assembly GCF_963924665.1 of Micromys minutus. Classification (NCBI taxonomy): domain Eukaryota; kingdom Metazoa; phylum Chordata; class Mammalia; order Rodentia; family Muridae; genus Micromys; species Micromys minutus. Next base: position 29,044,605 of record NC_137970.1, on the reverse strand, counting down.
TTTGGTTGGTGTCTTCAGACCCATGTCTTCTACCTCCTTGTCTCAATGTAAATGCATATTAAGACTTTTGTCAGCCCTTGCTATTGTGAGACTTACATGTTTGCTGGCTAATGCACTTAAGTAGCATGTTAGTTTGAATTCCAATGATCATTAATGATGTTGAAGTTTTTTCTTTGAGAGCTTGTTTAGACATTCTACCAAGGGAGTGTAGCTCACCAAAGAATGTTCTTCCTTTACTGGGGAAGAAGGATCCTCCTCTGTTGGTAATGTCCTCTTTGAGCACATATCATCATGAGGGACACAGATAAATTACTGAGCAGGTGACACTGGTCTAGCCATCAGGATCAGTAGAACCAATCTTGCTGATCAATGGAGTAACACATTTCTTGGAGAGATTACCCTCTCTTCCATTTTTAAAAGGCGGCCTCTTGTTTTGTATCCTAAACAAACCTGGAATTCTGCTTCTGTCTGCCTCAGCTCTCTGAAGTGCTGAGATTCAAGTGTGTACTACTGTGGTCACTGGTGACTTTCTTTCTTTTCTTTTTAAAGACGTTTATCCCTATTTTATCCAGGATGCTTTGGAATTTGTCCGAAGTCTTAGCTGAACTCAGGAATACTCCTTCCTCCTTCTGCCTGTGTGCTAGAATTATAGGCATATGCTCATGGTGAATATTTTTCCTTCCTTTTTTTGTTTTGCAGGGGTTTTTATTATATTTGTAGACTAGCTTGAAGACTGTGAATCTCATGGGGTTCTAATTTTATAATCCTGCTTTAGCCTATAGAGTAGTTGCATATTTCAGTGTGCTATGTTAAATATCTTTTTCTTTTCTTTAAAGTGTGTTTGGATATTCTACCAAGGGAGTGCAGCAGATGGTTCCCAACCGTCTTCCCACTATTCAGGATACATAAAACCCGTATCCCTAGTATTTATACATAAAACCTGTATCCCTAGTATGTATACATGAAACTTGTATCCCTAGTCCCTTTTTGCTCTTTATTTCTAAGCATGGTCTCACTGGGTTACCCAGATTGGCCTCCAATTTGTTCTATGGCCAAGGCAGTTCTTAAACTCATGAGCATCATTGTACCTCTATCTCCCAAGTAGCTGAGTTCATAGGGATTCACCATCAGGTCTGGCCAAAACTCAGCTCTTAATTTTAGGTGTTTTTATCTTCTATAGTAGTACATAGCAAGTTGTTTGTAATTTGCACAGATTTATCACTTTTTGATTTGTGTTGCTGTAACTTTTTTGGTATGCAGTATGCTGTTTATACACATACTAAGTGTATTAATTTTCTATTCTGTTCATGTTTTTATGAATGTTCAGATTTTCATGTGACTAATGTAATGCTATTTATTATGTACCCAGCCCTAGAAATACGTTACAATTTTTCAGGGGTACATTTATAGCAGAAATATGGCACTAGAGGCTCTGTGAGTGTTAGTATAGAACAGAGGGAAAGCATTTTCTAAAGTGACTCAGTTTCCACCAAGAGCAATATGTAAAGAATTCTGTTCAACAGTGAGAATCATCATTCTTTCAAAATTCTTCCAAGTAATAAGCTTAAGTATAATGTGATTGTGATATTGATTTGAATTCCTGCCATTCAGGCTCCACTGGATCCTAAGAGAGGAAGCATAGCAGGAAGGCTGGGAGTGGGAGAGACCTCAGGCAATGAGCACAATAACAATAGACTCTTGGGAGACATCCAGTGAGACAAAGGGTGAAACAAAGGCTACTTTAAACCTTTAGGGTATGGGTAGGGGCTTTTGGGATGGGTGATCATCATTGGCCAGGGCCAGGGTTCTGGGGATGCCTGGGTAAGGAGGAATTCCAGTTTCTGCCAGACATGACCTTATAAGGGGAGAGGAATTTAACCTGTCTACTGGGCTATATGATTTCCTAGGGGTGTGGGGTGGAGGTTGAGGCACAGGGCTATATGCACAGTACACACAGATCAAGGACATGGGGGTCCCTCTGCCAATCTCAGAATGAGATTTTTAAGGTTTGGATAAGCCTTGACCCTACTAGCTCTAGCTTCCCATAGTTCCACGGCTTCCTAGCCCCACACTACTACCTTTTTGTTTTATAAAGGGGAGGTATCATCATAGCTGTCAGCCTCTAGGTTGGGAATGGTTTGGTATTGAACTAAAACCTGGTTGGTAGTGACTTTGGCTATGTTGCTTACTTGCTGTTTTAGAAAGTTGATGAAACAGGGGACCAGGAGGAGGAAGGTTGCAATACTCAGAATAGGGCCAAGGAAAGGAAGAAACCAGGCTATTAGAAGGTTTGAGTACCATGGTGCAGAGGTACGGGGCACAGTGAGCTTGGAGATCTCACCAAAGATCCTTAAACCCCTGGATGTTTTGTAAGGCAAACCTGTGAGGGAGATTATCTAATGCTGGAGGAACTTGAGGCTGTCTGAGGTGAAGGCCATGGCCTGGTCAAGCTTGCCCTGAAAGTTGTCTGCCAGGTGTTGTGTCTGTGCAAGGGCAGCAGTATAGCTCTCTGTTGCTCCTGCTGGGAGGGCCAGACTGAGTCTCTTTCTCTGGTTCTCTACTACTAGCTGCCAGGTGATTTCTTCAGACTCATGTAGGTAGAGCTGTGGAGTAATCATTACAGGAGTGTGAAAACCTTGGAGGGAGGAGTTAGCACAGGGACTGATGTTATTGCACTAGAGAAGCGTGTGTGTGTGTGTGTGTGTGTGTGTGTGTGTGTGTGTGTGTTTGTGTGTGTAACAGTGACAGTGACATCATGTTACAGGCACATGATGCAGGATGGAACCTGGAAGAGGGTTGAGGTAAAGGGGAAAAGATTAAAAGGAGGAATATTTTATAACTTTCATGTGAGTATAGACCCACAGGGTTCATGAAACAAGATGTTAATGGAAAGAGCTGCCTCAAGCACAGAAAAAGCACTGGGAGTAGTTGTTAGGGGAAGGATATCAGTTTTATACTGGATGTATCATAATCAGGAAAGGGCCATTGCTAATTGTATGTTAGGGGATAGGTGATTGTTTTTATTTTTTATGTTGGGCTTTTAGTGTTTGAGATTATATATATATATGTGTGATTTCTTGACTCTGGGAATTGTAAGGAATCCCTGTGTGATGAGCAATCTCCCATTGTGAATAGATCTTGAATTGGGTGCTAGTAAAGCTGGGACATTGAAGTGGAAACTCAAGGGTTCTTTGTAAAGTCAGTTATGTTGGATGGTGTTTTGCTAAAGCAGACACATGAAGGAGTGTTTCTCCAAAGCAGACACAGGTGAAAGGTTGGTTTGCAAACACATGAAAGGATATGTGACGAAGGATTCTTTGATAATGACACATGTGCATTGGTCTGCCTTACATTGCATAGTTGAGCTCCATCTGTTGGGATTCCATAGATAGAAATGCACCAAAATACTTTTGGTGGTGTGCTGTGGCTTCTTGCCACTTCTGTGGACTCAGATTGATTGACAGACTGATGTCAGCTGATATAGACTCACATGGAGTTTTGCAAAGAAAGACTCCTCACATGCTGAGGCAAGACCTGTGGAGGATACATGATGTTTGGAGGGAGTATAAATGGGACTCAACAAACTGTGAGAGGGACTTGATGGTAGAGCTACCTCTGCAATGCTTCTTGGTCTTGGAATCTTCACTGATCTTCAATTTTCTGAGAGAGGCATGGCAAAGAACTTTTTCTCGTGTCCCCGCTGGTCCAAATCCATCCTGCGTCAAGCTTTCTCCTTGATAGAGGCCATTGTTCAACTCAGATAGACTCATTGGATAGCCAGGGATAGATAGGGAGTGTTATATTTAGCAGCTGTTGTATATAACAGTTATATTTAACCCCCTTAGAATTGAGGATAAAATATAACAAGGGAGTGTTTATAAGAGTATAATTTTTACTACGGTATAATAATTTACCATACTGTCATTTTCTTTCAGTTGACTAGTGAAAGTCATCTTCCAGAACCTACAGAATATCTCTTCCTAGAAGACTGGTGGCATTGTTGACCACAAGAGGGCATATCATGCCTGTAGATCTGTCAGGGTCCTCTCATTTATAGACTTATTTGGTGGTAAAGGCATAGAGGCAATCTCCTCTGCCTAGCTCAGGCCTGGGAATCAGTTTCTAGTCTTGTGGGAGCTCTTCTTGTCTTAAAATTGTTTTCTCTGATCCAGAATCAATCAGTCATTTGCATTTCATTGCCACCTTTTTCATGGTTGTCTTCGGAGATGCTGGAAACCTATAAAACTTCTAATGGTGCAGTTTTCCCATTTACTGTCTGGGTTGCAGGCTGCCCTGTTTTAAGTTTTAAGGTTCTAGTGGGTTGTCATTCTTGTCATAATGAGAGCAACAAGCTCTCCTCCATTGTAAGCCCCTATAGCATTGGGGACAGACTGTTTTGAGGGTGTTGGCATGTCTGGTGCAGGCGATCCCCCTGATGGCACTCACCTTTCTAGTGTCCCTTTTTGTCGCATTTAAAGCAAGCCTCTTTTGCTTTTTATTGTTTCTGCAAAGGCCTGGGCAATGGAAGCAGTGAGATGTGATGCTGTTCCATTATCCTGAGGGACCACAACCTATCAATCATAGTTTTTTTTTTTTTTTTTTTTGTTTTTGTTTTTATCTTTGAGGCTTTGGCAATTGAGCATGTACTTAGAAGTCATACCCTCCCAAATGATGTTTTTTTAAGAAGGAGCTCTCTGGCTGCAGGGTCAGGAAGTATTTTTTCTAAGCTTGTTTTAGTTCTAGAATAAAGTCAGAGTCTCTTTTGGTTTTTGGCAGAGGAAAAGTAGGGAGGAGGCAGGGTCTAGTGAGCTGGAAGGCAAGATGATTCTGTCCCAGGCTTAAAATGAGCGGAGGCACACACGGTCGTAATATCCTGCTGGCTGGGCTGGTTGCTGAACTCCTATGGAAAAAGCTTCTTGGTCACAAGGGTCGTCATAGCCCCATGTAAAATCATTTCAGCCCTCATTCTGGCTGATAGGGTGTTATGGCTGACACCTAAGTGGGCTATTGGGGTTTGGGCAAAGGGCCAGGGGCCTTCTACTAATGCCAAGGTGTACCTTTAGCTAGAAGGTATCAGTTGCCCCTATACAATACCCAGTACTTCACACTGTTCTAAACCAAAAGTACAAGAAAGAAGGAAAAAATAGACTGCCAGCCCTCATCACAGGGAGGCCAGATTGGGTGAGGTTGATCAAGGTCCCCTGGCTGGGATCACTCACTATCCTTCTGTCATGGCTCTCTGTGCCTCGGCTGCCAATCAGACTCTGCCTCCCCAAAGACCCCAGGCAGACAGCTCATTTAATATAATAAAACAAAGGCTACTTAATCCTTTGAGGGTAGGTAGGGGTTTTCAGAGTCAATGTATACCACTGTCCATGACCAAGACACTGGTCATGCCTTTGCACAAGGAGGGATTCCAGGTACTGGTGGACATGTTCTTATAACTGGGCAATATGACCTCCTTCGGGGTGGGGGGCAACATTTGGGGCACAGGTTTACATGAGCCAGAAAATGCAGGTATAGGGCAGAAGGTTGCAAGTCTCAAGATGAGATTTCCAGAGTTTGGACACACCTCAAACCCACTCTTGTTCTGGACTGTCTCCCCATAGCTCCATATCTCCCTGATCCTACATTTTCCCACAATCATTAATGATGTTGACAAAACTATCCATGCTTTTTTTTTCTCTTTTTTTCATTTTACTTTTATTGGATATATTTTATTTACATTTCAAATGTTATCCCCCTTTCCAGGTTCCCCTCCATAAACACCCTATCCCATCCCCCTCCTTCTATAAGGATGCCCACTCACTCTCCCACCCTCTCCTGCCTCATTGCCCTGAAATTCCCCTATACTGGGGCATCGACAAGGCCATCCTGTGTTACAAGTGCAGCTGGAGCCATGGGTCTGTCTATTTCTATAATTTGGATAGTGGTTTAATCCCTGGAAGCTCTGGTTGGTTGGTATTATTCTTATGGGGTTGCAAACCCCTTCAGCCCCTTCATTCCTTTCTCTAACTCCTCCATTGGAGACACTGTTCTCAGTTCAAGGGTTGGCTGTGACCACCACCTTTATATTTGTCAGGCTCTGGCAGAGCCTCTCAGGAGACAGCTGTATTAGGTTCCTGTCAGCATGTACTTCTTGGCATCTGCAATATTGTCTGGGTTTGGTGGCTGGATCACCAGGTGGATGACCTTTGCTTCACTCTCTGCTTCAAACTTTGTCTCCGTATTTTCTCCTGTGGATGTTTTATTCCCTCAACTGGAAAGGACTGTAGCATCTGCACTTTGGTCTTCCTTCTTGAGCTTCATGTGGTCTGTGAATTGTGTATTGGGAAATCTGAGCTTTTGGGCTAATATCTACTTATTAGTGAGTGCATATCATGTTTTATTTTGTGTGTGTGATTGAGTTATCACACTCAGGATGATATTTTATAGCTCCATCCATTTGCCTACAAATTTCATGAAGTCATTGACTAGTACTGCATTGTGTACATGCCCCACATTTTCTGTATCAATTTCTCTGTTGAAGGAAATCTGGTTTTATGGTCCTTGATCCTCTTAGACTTGAGCTTTGTACAGGTTGATAAGAATGCATCAACTTGCATTCCTCTGCATGCTGACTGCCAGATGGACCATCACCATCTGTTGAAAATGCTATGTTTTTTCTCCCGTGAATGGTTTTAACTCCTTTGTCAAAGACAAAGTGACCATAGGTATGTGGGTTAATTTCTGAGCTTCAATTATATTCCATTGATCTACCTGCCTGTCTCTGTACCAATACCATAGAGCCTTTATCACTATTGTTCTGTAATACAGCTTGAGGTTGGGGATCATGATTCCTCTAGCAGTTCTTTTACTGTTGAGAATAGTTTTCACTATCCTGGGCTTTTTAAAGTTCCAAATGAATTTGCAAATTGCGCTTTCTAAAATCTATGAAGAATTGGGTTGGAATTTTGATGGGGATTGCATTGAATCTGTAGATTGCTTTTGACAATGTGGCCATTTTTACTATATTAATCCTGCCAACCCATGAGCATGGGAAATCTTTCCATCTTCTGAGATCTTCTTGAATTTCCTTCTTCAGAGACTTGAAGTAAAAGGTGTCATTTTCTTAATCTCTTTCTTAGTCTGTTTATCCTTTGAATAGAGGAAGGCTACTGTATTGTTAGAGTTAATTTTATATGCAGCAACTTTGCTGAAGTTCTTTATCAGCTATAAGAGTTCTCTGGTGGAATTTTTGGGGCCACAAAAGTATATTATCATATCATATTCAAATAGTAATATTTGACTTCTTCCTTTGAAATTTGTATCCATTAGACCTCCTTTTGCTGTCTGTTCTAGCTAGGACTTCAAGTACTGTATTGAATAGTAGGAAGAGAGTGGGCAGCCTTATCTAGTCCCTGATTTAGTGGGATTGCTTCAAGTTTCTCTCCATTTAGTTTGATGTTGGCTACTGGATTGCTGTATATTACTTTTACTATGCTTAAGCATGGACCTTGAATTCCTGAAATTTCCAAGACTTTTTACCATTAAGGGGTGTTGAATTTTGTCAAATGCTTTTTCAGCATATAATGAGGTGATAATAAGGTTTTTTTGAGTTTGTATATATAGTGGATTATGTTGATAGATTTCCATATATTGAACTATCCCTGCATTCCTGCCTACTTGGTCATGGTGGATGACTGTTTTGATGTGTTCTTGAATTCCATTTGCAAGAATTTTATTGAGTATTCTTGCTTTGACATTCATAAGGGAAATTGGTCTGAAATTTTTTGTTGTTGGGTCTTTGTGTGGTTTAGGTATAACTGTAATTGTGGCTTCATAGAAGGATTGGGCAGTGTTCCCTTTGTTTCTATTTTGTGGAATAGTTTGGAGAATATTAGTATTAGGTCTTCTATGATGGTATGATAGAATTCTGCACTGAATCCATCTGGTCCTGGACTTTGTTTGGTTCAGAGAATTTTGGTGACTTCTATTGATTTAGGGGTTATAGAACTCTTTAGATAGTTTATCTGATCCTGATTTAACCTTGATGCCTGGACTGTCAGGGAAATTGTCCATTTCATTCAGATTTTCCAGTTTTGTTGAGTATAGGCTTTTTAAATAGGATGTGTTTTTTTTTTTAATTTCTTCAGTTTCTGTTGATATGTCTTCTTTTTCATTTCTGATTTTGTAAATCTGAATCCTGTCTCTTAGCCCTCTAGCTAGTCTGGCTAAGGGTTTACCAATCTTGTTGATTTTCTCAAAGAACAAGCTCCTGGTTTCGTTGATTCTTTGTATAGTTCTTTTTGTTTCTACATGGTTGATTTCTGCTCTGAGTTTAATTATTTCTTGCTGTCTACTCCTCTTTGGTGTATCTGCTTCTTTTTGTTTTAGAGCTTTCAGCTGTGCTGTCAAGTTGCTGGTGTATGCTCTCTCCACTTTCTTTTTGGCGTCACTCAGAGCTATGAGTTTTCCTCTTAGTACTGCTTTTATTGTGTTCCATAAGTTCGGGTATGTTTCTATGTTGTGGAATAGTTTGGAGAGTATTAGTAAGGTCTTCTATGAAGGTCTGATAGAATTCTGCACTAAACCCATTTGGTCCAGGAATGTTTTTGGTTGGGAGACTTTTGGAGACTTCTAGCATTTCTGTTCTCTTAGGGTCTCTATGACATCTTCCCAGGATCTTCACGTTTTCATAGTCTCTGTCAAGAAGTCTGGTGTAATTCTGATTAGGTCTGCCCTTGTATGTTACTTGTCATTTTTCCCTTACTGCTTTTATTATTCTTTCTTTGTTTTGTGTATTTGGTGTTTTGGCTATTATGTGACAGGAGAAATTTCCTTTCTCATCCAATCTATTTGGAGTTCTATAGGCTTCTTTTTATGTTTATGGGCATATCTTTCTTTAGATAAGGTAAATTTTCTTCTATAAATTTGTTGAGGACATTTACTGGCCCTTTAAGTTGGGAATCATTGTTCTCTTCTATACCTATTATCCTCACGTTTAACCTTCTCATTGTGTCCTGGATTTCCTGGATGTTTTGGGTTAGGAGATTTTTTGCATTTTACATTTTCTTTGACTGTTGTGTCAATGTTTTCTATGGTATTTTCTGCCCCCAAGATTCTCTTTTCTATCTCTTGTATTTAGTTGGAGATCATGATCTATTACTACTGATATCTTTCCTAGGATTTCTATCCCCAGTGTTGTCTCCCTTTCTGAGTTTTTCATTATTTCTATTTCCAGTTTTGATCCTAGATTGTTTTGTTCAATTCCTTCATCTGCTTGTTCTTGTTTCCTTGATTTTTGTGTTTTTTGACATTCCTCTTTAAGGGCTTCTACCTGTTTATCTGTGTTAGCCTGTATTTCATTAGGAGAGTTATTTATGACATTCTTATATTTCTCCAACATCATCATGAGTTGTGATTTCTGTGGGTTCTGATGATGCTAAGTGGCCTTGGTTTCTGTTGCTTAGGTTCTTGGATTTGTCTCTATCCATCTGCTTATCTCTGGTGTTAGCTGGTCTTGATTCTGACAGTGGCCTGACACTCCTTTTAGCCTGTGTGTCAGCACTGCTGGGGGACCAGCTCTCTCCCAGCAGCATCTAGGTGCACAGAATTGTGGCACAGGGTCAGCACAGGGCACAGACAGAAACTGGAAGGATTTTGTCCCAAATTGCTCCTTGGTTCCTGTGTCCTGCAGGCTCCAAAGTAGGTTCCTCTTGGACCAGGAATTTGAGCAGAGGTGGTGTGCTCTAAGATATGTCAGCACTCCAGTGAGACTGGATGTCTTCCAGTGGGGTCTGGGTATTGAGAGCCGTAGCACAGGGTCAGCTCCTGGTGCAGGAAAAAAATTAAAAGAATAAAGGTTCATGTTTTAAGAATGTGTTTGAAGGCTCTTGTAGGTATATATGCTTGGTTACAAGTCAACTGTGCTTAAAGTTTTATGAGTACCAAGGAGTATATAAAGGGAAAACCCACAAAACCCAGCCCACTATTCGATGGGTGGTGCGGTAGGTTTCCATTTCTCCGTAAGGTGCTACTTGCAGCTGTAGTCCATTGCAGATGTGTCTGTTTTAGACCTATAAAGCTGATGTAGCTCTCCAGGCTCAATGCTGATGTGGTAAATAAGGTCTGAACAGCCTGTGCAGGTTTGGGGGAGGGTCACAAGGTGAGATGGAGAGTAAAGTATCACAGGCTCCTGTGACTCCTCAAAGGGTCCTCATCTGCCGCACACCAGCGAGACAGCAAAACGGAACCCAAGGTCAGGGCAGTGGCTACTTCCCCCATTCTTACCAAAGGCCTCACAGGTGTGGATACTCTCCTCACTCCTTCTGAGTAACCTCATCAGACGTGGCTTTTATTGGGGCATGGGGATGTTGTAGTGAGATATGATTGGCCAAGGATTTTAGAGGCTTGGTATTGGCTCAAACATTGTATATAAGCTTACAGGCAGGGCAATAAACAGATCTGCACCCTGGGGCTGGTCTCTGGAGTCTGATTCCCAGGATTCATCACATGACTCCATAGCCTCTCAATCCTAATCCTCAGCCCTGTTCTCAGATGAAACCATACCTAACTTCTTATATTTGTGCTTCAGATTTAAACTGAGGTACTTGTGCTTTTCCAGAAGGAGTCCTTTTTGCTGACAATTTCTCTAGTCCTCCTTACTTTCAAGACAGGTCATCATGTAGCCTAGACTGGCCTCAAATTCACTATTTAGCCAAGAATGACCTTGCATTTCTGATCTTCTTAATACCGCCTCTGGGTGTTAAATCAGTTTCTCCCTCCAGCCTCATCTTACTGCTTCATCCTAAATTGTGCTGGGATTCCAGGTATGTCTCATGCAAGGGGCTTTAAAATAATTTTGTTTCCTATTTGCTTTTCTGTCAATATTACTGCCAATATTAAGGATTGTACATAGGTAAAAGCTGTACCTTTGTTGTATGCTCTTAAAATTATTTAGTGTGTGTGTGTGTGTGTGTGTGTGTGTGTGTGTGTGTGTGTGTGTGCCCCAGTGAAGGTTGTCAGAATAAAACTTGAGGGAGTCAGTTCTTCCCTTTTACCCTGCAGTTCCCAGGGATTAAACTCAGGTTTTCAGGCTTGGAGGCAAACACCTTTACCCACTGAGCTGTCTCCCTGGACCCAGTTAGTTTATTTATTATTATTTTTTAATGTGTGTGTTTGGGTGCACTGTGAGTATAGCAGAATATCATTAGGAGTCACTTTTTAATTAAAAGTTTTAAATTTATTCTTTTCTCATATATTACTGTTGCAACCCAACCACAATTTCTTCCCTTTCCTCTCCTCCTAGTCACTCTCCACTAACTCTTTCCCTCAGACCAACTCCTCTTGAATCCTTTTTCACACTCTTCCCAAGCTCTGACTAATGTTTGGCTGTGGCTTTCTGCTTCTTCTCTCATCAGCTATAGTTGGAACCTTATCTGATGATATTTGGGTTAGACAACAATCTATGTGTATAGCAGAATATCTTTAAGAATCATTTCATTGATTTTTTCCCCAGTCTGTAGGAATCATTTCATTGATTTTTTACCCCAGTCATGTTTGGTGCTATGTCTCTGGGCTATCCAGTCCCTGTGTTCTGACCCTCCAGGCAGTGTTAGGGGTGGTTCCTTCTCCTGGCATGTATCTCAAGCTGAACTAGTCAATGGTTGGACACATCCACAATTTCTGTGCCTCCTTTAGCTCAGCACACCTTGCAACCAGGACAAATTGTAGGTTATGTGGCTGAGTTAGTATGCCAATCCCTCCAGCTTTTCGTGGTTTCAGTACATGGCTAGTTTGTGTTCCTTATCCCACATTACTCAAACTCTTAGCTAGGGTCACTAGTTTAGATTACTTGGAAATTCCATTGTCCTGGGTTTCTAGCTCATCCCCAAGATGACCTTTCCAATTCCAGTTGTCTCTTCCAGTATACTATCACCCCATCCTTTTCCAAACCTGATCCCTCCTGGACCTGTCCTCACATGCCCTAGCCCACCCACAAAATCCATGCGAATTTCCCTTCCCAGAAAGATTCTTGTTTATCCCCTTGAGGTCTCTGTTACTTACCATCTCTGGGTATGTGGAATGTGGCATGGTTATCCTTTACTTTACAGCTAATATCCACTTATAAGTGAGTACATTCCATGTTTCTCTTTCTGGGTCTGGGTTACCTCACTCAGTATGATGTTTTTCTAGTGATTGTAAAAGGTTGTACTCCCACCATCAATGGAGACTGTTCCCCATGTTCCTCATCCTCACCAGAACGAGCTGTTACTTGTATTTTGAAACTTAGCTATTCTGACAGGTGTAAGATAGAATAGGAGAGACATTTTGATTTGCATTTCCAAGATGGATAAGGATGTTGAACATTAATTGCATACTGGCCATTTGATATTCTTCTGTAGAGAATTCTGTTTAGATCTGTACCTCATTTTTAATGAGATTATTTGCTTGTTGGTGTGTAGTCTCTTGATTTATTTATATATTTTGAGTATTAGCATGCTGGCAGATGTGGTGATGGTGAAGAACTTTTCCGGTTCTATGGGCTACTGTTTTGTTTTGTCTTGTCTTATTGACTGTGTCTCTTGCCTTATAGAATCTTGCCAGTGTCATGATGTCCTATTTAGTAATTGCTGATCTTAGTGTCTGAGCTGTTGGTATTCTGTTCAGAAAGTTGTCACCTGTGACACTGTATCCAAGTCTATCTCCTACTTTCTCTTCCATCTAGTTTATTGTATCTGATTTTATGTTAAGATTTGATCTACTTGCACTGGAATTTTATGAAGGTTGATACATATGGATCTATTTACATTCTTCTACATGCAGATATCCAGTTAGACCAGCACCATTTGTAGAAGATGCTTTCTTTTTTACACTCTATAATTTTGGTTTCATTGTAAAAATTAATTGTCCATAGGTGTGTTGATTTATTTCTGGGTCTTCAATTTAATTCCATGAACCCACATATCTTTTTTTTTTAGGCTAACACTATGTGGATTTTATTAATATTGCGTTGTAGTACTACTTGAAATCGGGTATGATGATTTTGTGTTCGTTATTTATAACCCCACACACAAGTCTTGTGTTTTTACTTTGTTTGCATGATTACATCATGTTTAGCACTTCTCCATCCCTTGTCTCTCCCTTGGAGCCTGCCTCTGGATCCTTCTTACCTGGATAGAGTCCTACTATTTGTTTCCTATTTTCTCAGTTTCTCTGTTAAATCCTGTTTACCACTCGTTCTCTTTATTTCTAAACTAAGCATTTCTTTTTATTTGTCCACGGGTTTGTTTTGCCCTTTGGTAAATTTCTTTTTATTTAACTGTGTACTGTTCTTACCAGAAAACAAACACATAAGGGACTATAGAAAATTTCTTTTATATCAGTCTTTGTTAAACTTTAGTATATTTGACCAAACTTTATGCAATAAAATGAATAAAAAATACTTATTAAATATTTCCTATCTGAAGGACTGGACAGTATTGTTACTTACCGTCCAAAATTACCAATATTGGTTTGCTTCGCCAAAGTAAAAAACACACTGTCTACATAGGAAACAGGCACCCTACCAAGCCCTGCCTATAGGGAGCAGTAGAGGAAATTGCTCTAATGCCTCTGTGACCCAGAAGTCTGGTCAGCGTTGGTGCTGAAGTGTCCAACACCGCGGGTTTCGCTATACTTGGTAACCTGGAGCTGGGCTTCTGCAACTCTGCAGCCAGCTTCCGTTCCTCCTGCCACAGGCTCCTTTTAAGCCCCGCCTGTAGGGGGCGGTAGAGGAAGCTGCTCACTTCCGGTTCCCAGAAGTCCCTGTTGTCTGATTGGCAGCTTGGGCCGTTGGGCCAGAGGCTGTGGCGCCGAGGCGCTGAGGCCTTGACGGGGCTTTCTCGCCTGCCTCGTGGCCTTTCTCCGAGTTGAGGGCCTTCTCCTCGGATGCCCGGTGCTGGTTTCTGCCCTGTGGGTCCCTCTGCTCACCATGACAGTGAGTACGCTTGTTTCTTGGGGTTCGGCCCAGCTACTCCTTATCTCCTCAGGCGTTTAGTCCTTTCACCTCAGTGTGGCCCTTTGAGGGCTTCTGGAACTTTCTAGTTCCTTGCCTTCTCCCTTAACCCCAGGGTCTCAGGTGGTTGGGTGCTTCCCTACGTCCAGGTTTTTGATACATTTGGGATGTTTAAAACCATTTCTTCCCATTCGGAGTAGTTTTGAATGTCGTTGTCCATTGAGAAATCTTGAGCGCGAGTTACTTCCTCTGTTTTCCCTTTCCACGTTTCTTTCCCGCTTCCTGTCTGTCCAACAGCCTTCTCACACCTTTTAGGTCTTCCCTCCACTCTGCCTCCTTCCAAGCTCTGCCCCTCCTGCCCAGGCCTCATGTCAGTTTTTTTCCCTGAGGCTCCTCGTGAAGTTTGTTTCCTCCCTGCCCCATCCTTGCTATCTCACCATCCCCTTTCAACTCCTGCCCCCCAACCCCATTCTCACCGTATTGCATAACCCTCACTATCCCCATTCTGTTCTGTCTTTCCAACCCTGTTTCCTTCTATTCCTATAACTTCATGTTTTCTTCTGTGGTCATTTCCAGGCTTTGTAATACTCTTCCCCCAGTGTTCCTTTCCTTCTTAGCTGCTTCCCTTTTCAAACCTTGAATTACTCCAAACTTGTCCCCATTTAAAAAATCTCTGTTTTTAAATCTTTATTTTTGGAGTACAAGTAGTAAAGCATGAGTATATATATATGAGTATATCCCAAATGTAATTGATGAACCTGGGTGGACCATTCATTAATAATTCTGTCAGTTTCCACGGTCAATTATTTGTAAAGGGTGGTTTTGATCTGTATTATTTTGTCAGCAATTACTTGTGGTAGACTTAATGAATTCCCCATTACCGATGACTCCTAGCAACTGATTGTGGTATGAGAGTCCATCTTCAATAATGTCCAGAGGTGTTTATATTTGTTTGTTTTTTGTTTTTGTTTTAATTTTGGAGAGTGTGTGTGTGTGTGTGTGTCTGTGTGTATGTGTGTGTGTGTGGGTGAGTGCGTGCGTGCCTGCTTGTGGGTGTGTGCAAGCACTCCGGGCACCCTTGCAAGTGTGTTTTTGTCCTGTGGGCTGGGTGCCTGCATGTTTGACTGCATGCATGTTTGTTATGTGTGTAATTCAGATACACAGAGATTTATATAGGGCAGAGGAGAGAGAAAGAGAGACAAAGAGTCACAAAGACAGAGAGGGAGAGACAGAGGTATAGAATTTATGTCTTGTTTGCTCAGTGTTTGTGTATTCCTGGCATAGAGATTTCCAATGAGAGCTTTTTTGAGTTGGTTTTTTTCAATACACCCTGTTGATATTAGTATTGAAAATGTTTGTCATGTTTGGTACCAAACACCTCATCATTTTGTCCTCTTGATTTTTCTATGTGTCTTTAGTTTTTTTTTTTAATGAGGCCATAGATTATGTGTGATTTTTCAGAGTAGGTGTCCTATGTTTATATTGTTATTTTTAATCAGGTCTTTGAAAACCACCCGGCTCATGCTTCAGGTTTTCCTGTAGCTAAAACGGGTTGTGACATTGTCTTAACTGTTTCCTTGGCTGACAGAAACATGATGGTCTCTATGCCATCAACGCAGCCTCTGGAATCCTATGATTACAGAATGTACCACCATGCCCACTCTGCACAGTTTATTTTTCTTCAGGAAACATAGCTTTGACATTAGCACCTGTGCTGAGCTATCCGTAGCTGTTGATACAAATGTTGTCCACTATGTAGTGCAGGGATTGCAGGGGTATGTATGCCTTCCTATGTAGTGCTAGGATTTCAGAGGTTGGCCTCATCACCCGGAATTATACACATTTCCCTTAGAAGTGTGTTTCTCATGCTGTTAGCCATCTTCTTGTCTCAAAAGCCTGTGAGGAGTATCACTCACTATGTTTTATTCAGTTGTTTGTAATTTTCCCAATTATTTTTTCTATTCCATAAATAGTTTAGTTATAGATATTTAATTAGTTACCACAAATATGATATTTGCTGCATGTGTGTAAATATTTTCTGAGCACAGGAACTAAGGACTCCCCGACTCCCTAGTTGTATTGTGTTTTGGACCCTTTCCTATAGGAACCTCATCTCTGCCTTTTAGGGAACAACACCAAGAACGTCAAAATATTTATATTAGAACCAGCATATGGGGGTGTTTGCATTGTGGTCATCTGCAAACAATGGAATTGTCCACTCTGATGCATAGTAAGAATGCTTTGGATGCTGCAAGAGAAGTTAGACTAAGGAAGATAGTCCAATGAAACTGAGAATTATTCCACTCAAAGCAGCTGACCAGCTGCATGTAGAAACTTCCAGCAGAGGCTGTACTAGTCAGGGTATGCTGGTTTGGAGACAAACTGTAGTCTTCTTGCATGTGTCATAGGAATTCCGTGGCTTTTTCAGTTTCTCTGGGATAAGCTGGAGGGGTGTGTGAGTCAGTTGTGCTGGATATTAGAAGCTAGGAATTGTACAGCTTAGTGGATTCATGATGTGGTCCATGCACATGCTGTGTGTGGAGAGCTTCTTGTCTCCGCACTGTTTTTCATGACTCTGTCACAGTACGTTTAAGTGCTTCTCTCTCCTAATCATTAGCTCGTACCGTCTGCATGTTCTACATTTGACAGAGAGTTGGCTCATTACTTTTCTGTAGCTCTTTCTCCCTCAGCATCTATTGCCACGCTAGTTATGTTGTAAAGAATTACACAAATGTTACCTGCTACCAATTGTGACTTCTTTTGCTGAACACAGCTTTACTTTTTCTCTCATTTTCAACTCAGGTTGCTATGTTGGATACTTGTCCGTGTGGTTCTTTGTGCACCAGACTATCAATCAGTTAGTTACTCATAGGCAGTTGGTGTTAGGTAGGCTCTTTGCATGTCCTGCTCTCAACCCTTGCAGGTGTCTGCTGGTCAAGTCTTATGATCTGTTTGTTTTGTAGCTGAATGTGCAGGTGGAATAGCAATGTTGCTTTTGAGAACAAAAGCAGAGATGCTTCTTATTATACTAAAGATCTCATCCTATTTCCAGAAGAGGCTAGGGCTTGGTAAGATACAGGGATGACTATATTTTTGGGTAACTCTGGAAAACATGTTAGGAGATCAAGGGAATATTTGAGCTGGCTGAATTTAGGAAGAGGAGTGCCTGTAGAGTGTGGGAGCCTTCATAGATCCTCACGGGCCTTAAGGTATAGATAGATTCCTTCATGTGTTTGTGATAGCAGGTCTCAGTAGGTTTCCCAGGTATGCCTTTAATTCCGTGGCTTAAGCATTCTTCCTTCATCATCCTTCCACATTTCTGGGACAACAAGTAAATATGGGGTGCTTTGAAAGCCCCTGTTTTAAAGTTTCCTCTTATATTATATAGAATGAAGTAATGAGAACTTCAGTTATTTTCTAAACCCCAGGACTCATTTAGAGTCATTTTGTTTTAGAAAAAAATGTGGAAAATTCTATTTCAGAGATGTTTTTGAGGGTACTGTCGTTTACAGCAAACATTATATACCATCCCCTTTATCTTTAGCATCGTGGGTAATTAAAATTGTGTGTTTGTTTATATTTCTGTGTGCATTTATATATGGAAGAATGTATTCTGTTTCTGTTTGTATAACCATCTGTGTCTCGGTATCTATCTGTTTAATATATATATGTAACTATCTGTGTTTCTGTCACTGTTCCTATCCATGTATCTATCAATCCTTATATCTACAGTCACAGATCTACTCATGAATCAATAAATGCTCAACCTTGTACACACGGATATATCCAAATACCCATCCTCCCACCATCCATCTTTCCATTCATCCATGCATCAGTACATCCATCTGTATACCTGCATGCAAACAAACATACATATATGCAACCAGAGATTCATGTACTTTTTTCCATGGTACCGGGGAGGAAGGCAATACCCACGTGTTTTCTTACTTAATTTTGTCCCTAAGGTCTTCTTGCTCTTCCCCTGAGTTGAGGGATAACGGGACCCACAACCTTGACGAATATTTCAGTTTTATTTTCTTATTTTGTAGCCTGTTATTGATCTTGACCTATCTTGGGTTTTCTTTAAGGCATAGATATGTAGAGGATGATCTTAGATGCTCCTCTAAAGCCAGGTACACATAGGTGTCCTTGCTTGATAGACTTTTGCCTGACTTCATTTCATTGTGGGAAAGCTTTGGCCGAACCTGTCCTTTTTGATTTTTCAAGAAAATTGTATATAGGATGCGGAATTTTCTAATAAATTTTGTAGCATCAGCTGTCAGCTCATAAAAGCAACCACGATACCAAACTTTGCTGTCTTCTCCAACTTCTCCCCTTGTTATCTCTATTTCAGGAACCTGCCACTAGTGAAGGACCTTCTGGTCTCGGACAACCCCGAGTGTTTGAGCAGAATCCTCTGAGTACAGGAAGAATGGTAATTATGGCCCTAATATGTGGGATCACGAGAGAAGGCATGCAAGACAGACAGACGCAGTGTTGCTTAACCGGGTCAACTTGGTTTTCTATTGATGGGCCTGTGTCGTAAGAATTAGATACACACTTGTTCAGGTTGAAATTATGACAGTGATCTAGTTGTGCTCCTTTATGTTCCACCAAGCCAAAAAACAAAAACAAAAAAAAAAAAAACAAAAAAAAAAAAAACAAATAAGCAAGCAAGCAAACAACAACAAGAAACAAGCCACTAAGGGACTGATGGTAAAGAAGCAGCTTCAGTTCTTGGATTACTGTGCTGCTGATGAGTCAGAGGACAAGAAAAACGATTCTTTCCCCATTTACCATTTTAGTTTTATTTTGATCATATGGTCCTCAAATCACTTAAAATGTCTCCTACCTATTTGGCATGGGCCTGCTTTTGGCAAAAGAAATGAGATATCTTTTCATAATCAGGGATCAGGGAATGCTCCAGACAGGACTAGCTATTCTTTAATAACTTGTCTAATCCAGGGTACACCCAGGACTGTACCTGAGAAAAATCTCAATTCTTTTCCTTCTTTTTCCTTTTTAACTTTGAGCTCCCATTCATCTGCCTTCTAGGCAGGCTGTATAATCGTTCTGTCCCTGGACAGTTGTAGAAGACGTGCTATGTTCTCCTGAACCTCTCAAGAAGCTACTAGAGTCCATTCCAGTGTCTCCAGCCCCAGATCATGCCCCCTTTTCCTTTTGTTTGTGGTATCTTTTAAGAAAAGGGAGATTTCCCATTGGATATTTGCATTCATACACATTCAGGGAATGTTATCATATACAGATTTGGTCTCCTGTCTGAAATTTGTACACATTGACAGCATTTGAATCCCTAGAATGCATGACTTCTTGGCTAATAAAATTTCTTTTGTGAGGAATTTGATAGTTGTACAGGATAGTTATACTGACTCTTACCTGCTTTCCAGGTATAGGCCTCTGAGTGGAAAAGGCATATAGGTAACCATTCCTCAGAGCAGCATTCAGGAGTGTCTGCTGCCCCCTTCCCTAAATAGCAGAGGCTGAAAATGCCTTCTAAAGCCAGTACTGATTTTCCCAAAAGCAACATGTAGAAGATACTGTTGAACTGTTACTCTTGCCATCTCTTAGCAGTACCCACTATTAAGATTTGCTAAGCTGTGAGCACTTTGCAAGTAGGTGTTAGTGGCCTTCTACTCTGATTCCATGACAATTATACATATGTATAGCCTAGGTTTTGGTTCTTTTTACTGCTAAACACGCTTTCTCCTTCTCCTCAGACCATGGAAACCTTTCATATACAGATACCCTTAGACAATAATGCATTTTCTCTGATTTTCTAAGTGTTCCCCCTATGTTTATTTATGGTTGCTTGCATGAGTGCTGGTGGGGGATTATCCACTGGTCCATGGGAACCTTCTCTCTAACCACACCCACGGAAGAAGAGGGAAGCCTCCCTGAGGAGCCGCCAACTTGCCACAGACCTAAGGGAAGGATAGTGCCTCCTGAAGAACACCTGTCCTGTCCTTGGTGGTATATTGAGGGTTACAGTCTAGTTTGGAGTTCTTGCTTAGGTCACTGAGCTGCTGTGATTTGATAGATGGCATTGTCATTCTGTGTTCTTACAACACAGATTCCCTGCATTTTTCTCCATGTACCTGTTTGGAGCCTACTTTCTAGCCTACTCCCAGATTCAAGATGTGCTCTGGTCTTTCTTTGGTAATTAAGGGGCTATATGGATGGGTTATAAAGGGTAGAACCAGCCAAATGTAACCCTTATCTACCCTCTTGACCTCTTAAGGGCCTGTGAATTATTGCCACCCACTGTGAAAAGCTGCTTTTCTGAAAGAGACTCAGACAGTGCCCATTCAAAAGGAGCAATCTGAAGTATTCAGCCTGGTAATAGATATAGGTAGGATGTTCCTTTGAGTTCCCAAAAGGGGCTGTAATGTAAAGTCTACCCTCTGGACTTGGAATGTGCCTTTTTGAAACTCAAAGCCAAACTCACCTCCCACAGACATACTTCTTCCAAACAGGCCAGACCCCTTATTCCTTTCAAAAAGTGCCACTCATTGGTAACTATTGAAATCCTTGAGCCTTTGCGGGGGGTCAATATGATTTCAACCTCCACATACTTTCGATGTCTTTTAAAACGAATTGTGTGTGTGTGTGTGTGTGTGTGTGGGTGTGTGTGTGGGAGTGTGTGTGTCCAGGTTGAACTGTGAGTGTGCTTTGTCACATGTACGAGGAATGTTCCCTATGTGCTTGTGTATGGCATTGTTAATAAAACATACTCATTATGGTATGCAGAATCATTTAAACCCACCATCTTTTTTTTTCTTACAACTTTGTTTAAAAAAAAAAAACAGAGATACACTTACAGATTATTAAAAGCATTTTAGTGTAAAAATATATTCATATATTTTTTCAGTACTTCATTTTTTAAATGTTTGATAGTATGCTTTGAAATCTTACTATTCAAAATAATCATAAAGTGTATGTAAAAAAAGAAACATGGAAATAGCCAAAGTTCTCTCGGCGTCTAAAGATTAAACATAATGATTTTTTTCTTACAACTTTATTTCTTAAATAGAGATACATGTAAAGATTTTGAAAAGCATTTTGGCAAAAAACTGTATGTATTTTTATGTATGTATTTTTGTCAGTACTTGATTTTTTAAAAGGTTTGATAGTATGCATTCAAATCTTACTAGTTACCGTAGCATAAAGTACATGTAAAACAAAACTTAACCTGGAAATAGTCAGAGTTATTTTGTGTGTGTATAGATTAAGCATAATGATTTTGAACTACCCAAAATTGCCACAAGGCTATTATCTTAGAAGCTGAATTATTAATGATTGAAGTTCTAGGTGTACCCAACTCTGAGAGGGTGCTATACACTTACTGTTTGTTCATTTGTTTATTGATTGATTGATTGATTGATTGATTTATATATTTTTAAAGGACTGAGGCTTCCACTTTTTGGCTTTTTTCCCCCCACGAGCTTCATATGGTCTGTGAGTTATTTCTTGGGTATTCAGAGCTTTCTGGGGCTACTATCTCATTATCGGTGTCTGCAGGTTAGGTCTGATCTTTTGTGACTGGGTTACCTCACTCAGTATGATATTGTCTAGATGCATCTAGGAATTTCATAAAGTCATCTTTTCTAAGAGCTGAGTAGTCCTCCATTGTGTAAATGTACCACAATTTCTGTATCCATTCACCTACTGAAGTACATCTGAGTTCTTTCCAGCTTCTGGCTATTATAAATAAGGCTGCTATGAACACGGCAGAGCATGTGTCCCTGTTGTATCTTGGAGCATCTTTGGGGTATATGCACGGAAGTGGAATAACTGGGTCTTCAGGTAGAACTATGTTCAATTGTCTGAGGAACTGCCAGACTGATTTCCAGAGTGGTTGTACCAGCTTACAACCCACCAGCAGTGGAGGAGTGTTCCTCTTTCTCTGCATCCTCACCAGCATCCGCTGTCATCTGAGTGTTTGATCTTAGCAGTTCTGACTGGTGTGAGGTGGAATCTCAGGGTTGTTTTGCTTTGCATTTCCCTGATGACTAGGGGTGTTGAGCATTTCCTTCTCAGCCATTCGATATTCCTCAATTGAGAATTCTTTGTTTAGCTCTCTATTTCATTTTTTAATAGGGTGGTTTGATTCTTTTCAGTCTAACTTCTTGAGTTCTTTGTGTATATTGGATACTAGCTCTCTATCAGATGTGGGAATCGGTAAAGATCTTTTCCCAACCTGTTTGCTGATGTATTATTGTTTTCCTGACAGTGTCCTTAGCCTTACAGAAACTTTGCAATATCATTAAGTCCCATTTCTCGATCCTTGATCTTAGAGCACAAGCCATTGGTTTTCTGTTTAGGAAATTTCCTCCTGTGCCTATGAGTTCTAAGCTCTTCCCCACTTTCTCTTCTAATAGTTTCAGTGTACCTGGTTTAATGTGGAGATCTTTGATCCAATTGCACTGGAGCTTTGTACGAGGAGATAAGAAAGAGCCAATTTTCATTCCTCTGCATGCTGACTGCCCACTGAGCCAACACCATTTGTTGAAGGAGCTGTCCTTTTTCCATTGCATGTTTACAGCTTCATTGTCAAAAATCAAGTGACCGTATGGACCTTCTATTCTGTTACGTTGATCTACCTGCCCATTTCTCTACCAGTACCAACCGGTTTTTAACGCAGTTGCTTTGTAATATAGTTTGACATCAGGGATGGTGATTTCTGCAGAATATTTCTTGGTGTTGGGAATAGATTTTGATATTCTAGGTTTTTCGTTATTCCAGAAGAATTTGCAAATTGCCCTTTCCAACTCGATGAAGAATGGAGTTGGAATTTTGATGGTGATTGCATTGAATATGTAGATTGCTTTTGGTAAGATTGCCATTTCTTTTATACTGTTGATCCTTCCGGTCCATGTGCATGGGAAATCTTTCCATCTTTTGAGATCTTCTTCAGTTTTCTTCTTCAGAGATTTGAAGTTCTTGTCATAAAGGTACCTGACTTGCTTAGTTAGGATCACACCGAGGCATTCATGTTGTTTGCGACTACTGTGAAGGGTATCTTTCCCCTAATTTCTTTCTCAGCATGTTTGTCCCTTTAGTAGAGGAAGGCTACTGATTTGTTTGAGTTAATTTTATATCAAGCCACGTTGCTGAAGATTTAATCAGCTGTAAAAGTTCTCTGGAGGAATTTTTGGGGTCACTTAAGTATAATATCATGTCATCTGCAAATCGTGATATTTTTACTTCTTCCTTTTCCGATTTGTATTCCTTTGATTTCCTTTTGCTGTCTAATTGCTCCGACCAGGACAACCAGTACTATGTTGAATAGGCAGGGGGAGAGTGGGCAGCCTCTTCTAGTCTCTTATTTGTGTGGGACTGCTTCAAGTTTCTCACAGTTTAGTTTGATGTTAGCTGTTGGTTTGCTGCATATTGCTTTTATTATGTTTAGGTATGAGCCTTGGATTTCTGCTCTTTCCAAGACTTTTAACATGCAGGGGTGTTGAATTGTGTCAAATGATTTCCCAGCATCTAGAGAGATATTCCTGTGGTTGTTTTCTTTGAGTTTGTTTATATGGTGAATTACATTGGTGGATTTCCATATATCGAAGCATCCCTGCATCCCAGGGATGTAGCCTACTTGATCGTGGTGAATGATCGTTTTGATATGTTCTGGGATTCGGGTTGCAAGAATTTTATTGGGTATTTTTGCTTTGATCTTCATGAAGGGAGATTGGTCTGATGTTCTCTTTCCTCTTTGTGTCTTTGTGTGGTTTAGGAATGAGGGTTATTGTACCTTCAAAGAATGAGGTGGGTTGTGTTCCATCTAACTCTATTTTGGACAGTATTGGTATTAGGTCTTCAATAAATGTCTGATAGAATTCTGCCCTGAGTCCATCTGGAGATTTTGTGACTGACTATACTGTCAGATTTGGAAAAGGTGCCATGAGGTGCTAAGAGGAAGGTGTATTCTTTTGTTTTAGGATGAAATGTTCTGTAGATGTCTGTTAATTCCAGTTGGTTTATAACCTCTGCTAGTTTCACTGCGTCTCTGTTCAGTTTCTGCTTCCATGATCTGTCCATTGATGAGAGTGGGCTGTTGAAGTCTCCCACTATTACTGTGTGTGCTGAATGTATGTTTTGAGTTTTAGTAGGGTTTCTTTTATGAATATGGGTTCTCGTGAATTTGGAGCATATACGTTTAGGATTGAGAATTCACCCTGATAGGTTTTTCCTGTAATGAGTAAAAAGTGTCCTTCTTTATCTTTTTTGATAACTTTTAGTTGAGAGTCTACTTTATTTGATATTAGAATGGCTACTCCAGCTTGTTCCTTGGGTCCATATTTTTTTCCCTGTCTTTTTCTCTGAGGTAGTATCAGTCTTTGTCTTTGAGACGAGTTTCCTTGTATGCAGCAAAATGCTGGATTCTGTTTATGTATGCAGTCTGATGGTGTATGTCTCTTTATTGGGGAATCGAGTCCATTTATGTTAACAGATATTAAGGAGTAGTGATAGCTCTTTCCTGCTATTTTTGATGTTAAAGTTGGAATTATGACTGTGTGTCTTTTTTCTTTCGGTTTTCTTGCTTCGATGTTTTATTTTATTTTATTTTTATTATTATTATTTTTTTATTTTCGCTTTATGTCGGGTGTAGTTTCTCTCCTTGTGTTAGGTTTTTCATCTGTTATTCTTTGCCGGGCTGGATTTGTGGACAGATATTGTGTAAATTTGGTTTTGTCCTGGAATATCTTGGTTTCTCCATCTATGGTGTATGGCAGTTTTGCTGGATATGGAAACCTGGGCTGACATGTGTGTTCTCTGAGAGTCTGTATGATATCTGTCTAGGATCTTCCAGCTTACATATTCTCTGTTGAGAAGTCGGGTGTAATTCTGATTGGTCTACCTTTGTATGTTACATGTCCTTTTTCCCTCACTGCTTTTAGTATTCTTTCTTTGTTTAGAACACTTGGTGTTTTGACTGTTATGTGTCAGGATGAATTTCTCTTCTGGTCCAATGTATTTGGAGTTCTGTAGGCTTCTTTTATGCTCATGGTCATCTCATTCTTAAGGGGAGAGAAGTTTTCTGTTACAATTTTGTTGAAGATATTTACTGTGCCTTTCAGTTGATATTCTTGGCCCTCTTCTATTCCAATTATCCTTAGCTTTGACCTTCTCATTGTGTCCTGGATCTCCTGGACATTTGGGGTTAGGAGCTTTTTCGTTTTTGCATCTTCTCTGACTGTTTTGTCTATGTTTTCAATGTTGTCTTTAGCCCCCGAGATTGTCTCTTCCATCTCTTGTAGTCTTTTGGTGATGCTTGCATCTGTGACTCCTGATTTCTTGTTTTGGGTTTTCTATCTCCAGGGTTGTCTCTTTTTGTGTTTTCTTTATTGTTTCTATTTCCAATTTCAATTCCTTCCCCATTTTGGTTGTGCTCTCCTGTCATTCTTTGAGGTAGTTTTGAGTTTCTTCTTTAAGAGCTTCTATTTGCTTATGTGTGTTCTTCTGTAATTGTTAAAGGGAGTTATTTATGCTTTTCCCCACGATCTCCACCATCATTTTGAGGTATGATTTCAAATCAGAGTCTTTTTTTTTTTTTTTTTTTTTCCTGGACTGTTTGTCAATCCAATGCTTGCTGTGGTGGGAGAGTTGGGTTCTTATGTCGCAATGTTGTCTTGTTTTCCATTGCTTAAGTTCTTTCGTTTTCCTCTTGCCACCTTGTGATTTGTGATTATAAGTGTTCTTGTTGTCCGTGATTGGCACCTGTTTCTCCCGTGGATCTGAGGGCCACAGGCTCAAGAAGAAAATTGCTTCTGAGTGTTCAGCTCTTTGTTGGTCGAGCAGTGAGTTCTGGTGGCAGATACTCAGTTGTCTTTGTCGGCTCAGGTGTGGGAGCTCTTATGAGTCTGTTCTGGGAGCTCGGCCCTTTGCCCGCTGGTCCTGAGTACTTGTGCTGGGGACCTGGATCTTTGTCTAGGGCAAAGGACACTTTTCCAGTGAGCACAGCACTCTGTTCACTGAGAACTCTCAGTGTGCCCTCCCTGGGCCTATATGTCAGGCTTATCTCTGGTCCAGGTGTAAAAGGACCTGTGGAGCTGATCTTCCAGCACTGCCTTTCACAGGCAGACCACGATTCTCTCTGACACAGTCCCGGGCACCACTGCCATGTATTCTCTGTGCTCTGGGTACTCACAGTGCAACCTCACTAGGCCTGAGCCCCACTTTATCTGCTGGGCCTGGTGGAAGTGCGCCTGGGGGGGTGGTCTGGTCTGTAAGCACAGCCTTTTCGGGCAGCACTGTTACTTATTCTTATATCTGTTAGTTGTCTCTCTATGACCAGCATGGTCTGCAACTAGTGATGGTCCTAGTTCATCTTCAGGAGGACTAGGATTGAATCTGGATTAGCCATGAGGGCCAGATGTGTAAATCAAAAGTATTTCCATTTCTCTCTTTGACATTCCTTTCACAGTTGTTTACTCCATTCCTGTCTTCTGAAACTTGTTCCTTACACAAACCCTTCTTTCCTGTGTGTGTGTCTTCTCCACCAGACTCTTTTTACTTCAACTTTTACCCTTTCTCAACACTTACCCACACTTTTCCACATTCCCGCACTCTCCTATTGCTCGAAGCCTATTGCCCTTTCACGTTCTAGGCTGATACCATGCCTTACTATGCCTTTAAAAAGTTCCTACCCACTTCCTCTCCACGACCCATTCGTAAATAAATAAAGGATATGTTTTTTTTTCTTCCCCTTGCCTCTCACAAATTATCTTTTTGTTCCAGCATCATCTTTTCCCAGGTCTTTGCCCTCGTTAAATATTTTCCTGATTTCCACTTTGCAAATAGAGTGATTTAATAGAACACACACAAGAGAAGGGATACGGAATTTTTTTTCCTCTTCCATCTGTGATCGGTGTTAAACGGTTGTTCTGTGCTTTTCAACTAACCCCTATTTATCAATCGTGTAAATTGCTCTAATGCCTCTGTGACCCAGAAGTCTGGTCAGCGTTGGTGCTGAAGTGTCCAACACCGCGGGTTTCGCTATACTTGGTAACCTGGAGCTGGGCTTCTGCAACTCTGCAGCCAGCTTCCGTTCCTCCTGCCACAGGCTCCTTTTAAGCCCCGCCTGTAGGGGGCGGTAGAGGAAGCTGCTCACTTCCGGTTCCCAGAAGTCCCTGTTGTCTGATTGGCAGCTTGGGCCGTTGGGCCAGAGGCTGTGGCGCCGAGGCGCTGAGGCCTTGACGGGGCTTTCTCGCCTGCCTCGTGGCCTTTCTCCGAGTTGAGGGCCTTCTCCTCGGATGCCCGGTGCTGGTTTCTGCCCTGTGGGTCCCTCTGCTCACCATGACAGTGAGTACGCTTGTTTCTTGGGGTTCGGCCCAGCTACTCCTTATCTCCTCAGGCGTTTAGTCCTTTCACCTCAGTGTGGCCCTTTGAGGGCTTCTGGAACTTTCTAGTTCCTTGCCTTCTCCCTTAACCCCAGGGTCTCAGGTGGTTGGGTGCTTCCCTACGTCCAGGTTTTTGATACATTTGGGATGTTTAAAACCATTTCTTCCCATTCGGAGTAGTTTTGAATGTCGTTGTCCATTGAGAAATCTTGAGCGCGAGTTACTTCCTCTGTTTTCCCTTTCCACGTTTCTTTCCCGCTTCCTGTCTGTCCAACAGCCTTCTCACACCTTTTAGGTCTTCCCTCCACTCTGCCTCCTTCCAAGCTCTGCCCCTCCTGCCCAGGCCTCATGTCAGTTTTTTTCCCTGAGGCTCCTCGTGAAGTTTGTTTCCTCCCTGCCCCATCCTTGCTATCTCACCATCCCCTTTCAACTCCTGCCCCCCAACCCCATTCTCACCGTATTGCATAACCCTCACTATCCCCATTCTGTTCTGTCTTTCCAACCCTGTTTCCTTCTATTCCTATAACTTCATGTTTTCTTCTGTGGTCATTTCCAGGCTTTGTAATACTCTTCCCCCAGTGTTCCTTTCCTTCTTAGCTGCTTCCCTTTTCAAACCTTGAATTACTCCAAACTTGTCCCCATTTAAAAAATCTCTGTTTTTAAATCTTTATTTTTGGAGTACAAGTAGTAAAGCATGAGTATATATATATGAGTATATCCCAAATGTAATTGATGAACCTGGGTGGACCATGCATTAATAATTCTGTCAGTTTCCACGGTCAATTATTTGTAAAGGGTGGTTTTGATCTGTATTATTTTGTCAGCAATTACTTGTGGTAGACTTAATGAATTCCCCATTACCGATGACTCCTAGCAACTGATTGTGGTATGAGAGTCCATCTTCAATAATGTCCAGAGGTGTTTATATTTGTTTGTTTTTTTTTTTTTTTGTTTTAATTTTGGAGTGTGTGTGTGTGTCTGTGTTTAGTGTGTGTGTGTGGGTGAGTGCGTGCGTGCCTGCTTGTGGGTGTGTGCAAGCACTCCGGGCACCCTCGCAAGTGTGTTTTTGTCCTGTGGCCTGGGTGCCTGCATGTTTGACTGCATGCATGTTTGTTATGTGTGTAATTCAGATACACAGAGATTTATATAGGGCAGAGGAGAGAGAAAGAGAGACAAAGAGTCACAAAGACAGAGAGGGAGAGACAGAGGTATAGAATTTATGTCTTGTTTGCTCAGTGTTTGTGTATTCCTGGCATAGAGATTTCCAATGAGAGCCTTTTTGAGTTGGTTTTTTTCAATACACCCTGTTGATATTAGTATTGAAAATGTTTGTCATGTTTGGTACCAAACACCTCATCATTTTGTCCTCTTGATTTTTCTATGTGTCTTTAGTTTTTTTTTTTTTTAATGAGGCCATAGATTATGTGTGATTTTTCAGAGTAGGTGTCCTATGTTTATATTGTTATTTTTAATCAGGTCTTTGAAAACCACCCGGCTCATGCTTCAGGTTTTCCTGTAGCTAAAACGGGTTGTGACATTGTCTTAACTGTTTCCTTGGCTGACAGAAACATGATGGTCTCTATGCCATCAACGCAGCCTCTGGAATCCTATGATTACAGAATGTACCACCATGCCCACTCTGCACAGTTTATTTTTCTTCAGGAAACATAGCTTTGACATTAGCACCTGTGCTGAGCTATCCGTAGCTGTTGATACAAATGTTGTCCACTATGTAGTGCAGGGATTGCAGGGGTATGTATGCCTTCCTATGTAGTGCTAGGATTTCAGAGGTTGGCCTCATCACCCGGAATTATACACATTTCCCTTAGAAGTGTGTTTCTCATGCTGTTAGCCATCTTCTTGTCTCAAAAGCCTGTGAGGAGTATCACTCACTATGTTTTATTCAGTTGTTTGTAATTTTCCCAATTATTTTTTCTATTCCATAAATAGTTTAGTTATAGATATTTAATTAGTTACCACAAATATGATATTTGCTGCATGTGTGTAAATATTTTCTGAGCACAGGAACTAAGGACTCCACGACTCCCTAGTTGTATTCTGTTTTGGACCCTTTCCTATAGGAACCTCATCTCTGCCTTTTAGGGAACAACACCAAGAACGTCAAAATATTTATATTAGAACCAGCATATGGGGGTGTTTGCATTGTGGTCATCTGCAAACAATGGAATTGTCCACTCTGATGCATAGTAAGAATGCTTTGGATGCTGCAAGAGAAGTTAGACTAAGGAAGATAGTCCAATGAAACTGAGAAT
The DNA here is from genome assembly GCF_963924665.1 of Micromys minutus. Classification (NCBI taxonomy): domain Eukaryota; kingdom Metazoa; phylum Chordata; class Mammalia; order Rodentia; family Muridae; genus Micromys; species Micromys minutus. The sequence continues at coordinate 29,014,990 of NC_137970.1, read as the reverse complement.
TATTCCACTCAAAGCAGCTGACCAGCTGCATGTAGAAACTTCCAGCAGAGGCTGTACTAGTCAGGGTATGCTGGTTTGGAGACAAACTGTAGTCTTCTTGCATGTGTCATAGGAATTCCGTGGCTTTTTCAGTTTCTCTGGGATTAGCTGGAGGGGTGTGTGAGTCAGTTGTGCTGGATATTAGAAGCTAGGAATTGTACAGCTTAGTGGATTCATGATGTGGTCCATGCACATGCTGTGTGTGGAGAGCTTCTTGTCTCCGCACTGTTTTTCATGACTCTGTCACAGTACGTTTAAGTGCTTCTCTCTCCTAATCATTAGCTCGTACCGTCTGCATGTTCTACATTTGACAGAGAGTTGGCTCATTACTTTTCTGTAGCTCTTTCTCCCTCAGCATCTATTGCCACGCTAGTTATGTTGTAAAGAATTACACAAATGTTACCTGCTACCAATTGTGACTTCTTTTGCTGAACACAGCTTTACTTTTTCTCTCATTTTCAACTCAGGTTGCTATGTTGGATACTTGTCCGTGTGGTTCTTTGTGCACCAGGCTATTAATCAGTTAGTTCCTCATAGGCAGTTGGTGTTAGGTAGGCTCTTTGCATGTCCTGCTCTCAACCCTTGCAGGTGTCTGCTGGTCAAGTCTTATGATCTGTTTGTTTTGTAGCTGAATGTGCAGGTGGAATAGCAATGTTGCTTTTGAGAACAAAAGCAGAGATCCTTCTTATTATACTAAAGATCTCATCCTATTTCCAGAAGAGGATAGGGCTTGGTAAGATACAGGGATGACTATATTTTTGGGCAACTCTGGAAAACCTGTTAGGAGATCAAGGGAATATTTGAAATGGCTGAATTTAGGAAGAGGAGTGCCTGTAGAGTGTGGGAGCCTTCATAGATCCTCACGGGCCTTAAGGTATAGATAGATTCCTTCATGTGTTTGTGATAGCAGGTCTCAGTAGGTTTCCCAGGTATGCCTTTAATTCCGTGGCTTAAGCATTCTTCCTTCATCATCCTTCCACATTTCTGGGACAACAAGTAAATATGGGGTGCTTTGAAAGCCCCTGTTTTAAAGTTTCCTCTCATATTATATAGAATGAAGTAATGAGAACTTCAGTTATTTTCTAAACCCCAGGACTCATTTAGAGTCATTTTGTTTTAGAAAAAAATGTGGAAAATTCTATTTCAGAGATGTTTTTGAGGGTACTGTCGTTTACAGCAAACATTATATACCATCCCCTTTATCTTTAGCATCGTGGGTAATTAAAATTGTGTGTTTGTTTATATTTCTGTGTGCATTTATATATGGAAGAATGTATTCTGTTTCTGTTTGTATAACCATCTGTGTCTCGGTATCTATCTGTTTAATATATATATGTAACTATCTGTGTTTCTGTCACTGTTCCTATCCATGTATCTATCAATCCTTATATCTACAGTCACAGATCTACTCATGAATCAATAAATGCTCAACCTTGTACACACGGATATATCCAAATACCCATCCTCCCACCATCCATCTTTCCATTCATCCATGCATCAGTACATCCATCTGTATACCTGCATGCAAACAAACATACATATATGCAACCAGAGATTCATGTACTTTTTTCCATGGTACCGGGGAGGAAGGCAATACCCACGTGTTTTCTTACTTAATTTTGTCCCTAAGGTCTTCTTGCTCTTCCCCTGAGTTGAGGGATAACGGGACCCACAACCTTGACGAATATTTCAGTTTTATTTTCTTATTTTGTAGCCTGTTATTGATCTTGACCTATCTTGGGTTTTCTTTAAGGCATAGATATGTAGAGGATGATCTTAGATGCTCCTCTAAAGCCAGGTACACATAGGTGTCCTTGCTTGATAGACTTTTGCCTGACTTCATTTCATTGTGGGAAAGCTTTGGCCGAACCTGTCCTTTTTGATTTTTCAAGAAAATTGTATATAGGATGCGGAATTTTCTAATAAATTTTGTAGCATCAGCTGTCAGCTCATAAAAGCAACCACGATACCAAACTTTGCTGTCTTCTCCAACTTCTCCCCTTGTTATCTCTATTTCAGGAACCTGCCACTAGTGAAGGACCTTCTGGTCTCGGACAACCCCGAGTGTTTGAGCAGAATCCTCTGAGTACAGGAAGAATGGTAATTATGGCCCTAATATGTGGGATCACGAGAGAAGGCATGCAAGACAGACAGACGCAGTGTTGCTTAACCGGGTCAACTTGGTTTTCTATTGATGGGCCTGTGTCGTAAGAATTAGATACACACTTGTTCAGGTTGAAATTATGACAGTGATCTAGTTGTGCTCCTTTATGTTCCACCAAGCCAAAAAACAAAAACAAAAAAAAAAAAAAAAAAAAAAAAAAACCAAATAAGCAAGCAAGCAAACAACAACAAGAAACAAGCCACTAAGGGACTGATGGTAAAGAAGCAGCTTCAGTTCTTGGATTACTGTGCTGCTGATGAGTCAGAGGACAAGAAAAACGATTCTTTCCCCATTTACCATTTTAGTTTTATTTTGATCATATGGTCCTCAAATCACTTAAAATGTCTCCTACCTATTTGGCATGGGCCTGCTTTTGGCAAAAGAAATGAGATATCTTTTCATAATCAGGGATCAGGGAATGCTCCAGACAGGACTAGCTATTCTTTAATAACTTGTCTAATCCAGGGTACACCCAGGACTGTACCTGAGAAAAATCTCAATTCTTTTCCTTCTTTTTCCTTTTTAACTTTGAGCTCCCATTCATCTGCCTTCTAGGCAGGCTGTATAATCGTTCTGTCCCTGGACAGTTGTAGAAGATGTGCTATGTTCTCCTGAACCTCTCAAGAAGCTACTAGAGTCCATTCCAGTGTCTCCAGCCCCAGATCATGCCCCCTTTTCCTTTTGTTTGTGGTATCTTTTAAGAAAAGGGAGATTTCCCTTTGGATATTTGCATTCATACACATTCAGGGAATGTTATCATATACAGATTTGGTCTCCTGTCTGAAATTTGTACACATTGACAGCATTTGAATCCCTAGAATGCATGACTTCTTGGCTAATAAAATTTCTTTTGTGAGGAATTTGATAGTTGTACAGGATAGTTATACTGACTCTTACCTGCTTTCCAGGTATAGGCCTCTGAGTGGAAAAGGCATATAGGTAACCATTCCTCAGAGCAGCATTCAGGAGTGTCTGCTGCCCCCTTCCCTAAATAGCAGAGGCTGAAAATGCCTTCTAAAGCCAGTACTGATTTTCCCAAAAGCAACATGTAGAAGATACTGTTGAACTGTTACTCTTGCCATCTCTTAGCAGTACCCACTATTAAGATTTGCTAAGCTGTGAGCACTTTGCAAGTAGGTGTTAGTGGCCTTCTACTCTGATTCCATGACAATTATACATATGTATAGCCTAGGTTTTGGTTCTTTTTACTGCTAAACACGCTTTCTCCTTCTCCTCAGACCATGGAAACCTTTCATATACAGATACCCTTAGACAATAATGCATTTTCTCTGATTTTCTAAGTGTTCCCCCTATGTTTATTTATGGTTGCTTGCATGAGTGCTGGTGGGGGATTATCCACTGGTCCATGGGAACCTTCTCTCTAACCACACCCACGGAAGAAGAGGGAAGCCTCCCTGAGGAGCCGCCAACTTGCCACAGACCTAAGGGAAGGATAGTGCCTCCTGAAGAACACCTGTCCTGTCCTTGGTGGTATATTGAGGGTTACAGTCTAGTTTGGAGTTCTTGCTTAGGTCACTGAGCTGCTGTGATTTGATAGATGGCATTGTCATTCTGTGTTCTTACAACACAGATTCCCTGCATTTTTCTCCATGTACCTGTTTGGAGCCTACTTTCTAGCCTACTCCCAGATTCAAGATGTGCTCTGGTCTTTCTTTGGTAATTAAGGGGCTATATGGATGGGTTATAAAGGGTAGAACCAGCCAAATGTAACCCTTATCTACCCTCTTGACCTCTTAAGGGCCTGTGAATTATTGCCACCCACTGTGAAAAGCTGCTTTTCTGAAAGAGACTCAGACAGTGCCCATTCAAAAGGAGCAATCTGAAGTATTCAGCCTGGTAATAGATATAGGTAGGATGTTCCTTTGAGTTCCCAAAAGGGGCTGTAATGTAAAGTCTACCCTCTGGACTTGGAATGTGCCTTTTTGAAACTCAAAGCCAAACTCACCTCCCACAGACATACTTCTTCCAAACAGGCCAGACCCCTTATTCCTTTCAAAAAGTGCCACTCATTGGTAACTATTGAAATCCTTGAGCCTTTGCGGGGGGTCAATATGATTTCAACCTCCACATACTTTCGATGTCTTTTAAAACGAATTGTGTGTGTGTGTGTGTGTGTGGGTGTGTGGGTGTGGGTGTGTGTGTGTCCAGGTTGAACTGTGAGTGTGCTTTGTCACATGTACGAGGAATGTTCCCTATGTGCTTGTGTATGGCATTGTTAATAAAACATACTCATTATGGTATGCAGAATCATTTAAACCCACCATCTTTTTTTTTCTTACAACTTTGTTTAAAAAAAAAAAACAGAGATACACTTACAGATTATTAAAAGCATTTTAGTGTAAAAATATATTCATAAATTTTTTCAGTACTTCATTTTTTAAATGTTTGATAGTATGCTTTGAAATCTTACTATTCAAAATAATCATAAAGTGTATGTAAAAAAAGAAACATGGAAATAGCCAAAGTTCTCTCGGCGTCTAAAGATTAAACATAATGATTTTTTTCTTACAACTTTATTTCTTAAATAGAGATACATGTAAAGATTTTGAAAAGCATTTTGGCAAAAAACTGTATGTATTTTTATGTATGTATTTTTGTCAGTGCTTGATTTTTTAAAAGGTTTGATAGTATGCATTCAAATCTTACTAGTTACCGTAGCATAAAGTACATGTAAAACAAAACTTAACCTGGAAATAGAGTTATTTTGTGTGTGTATAGATTAAGCATAATGATTTTGAACTACCCAAAATTGCCACAAGGCTATTATCTTAGAAGCTGAATTATTAATGATTGAAGTTCTAGGTGTACCCAACTCTGAGAGGGTGCTATACACTTACTGTTTGTTCATTTGTTTATTGATTGATTGATTGATTGATTGATTGATTGATTTATATATTTTTAAAGGACTGAGGCTTCCACTTTTTGGCTTTTTTCCCCCGACGAGCTTCATATGGTCTGTGAGTTATTTCTTGGGTATTCAGAGCTTTCTGGGGCTACTATCTCATTATCGGTGTCTGCAGGTTAGGTCTGATCTTTTGTGACTGGGTTACCTCACTCAGTATGATATTGTCTAGATGCATCTAGGAATTTCATAAAGTCATCTTTTCTAAGAGCTGAGTAGTCCTCCATTGTGTAAATGTACCACAATTTCTGTATCCATTCACCTACTGAAGTACATCTGAGTTCATTCCAGCTTCTGGCTATTATAAATAAGGCTGCTATGAACACGGCAGAGCATGTGTCCCTGTTGTATCTTGGAGCATCTTTGGGGTATATGCACGGAAGTGGAATAACTGGGTCTTCAGGTAGAACTATGTTTAATTGTCTGAGGAACTGCCAGACTGATTTCCAGAGTGGTTGTACCAGCTTACAACCCACCAGCAGTGGAGGAGTGTTCCTCTTTCTCTGCATCCTCACCAGCATCCGCTGTCATCTGAGTGTTTGATCTTAGCAGTTCTGACTGGTGTGAGGTGGAATCTCAGGGTTGTTTTGCTTTGCATTTCCCTGATGACTAGGGGTGTTGAGCATTTCCTTCTCAGCCATTCGATATTCCTCAATTGAGAATTCTTTGTTTAGCTCTCTATTTCATTTTTTAATAGGGTGGTTTGATTCTTTTCAGTCTAACTTCTTGAGTTCTTTGTGCATATTGGATACTAGATCTCTATCAGATGTGGGAATCGGTAAAGATCTTTTCCCAACCTGTTTGCTGATGTATTGTTTTCCTGACAGTGTCCTTAGCCTTACAGAAACTTTGCAATATCATTAAGTCCCATTTCTCGATCCTTGATCTTAGAGCACAAGCCATTGGTTTTCTGTTTAGGAAATTTCCTCCTGTGCCTATGAGTTCTAAGCTCTTCCACACTTTCTCTTCTAATAGTTTCAGTGTACCTGGTTTAATGTGGAGATCTTTGATCCACTTGCACTGGAGCTTTGTACGAGGAGATAAGAAAGGGCCAATTTTCATTCCTCTGCATGCTGACTGCCCATTGACTGCCCAACATCATTTGTTGAAGGAGCTGTCCTTTTTCCATTGCATGTTTACAGCTTCATTGTCAAAAATCAAGTGACCGTATGGACCTTCTATTCTGTTACGTTGATCTACCTGCCCATTTCTCTACCAGTACCAAGCGGTTTTTAACGCAGTTGCTTTGTAATATAGTTTGACATCAGGGATGGTGATTTCTGCAGAATATTTCTTGGTGTTGGGAATAGATTTTGATATTCTAGGTTTTTCGTTATTCCAGAAGAATTTGCAAATTGCCCTTTCCAACTCGATGAAGAATGGAGTTGGAATTTTGATGGTGATTGCATTGAATCTGTAGATTGCTTTTGGTAAGATTGCCATTTCTTTTATACTGTTGATCCTTCTGGTCCATGTGCATGGGAAATCTTTCCATCTTTTGAGATCTTCTTCAGTTTTCTTCTTCAGAGATTTGAAGTTCTTGTCATAAAGGTACCTGACTTGCTTAGTTAGGATCACACCGAGGCATTCATGTTGTTTGCGACTACTGTGAAGGGTATCTTTCCCCTAATTTCTTTCTCAGCATGTTTGTCCCTTTAGTAGAGGAAGGCTACTGATTTGTTTGAGTTAATTTTATATCAAGCCACGTTGCTGAAGATTTAATCAGCTGTAAAAGTTCTCTGGAGGAATTTTTGGGGTCACTTAAGTATAATATCATGTCATCTGCAAATCGTGATATTTTTACTTCTTCCTTTTCCGATTTGTATTCCTTTGATTTCCTTTTGCTGTCTAATTGCTCCGACCAGGACAACCAGTACTATGTTGAATAGGCAGGGGGAGAGTGGGCAGCCTCTTCTAGTCTCTTATTTGTGTGGGACTGCTTCAAGTTTCTCACAGTTTAGTTTGATGTTAGCTGTTGGTTTGCTGCATATTGCTTTTATTATGTTTAGGTATGAGCCTTGGATTTCTGCTCTTTCCAAGACTTTTAACATGCAGGGGTGTTGAATTGTGTCAAATGATTTCCCAGCATCTAGAGAGATATTCCTGTGGTTGTTTTCTTTGAGTTTGTTTATATGGTGAATTACATTGGTGGATTTCCATATATCGAAGCATCCCTGCATCCCAGGGATGTAGCCTACTTGATCGTGGTGAATGATCGTTTTGATATGTTCTGGGATTCGGGTTGCAAGAATTTTATTGGGTATTTTTGCTTTGATCTTCATGAAGGGAGATTGGTCTGATGTTCTCTTTCCTCTTTGTGTCTTTGTGTGGTTTAGGAATGAGGGTTATTGTACCTTCAAAGAATGAGGTGGGTTGTGTTCCATCTAACTCTATTTTGGACAGTATTGGTATTAGGTCTTCAATAAATGTCTGATAGAATTCTGCCCTGAGTCCATCTGGAGATTTTGTGACTGACTATACTGTCAGATTTGGAAAAGGTGCCATGAGGTGCTAAGAGGAAGGTGTATTCTTTTGTTTTAGGATGAAATGTTCTGTAGATGTCTGTTAATTCCAGTTGGTTTATAACCTCTGCTAGTTTCACTGCGTCTCTGTTCAGTTTCTGCTTCCATGATCTGTCCATTGATGAGAGTGGGCTGTTGAAGTCTCCCACTATTACTGTGTGTGCTGAATGTATGTTTTGAGTTTTAGTAGGGTTTCTTTTATGAATATGGGTTCTCGTGAATTTGGAGCATATACGTTTAGGATTGAGAATTCACCCTGATAGGTTTTTCCTGTAATGAGTAAAAAGTGTCCTTCTTTATCTTTTTTGATAACTTTTAGTTGAGAGTCTACTTTATTTGATATTAGAATGGCTACTCCAGCTTGTTCCTTGGGTCCATATTTTTTTCCCTGTCTTTTTCTCTGAGGTAGTATCAGTCTTTGTCTTTGAGACGAGTTTCCTTGTATGCAGCAAAATGCTGGATTCTGTTTATGTATGCAGTCTGATGGTGTATGTCTCTTTATTGGGGAATCGAGTCCATTTATGTTAACAGATATTAAGGAGTAGTGATAGCTCTTTCCTGCTATTTTTGATGTTAAAGTTGGAATTATGACTGTGTGTCTTTTTTCTTTCGGTTTTCTTGCTTCGATGTTTTATTTTATTTTATTTTTATTATTATTATTTTTTTATTTTCGCTTTATGTCGGGTGTAGTTTCTCTCCTTGTGTTAGGTTTTTCATCTGTTATTCTTTGCCGGGCTGGATTTGTGGACAGATATTGTGTAAATTTGGTTTTGTCCTGGAATATCTTGGTTTCTCCATCTATGGTGTATGGCAGTTTTGCTGGATATGGAAACCTGGGCTGACATGTGTGTTCTCTGAGAGTCTGTATGATATCTGTCTAGGATCTTCCAGCTTACATATTCTCTGTTGAGAAGTCGGGTGTAATTCTGATTGGTCTACCTTTGTATGTTACATGTCCTTTTTCCCTCACTGCTTTTAGTATTCTTTCTTTGTTTAGAACACTTGGTGTTTTGACTGTTATGTGTCAGGATGAATTTCTCTTCTGGTCCAATGTATTTGGAGTTCTGTAGGCTTCTTTTATGCTCATGGTCATCTCATTCTTAAGGGGAGAGAAGTTTTCTGTTACAATTTTGTTGAAGATATTTACTGTGCCTTTCAGTTGATATTCTTGGCCCTCTTCTATTCCAATTATCCTTAGCTTTGACCTTCTCATTGTGTCCTGGATCTCCTGGACATTTGGGGTTAGGAGCTTTTTCGTTTTTGCATCTTCTCTGACTGTTTTGTCTATGTTTTCAATGTTGTCTTTAGCCCCCGAGATTGTCTCTTCCATCTCTTGTAGTCTTTTGGTGATGCTTGCATCTGTGACTCCTGATTTCTTGTTTTGGGTTTTCTATCTCCAGGGTTGTCTCTTTTTGTGTTTTCTTTATTGTTTCTATTTCCAATTTCAATTCCTTCCCCATTTTGGTTGTGCTCTCCTGTCATTCTTTGAGGTAGTTTTGAGTTTCTTCTTTAAGAGCTTCTATTTGCTTATGTGTGTTCTTCTGTAATTGTTAAAGGGAGTTATTTATGCTTTTCCCCACGATCTCCACCATCATTTTGAGGTATGATTTCAAATCAGAGTCTTTTTTTTTTTTTTTTCCTGGACTGTTTGTCAATCCAATGCTTGCTGTGGTGGGAGAGTTGGGTTCTTATGTCGCAATGTTGTCTTGTTTTCCATTGCTTAAGTTCTTTCGTTTTCCTCTTGCCACCTTGTGATTTGTGATTATAAGTGTTCTTGTTGTCCGTGATTGGCACCTGTTTCTCCCGTGGATCTGAGGGCCACAGGCTCAAGAAGAAAATTGCTTCTGAGTGTTCAGCTCTTTGTTGGTCGAGCAGTGAGTTCTGGTGGCAGATACTCAGTTGTCTTTGTCGGCTCAGGTGTGGGAGCTCTTATGAGTCTGTTCTGGGAGCTCGGCCCTTTGCCCACTGGTCCTGAGTACTTGTGGTGGGGACCTGGATCTTTGTCTAGGGCAAAGGACACTTTTCCAGTGAGCACAGCACTCTGTTCACTGAGAACTCTCAGTGTGCCCTCCCTGGGCCTATATGTCAGGCTTATCTCTGGTCCAGGTGTAAAAGGACCTGTGGAGCTGATCTTCCAGCACTGCCTTTCACAGGCAGACCACGATTCTCTCTGACACAGTCCCGGGCACCACTGCCATGTATTCTCTGTGCTCTGGGTACTCACAGTGCAACCTCACTAGGCCTGAGCCCCACTTTATCTGCTGGGCCTGGTGGAAGTGCGCCTGGGGGGGTGGTCTGGTCTGTAAGCACAGCCTTTTCGGGCAGCACTGTTACTTATTCTTATATCTGTTAGTTGTCTCTCTATGACCAGCATGGTCTGCAACTAGTGATGGTCCTAGTTCATCTTCAGGAGGACTAGGATTGAATCTGGATTAGCCATGAGGGCCAGATGTGTAAATCAAAAGTATTTCCATTTCTCTCTTTGACATTCCTTTCACAGTTGTTTACTCCATTCCTGTCTTCTGAAACTTGTTCCTTACACAAACCCTTCTTTCCTGTGTGTGTGTCTTCTCCACCAGACTCTTTTTACTTCAACTTTTACCCTTTCTCAACACTTACCCACACTTTTCCACATTCCCGCACTCTCCTATTGCTCGAAGCCTATTGCCCTTTCACGTTCTAGGCTGATACCATGCCTTACTATGCCTTTAAAAAGTTCCTACCCACTTCCTCTCCACGACCCATTCGTAAATAAATAAAGGATATGTTTTTTTTTCTTCCCCTTGCCTCTCACAAATTATCTTTTTGTTCCAGCATCATCTTTTCCCAGGTCTTTGCCCTCGTTAAATATTTTCCTGATTTCCACTTTGCAAATAGAGTGATTTAATAGAACACACACAAGAGAAGGGATACGGAATTTTTTTTCCTCTTCCATCTGTGATCGGTGTTAAACGGTTGTTCTGTGCTTTTCAACTAACCCCTATTTATCAATCGTGTAAATTGCTCTAATGCCTCTGTGACCCAGAAGTCTGGTCAGCGTTGGTGCTGAAGTGTCCAACACCGCGGGTTTCGCTATACTTGGTAACCTGGAGCTGGGCTTCTGCAACTCTGCAGCCAGCTTCCGTTCCTCCTGCCACAGGCTCCTTTTAAGCCCCGCCTGTAGGGGGCGGTAGAGGAAGCTGCTCACTTCCGGTTCCCAGAAGTCCCTGTTGTCTGATTGGCAGCTTGGGCCGTTGGGCCAGAGGCTGTGGCGCCGAGGCGCTGAGGCCTTGACGGGGCTTTCTCGCCTGCCTCGTGGCCTTTCTCCGAGTTGAGGGCCTTCTCCTCGGATGCCCGGTGCTGGTTTCTGCCCTGTGGGTCCCTCTGCTCACCATGACAGTGAGTACGCTTGTTTCTTGGGGTTCGGCCCAGCTACTCCTTATCTCCTCAGGCGTTTAGTCCTTTCACCTCAGTGTGGCCCTTTGAGGGCTTCTGGAACTTTCTAGTTCCTTGCCTTCTCCCTTAACCCCAGGGTCTCAGGTGGTTGGGTGCTTCCCTACGTCCAGGTTTTTGATACATTTGGGATGTTTAAAACCATTTCTTCCCATTCGGAGTAGTTTTGAATGTCGTTGTCCATTGAGAAATCTTGAGCGCGAGTTACTTCCTCTGTTTTCCCTTTCCACGTTTCTTTCCCGCTTCCTGTCTGTCCAACAGCCTTCTCACACCTTTTAGGTCTTCCCTCCACTCTGCCTCCTTCCAAGCTCTGCCCCTCCTGCCCAGGCCTCATGTCAGTTTTTTTCCCTGAGGCTCCTCGTGAAGTTTGTTTCCTCCCTGCCCCATCCTTGCTATCTCACCATCCCCTTTCAACTCCTGCCCCCCAACCCCATTCTCACCGTATTGCATAACCCTCACTATCCCCATTCTGTTCTGTCTTTCCAACCCTGTTTCCTTCTATTCCTATAACTTCATGTTTTCTTCTGTGGTCATTTCCAGGCTTTGTAATACTCTTCCCCCAGTGTTCCTTTCCTTCTTAGCTGCTTCCCTTTTCAAACCTTGAATTACTCCAAACTTGTCCCCATTTAAAAAATCTCTGTTTTTAAATCTTTATTTTTGGAGTACAAGTAGTAAAGCATGAGTATATATATATGAGTATATCCCAAATGTAATTGATGAACCTGGGTGGACCATGCATTAATAATTCTGTCAGTTTCCACGGTCAATTATTTGTAAAGGGTGGTTTTGATCTGTATTATTTTGTCAGCAATTACTTGTGGTAGACTTAATGAATTCCCCATTACCGATGACTCCTAGCAACTGATTGTGGTATGAGAGTCCATCTTCAATAATGTCCAGAGGTGTTTATATTTGTTTGTTTTTTTTTTTTGTTTGTTTTAATTTTGGAGTGTGTGTGTGTGTCTGTGTTTAGTGTGTGTGTGTGGGTGAGTGCGTGCGTGCCTGCTTGTGGGTGTGTGCAAGCACTCCGGGCACCCTCGCAAGTGTGTTTTTGTCCTGTGGCCTGGGTGCCTGCATGTTTGACTGCATGCATGTTTGTTATGTGTGTAATTCAGATACACAGAGATTTATATAGGGCAGAGGAGAGAGAAAGAGAGACAAAGAGTCACAAAGACAGAGAGGGAGAGACAGAGGTATAGAATTTATGTCTTGTTTGCTCAGTGTTTGTGTATTCCTGGCATAGAGATTTCCAATGAGAGCCTTTTTGAGTTGGTTTTTTTCAATACACCCTGTTGATATTAGTATTGAAAATGTTTGTCATGTTTGGTACCAAACACCTCATCATTTTGTCCTCTTGATTTTTCTATGTGTCTTTAGTTTTTTTTTTTTTTAATGAGGCCATAGATTATGTGTGATTTTTCAGAGTAGGTGTCCTATGTTTATATTGTTATTTTTAATCAGGTCTTTGAAAACCACCCGGCTCATGCTTCAGGTTTTCCTGTAGCTAAAACGGGTTGTGACATTGTCTTAACTGTTTCCTTGGCTGACAGAAACATGATGGTCTCTATGCCATCAACGCAGCCTCTGGAATCCTATGATTACAGAATGTACCACCATGCCCACTCTGCACAGTTTATTTTTCTTCAGGAAACATAGCTTTGACATTAGCACCTGTGCTGAGCTATCCGTAGCTGTTGATACAAATGTTGTCCACTATGTAGTGCAGGGATTGCAGGGGTATGTATGCCTTCCTATGTAGTGCTAGGATTTCAGAGGTTGGCCTCATCACCCGGAATTATACACATTTCCCTTAGAAGTGTGTTTCTCATGCTGTTAGCCATCTTCTTGTCTCAAAAGCCTGTGAGGAGTATCACTCACTATGTTTTATTCAGTTGTTTGTAATTTTCCCAATTATTTTTTCTATTCCATAAATAGTTTAGTTATAGATATTTAATTAGTTACCACAAATATGATATTTGCTGCATGTGTGTAAATATTTTCTGAGCACAGGAACTAAGGACTCCACGACTCCCTAGTTGTATTCTGTTTTGGACCCTTTCCTATAGGAACCTCATCTCTGCCTTTTAGGGAACAACACCAAGAACGTCAAAATATTTATATTAGAACCAGCATATGGGGGTGTTTGCATTGTGGTCATCTGCAAACAATGGAATTGTCCACTCTGATGCATAGTAAGAATGCTTTGGATGCTGCAAGAGAAGTTAGACTAAGGAAGATAGTCCAATGAAACTGAGAATTATTCCACTCAAAGCAGCTGACCAGCTGCATGTAGAAACTTCCAGCAGAGGCTGTACTAGTCAGGGTATGCTGGTTTGGAGACAAACTGTAGTCTTCTTGCATGTGTCATAGGAATTCCGTGGCTTTTTCAGTTTCTCTGGGATTAGCTGGAGGGGTGTGTGAGTCAGTTGTGCTGGATATTAGAAGCTAGGAATTGTACAGCTTAGTGGATTCATGATGTGGTCCATGCACATGCTGTGTGTGGAGAGCTTCTTGTCTCCGCACTGTTTTTCATGACTCTGTCACAGTACGTTTAAGTGCTTCTCTCTCCTAATCATTAGCTCGTACCGTCTGCATGTTCTACATTTGACAGAGAGTTGGCTCATTACTTTTCTGTAGCTCTTTCTCCCTCAGCATCTATTGCCACGCTAGTTATGTTGTAAAGAATTACACAAATGTTACCTGCTACCAATTGTGACTTCTTTTGCTGAACACAGCTTTACTTTTTCTCTCATTTTCAACTCAGGTTGCTATGTTGGATACTTGTCCGTGTGGTTCTTTGTGCACCAGGCTATTAATCAGTTAGTTCCTCATAGGCAGTTGGTGTTAGGTAGGCTCTTTGCATGTCCTGCTCTCAACCCTTGCAGGTGTCTGCTGGTCAAGTCTTATGATCTGTTTGTTTTGTAGCTGAATGTGCAGGTGGAATAGCAATGTTGCTTTTGAGAACAAAAGCAGAGATCCTTCTTATTATACTAAAGATCTCATCCTATTTCCAGAAGAGGATAGGGCTTGGTAAGATACAGGGATGACTATATTTTTGGGCAACTCTGGAAAACCTGTTAGGAGATCAAGGGAATATTTGAAATGGCTGAATTTAGGAAGAGGAGTGCCTGTAGAGTGTGGGAGCCTTCATAGATCCTCACGGGCCTTAAGGTATAGATAGATTCCTTCATGTGTTTGTGATAGCAGGTCTCAGTAGGTTTCCCAGGTATGCCTTTAATTCCGTGGCTTAAGCATTCTTCCTTCATCATCCTTCCACATTTCTGGGACAACAAGTAAATATGGGGTGCTTTGAAAGCCCCTGTTTTAAAGTTTCCTCTCATATTATATAGAATGAAGTAATGAGAACTTCAGTTATTTTCTAAACCCCAGGACTCATTTAGAGTCATTTTGTTTTAGAAAAAAATGTGGAAAATTCTATTTCAGAGATGTTTTTGAGGGTACTGTCGTTTACAGCAAACATTATATACCATCCCCTTTATCTTTAGCATCGTGGGTAATTAAAATTGTGTGTTTGTTTATATTTCTGTGTGCATTTATATATGGAAGAATGTATTCTGTTTCTGTTTGTATAACCATCTGTGTCTCGGTATCTATCTGTTTAATATATATATGTAACTATCTGTGTTTCTGTCACTGTTCCTATCCATGTATCTATCAATCCTTATATCTACAGTCACAGATCTACTCATGAATCAATAAATGCTCAACCTTGTACACACGGATATATCCAAATACCCATCCTCCCACCATCCATCTTTCCATTCATCCATGCATCAGTACATCCATCTGTATACCTGCATGCAAACAAACATACATATATGCAACCAGAGATTCATGTACTTTTTTCCATGGTACCGGGGAGGAAGGCAATACCCACGTGTTTTCTTACTTAATTTTGTCCCTAAGGTCTTCTTGCTCTTCCCCTGAGTTGAGGGATAACGGGACCCACAACCTTGACGAATATTTCAGTTTTATTTTCTTATTTTGTAGCCTGTTATTGATCTTGACCTATCTTGGGTTTTCTTTAAGGCATAGATATGTAGAGGATGATCTTAGATGCTCCTCTAAAGCCAGGTACACATAGGTGTCCTTGCTTGATAGACTTTTGCCTGACTTCATTTCATTGTGGGAAAGCTTTGGCCGAACCTGTCCTTTTTGATTTTTCAAGAAAATTGTATATAGGATGCGGAATTTTCTAATAAATTTTGTAGCATCAGCTGTCAGCTCATAAAAGCAACCACGATACCAAACTTTGCTGTCTTCTCCAACTTCTCCCCTTGTTATCTCTATTTCAGGAACCTGCCACTAGTGAAGGACCTTCTGGTCTCGGACAACCCCGAGTGTTTGAGCAGAATCCTCTGAGTACAGGAAGAATGGTAATTATGGCCCTAATATGTGGGATCACGAGAGAAGGCATGCAAGACAGACAGACGCAGTGTTGCTTAACCGGGTCAACTTGGTTTTCTATTGATGGGCCTGTGTCGTAAGAATTAGATACACACTTGTTCAGGTTGAAATTATGACAGTGATCTAGTTGTGCTCCTTTATGTTCCACCAAGCCAAAAAACAAAAACAAAAAAAAAAAAAAAAAAAAAAAAAAAAAAACAAATAAGCAAGCAAGCAAACAACAACAAGAAACAAGCCACTAAGGGACTGATGGTAAAGAAGCAGCTTCAGTTCTTGGATTACTGTGCTGCTGATGAGTCAGAGGACAAGAAAAACGATTCTTTCCCCATTTACCATTTTAGTTTTATTTTGATCATATGGTCCTCAAATCACTTAAAATGTCTCCTACCTATTTGGCATGGGCCTGCTTTTGGCAAAAGAAATGAGATATCTTTTCATAATCAGGGATCAGGGAATGCTCCAGACAGGACTAGCTATTCTTTAATAACTTGTCTAATCCAGGGTACACCCAGGACTGTACCTGAGAAAAATCTCAATTCTTTTCCTTCTTTTTCCTTTTTAACTTTGAGCTCCCATTCATCTGCCTTCTAGGCAGGCTGTATAATCGTTCTGTCCCTGGACAGTTGTAGAAGATGTGCTATGTTCTCCTGAACCTCTCAAGAAGCTACTAGAGTCCATTCCAGTGTCTCCAGCCCCAGATCATGCCCCCTTTTCCTTTTGTTTGTGGTATCTTTTAAGAAAAGGGAGATTTCCCTTTGGATATTTGCATTCATACACATTCAGGGAATGTTATCATATACAGATTTGGTCTCCTGTCTGAAATTTGTACACATTGACAGCATTTGAATCCCTAGAATGCATGACTTCTTGGCTAATAAAATTTCTTTTGTGAGGAATTTGATAGTTGTACAGGATAGTTATACTGACTCTTACCTGCTTTCCAGGTATAGGCCTCTGAGTGGAAAAGGCATATAGGTAACCATTCCTCAGAGCAGCATTCAGGAGTGTCTGCTGCCCCCTTCCCTAAATAGCAGAGGCTGAAAATGCCTTCTAAAGCCAGTACTGATTTTCCCAAAGAGCAACATGTAGAAGATACTGTTGAACTGTTACTCTTGCCATCTCTTAGCAGTACCCACTATTAAGATTTGCTAAGCTGTGAGCACTTTGCAAGTAGGTGTTAGTGGCCTTCTACTCTGATTCCATGACAATTATACATATGTATAGCCTAGGTTTTGGTTCTTTTTACTGCTAAACACGCTTTCTCCTTCTCCTCAGACCATGGAAACCTTTCATATACAGATACCCTTAGACAATAATGCATTTTCTCTGATTTTCTAAGTGTTCCCCCTATGTTTATTTATGGTTGCTTGCATGAGTGCTGGTGGGGGATTATCCACTGGTCCATGGGAACCTTCTCTCTAACCACACCCACGGAAGAAGAGGGAAGCCTCCCTGAGGAGCCGCCAACTTGCCACAGACCTAAGGGAAGGATAGTGCCTCCTGAAGAACACCTGTCCTGTCCTTGGTGGTATATTGAGGGTTACAGTCTAGTTTGGAGTTCTTGCTTAGGTCACTGAGCTGCTGTGATTTGATAGATGGCATTGTCATTCTGTGTTCTTACAACACAGATTCCCTGCATTTTTCTCCATGTACCTGTTTGGAGCCTACTTTCTAGCCTACTCCCAGATTCAAGATGTGCTCTGGTCTTTCTTTGGTAATTAAGGGGCTATATGGATGGGTTATAAAGGGTAGAACCAGCCAAATGTAACCCTTATCTACCCTCTTGACCTCTTAAGGGCCTGTGAATTATTGCCACCCACTGTGAAAAGCTGCTTTTCTGAAAGAGACTCAGACAGTGCCCATTCAAAAGGAGCAATCTGAAGTATTCAGCCTGGTAATAGATATAGGTAGGATGTTCCTTTGAGTTCCCAAAAGGGGCTGTAATGTAAAGTCTACCCTCTGGACTTGGAATGTGCCTTTTTGAAACTCAAAGCCAAACTCACCTCCCACAGACATACTTCTTCCAAACAGGCCAGACCCCTTATTCCTTTCAAAAAGTGCCACTCATTGGTAACTATTGAAATCCTTGAGCCTTTGCGGGGGGTCAATATGATTTCAACCTCCACATACTTTCGATGTCTTTTAAAACGAATTGTGTGTGTGTGTGTGTGTGTGGGTGTGTGGGTGTGGGTGTGTGTGTGTCCAGGTTGAACTGTGAGTGTGCTTTGTCACATGTACGAGGAATGTTCCCTATGTGCTTGTGTATGGCATTGTTAATAAAACATACTCATTATGGTATGCAGAATCATTTAAACCCACCATCTTTTTTTTTCTTACAACTTTGTTTAAAAAAAAAAAACAGAGATACACTTACAGATTATTAAAAGCATTTTAGTGTAAAAATATATTCATAAATTTTTTCAGTACTTCATTTTTTAAATGTTTGATAGTATGCTTTGAAATCTTACTATTCAAAATAATCATAAAGTGTATGTAAAAAAAGAAACATGGAAATAGCCAAAGTTCTCTCGGCGTCTAAAGATTAAACATAATGATTTTTTTCTTACAACTTTATTTCTTAAATAGAGATACATGTAAAGATTTTGAAAAGCATTTTGGCAAAAAACTGTATGTATTTTTATGTATGTATTTTTGTCAGTGCTTGATTTTTTAAAAGGTTTGATAGTATGCATTCAAATCTTACTAGTTACCGTAGCATAAAGTACATGTAAAACAAAACTTAACCTGGAAATAGAGTTATTTTGTGTGTGTATAGATTAAGCATAATGATTTTGAACTACCCAAAATTGCCACAAGGCTATTATCTTAGAAGCTGAATTATTAATGATTGAAGTTCTAGGTGTACCCAACTCTGAGAGGGTGCTATACACTTACTGTTTGTTCATTTGTTTATTGATTGATTGATTGATTGATTGATTGATTGATTTATATATTTTTAAAGGACTGAGGCTTCCACTTTTTGGCTTTTTTCCCCCGACGAGCTTCATATGGTCTGTGAGTTATTTCTTGGGTATTCAGAGCTTTCTGGGGCTACTATCTCATTATCGGTGTCTGCAGGTTAGGTCTGATCTTTTGTGACTGGGTTACCTCACTCAGTATGATATTGTCTAGATGCATCTAGGAATTTCATAAAGTCATCTTTTCTAAGAGCTGAGTAGTCCTCCATTGTGTAAATGTACCACAATTTCTGTATCCATTCACCTACTGAAGTACATCTGAGTTCATTCCAGCTTCTGGCTATTATAAATAAGGCTGCTATGAACACGGCAGAGCATGTGTCCCTGTTGTATCTTGGAGCATCTTTGGGGTATATGCACGGAAGTGGAATAACTGGGTCTTCAGGTAGAACTATGTTTAATTGTCTGAGGAACTGCCAGACTGATTTCCAGAGTGGTTGTACCAGCTTACAACCCACCAGCAGTGGAGGAGTGTTCCTCTTTCTCTGCATCCTCACCAGCATCCGCTGTCATCTGAGTGTTTGATCTTAGCAGTTCTGACTGGTGTGAGGTGGAATCTCAGGGTTGTTTTGCTTTGCATTTCCCTGATGACTAGGGGTGTTGAGCATTTCCTTCTCAGCCATTCGATATTCCTCAATTGAGAATTCTTTGTTTAGCTCTCTATTTCATTTTTTAATAGGGTGGTTTGATTCTTTTCAGTCTAACTTCTTGAGTTCTTTGTGCATATTGGATACTAGATCTCTATCAGATGTGGGAATCGGTAAAGATCTTTTCCCAACCTGTTTGCTGATGTATTGTTTTCCTGACAGTGTCCTTAGCCTTACAGAAACTTTGCAATATCATTAAGTCCCATTTCTCGATCCTTGATCTTAGAGCACAAGCCATTGGTTTTCTGTTTAGGAAATTTCCTCCTGTGCCTATGAGTTCTAAGCTCTTCCACACTTTCTCTTCTAATAGTTTCAGTGTACCTGGTTTAATGTGGAGATCTTTGATCCACTTGCACTGGAGCTTTGTACGAGGAGATAAGAAAGGGCCAATTTTCATTCCTCTGCATGCTGACTGCCCATTGACTGCCCAACATCATTTGTTGAAGGAGCTGTCCTTTTTCCATTGCATGTTTACAGCTTCATTGTCAAAAATCAAGTGACCGTATGGACCTTCTATTCTGTTACGTTGATCTACCTGCCCATTTCTCTACCAGTACCAAGCGGTTTTTAACGCAGTTGCTTTGTAATATAGTTTGACATCAGGGATGGTGATTTCTGCAGAATATTTCTTGGTGTTGGGAATAGATTTTGATATTCTAGGTTTTTCGTTATTCCAGAAGAATTTGCAAATTGCCCTTTCCAACTCGATGAAGAATGGAGTTGGAATTTTGATGGTGATTGCATTGAATCTGTAGATTGCTTTTGGTAAGATTGCCATTTCTTTTATACTGTTGATCCTTCTGGTCCATGTGCATGGGAAATCTTTCCATCTTTTGAGATCTTCTTCAGTTTTCTTCTTCAGAGATTTGAAGTTCTTGTCATAAAGGTACCTGACTTGCTTAGTTAGGATCACACCGAGGCATTCATGTTGTTTGCGACTACTGTGAAGGGTATCTTTCCCCTAATTTCTTTCTCAGCATGTTTGTCCCTTTAGTAGAGGAAGGCTACTGATTTGTTTGAGTTAATTTTATATCAAGCCACGTTGCTGAAGATTTAATCAGCTGTAAAAGTTCTCTGGAGGAATTTTTGGGGTCACTTAAGTATAATATCATGTCATCTGCAAATCGTGATATTTTTACTTCTTCCTTTTCCGATTTGTATTCCTTTGATTTCCTTTTGCTGTCTAATTGCTCCGACCAGGACAACCAGTACTATGTTGAATAGGCAGGGGGAGAGTGGGCAGCCTCTTCTAGTCTCTTATTTGTGTGGGACTGCTTCAAGTTTCTCACAGTTTAGTTTGATGTTAGCTGTTGGTTTGCTGCATATTGCTTTTATTATGTTTAGGTATGAGCCTTGGATTTCTGCTCTTTCCAAGACTTTTAACATGCAGGGGTGTTGAATTGTGTCAAATGATTTCCCAGCATCTAGAGAGATATTCCTGTGGTTGTTTTCTTTGAGTTTGTTTATATGGTGAATTACATTGGTGGATTTCCATATATCGAAGCATCCCTGCATCCCAGGGATGTAGCCTACTTGATCGTGGTGAATGATCGTTTTGATATGTTCTGGGATTCGGGTTGCAAGAATTTTATTGGGTATTTTTGCTTTGATCTTCATGAAGGGAGATTGGTCTGATGTTCTCTTTCCTCTTTGTGTCTTTGTGTGGTTTAGGAATGAGGGTTATTGTACCTTCAAAGAATGAGGTGGGTTGTGTTCCATCTAACTCTATTTTGGACAGTATTGGTATTAGGTCTTCAATAAATGTCTGATAGAATTCTGCCCTGAGTCCATCTGGAGATTTTGTGACTGACTATACTGTCAGATTTGGAAAAGGTGCCATGAGGTGCTAAGAGGAAGGTGTATTCTTTTGTTTTAGGATGAAATGTTCTGTAGATGTCTGTTAATTCCAGTTGGTTTATAACCTCTGCTAGTTTCACTGCGTCTCTGTTCAGTTTCTGCTTCCATGATCTGTCCATTGATGAGAGTGGGCTGTTGAAGTCTCCCACTATTACTGTGTGTGCTGAATGTATGTTTTGAGTTTTAGTAGGGTTTCTTTTATGAATATGGGTTCTCGTGAATTTGGAGCATATACGTTTAGGATTGAGAATTCACCCTGATAGGTTTTTCCTGTAATGAGTAAAAAGTGTCCTTCTTTATCTTTTTTGATAACTTTTAGTTGAGAGTCTACTTTATTTGATATTAGAATGGCTACTCCAGCTTGTTCCTTGGGTCCATATTTTTTTCCCTGTCTTTTTCTCTGAGGTAGTATCAGTCTTTGTCTTTGAGACGAGTTTCCTTGTATGCAGCAAAATGCTGGATTCTGTTTATGTATGCAGTCTGATGGTGTATGTCTCTTTATTGGGGAATCGAGTCCATTTATGTTAACAGATATTAAGGAGTAGTGATAGCTCTTTCCTGCTATTTTTGATGTTAAAGTTGGAATTATGACTGTGTGTCTTTTTTCTTTCGGTTTTCTTGCTTCGATGTTTTATTTTATTTTATTTTTATTATTATTATTTTTTTATTTTCGCTTTATGTCGGGTGTAGTTTCTCTCCTTGTGTTAGGTTTTTCATCTGTTATTCTTTGCCGGGCTGGATTTGTGGACAGATATTGTGTAAATTTGGTTTTGTCCTGGAATATCTTGGTTTCTCCATCTATGGTGTATGGCAGTTTTGCTGGATATGGAAACCTGGGCTGACATGTGTGTTCTCTGAGAGTCTGTATGATATCTGTCTAGGATCTTCCAGCTTACATATTCTCTGTTGAGAAGTCGGGTGTAATTCTGATTGGTCTACCTTTGTATGTTACATGTCCTTTTTCCCTCACTGCTTTTAGTATTCTTTCTTTGTTTAGAACACTTGGTGTTTTGACTGTTATGTGTCAGGATGAATTTCTCTTCTGGTCCAATGTATTTGGAGTTCTGTAGGCTTCTTTTATGCTCATGGTCATCTCATTCTTAAGGGGAGAGAAGTTTTCTGTTACAATTTTGTTGAAGATATTTACTGTGCCTTTCAGTTGATATTCTTGGCCCTCTTCTATTCCAATTATCCTTAGCTTTGACCTTCTCATTGTGTCCTGGATCTCCTGGACATTTGGGGTTAGGAGCTTTTTCGTTTTTGCATCTTCTCTGACTGTTTTGTCTATGTTTTCAATGTTGTCTTTAGCCCCCGAGATTGTCTCTTCCATCTCTTGTAGTCTTTTGGTGATGCTTGCATCTGTGACTCCTGATTTCTTGTTTTGGGTTTTCTATCTCCAGGGTTGTCTCTTTTTGTGTTTTCTTTATTGTTTCTATTTCCAATTTCAATTCCTTCCCCATTTTGGTTGTGCTCTCCTGTCATTCTTTGAGGTAGTTTTGAGTTTCTTCTTTAAGAGCTTCTATTTGCTTATGTGTGTTCTTCTGTAATTGTTAAAGGGAGTTATTTATGCTTTTCCCCACGATCTCCACCATCATTTTGAGGTATGATTTCAAATCAGAGTCTTTTTTTTTTTTTTTTCCTGGACTGTTTGTCAATCCAATGCTTGCTGTGGTGGGAGAGTTGGGTTCTTATGTCGCAATGTTGTCTTGTTTTCCATTGCTTAAGTTCTTTCGTTTTCCTCTTGCCACCTTGTGATTTGTGATTATAAGTGTTCTTGTTGTCCGTGATTGGCACCTGTTTCTCCCGTGGATCTGAGGGCCACAGGCTCAAGAAGAAAATTGCTTCTGAGTGTTCAGCTCTTTGTTGGTCGAGCAGTGAGTTCTGGTGGCAGATACTCAGTTGTCTTTGTCGGCTCAGGTGTGGGAGCTCTTATGAGTCTGTTCTGGGAGCTCGGCCCTTTGCCCACTGGTCCTGAGTACTTGTGGTGGGGACCTGGATCTTTGTCTAGGGCAAAGGACACTTTTCCAGTGAGCACAGCACTCTGTTCACTGAGAACTCTCAGTGTGCCCTCCCTGGGCCTATATGTCAGGCTTATCTCTGGTCCAGGTGTAAAAGGACCTGTGGAGCTGATCTTCCAGCACTGCCTTTCACAGGCAGACCACGATTCTCTCTGACACAGTCCCGGGCACCACTGCCATGTATTCTCTGTGCTCTGGGTACTCACAGTGCAACCTCACTAGGCCTGAGCCCCACTTTATCTGCTGGGCCTGGTGGAAGTGCGCCTGGGGGGGTGGTCTGGTCTGTAAGCACAGCCTTTTCGGGCAGCACTGTTACTTATTCTTATATCTGTTAGTTGTCTCTCTATGACCAGCATGGTCTGCAACTAGTGATGGTCCTAGTTCATCTTCAGGAGGACTAGGATTGAATCTGGATTAGCCATGAGGGCCAGATGTGTAAATCAAAAGTATTTCCATTTCTCTCTTTGACATTCCTTTCACAGTTGTTTACTCCATTCCTGTCTTCTGAAACTTGTTCCTTACACAAACCCTTCTTTCCTGTGTGTGTGTCTTCTCCACCAGACTCTTTTTACTTCAACTTTTACCCTTTCTCAACACTTACCCACACTTTTCCACATTCCCGCACTCTCCTATTGCTCGAAGCCTATTGCCCTTTCACGTTCTAGGCTGATACCATGCCTTACTATGCCTTTAAAAAGTTCCTACCCACTTCCTCTCCACGACCCATTCGTAAATAAATAAAGGATATGTTTTTTTTTCTTCCCCTTGCCTCTCACAAATTATCTTTTTGTTCCAGCATCATCTTTTCCCAGGTCTTTGCCCTCGTTAAATATTTTCCTGATTTCCACTTTGCAAATAGAGTGATTTAATAGAACACACACAAGAGAAGGGATACGGAATTTTTTTTCCTCTTCCATCTGTGATCGGTGTTAAACGGTTGTTCTGTGCTTTTCAACTAACCCCTATTTATCAATCGTGTAAATTGCTCTAATGCCTCTGTGACCCAGAAGTCTGGTCAGCGTTGGTGCTGAAGTGTCCAACACCGCGGGTTTCGCTATACTTGGTAACCTGGAGCTGGGCTTCTGCAACTCTGCAGCCAGCTTCCGTTCCTCCTGCCACAGGCTCCTTTTAAGCCCCGCCTGTAGGGGGCGGTAGAGGAAGCTGCTCACTTCCGGTTCCCAGAAGTCCCTGTTGTCTGATTGGCAGCTTGGGCCGTTGGGCCAGAGGCTGTGGCGCCGAGGCGCTGAGGCCTTGACGGGGCTTTCTCGCCTGCCTCGTGGCCTTTCTCCGAGTTGAGGGCCTTCTCCTCGGATGCCCGGTGCTGGTTTCTGCCCTGTGGGTCCCTCTGCTCACCATGACAGTGAGTACGCTTGTTTCTTGGGGTTCGGCCCAGCTACTCCTTATCTCCTCAGGCGTTTAGTCCTTTCACCTCAGTGTGGCCCTTTGAGGGCTTCTGGAACTTTCTAGTTCCTTGCCTTCTCCCTTAACCCCAGGGTCTCAGGTGGTTGGGTGCTTCCCTACGTCCAGGTTTTTGATACATTTGGGATGTTTAAAACCATTTCTTCCCATTCGGAGTAGTTTTGAATGTCGTTGTCCATTGAGAAATCTTGAGCGCGAGTTACTTCCTCTGTTTTCCCTTTCCACGTTTCTTTCCCGCTTCCTGTCTGTCCAACAGCCTTCTCACACCTTTTAGGTCTTCCCTCCACTCTGCCTCCTTCCAAGCTCTGCCCCTCCTGCCCAGGCCTCATGTCAGTTTTTTTCCCTGAGGCTCCTCGTGAAGTTTGTTTCCTCCCTGCCCCATCCTTGCTATCTCACCATCCCCTTTCAACTCCTGCCCCCCAACCCCATTCTCACCGTATTGCATAACCCTCACTATCCCCATTCTGTTCTGTCTTTCCAACCCTGTTTCCTTCTATTCCTATAACTTCATGTTTTCTTCTGTGGTCATTTCCAGGCTTTGTAATACTCTTCCCCCAGTGTTCCTTTCCTTCTTAGCTGCTTCCCTTTTCAAACCTTGAATTACTCCAAACTTGTCCCCATTTAAAAAATCTCTGTTTTTAAATCTTTATTTTTGGAGTACAAGTAGTAAAGCATGAGTATATATATATGAGTATATCCCAAATGTAATTGATGAACCTGGGTGGACCATGCATTAATAATTCTGTCAGTTTCCACGGTCAATTATTTGTAAAGGGTGGTTTTGATCTGTATTATTTTGTCAGCAATTACTTGTGGTAGACTTAATGAATTCCCCATTACCGATGACTCCTAGCAACTGATTGTGGTATGAGAGTCCATCTTCAATAATGTCCAGAGGTGTTTATATTTGTTTGTTTTTTTTTTTTGTTTGTTTTAATTTTGGAGTGTGTGTGTGTGTCTGTGTTTAGTGTGTGTGTGTGGGTGAGTGCGTGCGTGCCTGCTTGTGGGTGTGTGCAAGCACTCCGGGCACCCTCGCAAGTGTGTTTTTGTCCTGTGGCCTGGGTGCCTGCATGTTTGACTGCATGCATGTTTGTTATGTGTGTAATTCAGATACACAGAGATTTATATAGGGCAGAGGAGAGAGAAAGAGAGACAAAGAGTCACAAAGACAGAGAGGGAGAGACAGAGGTATAGAATTTATGTCTTGTTTGCTCAGTGTTTGTGTATTCCTGGCATAGAGATTTCCAATGAGAGCCTTTTTGAGTTGGTTTTTTTCAATACACCCTGTTGATATTAGTATTGAAAATGTTTGTCATGTTTGGTACCAAACACCTCATCATTTTGTCCTCTTGATTTTTCTATGTGTCTTTAGTTTTTTTTTTTTTTAATGAGGCCATAGATTATGTGTGATTTTTCAGAGTAGGTGTCCTATGTTTATATTGTTATTTTTAATCAGGTCTTTGAAAACCACCCGGCTCATGCTTCAGGTTTTCCTGTAGCTAAAACGGGTTGTGACATTGTCTTAACTGTTTCCTTGGCTGACAGAAACATGATGGTCTCTATGCCATCAACGCAGCCTCTGGAATCCTATGATTACAGAATGTACCACCATGCCCACTCTGCACAGTTTATTTTTCTTCAGGAAACATAGCTTTGACATTAGCACCTGTGCTGAGCTATCCGTAGCTGTTGATACAAATGTTGTCCACTATGTAGTGCAGGGATTGCAGGGGTATGTATGCCTTCCTATGTAGTGCTAGGATTTCAGAGGTTGGCCTCATCACCCGGAATTATACACATTTCCCTTAGAAGTGTGTTTCTCATGCTGTTAGCCATCTTCTTGTCTCAAAAGCCTGTGAGGAGTATCACTCACTATGTTTTATTCAGTTGTTTGTAATTTTCCCAATTATTTTTTCTATTCCATAAATAGTTTAGTTATAGATATTTAATTAGTTACCACAAATATGATATTTGCTGCATGTGTGTAAATATTTTCTGAGCACAGGAACTAAGGACTCCACGACTCCCTAGTTGTATTCTGTTTTGGACCCTTTCCTATAGGAACCTCATCTCTGCCTTTTAGGGAACAACACCAAGAACGTCAAAATATTTATATTAGAACCAGCATATGGGGGTGTTTGCATTGTGGTCATCTGCAAACAATGGAATTGTCCACTCTGATGCATAGTAAGAATGCTTTGGATGCTGCAAGAGAAGTTAGACTAAGGAAGATAGTCCAATGAAACTGAGAATTATTCCACTCAAAGCAGCTGACCAGCTGCATGTAGAAACTTCCAGCAGAGGCTGTACTAGTCAGGGTATGCTGGTTTGGAGACAAACTGTAGTCTTCTTGCATGTGTCATAGGAATTCCGTGGCTTTTTCAGTTTCTCTGGGATTAGCTGGAGGGGTGTGTGAGTCAGTTGTGCTGGATATTAGAAGCTAGGAATTGTACAGCTTAGTGGATTCATGATGTGGTCCATGCACATGCTGTGTGTGGAGAGCTTCTTGTCTCCGCACTGTTTTTCATGACTCTGTCACAGTACGTTTAAGTGCTTCTCTCTCCTAATCATTAGCTCGTACCGTCTGCATGTTCTACATTTGACAGAGAGTTGGCTCATTACTTTTCTGTAGCTCTTTCTCCCTCAGCATCTATTGCCACGCTAGTTATGTTGTAAAGAATTACACAAATGTTACCTGCTACCAATTGTGACTTCTTTTGCTGAACACAGCTTTACTTTTTCTCTCATTTTCAACTCAGGTTGCTATGTTGGATACTTGTCCGTGTGGTTCTTTGTGCACCAGGCTATTAATCAGTTAGTTCCTCATAGGCAGTTGGTGTTAGGTAGGCTCTTTGCATGTCCTGCTCTCAACCCTTGCAGGTGTCTGCTGGTCAAGTCTTATGATCTGTTTGTTTTGTAGCTGAATGTGCAGGTGGAATAGCAATGTTGCTTTTGAGAACAAAAGCAGAGATCCTTCTTATTATACTAAAGATCTCATCCTATTTCCAGAAGAGGATAGGGCTTGGTAAGATACAGGGATGACTATATTTTTGGGCAACTCTGGAAAACCTGTTAGGAGATCAAGGGAATATTTGAAATGGCTGAATTTAGGAAGAGGAGTGCCTGTAGAGTGTGGGAGCCTTCATAGATCCTCACGGGCCTTAAGGTATAGATAGATTCCTTCATGTGTTTGTGATAGCAGGTCTCAGTAGGTTTCCCAGGTATGCCTTTAATTCCGTGGCTTAAGCATTCTTCCTTCATCATCCTTCCACATTTCTGGGACAACAAGTAAATATGGGGTGCTTTGAAAGCCCCTGTTTTAAAGTTTCCTCTCATATTATATAGAATGAAGTAATGAGAACTTCAGTTATTTTCTAAACCCCAGGACTCATTTAGAGTCATTTTGTTTTAGAAAAAAATGTGGAAAATTCTATTTCAGAGATGTTTTTGAGGGTACTGTCGTTTACAGCAAACATTATATACCATCCCCTTTATCTTTAGCATCGTGGGTAATTAAAATTGTGTGTTTGTTTATATTTCTGTGTGCATTTATATATGGAAGAATGTATTCTGTTTCTGTTTGTATAACCATCTGTGTCTCGGTATCTATCTGTTTAATATATATATGTAACTATCTGTGTTTCTGTCACTGTTCCTATCCATGTATCTATCAATCCTTATATCTACAGTCACAGATCTACTCATGAATCAATAAATGCTCAACCTTGTACACACGGATATATCCAAATACCCATCCTCCCACCATCCATCTTTCCATTCATCCATGCATCAGTACATCCATCTGTATACCTGCATGCAAACAAACATACATATATGCAACCAGAGATTCATGTACTTTTTTCCATGGTACCGGGGAGGAAGGCAATACCCACGTGTTTTCTTACTTAATTTTGTCCCTAAGGTCTTCTTGCTCTTCCCCTGAGTTGAGGGATAACGGGACCCACAACCTTGACGAATATTTCAGTTTTATTTTCTTATTTTGTAGCCTGTTATTGATCTTGACCTATCTTGGGTTTTCTTTAAGGCATAGATATGTAGAGGATGATCTTAGATGCTCCTCTAAAGCCAGGTACACATAGGTGTCCTTGCTTGATAGACTTTTGCCTGACTTCATTTCATTGTGGGAAAGCTTTGGCCGAACCTGTCCTTTTTGATTTTTCAAGAAAATTGTATATAGGATGCGGAATTTTCTAATAAATTTTGTAGCATCAGCTGTCAGCTCATAAAAGCAACCACGATACCAAACTTTGCTGTCTTCTCCAACTTCTCCCCTTGTTATCTCTATTTCAGGAACCTGCCACTAGTGAAGGACCTTCTGGTCTCGGACAACCCCGAGTGTTTGAGCAGAATCCTCTGAGTACAGGAAGAATGGTAATTATGGCCCTAATATGTGGGATCACGAGAGAAGGCATGCAAGACAGACAGACGCAGTGTTGCTTAACCGGGTCAACTTGGTTTTCTATTGATGGGCCTGTGTCGTAAGAATTAGATACACACTTGTTCAGGTTGAAATTATGACAGTGATCTAGTTGTGCTCCTTTATGTTCCACCAAGCCAAAAAACAAAAACAAAAAAAAAAAAAAAAACAAAAAAAAAAAAAACAAATAAGCAAGCAAGCAAACAACAACAAGAAACAAGCCACTAAGGGACTGATGGTAAAGAAGCAGCTTCAGTTCTTGGATTACTGTGCTGCTGATGAGTCAGAGGACAAGAAAAACGATTCTTTCCCCATTTACCATTTTAGTTTTATTTTGATCATATGGTCCTCAAATCACTTAAAATGTCTCCTACCTATTTGGCATGGGCCTGCTTTTGGCAAAAGAAATGAGATATCTTTTCATAATCAGGGATCAGGGAATGCTCCAGACAGGACTAGCTATTCTTTAATAACTTGTCTAATCCAGGGTACACCCAGGACTGTACCTGAGAAAAATCTCAATTCTTTTCCTTCTTTTTCCTTTTTAACTTTGAGCTCCCATTCATCTGCCTTCTAGGCAGGCTGTATAATCGTTCTGTCCCTGGACAGTTGTAGAAGACGTGCTATGTTCTCCTGAACCTCTCAAGAAGCTACTAGAGTCCATTCCAGTGTCTCCAGCCCCAGATCATGCCCCCTTTTCCTTTTGTTTGTGGTATCTTTTAAGAAAAGGGAGATTTCCCTTTGGATATTTGCATTCATACACATTCAGGGAATGTTATCATATACAGATTTGGTCTCCTGTCTGAAATTTGTACACATTGACAGCATTTGAATCCCTAGAATGCATGACTTCTTGGCTAATAAAATTTCTTTTGTGAGGAATTTGATAGTTGTACAGGATAGTTATACTGACTCTTACCTGCTTTCCAGGTATAGGCCTCTGAGTGGAAAAGGCATATAGGTAACCATTCCTCAGAGCAGCATTCAGGAGTGTCTGCTGCCCCCTTCCCTAAATAGCAGAGGCTGAAAATGCCTTCTAAAGCCAGTACTGATTTTCCCAAAGAGCAACATGTAGAAGATACTGTTGAACTGTTACTCTTGCCATCTCTTAGCAGTACCCACTATTAAGATTTGCTAAGCTGTGAGCACTTTGCAAGTAGGTGTTAGTGGCCTTCTACTCTGATTCCATGACAATTATACATATGTATAGCCTAGGTTTTGGTTCTTTTTACTGCTAAACACGCTTTCTCCTTCTCCTCAGACCATGGAAACCTTTCATATACAGATACCCTTAGACAATAATGCATTTTCTCTGATTTTCTAAGTGTTCCCCCTATGTTTATTTATGGTTGCTTGCATGAGTGCTGGTGGGGGATTATCCACTGGTCCATGGGAACCTTCTCTCTAACCACACCCACGGAAGAAGAGGGAAGCCTCCCTGAGGAGCCGCCAACTTGCCACAGACCTAAGGGAAGGATAGTGCCTCCTGAAGAACACCTGTCCTGTCCTTGGTGGTATATTGAGGGTTACAGTCTAGTTTGGAGTTCTTGCTTAGGTCACTGAGCTGCTGTGATTTGATAGATGGCATTGTCATTCTGTGTTCTTACAACACAGATTCCCTGCATTTTTCTCCATGTACCTGTTTGGAGCCTACTTTCTAGCCTACTCCCAGATTCAAGATGTGCTCTGGTCTTTCTTTGGTAATTAAGGGGCTATATGGATGGGTTATAAAGGGTAGAACCAGCCAAATGTAACCCTTATCTACCCTCTTGACCTCTTAAGGGCCTGTGAATTATTGCCACCCACTGTGAAAAGCTGCTTTTCTGAAAGAGACTCAGACAGTGCCCATTCAAAAGGAGCAATCTGAAGTATTCAGCCTGGTAATAGATATAGGTAGGATGTTCCTTTGAGTTCCCAAAAGGGGCTGTAATGTAAAGTCTACCCTCTGGACTTGGAATGTGCCTTTTTAAAACTCAAAGCCAAACTCACCTCCCACAGACATACTTCTTCCAAACAGGCCAGACCCCTTATTCCTTTCAAAAAGTGCCACTCATTGGTAACTATTGAAATCCTTGAGCCTTTGCGGGGGGTCAATATGATTTCAACCTCCACATACTTTCGATGTCTTTTAAAACGAATTGTGTGTGTGTGTGTGTGTGTGTGTGGGTGTGTGTGTGGGTGTGTGTGTGTCCAGGTTGAACTGTGAGTGTGCTTTGTCACATGTACGAGGAATGTTCCCTATGTGCTTGTGTATGGCATTGTTAATAAAACATACTCATTATGGTATGCAGAATCATTTAAACCCACCATCTTTTTTTTTCTTACAACTTTGTTTAAAAAAAAAAAACAGAGATACACTTACAGATTATTAAAAGCATTTTAGTGTAAAAATATATTCATATATTTTTTCAGTACTTCATTTTTTAAATGTTTGATAGTATGCTTTGAAATCTTACTATTCAAAATAATCATAAAGTGTATGTAAAAAAAGAAACATGGAAATAGCCAAAGTTCTCTCGGCGTCTAAAGATTAAACATAATGATTTTTTTCTTACAACTTTATTTCTTAAATAGAGATACATGTAAAGATTTTGAAAAGCATTTTGGCAAAAAACTGTATGTATTTTTATGTATGTATTTTTGTCAGTACTTGATTTTTTAAAAGGTTTGATAGTATGCATTCAAATCTTACTAGTTACCGTAGCATAAAGTACATGTAAAACAAAACTTAACCTGGAAATAGTCAGAGTTATTTTGTGTGTGTATAGATTAAGCATAATGATTTTGAACTACCCAAAATTGCCACAAGGCTATTATCTTAGAAGCTGAATTATTAATGATTGAAGTTCTAGGTGTACCCAACTCTGAGAGGGTGCTATACACTTACTGTTTGTTCATTTGTTTATTGATTGATTGATTGATTGATTGATTGATTGATTTATATATTTTTAAAGGACTGAGGCTTCCACTTTTTGGCTTTTTTCCCCCCACGAGCTTCATATGGTCTGTGAGTTATTTCTTGGGTATTCAGAGCTTTCTGGGGCTACTATCTCATTATCGGTGTCTGCAGGTTAGGTCTGATCTTTTGTGACTGGGTTACCTCACTCAGTATGATATTGTCTAGATGCATCTAGGAATTTCATAAAGTCATCTTTTCTAAGAGCTGAGTAGTCCTCCATTGTGTAAATGTACCACAATTTCTGTATCCATTCACCTACTGAAGTACATCTGAGTTCTTTCCAGCTTCTGGCTATTATAAATAAGGCTGCTATGAACACGGCAGAGCATGTGTCCCTGTTGTATCTTGGAGCATCTTTGGGGTATATGCACGGAAGTGGAATAACTGGGTCTTCAGGTAGAACTATGTTCAATTGTCTGAGGAACTGCCAGACTGATTTCCAGAGTGGTTGTACCAGCTTACAACCCACCAGCAGTGGAGGAGTGTTCCTCTTTCTCTGCATCCTCACCAGCATCCGCTGTCATCTGAGTGTTTGATCTTAGCAGTTCTGACTGGTGTGAGGTGGAATCTCAGGGTTGTTTTGCTTTGCATTTCCCTGATGACTAGGGGTGTTGAGCATTTCCTTCTCAGCCATTCGATATTCCTCAATTGAGAATTCTTTGTTTAGCTCTCTATTTCATTTTTTAATAGGGTGGTTTGATTCTTTTCAGTCTAACTTCTTGAGTTCTTTGTGTATATTGGATACTAGCTCTCTATCAGATGTGGGAATCGATAAAGATCTTTTCCCAACCTGTTTGCTGATGTATTATTGTTTTCCTGACAGTGTCCTTAGCCTTACAGAAACTTTGCAATATCATCAAGTCCCATTTCTCGATCCTTGATCTTAGAGCACAAGCCATTGGTTTTCTGTTTAGGAAATTTCCTCCTGTGCCTATGAGTTCTAAGCTCTTCCCCACTTTCTCTTCTAATAGTTTCAGTGTACCTGGTTTAATGTGGAGATCTTTGATCCAATTGCACTGGAGCTTTGTACGAGGAGATAAGAAAGAGCCAATTTTCATTCCTCTGCATGCTGACTGCCCACTGAGCCAACACCATTTGTTGAAGGAGCTGTCCTTTTTCCATTGCATGTTTACAGCTTCATTGTCAAAAATCAAGTGACCGTATGGACCTTCTATTCTGTTACGTTGATCTACCTGCCCATTTCTCTACCAGTACCAAGCGGTTTTTAACGCAGTTGCTTTGTAATATAGTTTGACATCAGGGATGGTGATTTCTGCAGAATATTTCTTGGTGTTGGGAATAGATTTTGATATTCTAGGTTTTTCGTTATTCCAGAAGAATTTGCAAATTGCCCTTTCCAACTCGATGAAGAATGGAGTTGGAATTTTGATGGTGATTGCATTGAATCTGTAGATTGCTTTTGGTAAGATTGCCATTTCTTTTATACTGTTGATCCTTCCGGTCCATGTGCATTGGAAATCTTTCCATCTTTTGAGATCTTCTTCAGTTTTCTTCTTCAGAGATTTGAAGTTCTTGTCATAAAGGTACCTGACTTGCTTAGTTAGGATCACACCGAGGCATTCATGTTGTTTGCGACTACTGTGAAGGGTATCTTTCCCCTAATTTCTTTCTCAGCATGTTTGTCCCTTTAGTAGAGGAAGGCTACTGATTTGTTTGAGTTAATTTTATATCAAGCCACGTTGCTGAAGATTTAATCAGCTGTAAAAGTTCTCTGGAGGAATTTTTGGGGTCACTTAAGTATAATATCATGTCATCTGCAAATCGTGATATTTTTACTTCTTCCTTTTCCGATTTGTATTCCTTTGATTTCCTTTTGCTGTCTAATTGCTCCGACCAGGACAACCAGTACTATGTTGAATAGGCAGGGGGAGAGTGGGCAGCCTCTTCTAGTCTCTTATTTGTGTGGGACTGCTTCAAGTTTCTCACAGTTTAGTTTGATGTTAGCTGTTGGTTTGCTGCATATTGCTTTTATTATGTTTAGGTATGAGCCTTGGATTTCTGCTCTTTCCAAGACTTTTAACATGCAGGGGTGTTGAATTGTGTCAAATGATTTCCCAGCATCTAGAGAGATATTCCTGTGGTTGTTTTCTTTGAGTTTGTTTATATGGTGAATTACATTGGTGGATTTCCATATATCGAAGCATCCCTGCATCCCAGGGATGTAGCCTACTTGATCGTGGTGAATGATCGTTTTGATATGTTCTGGGATTCGGGTTGCAAGAATTTTATTGGGTATTTTTGCTTTGATCTTCATGAAGGGAGATTGGTCTGATGTTCTCTTTCCTCTTTGTGTCTTTGTGTGGTTTAGGAATGAGGGTTATTGTACCTTCAAAGAATGAGGTGGGTTGTGTTCCATCTAACTCTATTTTGGACAGTATTGGTATTAGGTCTTCAATAAATGTCTGATAGAATTCTGCCCTGAGTCCATCTGGAGATTTTGTGACTGACTATACTGTCAGATTTGGAAAAGGTGCCATGAGGTGCTAAGAGGAAGGTGTATTCTTTTGTTTTAGGATGAAATGTTCTGTAGATGTCTGTTAATTCCAGTTGGTTTATAACCTCTGCTAGTTTCACTGCGTCTCTGTTCAGTTTCTGCTTCCATGATCTGTCCATTGATGAGAGTGGGCTGTTGAAGTCTCCCACTATTACTGTGTGTGCTGAATGTATGTTTTGAGTTTTAGTAGGGTTTCTTTTATGAATATGGGTTCTCGTGAATTTGGAGCATATACGTTTAGGATTGAGAATTCACCCTGATAGGTTTTTCCTGTAATGAGTAAAAAGTGTCCTTCTTTATCTTTTTTGATAACTTTTAGTTGAGAGTCTACTTTATTTGATATTAGAATGGCTACTCCAGCTTGTTCCTTGGGTCCATATTTTTTTCCCTGTCTTTTTCTCTGAGGTAGTATCAGTCTTTGTCTTTGAGACGAGTTTCCTTGTATGCAGCAAAATGCTGGATTCTGTTTATGTATGCAGTCTGATGGTGTATGTCTCTTTATTGGGGAATCGAGTCCATTTATGTTAACAGATATTAAGGAGTAGTGATAGCTCTTTCCTGCTATTTTTGATGTTAAAGTTGGAATTATGACTGTGTGTCTTTTTTCTTTCGGTTTTCTTGCTTCGATGTTTTATTTTATTTTATTTTTATTATTATTATTTTTTTATTTTCGCTTTATGTCGGGTGTAGTTTCTCTCCTTGTGTTAGGTTTTTCATCTGTTATTCTTTGCCGGGCTGGATTTGTGGACAGATATTGTGTAAATTTGGTTTTGTCCTGGAATATCTTGGTTTCTCCATCTATGGTGTATGGCAGTTTTGCTGGATATGGAAACCTGGGCTGACATGTGTGTTCTCTGAGAGTCTGTATGATATCTGTCTAGGATCTTCCAGCTTACATATTCTCTGTTGAGAAGTCGGGTGTAATTCTGATTGGTCTACCTTTGTATGTTACATGTCCTTTTTCCCTCACTGCTTTTAGTATTCTTTCTTTGTTTAGAACACTTGGTGTTTTGACTGTTATGTGTCAGGATGAATTTCTCTTCTGGTCCAATGTATTTGGAGTTCTGTAGGCTTCTTTTATGCTCATGGTCATCTCATTCTTAAGGGGAGAGAAGTTTTCTGTTACAATTTTGTTGAAGATATTTACTGTGCCTTTCAGTTGATATTCTTGGCCCTCTTCTATTCCAATTATCCTTAGCTTTGACCTTCTCATTGTGTCCTGGATCTCCTGGACATTTGGGGTTAGGAGCTTTTTCGTTTTTGCATCTTCTCTGACTGTTTTGTCTATGTTTTCAATGTTGTCTTTAGCCCCCGAGATTGTCTCTTCCATCTCTTGTAGTCTTTTGGTGATGCTTGCATCTGTGACTCCTGATTTCTTGTTTTGGGTTTTCTATCTCCAGGGTTGTCTCTTTTTGTGTTTTCTTTATTGTTTCTATTTCCAATTTCAATTCCTTCCCCATTTTGGTTGTGCTCTCCTGTCATTCTTTGAGGTAGTTTTGAGTTTCTTCTTTAAGAGCTTCTATTTGCTTATGTGTGTTCTTCTGTAATTGTTAAAGGGAGTTATTTATGCTTTTCCCCACGATCTCCACCATCATTTTGAGGTATGATTTCAAATCAGAGTCTTTTTTTTTTTTTTTTTTCCTGGACTGTTTGTCAATCCAATGCTTGCTGTGGTGGGAGAGTTGGGTTCTTATGTCGCAATGTTGTCTTGTTTTCCATTGCTTAAGTTCTTTCGTTTTCCTCTTGCCACCTTGTGATTTGTGATTATAAGTGTTCTTGTTGTCCGTGATTGGCACCTGTTTCTCCCGTGGATCTGAGGGCCACAGGCTCAAGAAGAAAATTGCTTCTGAGTGTTCAGCTCTTTGTTGGTCGAGCAGTGAGTTCTGGTGGCAGATACTCAGTTGTCTTTGTCGGCTCAGGTGTGGGAGCTCTTATGAGTCTGTTCTGGGAGCTCGGCCCTTTGCCCGCTGGTCCTGAGTACTTGTGGTGGGGACCTGGATCTTTGTCTAGGGCAAAGGACACTTTTCCAGTGAGCACAGCACTCTGTTCACTGAGAACTCTCAGTGTGCCCTCCCTGGGCCTATATGTCAGGCTTATCTCTGGTCCAGGTGTAAAAGGACCTGTGGAGCTGATCTTCCAGCACTGCCTTTCACAGGCAGACCACGATTCTCTCTGACACAGTCCCGGGCACCACTGCCATGTATTCTCTGTGCTCTGGGTACTCACAGTGCAACCTCACTAGGCCTGAGCCCCACTTTATCTGCTGGGCCTGGT
This sequence comes from Micromys minutus, assembly GCF_963924665.1. NCBI lineage: Eukaryota > Metazoa > Chordata > Mammalia > Rodentia > Muridae > Micromys > Micromys minutus. The sequence continues at coordinate 28,978,377 of NC_137970.1, read as the reverse complement.
GGAAGTGCGCCTGGGGGGGTGGTCTGGTCTGTAAGCACAGCCTTTTCGGGCAGCACTGTTACTTATTCTTATATCTGTTAGTTGTCTCTCTATGACCAGCATGGTCTGCAACTAGTGATGGTCCTAGTTCATCTTCAGGAGGACTAGGATTGAATCTGGATTAGCCATGAGGGCCAGATGTGTAAATCAAAAGTATTTCCATTTCTCTCTTTGACATTCCTTTCACAGTTGTTTACTCCATTCCTGTCTTCTGAAACTTGTTCCTTACACAAACCCTTCTTTCCTGTGTGTGTGTCTTCTCCACCAGACTCTTTTTACTTCAACTTTTACCCTTTCTCAACACTTACCCACACTTTTCCACATTCCCGCACTCTCCTATTGCTCGAAGCCTATTGCCCTTTCACGTTCTAGGCTGATACCATGCCTTACTATGCCTTTAAAAAGTTCCTACCCACTTCCTCTCCACGACCCATTCGTAAATAAATAAAGGATATGTTTTTTTTTCTTCCCCTTGCCTCTCACAAATTATCTTTTTGTTCCAGCATCATCTTTTCCCAGGTCTTTGCCCTCGTTAAATATTTTCCTGATTTCCACTTTGCAAATAGAGTGATTTAATAGAACACACACAAGAGAAGGGATACGGAATTTTTTTTCCTCTTCCATCTGTGATCGGTGTTAAACGGTTGTTCTGTGCTTTTCAACTAACCCCTATTTATCAATCGTGTAAATTGCTCTAATGCCTCTGTGACCCAGAAGTCTGGTCAGCGTTGGTGCTGAAGTGTCCAACACCGCGGGTTTCGCTATACTTGGTAACCTGGAGCTGGGCTTCTGCAACTCTGCAGCCAGCTTCCGTTCCTCCTGCCACAGGCTCCTTTTAAGCCCCGCCTGTAGGGGGCGGTAGAGGAAGCTGCTCACTTCCGGTTCCCAGAAGTCCCTGTTGTCTGATTGGCAGCTTGGGCCGTTGGGCCAGAGGCTGTGGCGCCGAGGCGCTGAGGCCTTGACGGGGCTTTCTCGCCTGCCTCGTGGCCTTTCTCCGAGTTGAGGGCCTTCTCCTCGGATGCCCGGTGCTGGTTTCTGCCCTGTGGGTCCCTCTGCTCACCATGACAGTGAGTACGCTTGTTTCTTGGGGTTCGGCCCAGCTACTCCTTATCTCCTCAGGCGTTTAGTCCTTTCACCTCAGTGTGGCCCTTTGAGGGCTTCTGGAACTTTCTAGTTCCTTGCCTTCTCCCTTAACCCCAGGGTCTCAGGTGGTTGGGTGCTTCCCTACGTCCAGGTTTTTGATACATTTGGGATGTTTAAAACCATTTCTTCCCATTCGGAGTAGTTTTGAATGTCGTTGTCCATTGAGAAATCTTGAGCGCGAGTTACTTCCTCTGTTTTCCCTTTCCACGTTTCTTTCCCGCTTCCTGTCTGTCCAACAGCCTTCTCACACCTTTTAGGTCTTCCCTCCACTCTGCCTCCTTCCAAGCTCTGCCCCTCCTGCCCAGGCCTCATGTCAGTTTTTTTCCCTGAGGCTCCTCGTGAAGTTTGTTTCCTCCCTGCCCCATCCTTGCTATCTCACCATCCCCTTTCAACTCCTGCCCCCCAACCCCATTCTCACCGTATTGCATAACCCTCACTATCCCCATTCTGTTCTGTCTTTCCAACCCTGTTTCCTTCTATTCCTATAACTTCATGTTTTCTTCTGTGGTCATTTCCAGGCTTTGTAATACTCTTCCCCCAGTGTTCCTTTCCTTCTTAGCTGCTTCCCTTTTCAAACCTTGAATTACTCCAAACTTGTCCCCATTTAAAAAATCTCTGTTTTTAAATCTTTATTTTTGGAGTACAAGTAGTAAAGCATGAGTATATATATATGAGTATATCCCAAATGTAATTGATGAACCTGGGTGGACCATGCATTAATAATTCTGTCAGTTTCCACGGTCAATTATTTGTAAAGGGTGGTTTTGATCTGTATTATTTTGTCAGCAATTACTTGTGGTAGACTTAATGAATTCCCCATTACCGATGACTCCTAGCAACTGATTGTGGTATGAGAGTCCATCTTCAATAATGTCCAGAGGTGTTTATATTTGTTTGTTTTTTTTTTTTTTTGTTTTAATTTTGGAGTGTGTGTGTGTGTCTGTGTTTAGTGTGTGTGTGTGGGTGAGTGCGTGCGTGCCTGCTTGTGGGTGTGTGCAAGCACTCCGGGCACCCTCGCAAGTGTGTTTTTGTCCTGTGGCCTGGGTGCCTGCATGTTTGACTGCATGCATGTTTGTTATGTGTGTAATTCAGATACACAGAGATTTATATAGGGCAGAGGAGAGAGAAAGAGAGACAAAGAGTCACAAAGACAGAGAGGGAGAGACAGAGGTATAGAATTTATGTCTTGTTTGCTCAGTGTTTGTGTATTCCTGGCATAGAGATTTCCAATGAGAGCCTTTTTGAGTTGGTTTTTTTCAATACACCCTGTTGATATTAGTATTGAAAATGTTTGTCATGTTTGGTACCAAACACCTCATCATTTTGTCCTCTTGATTTTTCTATGTGTCTTTAGTTTTTTTTTTTTTAATGAGGCCATAGATTATGTGTGATTTTTCAGAGTAGGTGTCCTATGTTTATATTGTTATTTTTAATCAGGTCTTTGAAAACCACCCGGCTCATGCTTCAGGTTTTCCTGTAGCTAAAACGGGTTGTGACATTGTCTTAACTGTTTCCTTGGCTGACAGAAACATGATGGTCTCTATGCCATCAACGCAGCCTCTGGAATCCTATGATTACAGAATGTACCACCATGCCCACTCTGCACAGTTTATTTTTCTTCAGGAAACATAGCTTTGACATTAGCACCTGTGCTGAGCTATCCGTAGCTGTTGATACAAATGTTGTCCACTATGTAGTGCAGGGATTGCAGGGGTATGTATGCCTTCCTATGTAGTGCTAGGATTTCAGAGGTTGGCCTCATCACCCGGAATTATACACATTTCCCTTAGAAGTGTGTTTCTCATGCTGTTAGCCATCTTCTTGTCTCAAAAGCCTGTGAGGAGTATCACTCACTATGTTTTATTCAGTTGTTTGTAATTTTCCCAATTATTTTTTCTATTCCATAAATAGTTTAGTTATAGATATTTAATTAGTTACCACAAATATGATATTTGCTGCATGTGTGTAAATATTTTCTGAGCACAGGAACTAAGGACTCCACGACTCCCTAGTTGTATTCTGTTTTGGACCCTTTCCTATAGGAACCTCATCTCTGCCTTTTAGGGAACAACACCAAGAACGTCAAAATATTTATATTAGAACCAGCATATGGGGGTGTTTGCATTGTGGTCATCTGCAAACAATGGAATTGTCCACTCTGATGCATAGTAAGAATGCTTTGGATGCTGCAAGAGAAGTTAGACTAAGGAAGATAGTCCAATGAAACTGAGAATTATTCCACTCAAAGCAGCTGACCAGCTGCATGTAGAAACTTCCAGCAGAGGCTGTACTAGTCAGGGTATGCTGGTTTGGAGACAAACTGTAGTCTTCTTGCATGTGTCATAGGAATTCCGTGGCTTTTTCAGTTTCTCTGGGATTAGCTGGAGGGGTGTGTGAGTCAGTTGTGCTGGATATTAGAAGCTAGGAATTGTACAGCTTAGTGGATTCATGATGTGGTCCATGCACATGCTGTGTGTGGAGAGCTTCTTGTCTCCGCACTGTTTTTCATGACTCTGTCACAGTACGTTTAAGTGCTTCTCTCTCCTAATCATTAGCTCGTACCGTCTGCATGTTCTACATTTGACAGAGAGTTGGCTCATTACTTTTCTGTAGCTCTTTCTCCCTCAGCATCTATTGCCACGCTAGTTATGTTGTAAAGAATTACACAAATGTTACCTGCTACCAATTGTGACTTCTTTTGCTGAACACAGCTTTACTTTTTCTCTCATTTTCAACTCAGGTTGCTATGTTGGATACTTGTCCGTGTGGTTCTTTGTGCACCAGGCTATTAATCAGTTAGTTCCTCATAGGCAGTTGGTGTTAGGTAGGCTCTTTGCATGTCCTGCTCTCAACCCTTGCAGGTGTCTGCTGGTCAAGTCTTATGATCTGTTTGTTTTGTAGCTGAATGTGCAGGTGGAATAGCAATGTTGCTTTTGAGAACAAAAGCAGAGATCCTTCTTATTATACTAAAGATCTCATCCTATTTCCAGAAGAGGATAGGGCTTGGTAAGATACAGGGATGACTATATTTTTGGGCAACTCTGGAAAACCTGTTAGGAGATCAAGGGAATATTTGAAATGGCTGAATTTAGGAAGAGGAGTGCCTGTAGAGTGTGGGAGCCTTCATAGATCCTCACGGGCCTTAAGGTATAGATAGATTCCTTCATGTGTTTGTGATAGCAGGTCTCAGTAGGTTTCCCAGGTATGCCTTTAATTCCGTGGCTTAAGCATTCTTCCTTCATCATCCTTCCACATTTCTGGGACAACAAGTAAATATGGGGTGCTTTGAAAGCCCCTGTTTTAAAGTTTCCTCTCATATTATATAGAATGAAGTAATGAGAACTTCAGTTATTTTCTAAACCCCAGGACTCATTTAGAGTCATTTTGTTTTAGAAAAAAATGTGGAAAATTCTATTTCAGAGATGTTTTTGAGGGTACTGTCGTTTACAGCAAACATTATATACCATCCCCTTTATCTTTAGCATCGTGGGTAATTAAAATTGTGTGTTTGTTTATATTTCTGTGTGCATTTATATATGGAAGAATGTATTCTGTTTCTGTTTGTATAACCATCTGTGTCTCGGTATCTATCTGTTTAATATATATATGTAACTATCTGTGTTTCTGTCACTGTTCCTATCCATGTATCTATCAATCCTTATATCTACAGTCACAGATCTACTCATGAATCAATAAATGCTCAACCTTGTACACACGGATATATCCAAATACCCATCCTCCCACCATCCATCTTTCCATTCATCCATGCATCAGTACATCCATCTGTATACCTGCATGCAAACAAACATACATATATGCAACCAGAGATTCATGTACTTTTTTCCATGGTACCGGGGAGGAAGGCAATACCCACGTGTTTTCTTACTTAATTTTGTCCCTAAGGTCTTCTTGCTCTTCCCCTGAGTTGAGGGATAACGGGACCCACAACCTTGACGAATATTTCAGTTTTATTTTCTTATTTTGTAGCCTGTTATTGATCTTGACCTATCTTGGGTTTTCTTTAAGGCATAGATATGTAGAGGATGATCTTAGATGCTCCTCTAAAGCCAGGTACACATAGGTGTCCTTGCTTGATAGACTTTTGCCTGACTTCATTTCATTGTGGGAAAGCTTTGGCCGAACCTGTCCTTTTTGATTTTTCAAGAAAATTGTATATAGGATGCGGAATTTTCTAATAAATTTTGTAGCATCAGCTGTCAGCTCATAAAAGCAACCACGATACCAAACTTTGCTGTCTTCTCCAACTTCTCCCCTTGTTATCTCTATTTCAGGAACCTGCCACTAGTGAAGGACCTTCTGGTCTCGGACAACCCCGAGTGTTTGAGCAGAATCCTCTGAGTACAGGAAGAATGGTAATTATGGCCCTAATATGTGGGATCACGAGAGAAGGCATGCAAGACAGACAGACGCAGTGTTGCTTAACCGGGTCAACTTGGTTTTCTATTGATGGGCCTGTGTCGTAAGAATTAGATACACACTTGTTCAGGTTGAAATTATGACAGTGATCTAGTTGTGCTCCTTTATGTTCCACCAAGCCAAAAAACAAAAACAAAAAAAAAAAAAAAAAAAAAAAAAAAACCAAATAAGCAAGCAAGCAAACAACAACAAGAAACAAGCCACTAAGGGACTGATGGTAAAGAAGCAGCTTCAGTTCTTGGATTACTGTGCTGCTGATGAGTCAGAGGACAAGAAAAACGATTCTTTCCCCATTTACCATTTTAGTTTTATTTTGATCATATGGTCCTCAAATCACTTAAAATGTCTCCTACCTATTTGGCATGGGCCTGCTTTTGGCAAAAGAAATGAGATATCTTTTCATAATCAGGGATCAGGGAATGCTCCAGACAGGACTAGCTATTCTTTAATAACTTGTCTAATCCAGGGTACACCCAGGACTGTACCTGAGAAAAATCTCAATTCTTTTCCTTCTTTTTCCTTTTTAACTTTGAGCTCCCATTCATCTGCCTTCTAGGCAGGCTGTATAATCGTTCTGTCCCTGGACAGTTGTAGAAGACGTGCTATGTTCTCCTGAACCTCTCAAGAAGCTACTAGAGTCCATTCCAGTGTCTCCAGCCCCAGATCATGCCCCCTTTTCCTTTTGTTTGTGGTATCTTTTAAGAAAAGGGAGATTTCCCATTGGATATTTGCATTCATACACATTCAGGGAATGTTATCATATACAGATTTGGTCTCCTGTCTGAAATTTGTACACATTGACAGCATTTGAATCCCTAGAATGCATGACTTCTTGGCTAATAAAATTTCTTTTGTGAGGAATTTGATAGTTGTACAGGATAGTTATACTGACTCTTACCTGCTTTCCAGGTATAGGCCTCTGAGTGGAAAAGGCATATAGGTAACCATTCCTCAGAGCAGCATTCAGGAGTGTCTGCTGCCCCCTTCCCTAAATAGCAGAGGCTGAAAATGCCTTCTAAAGCCAGTACTGATTTTCCCAAAGAGCAACATGTAGAAGATACTGTTGAACTGTTACTCTTGCCATCTCTTAGCAGTACCCACTATTAAGATTTGCTAAGCTGTGAGCACTTTGCAAGTAGGTGTTAGTGGCCTTCTACTCTGATTCCATGACAATTATACATATGTATAGCCTAGGTTTTGGTTCTTTTTACTGCTAAACACGCTTTCTCCTTCTCCTCAGACCATGGAAACCTTTCATATACAGATACCCTTAGACAATAATGCATTTTCTCTGATTTTCTAAGTGTTCCCCCTATGTTTATTTATGGTTGCTTGCATGAGTGCTGGTGGGGGATTATCCACTGGTCCATGGGAACCTTCTCTCTAACCACACCCACGGAAGAAGAGGGAAGCCTCCCTGAGGAGCCGCCAACTTGCCACAGACCTAAGGGAAGGATAGTGCCTCCTGAAGAACACCTGTCCTGTCCTTGGTGGTATATTGAGGGTTACAGTCTAGTTTGGAGTTCTTGCTTAGGTCACTGAGCTGCTGTGATTTGATAGATGGCATTGTCATTCTGTGTTCTTACAACACAGATTCCCTGCATTTTTCTCCATGTACCTGTTTGGAGCCTACTTTCTAGCCTACTCCCAGATTCAAGATGTGCTCTGGTCTTTCTTTGGTAATTAAGGGGCTATATGGATGGGTTATAAAGGGTAGAACCAGCCAAATGTAACCCTTATCTACCCTCTTGACCTCTTAAGGGCCTGTGAATTATTGCCACCCACTGTGAAAAGCTGCTTTTCTGAAAGAGACTCAGACAGTGCCCATTCAAAAGGAGCAATCTGAAGTATTCAGCCTGGTAATAGATATAGGTAGGATGTTCCTTTGAGTTCCCAAAAGGGGCTGTAATGTAAAGTCTACCCTCTGGACTTGGAATGTGCCTTTTTGAAACTCAAAGCCAAACTCACCTCCCACAGACATACTTCTTCCAAACAGGCCAGACCCCTTATTCCTTTCAAAAAGTGCCACTCATTGGTAACTATTGAAATCCTTGAGCCTTTGCGGGGGGTCAATATGATTTCAACCTCCACATACTTTCGATGTCTTTTAAAACGAATTGTGTGTGTGTGTGTGTGTGTGGGTGTGTGGGTGTGGGTGTGTGTGTGCCCAGGTTGAACTGTGAGTGTGCTTTGTCACATGTACGAGGAATGTTCCCTATGTGCTTGTGTATGGCATTGTTAATAAAACATACTCATTATGGTATGCAGAATCATTTAAACCCACCATCTTTTTTTTTCTTACAACTTTGTTTAAAAAAAAAAAACAGAGATACACTTACAGATTATTAAAAGCATTTTAGTGTAAAAATATATTCATAAATTATTTCAGTACTTCATTTTTTAAATGTTTGATAGTATGCTTTGAAATCTTACTATTCAAAATAATCATAAAGTGTATGTAAAAAAAGAAACATGGAAATAGCCAAAGTTCTCTCGGCGTCTAAAGATTAAACATAATGATTTTTTTCTTACAACTTTATTTCTTAAATAGAGATACATGTAAAGATTTTGAAAAGCATTTTGGCAAAAAACTATGTATTTTTATGTATGTATTTTTGTCAGTGCTTGATTTTTTAAAAGGTTTGATAGTATGCATTCAAATCTTACTAGTTACCGTAGCATAAAGTACATGTAAAACAAAACTTAACCTGGAAATAGAGTTATTTTGTGTGTGTATAGATTAAGCATAATGATTTTGAACTACCCAAAATTGCCACAAGGCTATTATCTTAGAAGCTGAATTATTAATGATTGAAGTTCTAGGTGTACCCAACTCTGAGAGGGTGCTATACACTTACTGTTTGTTCATTTGTTTATTGATTGATTGATTGATTGATTGATTGATTGATTTATATATTTTTAAAGGACTGAGGCTTCCACTTTTTGGCTTTTTTCCCCCGACGAGCTTCATATGGTCTGTGAGTTATTTCTTGGGTATTCAGAGCTTTCTGGGGCTACTATCTCATTATCGGTGTCTGCAGGTTAGGTCTGATCTTTTGTGACTGGGTTACCTCACTCAGTATGATATTGTCTAGATGCATCTAGGAATTTCATAAAGTCATCTTTTCTAAGAGCTGAGTAGTCCTCCATTGTGTAAATGTACCACAATTTCTGTATCCATTCACCTACTGAAGTACATCTGAGTTCATTCCAGCTTCTGGCTATTATAAATAAGGCTGCTATGAACACGGCAGAGCATGTGTCCCTGTTGTATCTTGGAGCATCTTTGGGGTATATGCACGGAAGTGGAATAACTGGGTCTTCAGGTAGAACTATGTTTAATTGTCTGAGGAACTGCCAGACTGATTTCCAGAGTGGTTGTACCAGCTTACAACCCACCAGCAGTGGAGGAGTGTTCCTCTTTCTCTGCATCCTCACCAGCATCCGCTGTCATCTGAGTGTTTGATCTTAGCAGTTCTGACTGGTGTGAGGTGGAATCTCAGGGTTGTTTTGCTTTGCATTTCCCTGATGACTAGGGGTGTTGAGCATTTCCTTCTCAGCCATTCGATATTCCTCAATTGAGAATTCTTTGTTTAGCTCTCTATTTCATTTTTTAATAGGGTGGTTTGATTCTTTTCAGTCTAACTTCTTGAGTTCTTTGTGCATATTGGATACTAGATCTCTATCAGATGTGGGAATCGGTAAAGATCTTTTCCCAACCTGTTTGCTGATGTATTGTTTTCCTGACAGTGTCCTTAGCCTTACAGAAACTTTGCAATATCATTAAGTCCCATTTCTCGATCCTTGATCTTAGAGCACAAGCCATTGGTTTTCTGTTTAGGAAATTTCCTCCTGTGCCTATGAGTTCTAAGCTCTTCCACACTTTCTCTTCTAATAGTTTCAGTGTACCTGGTTTAATGTGGAGATCTTTGATCCACTTGCACTGGAGCTTTGTACGAGGAGATAAGAAAGGGCCAATTTTCATTCCTCTGCATGCTGACTGCCCATTGACTGCCCAACATCATTTGTTGAAGGAGCTGTCCTTTTTCCATTGCATGTTTACAGCTTCATTGTCAAAAATCAAGTGACCGTATGGACCTTCTATTCTGTTACGTTGATCTACCTGCCCATTTCTCTACCAGTACCAAGCGGTTTTTAACGCAGTTGCTTTGTAATATAGTTTGACATCAGGGATGGTGATTTCTGCAGAATATTTCTTGGTGTTGGGAATAGATTTTGATATTCTAGGTTTTTCGTTATTCCAGAAGAATTTGCAAATTGCCCTTTCCAACTCGATGAAGAATGGAGTTGGAATTTTGATGGTGATTGCATTGAATCTGTAGATTGCTTTTGGTAAGATTGCCATTTCTTTTATACTGTTGATCCTTCCGGTCCATGTGCATGGGAAATCTTTCCATCTTTTGAGATCTTCTTCAGTTTTCTTCTTCAGAGATTTGAAGTTCTTGTCATAAAGGTACCTGACTTGCTTAGTTAGGATCACACCGAGGCATTCATGTTGTTTGCGACTACTGTGAAGGGTATCTTTCCCCTAATTTCTTTCTCAGCATGTTTGTCCCTTTAGTAGAGGAAGGCTACTGATTTGTTTGAGTTAATTTTATATCAAGCCACGTTGCTGAAGATTTAATCAGCTGTAAAAGTTCTCTGGAGGAATTTTTGGGGTCACTTAAGTATAATATCATGTCATCTGCAAATCGTGATATTTTTACTTCTTCCTTTTCCGATTTGTATTCCTTTGATTTCCTTTTGCTGTCTAATTGCTCCGACCAGGACAACCAGTACTATGTTGAATAGGCAGGGGGAGAGTGGGCAGCCTCTTCTAGTCTCTTATTTGTGTGGGACTGCTTCAAGTTTCTCACAGTTTAGTTTGATGTTAGCTGTTGGTTTGCTGCATATTGCTTTTATTATGTTTAGGTATGAGCCTTGGATTTCTGCTCTTTCCAAGACTTTTAACATGCAGGGGTGTTGAATTGTGTCAAATGATTTCCCAGCATCTAGAGAGATATTCCTGTGGTTGTTTTCTTTGAGTTTGTTTATATGGTGAATTACATTGGTGGATTTCCATATATCGAAGCATCCCTGCATCCCAGGGATGTAGCCTACTTGATCGTGGTGAATGATCGTTTTGATATGTTCTGGGATTCGGGTTGCAAGAATTTTATTGGGTATTTTTGCTTTGATCTTCATGAAGGGAGATTGGTCTGATGTTCTCTTTCCTCTTTGTGTCTTTGTGTGGTTTAGGAATGAGGGTTATTGTACCTTCAAAGAATGAGGTGGGTTGTGTTCCATCTAACTCTATTTTGGACAGTATTGGTATTAGGTCTTCAATAAATGTCTGATAGAATTCTGCCCTGAGTCCATCTGGAGATTTTGTGACTGACTATACTGTCAGATTTGGAAAAGGTGCCATGAGGTGCTAAGAGGAAGGTGTATTCTTTTGTTTTAGGATGAAATGTTCTGTAGATGTCTGTTAATTCCAGTTGGTTTATAACCTCTGCTAGTTTCACTGCGTCTCTGTTCAGTTTCTGCTTCCATGATCTGTCCATTGATGAGAGTGGGCTGTTGAAGTCTCCCACTATTACTGTGTGTGCTGAATGTATGTTTTGAGTTTTAGTAGGGTTTCTTTTATGAATATGGGTTCTCGTGAATTTGGAGCATATACGTTTAGGATTGAGAATTCACCCTGATAGGTTTTTCCTGTAATGAGTAAAAAGTGTCCTTCTTTATCTTTTTTGATAACTTTTAGTTGAGAGTCTACTTTATTTGATATTAGAATGGCTACTCCAGCTTGTTCCTTGGGTCCATATTTTTTTCCCTGTCTTTTTCTCTGAGGTAGTATCAGTCTTTGTCTTTGAGACGAGTTTCCTTGTATGCAGCAAAATGCTGGATTCTGTTTATGTATGCAGTCTGATGGTGTATGTCTCTTTATTGGGGAATCGAGTCCATTTATGTTAACAGATATTAAGGAGTAGTGATAGCTCTTTCCTGCTATTTTTGATGTTAAAGTTGGAATTATGACTGTGTGTCTTTTTTCTTTCGGTTTTCTTGCTTCGATGTTTTATTTTATTTTATTTTTATTATTATTATTTTTTTATTTTCGCTTTATGTCGGGTGTAGTTTCTCTCCTTGTGTTAGGTTTTTCATCTGTTATTCTTTGCCGGGCTGGATTTGTGGACAGATATTGTGTAAATTTGGTTTTGTCCTGGAATATCTTGGTTTCTCCATCTATGGTGTATGGCAGTTTTGCTGGATATGGAAACCTGGGCTGACATGTGTGTTCTCTGAGAGTCTGTATGATATCTGTCTAGGATCTTCCAGCTTACATATTCTCTGTTGAGAAGTCGGGTGTAATTCTGATTGGTCTACCTTTGTATGTTACATGTCCTTTTTCCCTCACTGCTTTTAGTATTCTTTCTTTGTTTAGAACACTTGGTGTTTTGACTGTTATGTGTCAGGATGAATTTCTCTTCTGGTCCAATGTATTTGGAGTTCTGTAGGCTTCTTTTATGCTCATGGTCATCTCATTCTTAAGGGGAGAGAAGTTTTCTGTTACAATTTTGTTGAAGATATTTACTGTGCCTTTCAGTTGATATTCTTGGCCCTCTTCTATTCCAATTATCCTTAGCTTTGACCTTCTCATTGTGTCCTGGATCTCCTGGACATTTGGGGTTAGGAGCTTTTTCGTTTTTGCATCTTCTCTGACTGTTTTGTCTATGTTTTCAATGTTGTCTTTAGCCCCCGAGATTGTCTCTTCCATCTCTTGTAGTCTTTTGGTGATGCTTGCATCTGTGACTCCTGATTTCTTGTTTTGGGTTTTCTATCTCCAGGGTTGTCTCTTTTTGTGTTTTCTTTATTGTTTCTATTTCCAATTTCAATTCCTTCCCCATTTTGGTTGTGCTCTCCTGTCATTCTTTGAGGTAGTTTTGAGTTTCTTCTTTAAGAGCTTCTATTTGCTTATGTGTGTTCTTCTGTAATTGTTAAAGGGAGTTATTTATGCTTTTCCCCACGATCTCCACCATCATTTTGAGGTATGATTTCAAATCAGAGTCTTTTTTTTTTTTTTTTTTTTTCCTGGACTGTTTGTCAATCCAATGCTTGCTGTGGTGGGAGAGTTGGGTTCTTATGTCGCAATGTTGTCTTGTTTTCCATTGCTTAAGTTCTTTCGTTTTCCTCTTGCCACCTTGTGATTTGTGATTATAAGTGTTCTTGTTGTCCGTGATTGGCACCTGTTTCTCCCGTGGATCTGAGGGCCACAGGCTCAAGAAGAAAATTGCTTCTGAGTGTTCAGCTCTTTGTTGGTCGAGCAGTGAGTTCTGGTGGCAGATACTCAGTTGTCTTTGTCGGCTCAGGTGTGGGAGCTCTTATGAGTCTGTTCTGGGAGCTCGGCCCTTTGCCCACTGGTCCTGAGTACTTGTGGTGGGGACCTGGATCTTTGTCTAGGGCAAAGGACACTTTTCCAGTGAGCACAGCACTCTGTTCACTGAGAACTCTCAGTGTGCCCTCCCTGGGCCTATATGTCAGGCTTATCTCTGGTCCAGGTGTAAAAGGACCTGTGGAGCTGATCTTCCAGCACTGCCTTTCACAGGCAGACCACGATTCTCTCTGACACAGTCCCGGGCACCACTGCCATGTATTCTCTGTGCTCTGGGTACTCACAGTGCAACCTCACTAGGCCTGAGCCCCACTTTATCTGCTGGGCCTGGTGGAAGTGCGCCTGGGGGGGTGGTCTGGTCTGTAAGCACAGCCTTTTCGGGCAGCACTGTTACTTATTCTTATATCTGTTAGTTGTCTCTCTATGACCAGCATGGTCTGCAACTAGTGATGGTCCTAGTTCATCTTCAGGAGGACTAGGATTGAATCTGGATTAGCCATGAGGGCCAGATGTGTAAATCAAAAGTATTTCCATTTCTCTCTTTGACATTCCTTTCACAGTTGTTTACTCCATTCCTGTCTTCTGAAACTTGTTCCTTACACAAACCCTTCTTTCCTGTGTGTGTGTCTTCTCCACCAGACTCTTTTTACTTCAACTTTTACCCTTTCTCAACACTTACCCACACTTTTCCACATTCCCGCACTCTCCTATTGCTCGAAGCCTATTGCCCTTTCACGTTCTAGGCTGATACCATGCCTTACTATGCCTTTAAAAAGTTCCTACCCACTTCCTCTCCACGACCCATTCGTAAATAAATAAAGGATATGTTTTTTTTTCTTCCCCTTGCCTCTCACAAATTATCTTTTTGTTCCAGCATCATCTTTTCCCAGGTCTTTGCTCTCGTTAAATATTTTCCTGATTTCCACTTTGCAAATAGAGTGATTTAATAGAACACACACAAGAGAAGGGATACGGAATTTTTTTTCCTCTTCCATCTGTGATCGGTGTTAAACGGTTGTTCTGTGCTTTTCAACTAACCCCTATTTATCAATCGTGTAAATTGCTCTAATGCCTCTGTGACCCAGAAGTCTGGTCAGCGTTGGTGCTGAAGTGTCCAACACCGCGGGTTTCGCTATACTTGGTAACCTGGAGCTGGGCTTCTGCAACTCTGCAGCCAGCTTCCGTTCCTCCTGCCACAGGCTCCTTTTAAGCCCCGCCTGTAGGGGGCGGTAGAGGAAGCTGCTCACTTCCGGTTCCCAGAAGTCCCTGTTGTCTGATTGGCAGCTTAGGCCGTTGGGCCAGAGGCTGTGGCGCCGAGGCGCTGAGGCCTTGACGGGGCTTTCTCGCCTGCCTCGTGGCCTTTCTCCGAGTTGAGGGCCTTCTCCTCGGATGCCCGGTGCTGGTTTCTGCCCTGTGGGTCCCTCTGCTCACCATGACAGTGAGTACGCTTGTTTCTTGGGGTTCGGCCCAGCTACTCCTTATCTCCTCAGGCGTTTAGTCCTTTCACCTCAGTGTGGCCCTTTGAGGGCTTCTGGAACTTTCTAGTTCCTTGCCTTCTCCCTTAACCCCAGGGTCTCAGGTGGTTGGGTGCTTCCCTACGTCCAGGTTTTTGATACATTTGGGATGTTTAAAACCATTTCTTCCCATTCGGAGTAGTTTTGAATGTCGTTGTCCATTGAGAAATCTTGAGCGCGAGTTACTTCCTCTGTTTTCCCTTTCCACGTTTCTTTCCCGCTTCCTGTCTGTCCAACAGCCTTCTCACACCTTTTAGGTCTTCCCTCCACTCTGCCTCCTTCCAAGCTCTGCCCCTCCTGCCCAGGCCTCATGTCAGTTTTTTTCCCTGAGGCTCCTGGTGAGGTATATTTTGTTTTTCTTTTCCCACCCCTTTTTTCTTTCTATCACTCTTGTTTTGTGCTGCTGTCCACAATCACTCTAACCTTCTCCTCCTCTTTAATCCTTTTCTGTTCTGTCTTTGTAACCTCCATTCCTGTACCTTTCGATTTTATCTTGTGTCTTTCCTTGGCTTTGTTATACTGTTCCCTTTCTCTTATCTTTTTTAACTTTTTTCCTTTCATAATTGTGAATTTCTCCATATTTGTTTTTATGTTTATGTCTCCATCGTTTTATGTTTTAGTATTTTGTTGGACTATAATAATGTAACTAGTCCATTTTGCTAGGTTGCAAATTCATGTAAGTAGGTATTGATTTTTTTCTCTCAATTTTGACAATTTTATAGATATAGATATAGATATGTACCTATGTATTTATGGTTCAATTTTTTTGTCATTTTAACAGCTTCCCTCACTTTTTGTCCACATGTACTAACCAGTGCAACTCCACATATCTACATTCCTATTTTGAACTTGCAATTTGTGGTTTCGATGCCTCTATGATCTTTCTATATCATAAATAGTTGTGGCTGAATAGTTATTTTTTATTGATTTTTACCTTAATTATTTGTTCAAGTTTGTGTGGAATATTTCCATGCGTTGTAGCTTTTAGTGTCATCTTGATGCGTTTTATTTTATCTGTATTTCTATAATTCATTAATTTTATATGTTCATATAATTCCCTATTTTTGGTATATCATGTAGATTAACAAACTGTTGTGTCAATGCCTATTTATGTTTTTAGCATTTTTTTCTATTTTGGACAATGGTAAATAAGTTTATGTTCTGGTCACTAGAAGAAAGTTGGAGGTGTTTTCTAGAGTCTAGTAAGGAATATAATTATTGAGAATGTTTGACTTTTATACTTTATAAAATATCGTAATACTATTTTGAATGATTGTACCTCTTTTAGCTAAGAGCATGTTGTAAGAATCAGTTATGTATATTCTGGAAGCACTTGGTATCATTGTAGGTTTAAATAGTGAGAAATAAAGCATTTTAATAATATATTACTCTAGAATTCAGTTGAATTTCCTGGATAGTTAATTGATCTTAATATCCCTTTTTCTCTATTTTCTCTCTTCGAGTGCTTTCTTTAAGAATTTAGTAGTTAGCACTGCTATTACTTTACCTTCAATCAAATAATTGCTCATTTTGTATTGGGGTAGAAAGTCCTTTATGGGAAGAGATTTCTGTTTAAAAGAGTTATTAGCAGCTTCCTGAGGTAGTCCTATGTGGCACTTGGAGGGAAAGGAATATTTTGTCTACCTAGCAGGGTTATTTGAAGATACTTTGAATATCAGTGGGTAGATGATCAATTTTTCCCCCTGTTTAACAGAGTTTCTTTTATGTGTGTAGTCTAGGCTAGCTTCTAATTCTTTGTCATTGTGCCTTGATTTCTTCAGTGGTAGGGTTATATGTGTTGTCTATGTACCAATTTAAAATGGTGTTGACTTTTACTACTCTGTTGTTTTCATAACAGTATTGGTCTAGAAGTTGTTATCTCAGGTTTTCTTGTACTTTATTTCTTCTGTCTCTGTCTTCATAGTGCTGTGATTGCAATTTTTTTTCACATACATTCTCCACTCTCTTTGCTATATATTTGATGCATATAAGCTAACAAGAGGTATGATTTGGACAAGTGCTTCTCAAACATTCACACCCCCCCCCATCTTTTAGCAACTGTTAATAATAAAGATTCTCATTCATTAAGTTTAATCTAGATTTAAAGATTCTATCTTTGAAAGAAGCAGCTTCTTTCTAGTAAATCATGATGGTCTAATCTTCAAATAGAAATGATTGGGAAAATTTTTGTCCAGTATGAAAGGCAATGCCTTTCTTTCTCCAATGTAGTGAGTACTAACTGTATTTAAGTATACAGAATTTGAAATGAGACTAGTATGATCAACTGAATAGTTTTTTAATGATTATATTTATTTCACATAATTTTATGGAAATCAATAGGATAATGAGTCAAGTTTTTTGCACAGATATTTTCAAATTATTTTAATACTTTTATGGACAATAATAACATTACTTTGATTTTATTAAGTTTTATTCTTTTACTGAATTAGTCATTCTTAGGAATAATTACTAACAAAATCTGGGTTTCTACATTTTGAATATTTTTTATCCATAGTACTTGAGAGAAAAGGTTGTTTGTATTTAGAAGTTTTACAATAAACACATATAGATATTTAGGGATTCAGGTCTTAATCTATGCATGAAATTCATTGGTATATATTATGTCATATTTTATACAATAATTTTAATAATGTACATGAACCAGGTTTTTATTATGTTCTTTTTTTCTTGAAGCAACATGTGGGCACTGGGCTTGGATACTGTAACATTTTAGATGGTTGATTTTAAGTTAGAGATGCTCAGCTTACACTATGCAAAAGTAGTAGAAACATGAAAATTTAAAATAATTTTAAAGTTTTAATTAACTGCTTTATATTGCAGAACTATTTGGCATTAAGTGTTCTTTATGCTTTAATAGGAAACATAATTTTTAGTCCAAATTTATACTCTTAATTTTTGAAAAAAAATAATGCTAGTTATATAAAAAAAACCTTTTTAATCAGTAAGTTCTCATCACTGACATAATGTAGTTGTCTTAATCTTAAATCACCCTCTATTGAAGTTCAGTAGTCCTACCAATACTGGAGTTTCATTTATTTGTCATTAGTCTTGACTTACTAGAATGGTCTCTGACTTCATAGACTTTCAAGAGAAGAGAATTTTTTTTTTTTTTTACTTTAGCTTTATTTTATTTTCTTATGTTCTATATTTCTCCTGGTCGAAGAAGTTTTATCTCATGTTTTCTCTCTTTCTTGGATGTTTCTGAAAGTTTCACTGCATCTTTCTTCAGTTTCTGCTTCCATGATCTGTCCATTGATGAGAGTGAGTTGTTGAAGTCTCCCATTATTATTGTGTGTGGTGCAATGTATGTTTTGAGCTTTAGTTGGGTTTTTTTTATGAATATGGGTTATCTTGTATTTGGAGCATATATGTTAAGGATTGAGAATTTCCCTGTAATGAGTTAAAAGTGGTCTTCCTTATCTTTTTTTGATAACATTGATATTAGAATGGCTACTCCAACTTGTTTCTTCGGGTCCTTTGCTTCGAAGGTTTTTTTCCCAGCCTTTTACTCTGAGATAATGTCTGTCTTTGTCTCTGTGATGAGTTTTCTTTATGCAGAAAAAAGCTGGATTCTGGTTATATATCCAGCCTGATAGTTTATGTCTCTTTATTGGGGAATTGAGTCCATTTATGCTAACCTATAGTGGTTGCTGTTTCCTGCTATTTTTGCTTTTTGAGGTAGAATTCTCTCTGTGTGTCTTTTTTCTTTTGGTTTTCTTGCTTAGTTATTTTCTTACTTTTTCTAGGATGCATTTTCCCTCCTTGTGTCGGTTTTCCATCTATTATTCTTTGCAGGGCTTGATTTGTGGTCAGATATTGTGTAAATTTAGTTTTGTCCTGGAATATCTTGGTCTCTCTGTCTATGGTTATTGAGAGTTTTGCTGGGTATAGTAACCTAGGCTGACATTTGTGTTCTCTTAGTGTCTGTTTGATGTCTGTCCAGGATCTACTAGCTTTCATAGTCTGTTGAGATTGAGTGTAATTCATATTGGTCTGCTTTTATATGTTATATGACCCTTAGTGCTTTTTTTAGTATTCTTTCTTTGTTTTGAACACTTGGCGTTTTGAGTATTATGTATCAGAAAGAATTTCTTCAATCTATTTTGAGTTCTGTAGGCTTCTTTTATGCTCATGGTCATCTCATTCTTAAGGGTAGGGAAGTTTCTTCTACAATTTTGTTGAAGATATTTACTGTGCCTTTCAGTTAATATTCTTTGTTCTCTTCTATTCCCATTATTCTTAGCTTTGGTCTTGTCATTCTGTCCTGGATCTCCTGGACATTTTGGGTTAGGAGCTTTTTCGTTTTTGCATCTTCTCTGACTTGTGTCTATTTTTTCAATGTTGTCCTTGAACCCTGAGATTTTCTCTTTCATCTCTTGTAGTCTGTCGGAGATGCTTGCATCTGTGACTCCTGATATCTTTTTAAGGCTTTCCATCTCCAGGGTTGTCTCTTTCTGTGTTTTCTTTATTGTTTCTATTTCCATTTTTAATTCTTTCACCTCTTTGGTTGTGTTTTCCTGTAATTCTTTGAGTGATTTTCATGTTTTCTGTTTAAAATTTTCTCTTTTTTTATGGTTGTACTCCTGTACTTGATTAAGGGAATTATTCACGTTCTTCTTTAAGATCTCCATCATCATCTTGAGGTATGATTTCAGGTCTGTTTCTTCTTTTTCTGGAGTGCTTGTCAAACCACTGCTTGCTGTGGTGGGAGAGCTGGGTTCCGATGTTGCCAGGTTGTCTTAGTTTCCATTGCTTAAGTTCTTTCCTTTTCTTATTGCCATCTTGTTGTCTGTGGTTATATGTGGTCTTGTTGTTAGTGACTGGCACCTGTCTCTCCCATGGATCTGAATGCCCGTGGGCTCAAAAGAAAATTGATTCTGAGTTTTCAGCTTTTTGTGGTCGATCAGTGAGTTCTGGTGGCAGGTACTCAGTTGTCTTTGTGAACTCTGGTAGGGGAGCTCTTGTGAGGCTTCTCTGGGAGCTTGGCCCTTTGCCCACTTGTCCTGAATACTATTGGTGGGGATCTGGCTTTTCTTCTATGCCAAAATGGACCCTTTTCCAGTGAGTACAGCATTTTCTCCTGACTGAGAACTTGCGGTGTGCCCTTTCTGTGCCTCTGTGTCAGGTTCACCTCTGGTCCAGTTGTAAAAGCACTGGTGGAGCTGATATTCCAGAACTGCCTTCCCCATGCAGATCAAGATTATCTCTGACAGTCCTTGGCGGTGCCTCCAAGCACTCTCTGTGCTCTGAGTACTCACTGCACTACCTTACTAGGTCTGTACCCCAGGTTGCCTGCTGGTCTAGGTGGAAGAGCTCCTTGGTATCATGTCTGCTAGCAAAGCCTTTTGGGGGTTTTGGGGTATAATCCCCTACTGTGGGCTGGAAAGGAACTTTTGCCACAAGCACTGCCTCCAAGGACTGTCTTTGTTCTGGGTGCTCATGCTGCAGCCTCCCCAGGCCTGTGTCCCAGGTTATCTGCTGGTCCAACTGGCAGAGCATCTGGGCATCTCCAACCCAAGTAAACTTAATGTTAAATATCCACATGTTGCTAGTGCTATTATGATCGTAGCCACAATTAGAGCTTGCTTCAGGATACACTGTTGGGGTGAATATACTATAGAATCATTTCAGGTTCCTAAGTAGCAGTAGTTTTTCAGTTCTTCAAAATCAGCATCCTCAAGTTGTAAAGACTCTTGTGTTTTCCCTGGAAGCCTCAATAGTATATTGTCTTTATAGTAGTATGAGTTCTTGGAAAGAAAATTTTATGTCTGTTTATAAGTGTGAGTATGCTACTTTGCTCTTCTGAAACTCAGAGGGCAACTCTTAGGAATCCATTCTTTCCTGCTGCCTTGAGAGTTTGAGCTCTAGAGCATCAGACCTGTACACAGGCATCTCCACATTTACTCAACCCTGCTTTCTAGGACATTTTTATTTCAACTTTTACAGTTTGTATTCTAAAATTTGTTTTTCACTTACAAAGTTTCCAAAGCCACCAATGTTTAAAGAGAAAAAGAATAATCCATTTACTTTAATACTTATTGAAACAATCAAATAATTTTTAATGTTCAGTTCAGAAATAGTAATGTATACTTGAGACTAAACACTTTATTTGGCAAGGATTTAAACCACTTAAGGCTGTTCACACTAAAAATAAAAATGTAGTCATTTCCTTAGAGACTGCCACAAAATGGCTCATCCTAAAGTTCCAAAATAGTTTATGAAACTGTAGTACTTGCTGTTATTTTGGAAACGATGGTAGCAAATAGTACATATAGGAACCTGACTTTCTGACATTAAACCTTTAATATGTTGTACATTGTAAGTTTGCAGATTTAAACTTGGTATATTTTTTATTCAGTTTATTAGGTCAAACTTCATAATAAAAAGGCTTCATATTGAACATCCCTTAAAGTTACAAATCTACATTTTTTTTCTCAATTACAGGATGGAAAAAGACAGAACAATGTGATCAAGGCTGAAAATATGAAAATGTAAAATTTGTTGATCATGATGTATATTATTTTTGTTAAAAATTAAAATTATAGCAAAGGGTTAATATGAAAAGGTCTAGTAAGCAGCTTGTTGCCTTGCTAATCGAACAAAAAGTATTTAAATGTTTATCTGTAATTATCAAGTGATTTTCAAGTTATAAAGCAAATTGCCAATAGTAAGTTCATCATGTTTAGATCTTTCTTAAACTGGGTACATTATAGAAATAAAATATATCTGATTTTGCATATCTAGAGATTCTTAGAGTATGCAGTCTATGGCCCAAGCCAGCAGCTAATTTTCACCAAGAGAATTCTGTATTATCATCTTCATAGAGAGGCTTTCCTAGTTACTAGGGAGAGAGGAAGACTTTATGATATCACATCATTTTGGAGTTCCCTAGGTTTCAGGCCTGTTCAGTTTCAAAAGAGTGGATATACCAGATTACATTCTACTGCATTTACTGTTTTAGGCACTACAGGCTTCTTATGGAGACCACAAAAACTTTCTCTTTTGCTCCTAAATCTATCTTCTAGCAATGCCTAATACAAGTGCTAGTGTTCTTTAAAGAGGTGACATTTGTTTCTTACTATAAAAGTTGCATATGAAAATTATTTTGTATTGTAGAAAATTGGCTATATGCTTTTAGTTTTAGGCTTTAACTTCAGAATTATAATTTGGAAGGTTCATTATGTATTAAGGTAACAGATGTAAAACCTAGATTCAGTTTTTGATAGAGGTGTAGAGTAAAAATAAGACCTGCTTTTACTTTTGGCGATCATGGCATATTGTGTATTTTTTTAAGCAAAACTGTGAAATTGGCTTATAGTAATCTCTAAACTAGTAGGAAATGTTTTCTGTGGCTTTTTGTTTGATGTATTTTGTGCAATTTGATGGGTTATTTTAAGGCATTTTTTTTTCTTCCTCTCTTCAGAGTGATCTCCACTAAGCTGTAGGGTTTTCTCAGGTGAGGAAGCATATGCGGGGGAAACCCAAATTGTACTATGTATAACTGTATAACTCTTCTGGGAACCCTCAAATGTGAGCAAATGGTATCTGCTAGTCTACTGTCTTTAAGGTTAAGCATAAATTAAGAACAAAAAAAAATCCAGAAAGTGGGTCTGGGAGGGCATTGGTGCCTAAAACCCATGGTGAAGTGGATAAAAACTTGGGTTTGGGGAGGGAACATCAACCTAGAAAGATTTGAGGAGCTGGATCCTTAGAAGGAAGTAGCAGCTCAAGTTTCATAGTAGTTGCTGAGTTTTCCTTGCTCCTAGGACTTGGCCAAAGTAGGAGTTAGCCAGGGGTCTAAAAGTCTAATGGCACTCAGTACCTAGGATGGAACTTGATGCCAGACCCCAGGGTTTTTGGGGCTCCTGCTAGGATTTTTGATTCTGACTGATAAAGGAAAACTGCCAGAGGCTTTTCACCATCACCACTTTTCCCTGATGGCCACTGCTCAAACTGGCCATGCAGGTTGCTAGGTTCAGGGCTCAAGCTCCACCCCCAGCAGCAGTCTTGGGGCGTGTTTGCAATGACCACGGGGCACACAGCTTGCTGTAGGAGGGCGGGGTGGCTAAGTCGGCTGTGGGGCATGCGCGGCTCTAAGCGCGGCTTCTCAAAAATGGCGGCTGCAATGTGAAGTCTGGTGCCTGCTCCTGGAGCTAGCATGACCGAAGTGTTTTTGCTGGGGCGGAGGAGACCCGAGGTGCGTGGTGGCCCTGGTCCCCCTTGGAAAGTGGAGACTGAACCCTGATGTTGGAGTCCTGATGGCTGTCTGCAGGGCAGGCGGCGGCAGGGAGCCTTAGGGGCACGTCCTGCTCTGGGAACGCCCCCTTACTGCAGTGCCAGCGTCCCGCCTCAGTTTGTCCCAACACCCCTGCCTCAAACCCCTGGACTCCTTACCCCAGATGCCACTGCTGCTGTGTTTAAATTCTCTATGGGCCATCTCTGCTGCTAGTGATCGCTGCTGACCTTCACATTTATCTGGATCCCCCTTCACTGGCCCATCTTGATAGAGGCATTTGGGCCCCCTGGCCCAGCTCCCTCAGCGGGGAGGGGGCCCCTCTCCAGGAGCACCGACTGCGCCCTCTGCAATTCTCCCCAGGGTAGGTGGGGCCAGGCTGCAGCCTGGGGGCTTTGAGGGTGGTTAGTAGAGCTAGGAGTCAGGGATGACTTTAAAAGTTTGGGCTGAGACAAGGATTTGGGAGGTAACGGGTTTGGGGAGGGAACATCAACCTAGAAAGATGTGTCTGTGGCCTAGAGGGAGCCCCTTGTGGGTCTGGTGCCAGGTGTGTGCCTTGGGGATTCTCATGGTGTTAGTCCAGCAGAGCGGATGACTCTTGGATAAAGCTGGACAGGAAGGCTAGGACCAACTTATTCCTGGAGCTTTTATAAAGGCGAGAAGATGTATTCAAGGAGATTATGGTCAGCAGTCAAACAAAACTTAAGTCTATTCCCGCTCCCTTCACTTAGAAACACCTCTGTAAAGGTTCTCCTTTATTGATTCTTTACCTGAATAATGTTTGTACTCCAAGAGTCAGAAAAAGATATTAGAATTAGATCAACTATTTGGTGGGGGGTGGGGGGGCAGAGGGGGTGCTTTGAGTTATATATGTAGCTTCAAAGGTCGACTAATAATCACCCATCTCCCCCATCCCCTCCTGTCCTGCCTTGTATGTATGTGGGAAGCTAACATTTACTTACAGGTTTCCATCTGAGGGTACAGATGTTTTAAAGAAGGTTGTTAAACACTTGCCATTCATCACAAAGTATGGTTACAATTTAAAATCTGATCCTGTTTTTGAAGAATGAGAATATTAAGCCGTATGACTTGCCATTAGTGTGACTTTAGGATGCCTTTTAAAATAGATTGGTTACTAAGGGGAAACTAAGGCAGGGCAAATATGATGCATGATTTTCCAAAGTATTGGAGATGCTTGTTTCTTTAGAGAGCATCAGTTGTTGCAGTTTTAGTTCTTCTATGGACAGTATTATTATTTTCATTTGAAGATAGAATATTGTAATATGTACTTGAGCACAAGCATTTGTTTTCTAGTAGTAGTAATTCACTGGCATAGCCTTGATTCTTTCTACTTGTTTGGAAATGTTCTTCATTCCAAATGTAATGACAATTTTATCCTTTTCTTGCCCTTCTTTTTTTTTTTTTCATTAAATAACCTCTTTGTAATGATGGGCATTCTTTTAATTTGTTTGTGATTTTCTGTTTTAATGGAAGGAATTTAAAACAAGCTTTTGAAAGTAAATCTAAGACTTTGAGAAGACAGCAAGTTTGTCATCTTTAAAATAGTTTGAAATTTATAAAAGAACTTAGTCAAACCATTTAAAACAGTTTTGAAATATTTGAATGCCATCTACGTCCTCCAACCATGTAAGGTCCTTATGAGCCTGTTCATTCCACAGACCCTGTTTTGCTTTAGAAATGTAATTTAGGGAAGGAGTGTGGATAATATAACTGGTATTTCACTATGTATAAGAGGATGTTTTAAAACTGATACAAAGACATTGCTCCTTAAGCATCTTTTCTTACTTGTCATGATTTGGTCAGATATTTTGTCAGCTCTGCAGATTTATGGCTCCGTTAAGGTCTTCATTAAGACCTTCACCAGTGCTTGTTTATTTTATGGAATTAACCCAGTTCAAGTTCTATTTATTCAAAGCCCATTATCCATCTTAGTTTCTGGTGTTTAAGGCAACCAACTCACCACTACCTTACTTACTTATCTTTGTAAATTTTAAGATTGCTAAGAACTTCATAATTGATAGAGAACAAATGTTTCTTTGACCAATGGACACACTCAAGCACTTTTGCCACTGTTCTTTACAATTCCACTTGTAACCAAAAATTATTTCTGACTTCTGTCATCTTTGTGCATTTTGCTATGATTATATGAAGTTATATGTTTTATGAGATTATTTTCTGATTAGGTATGTGGAAGACATATTTTGCCAATGTTAGTTGAAATTAGTATACACATTAGAAATTTGGTATTTTTAAATGCTAAGCAATTTCATGTTTATTACCAGGTAGCTTAGGTTATAACTAGACTTACAAAGTACTTTTCCTATTTCAAAATATATCTTAAAACTCTCTAAAGACAAAATAGTAAGGATTATGATGGTCAACTACAGGCTAGAAGTGACTCATTTTCTTTTGAGTTTGTTCCTTTTTAACTGCCTGCCTGTTCCTCCCAGATGCTTCCTATCACCCCCTTTCCTGCCCCTGTTCTCTTCTGTTAGTGTCTGTTTCCGCATCAGTGAAATGGTCTGGGTAATCCTGGACTGTCTCACTAAGAAATAATTGATGATGGTAAAGTGCCTTGCAAAAGGCTGAGTAAATACTAGGTCTTTTGAATGAAAATGTTCCATTAGAAGTTAGCATCAGATACAAATTTTTAGTTTGAATGCTTGGGATGGGATATTTTACTTGAGACTTTTATTGCCTGTCTTTCAGTTAAGAGGAATTCTGGGGTGGATGCAAGAGGATGCTCTGTTTTAATTTTACTAGTCAGCTAAGAAACTTAAAATCATTATTAATATCATAGAGTTAAAACAGGAGATCTTCAGATTTGAAGTGATTATAGAAACAGAAAACCTAAAAATTAGAGACTAAATGATGGTGATTGTAAATGTTTACCTGATTTGGAAAGTTTTGATATTCTTTTTAACACTTTATCTTCAGGGAAATAGGATATATGTTTGATTTATCTTAAGTCCAATGTGGTATAATTTATTCATTTAATTTTATAAATATTAACATAAAATAGCTTAAGTAGCGACACTCAGTAGCTTTGGCTTTGGTTACTTGAGGCATAGAAATGCCTTTACCTCTGTGCCATTTACAGAAATTTAACACAAATATATAGTTTTTTTTATATATAAAAGCAGGGTAACTTGAACAAATTTGAAACACAATATAAAATTTAAAATGAAATATATTGTTTGGTTTTCATGAGTAAGACTTTTTGGTTATTTTATCTTCATTATCTTGTATAAGTAATAGTAATGGTGTTTATGTTGTAATTGCTATTACAACATAATATCCCTAATACTTTCTCCTATTTTTGTTTTGAGGCATGTGTTAGAAAGTTTTTAATAAGAAATGAGGATAAATTTTCACATATGTGAGAAATTAAAAGAATTTTTACCACACATTACTGCTGAATGTGTTGATTCATTCTAGACTAGATGAATTCTTTATTTTAAAGAATTAAATAATAGAGTAAAATTATTTAATTTTTGTGTAAGTAAGGAATTGAGAAACATTTAAAGATAAAGATCCCTCAACTCCCCTACTTGTAATTTGTGTTTATTGCTGTGGTTCTGCCCCTTTCTAAATTTAGAGGACCAAATTGTTCTAAGACCAGAAAGAGAGTGCTCACCTTTCGTAGTAATGTACCATTGTAAACTTACAAAGAGAGAGATACTCTACAATTCTATGATATACTTGAGGATACTTTTTCTTATGTATGTATTGGTTCTTGCCTTCAGAATACATATCAGTTTCATCAACTTTTGTTTCTCAAAAGGATTAACTAGTACAAAATTCCAGATATAAACAGCTCTATTTGATAGGTACCTTGTAGCCTTAAGAAGTTATTTAAGTATGAATGTTGCCCAAGTCCATAATTTTAATATTTGGTCACTTTTGTTATCTAAAATCAGTTTTGGTTAGCTTTTATTTTGATTTATGTATATTTAAATTCAAATACTAATACATGTATATTTAAGTTCTCTTATGTTTGAGCACAGAAATATACTTCTTGCTATGAAGCGCTTGTGTTATTTTATCTTTGAAAAAATTGAAGTGTATTATTTGGGATATTTTACATTATACGGTAAAATTTCTTGAAAGTAATGTCTAATTTTTAGCTAACTTGTTAGAGTTTCATATTTCTGCTCAGATAAAACAATCTTTGTGGTAGCAATTAAAATAAAATAGCCAATAGTAATGAGTGCATTTGTGTATTACTTAGTTTTAAATTACTAAGAGTGTAATAAGATTTTTTCATTAAAATTAGGTTTTATAATCATCCTTTTCCCCAAAAGTTATAGATATAAAATGTTTAATTTACAGATACCTGCTACACATTTGAAATATAATCAGGGATGGTTAGCTTTCTAGACACTTTAGATGTTAATCTATGTTTGCATGCCTTTCTACAATCTGTTGTTCAGTAGAGACTGTTGTCATTTCCATTATTTCGTGTAGGACTATAAACTATAGTTAGAATCTGTAAATCTAGGCTGTACTGATAATAGAAGTAGTCTGTAACTTGATCTACTTCTTTTGTCAAAATATAGCACCATAAGCTGCTTGTAGTAAATTGACACGCCCTGCCATTACATTAACTCTCACTCTTTGTAAATGTCAGTTGACAGCAGGTCTTTGAGCATTTAGCATGTGGCCATGTTTTAAAACCTTAGGAATTTACAATTATAAATTGGTATTTTGGCAACCCTTTACTTGTCTTTTATATATTTTCTGATATGAAATTCCACCACCTATGTTTAGAACTTTCCCATACATAATTTTAAAATGGCAAGTACTTCCTTAATTTCTCTTATGTTACACACACACACACACACACACACACACACACACACACACACACACACACTTGTTTTCTTTTCTTTTTTTTTTTTTTACTCCACGGTTTCATGTAGCTCAGGCTGGTGTTGAGGATAGGGAGTTCAGGGGCCTCCTGTCTTCACTTGTAAAAGCTGTTGGATTTGTTTTGACATAGAGAGTAATTTCTAATTTGTTGTGGTAGATCTTACTAAAACATTAGTAGAAATCTCTAGAAAATTTTATGTTTTTTTGGGAGATACACATCGATGCAAATCCTTACTATCATATTCTAAGTTTTGCTGAATCACCAATAGAATTTTTATTTTATTATATTCATAGTATTTTTCTTTTGAGGCACAGTCAGTTTTCCTGCTTGCCATTGTCTGGATTTAGCTTCTCATGTGTTGGGATTACAGGAATGTGTTACCATGTTTGTCTATTCTCAAATACTGTTGGGAGAAGTGCACCTGAGTTTTTTCTGATTACTTTTATGTTTCACAATGAGACTTCCAATTATTTTAGTAACCTGGGTAAAAAAAATCAATAGTTGTAAATTCATAATATGGTGAATCATGTCCAATTCAGCAACTAACATACCGTTACGTTCTTTTTCTTATGGACAGCTATGAACACTGTAAAAACTTAGTTATGAGAGGTTTTTTTTGTCAGAAGTATGTTGCTACAATATAGTTTAATTAAATTAAAAATTAATTTCAAGTCAAATAAAAAATTTTAAGTATGTATTTTGTGCTTTTTAACTTAGATATTTTTCCTTTCATACTGTATGGAGAGAAGAGATTTTTTTTTGTTTTTAGCTGAAAACGTTGGTTTATGAATTTATAGTATTGTGAATAGAATTTCATTGGAGTGTGGAACTTTGAAAGTGTATATGAAATACAGACTTTCAAATACATGTTGTATGTGGGTTTATGTGTATGCTTTTTAATTGGAAGTATAAACAGATGGATAACAGCATGTATTACTTAACAGTAGGATTATAGGTGATTTCCTCTCTTTCATATTTATTATTCCATATAATAATTTTGAGAATATGTCAGATGATGGATTATTTCCCAAAATAAATAAAAGGAAGCTTCTAGGAATGCACAAGTGTTTTTTTTTTCTCAGTGTGGCTTCAAAAAGGAAAAAGTGTTCATTAACAATTACCTCAGAAATTCAGCATAAGATGAGATTGGTTTGGGTTTTGATAGATCACGTAATACAATAATTGCTAGAGAAGTTTTCTGATAATTACTTAGAAAGTGGCTCCTCCTTTGGCAATGTCTGATCATTAGAAACCTACATAACCCATCTTACTTTGTTTCCGTCTTTTAAGTTCTCACTTGTTCAAGACTCTAGAATAGGATGCTATACCTATATGGCTATATTTCATTTTCATGGGTATATGGTATGGTGTAAAGAATGTTAGCCATAATTTAACACAGGGAAAACGCTGAACCATCTCTATAGCCTTGCATCTTTATTATCTCCTGAATTCATGTATCTTGTAGTTCTAGCTGGTATCAAATAGTCTATCCTAATTGATTACTCCGACTTCTAGAGGTGATGTCAAAGAGAGATAAGACTATTGTATGAGTTATATGTGTATGGGTAGCTCTTAAAGCCATGATCTCTGAGAGAATCTAGAGGGAATTGAGAATCAAGAGGAAACCCGTGAGCAGCAATGCCTTTCATAAAGCTACTGGCAGAGGCAGGAGCTTTTTTTGTCTTTAATCAAAATTCCATTTTGTTCTTTTCCTGCTCTTTGAAACTGTCTTTGAATCTATCAGCTATGTGAATGACCCATAACCAGCCCCCAACATAGTATGCATACACACACAAATATAACATTTTACTGTCATTTTAGCAAAAAAAGAAAGAAAGAAACTTAGAATTGGATCACTTGACCTTTTCTGGTTTTGTATCCTCTTTATAGGCAGTATTCTGTTAGATCTGCAGTTGAGTTCCACGCATTCAAGCCTCAGTTTTGTGTGTATAGTTTTGGTCTCTTTCCCCTTTGAAAAATTGGGTTAGGTTGCCCACAAAGCCACTTTGCTCCCTATGATGCTTCTCTTTCCCTGGGCTTATAAGTAATCCTTGCCCTGCTTCTACTGTGTTACTCTGTGGTCAGAGCCTGCTTCACTTCTTACATAAAGTCTGGTGGGTTTTAGGAACATTTATCTTTTTTGTAGGAGTGCTCTAAACACCCCAGAGAAATAAATTACATTCTTATATAATAAATTCAAAAAGCCTTTTATATTCTAATTTAATTTTTCTTTCTATCTGACAATAGAATATTTACCCCCTTAAATGCCTATAATTTTGTTTTGTTTAATAATGTTATTTCCTTTTGTAGAATTTTCAGCTTTTAAAAACATAATTTATGTTTTGTTTTGTATGTCTATTTTCTGATTACCATATTTTGTGCATGTGCTCTTTTCTGCCTGCCTGTCTTTTCCATTACAATGTTACGTGTTTTTGCTCTTGTATTTCAAAAGATGTCATCACAAGCCCCCTGGTGCTTTAGTTACAGGCAGTATGAGCTCCCTAAAATGCTTGCTGAGAACTGAACATCAGTCTACTGAGCTATAGCAATAGCCTCAGACTCCCAGACATTATGTAGTAGATTGTATATCTCCCCTACCCCCTCCATCCTTCTCTTCCTTAGTCATAAGTTCTTGCTAGGTAGCAAATCTGGCTTCAAATTCCTTGTTTGAGCCTCCTAAGTGCTGATTATAGACATGTTCTACACTACTAACACTGGAGTATGTATCTTCTATCAACATAGTACCAAGCACATCCTAGGAATTATATCAGTATTTGTTTAAGTAAATCAGTTACTTTTAGAAAAGAGGATGTAATTATTGGTGGTAACAAAACACTGGTAGTATTCAAGAAGCAGAAGAGGAGGAAAGAATATTCCCTGTAGTCAAAACAATATGAACAGTCATGGGAAGAAGAGTCTTTGGGGTTAGGGTATGGGGGGGGTGTGAGTGAGTAAATACATATCTAGTGATTTTGAAATAATGGGGAATCTTAGTGTTACCCCATAGAAAGCTCTGGATTGTTTTTAATTGCATAGCCAGTTGCAACAAGAGTGTGATTTAGGAAGAAAATAGCCCAGACTGTATCTGATACAGTATGTGTTACTATGGTAGAAAAGTATACCAATGCAAAACAAGTCAGACATTTGGGTATGCAAATGGGGCTGAATGAAAGTGTAAACCAGTGAGTGTCAAGGGGAAGGAAAATTATCTGTGAAGTCACCTAAGTAAGTTTTGGCTACCGATTGAATATATGAGTGAAAGGACAATAAATATAAAGCTAAGTATTGCAAGAAGTAATTGGTATTGATGAGTGAAAACTATCTGAAGAAGCAAAGTTAGAGGAGGTGATGATTTAAATGCCAGTAAGTCTCCAGTTAGAGATAATAGAATTCTTTCTGGGTCAGTTCATGCATATATTCCTTTATTTACTAGATTACATTTAATCTGCACACCATTGTATCTTAACTCTAGGAATATAGAGTTGACATGTTGTATTGAGGTTTTCTATACAGCTGACCTTTTTATAATGTTTATTCCTGTGTAAATTTTGGTCTGGATTAAAACTTAATACGAGGGTCTAATATCTTCGTTTTAGAGTATGGAACATGCTAAGGACATGAAGGAAAAATAATAGTGATGCCAGCTTCCTAATGAACAGTTTTCCCTAAAATTAATTTCCTTGAATTTTTGAGACAAAATATCACTATGTAATCCATGATCACTTAAAATTCAAGATCTTCCTGTTATAGATTCCTTGGTATTAGGATTATAGGTCTGTACTACAGTAATTATTTGGCTCCTAACAAGTAATTTTTGTTAGAAGACTTGATTCATGGATTTTTTTCGTTGCATTCATGATTTTTCTACTTATCAGTATTATTATGATGGCTCTAGTATAGACCTCAATTTGCATACTAGTGGCTTCCTACCTACCATCTACTCTGATTTAGTTTTTCATTTTATATTTCCCCCAAAGGAAAACCCTATATTTACCCAAGTTCCATTAGCAATCTCTACTCTTAATGTTTTTTCTACTTCTTGCTACATTATTTTTTTTTTCGGTGGAAGATACTGAAGTGATATGACTCTGAAACTCATTTTTATTACTATTATCTTTTAGAAATGTATGGTGCTGGAACTAAGGCATTATGTGTTTTTCTTTGTAGGAAAATAGGGAAGAAGCAAATGCCATGGGGCAAACAGCAAATGAAGGTAAGGTTTGCTTATCTAAATGTTGTTTTTTTTAGGTATTTGTTTGTAACAAGTATGTTACAATATATTGAACTTTGGAAATAAAACATTTAAAATGTTTAAAGAAATAATATTAAGCAACTACCTGCTTAATTATATACTCTTTTCTTTATTGAATAGTGTCATGCTTTGTTTCTACTGTTTTTCTCCTAGAATGGTTTCTCATTAAATATTGGAAAGAAGAAATTAATTCAAAGAATCTCCTAGACTGGTTGTTTCAGTTAGTTGTTATTTTCCTAACACGAACAATAGGCTATAATATGGGAAATAGTATCCTAACATGGAAACTAGAAACTAAATTTAGGTTGTCAATAAGAGCAGTAAGAGCTCTTAAACTGAGCTTTTTCTCCCACCTCCAAAAATGTTTTTTTTTATTTATACTAGAGATATATTCTTAGAATTTTCAGCCTTAATTTCATAAATAAGAATATAAGTCATGGTGGTAACTGAGTAGGACATTCAATAGTCTTTGACAAAGCCAGGGTCAGAATCAAAGTTTCCTGCACCAGTGATGTAAGTTTAGCATTAAGAGTAACTTTATTAGCATGTGAAAAGCACTTTTTTCAGATCACTTCAACAAAAAATAAAATTAAAAATAGTTTAAAATAGAAAATAGAAATTGAGTAAATACAATTTTTTTTCTTTAAAATTTTTTTTAAAGTAATCATTCATTTACATCTCAAATGATAGCCTCCTTCCTGGGTGCCCTTCCACAAACCCCCATCCCATATTCACCCTCTTCTCCCTCCTCATTCTTAACTGTAATATGAATAAGTATTTCTTTCATCTTATCTTTCTCTAGGTAGAAATATGCTTCTCATTGACTCATTAATAGGTCATACTGGTTTATTCTTTGTTGTTCTTTATTTTTCATAATTCATTCTTCACACATTTGCTTCCTTGTACTTTCTTTAAGTCTTGTATATTTTACTACTCTGCTTCTGATTACATGTTTGATTCTGAATGTTGCCCTTTAATTTTGCTTAATTTGTTTATTGGCTGTATTTTCTTGGTGTAGTATTTATAAAGAGGTTCTTCATTGCCCTAGAATAAGACCCATGTCATTACAATTTTACTGTTTGCCTTAGAAGTTCTTAATATATAACTATTTCATCAATGTGTGTGCTTTCTGCAAAAAATTAAACAGAAATAAGGCTGTATATTTCTCTCAAATTTTTATATTCCATGAAGAATGTCTTAATCAACCTGAATGACATATCAGTCATTACTATATGGGAACTTTGAGTTCTGAGATTTAAGCATTCGCACTTAAGATAATGAAAGCAGTTTGAAAAACAGTGATACTGTTGATTATTTGATGATACTAAGGATTTATGTTAATTTTCAGCATTATGTTTAAGTTTTACAGTTTTCTTTTTTTAGATTTCTTTTTTAAACTATATTTTAAAAAACAAATATAAAAGAAAAAAATTTAAACATTTTTGCATAAATGTATAAATATAAAATTGTGTCAGTGCTTGGCTTTTTTTAAACTTTTTTTAAAGGTTTGATACTCTGCATTAAGGTCTTACTAGTTACAATGAGCAAAAAGTACATGTAAAACAGGATGTAACCCGGAATTAGTCAACGTTTTCTTGGTGTGTAAGGATTGAGCATGAAGTTTTTTTGTTTTGTTTTGTTTTGTTTTCTATTTTTCTTGAACCTTACACAGTCTGTTAGTTGTTTCTGGGGCAGTTCAAGCCTCTGGGGTTAGCATCCCACTATCAGTGACTGCATATTAAGTCTGTTCTTTTGTGACTGGGTTATCTCACTCAGGATGATATTCTCTAGATGCAACCATTTTCTTAAAAATTTAGTTAAGTCATTGTTTCTGGTGGCTGAGTAGTACTCCATTGTGTAAATGTACCCCAATTTTTGTATCCATTCATCTACTGAAGGGCATCTGGGTTCTTTCCAGCTTCTGGCTATTATAAACAGAGCTGCTAGGAACATTGTGGTGCATGTATCTTTGCTGTGTATTAAAGTGTCTCTGGGGTATATGCCCAGAAGTGGAATAGCTGGGTCTTCAGGTAGTACTATGTTCATTTTTCTGAGGAACCGCGAGACTGATTTCCAGAGTGGTTGTACCAGTTTATAGCCCCACCAGCAGTGGAGGAGTGTTCCTCTTTCTCCACAACCTCGCCAGCATCTATTGTCATCTGAGCTTTGGATCTTAGCCATCCTGACTGGTGTGAGGTGGAATCTCAGGGTTGTTTTGATTTGCATTTCTCTGTTGGCTAAGGATGTCAAACACTTCCTTAGATGTTTCTCAGCCATTCCATATTCCTCAATTGAGAATGTTTTGTTTAGCTCTGTACCCCATTTTTAATAGGGTTTTTGATTCTCTGATGTCTATCTTTTTGAGTTCTTTGTATACCTTGGATATTAGGCCTCTATCTGATATGGGGTTGGTATAGATCTTTTCCCATTCTGTTGGCTGCCGTTTTGTTTTCTTGACAATGTCCTTGCCCTTATAAAACTTTGCAATCTTATTAAGTCCCATTCATTAATCTTTGACCTTAGAGCTTGAGCCATTGGCGTTTTGTTCAGAAAATTTTCTCCTGTGCCTATGTGTTCTAAGGTTTTCCCCAATTTCTCATCTAATAGTTTCAGTGTATCTGGTTTAATGTGGAGATCTTTGATCCACTTACACTTGAGCTTTATACAAGGAGATAAGAAAGGGTCTATTTTCATTCTTTTGCATACTGAGTGCCAGTTGGACCAGCACCATTTGTTGAAGAGGTTGTCCTTTTTCCATTGAATGTTTACAGCTCCTTTGTCAAAAATCAGGTGACCATATACTTGAGGGCTCATTTCTGGATCTTCTATTCCATTGATCCATGTGCCTATTTCTGTACCAGTACCATGCAGTTTTCAGCACAATTGCCTTGTAATGTAGCTTGAGGTTAGGGATAGTGATTCCCGCAGATGTTTTCTTGTTGTTGAGGATAGATTTTGTTATTCTAGGTTTTTTGTTATTCCAGATGACATTGCACATTAATCTTTCCAACTCAATGAAGAATTGGGTTGGAATTTTGATGGGGATTGCATTGAATCTGTAGATTGCTTTTGGTAGGATGGCCAATTTTAAAATGTTGATTCTTCCAATCCGTGAGCATGGGAGATCTTTCCTTTTTCTGAGATCTTCCTTGATTTCCTTCTTTAAAGGTTTGAAATTCTTGTCATACAGGTCCTTCACTTGCTTAATTAGAGTCACACCAAGGTATTTCATAGTTTTTGTGACTATTGTGAAGGGTATCTTTTCCCTAATTTCTTTCTTCACGATTGTCCTTTGAATATAGGAAGGTTACTGATTTGTTTGAGTTAATTTTATATCCAGCCACTTTGCTGAACTTGTTTTTCAGCTGAAGGAGTTCTCTGTTGGAATTTGTGGGGTCACTTAAGTACACTATCATGTCATCTGCAAAGAGTGATGTTTTTACTTCTTCCTTTCTGATTTGGATCTCTTTGATTTTCTTTTGCTGTCTAATTACTCTAGCCAGGACTTCTAGTACAATGTTGAATAGGTAGGGGGAGAGTGGGCAGCCTTGTCGAGTCCCTGATTTTAGTGGGATTGCTTAAGTTTGATGTTGGCTGTTGGTTTGCTGTTTATTGCTTTTATTATGTTTAGGTATGGACCTTGGATTCCTGTTCTTTCCAGGACTTTTAACATGAAGGGGTATTAAATTTTGTCAAATGCTTTCTCAGCATCCAGTGAGATGACCATGTGATTTTGGTCATTGAGTTTGTTTATATGGTGGATTACATTGATGGATTTCCTTATATTAAACCATCCCTGCATCCCAGGGATGAAGTCTACTTGGTCATAGTGAATGATCATTTTGATGTGTTCTTGGATTTGGATTGCAAGGATTTTGTTCAGTATTTTTGCATCAATGTTCATAAGTGAGATTGGACTGAAGTTCTCTTTCCTCTTAGGGTCTTTGTGTGGTTTAGGAACGAGGGTTATTATAGCCTCAAAAAATGAGTTACGTATTATTCCATCTGATTCTATCTTGTGGAATAGTTTGGAGAGTATTGGTGTTATGTCCGCAATAAATGTGTGATACAATTCTGCACTGAAACCATCTGGACCTGGGCTTTCTTTGGTTGGGAGGCTTTTGATGACTTCTTCTATTTCTTTAGGTGTTATGGGATTATTTAGATGGTTTACCTGGTCCTGGTTTAACTTTAGGGTCTTGTATCTGTCTAGGAATTCATCCAGTTCCTCCAGATTTTCCAACTTTGTGGAGTATTTGCTTTTGTAGTAGGATCTGATGATTTCTTGAATTTTGTCAGTTTCTGTTGTTATGTCTCCACTTTTCTTTCTAATTTTGTTATTTTGTATACTTTCTCTTTGCCCTCTAATTAGTCTTGCTAGGGGTTTATCAATCTTATTGATTTTCCCAAAGAACCAGCCCTTGGTTTTGTTGATTCTTTCAATGGTTCTTTTTGTTTCTATCTGGTCTATTTCTGCCCTAATTTTGATTATTTCTTGACTTCTTCTCCTCTTGGGTGTATCTGCTTCCCTTTGTTCTAGAGATTTTAGCTGTCCTGTCCAGTTTCTGATGTATGCTGTCTCCAATTTCTTTTTGGAAGCACTCAGGGCTATGAGTTTTCCTCTCAATACTGCTTTCATTGCATCCCATAGGTTTGGGTATGTTGAGTTTTCATTTTCGTTGAATTCTAGAATATCCTTAATTTCTTTCTTTATTTCTTCCTTGACCCTGCTATCCTTTAACAGAGCATTGTTTAGTTTCCATGTGTATGTGGGCTTTTTGTTGTCTTTGTTGTTGTTAAAGACCAGCCTTAGACCATGGTGATCTGAGAGGATGCATGGGAGTATTTCAATCTTCTTATATCGATTGAGGCTCGTTCTGTGTCCAATTATGTGGTCAGTTTTCCAGAAGGTGCCATGAGGTGCTGGGAGGGTGTATTCTTTTACTTTAGGATGATATGTTCTGTAGATATCTATTAATTCCAGTTGGTTCATCGTCTCTGCTAGTTTTACAGTGTCCTTGTTCAGTTTCTGTTCCCATGATCTGTCCATTGGAGAGAGTTGGATATTAAAGTATCCCACTATTATTGTGTGGGGTGAAATGTATTTTTTGAGCTTTAGTAGGGTTTCTTTTATGAATGTTGGTGCTTTTGTATTTGAGCATATATGTTAAGGATTGAGAGTTCCTCCTGACAGATTTCCCCTATAATGAGTAAAAAGTGTCTTTTCTTATCTTTCTTGATAAATTTTGGTTGGAAATTTACTTTATTCTATATTAGAATAGCCACTCCAGCTTGCTTCTTGGGGCTGTTTGCTTGAAAGTTTTTTTTTTCCCAAACTTTTACTCTGAGATACTGTCTGTCTTTGTCTCTGAGATGAGTTTCCTGTATGCAGCAAAATGCTGGATTTTGTTTATGTATCCAATTTGATAGCCTATGTCTCTTTATTGGGTAGTTGAGTCCATTTATGTTAATAGATATCAAGGAATAGTGGTTTCTTTTTCCTGATATTATTGCTTTTGTAGGTTGAGTTGTATCTGTGTCTCTTTCTTCTTTTGGTTTTCTTGCTTAGGGGTTTTCTTGTTTTTACTAGGATGTAGTTCCCCTCATTTTATTGGGTTTTCCACCTATAATTCGTTGTAGTTCTGGGTTTGTGTTCAGATATTGTGTAAATTTAGATTTGTCTTGAAATATCTTCATCTCTCCATCTATGGTGATTGATAGTTTCACTGGGTATAGCAGCTTGGGCTGGCACTTGTGCTCTCTTAGGGTCTGCATGATGTCTGTCCAGGCTCTTCTAGCTATCATAGTCTCTGTTGAGAAATCGGGTGTGATTCTGATTGGTTTGCCTTTATATGTTCTGACCTTTTTTCCTTACTGCTTTTAGTATTCTTTCTTTGCTTTGGGCACTTGGTGTTTTGACTATTATGTGTTGGGAGGAATTTCTTTTCTGGTCCATCCTATTTGGAGCTCTGAAGGCTTCTTTTATGCTCATGGTCATCTCATTCTTAAGGGTAGGGAAGTTTTCTTCTACAATTTTGTTGAAGATATTTACTGTGCCTCTTAGTTGATATTCTTCTCCCTCTTCTATTCCTATGATCCTTAGGTTTGGTCTTCTCATTGTGTCCTGGATCTCCTGGACATTTTGGGTTAGGAGCTTTTTCGTTTTTGCATCTTCTCTGACTGTTTTGTCTATGTTTACAATGTTGTCTTCTGCCCCCGAGATTCTCTCTTCCATCTCTTGTAGTCTATTGGAAATGCTTGATTCTGTGACTCCTGATTTCTTTTTTAGGTGTTCTACCTCTAGGGTTATCTCTCTTAGTGTTTTCTTTATTGTGTCAATTTCCATTTTAAATTCCTTCTTCCATTCCTTCATCTCTTTGGTTCTGTTTTCCTCTAGTTCTTTGAGTGTTTTTCTTGTTTCCTCTTTAAAAGCTTCTGATTCTTTTTGGTTTTCCTCCTGTTCTTATTTAAGAATCTCTATCATCATCTTGAGGTAAGATTTTAGGTCTGTGTCTTCTTTTTCTGGCTTGTTTGGCATTCTGCTGTTTGCTGTGATGGGAGAGCTGGGTACTGTTGTTGCTAGGTTGTCTTGGTTTCCTTGGGATATGCTCTTTTGCTTTCCTCTTGCCATCTTGTTGTCAGTGATATGTTCTTGCCTTTCCCTTGTACCTGGTCTGTGTCCCTGGATCTCAACTGGTCCAGGTGGCAGATGGTCTGAGCCCTGTTCAGCGCCCCAAAGCCGCCGGGTAGGAACAGTTCTGGGTTCTTGGTTCCTGGGTCAGGCAGGGCAGGGCCGCACTTTCCGTGTGCACTCGGCAGAGATCTCTCTGTCCCCTTGCTGTTCGGATCTCCTTCTCATCAGGCCTTAACCTTTGGAACTGCTCTTCCTGGTGGCAGATGGGCTGAGCCCTGTTCTGCACCCCAAAGCTGCCGGGTGGGAACAGAGGTCCCAACACTGGGTTCTTGGTCCCTGGATCAGGCAGGGCAGGGGCGCGCTTTCCATGCGCACTCAGCAGAGATCTCTCTTCCCCTTGGCTGCTCAGATCTCCTTATCACCAGATCTTAACCTTTGGGAACTGCTGGTCCAGGTACAGTTTTCTTTTATATATATATATATATATATATATATATATATATATATATATATATATATATATATATATTTATATATATAATTATTAGTCTGAGTGAGATGATATATTTTCAAGTTTGTGACAGCTGAAGGGTTTTTGAGTACTTGAATTTTTTAGGTTAGCATAAAGGAAAACCTGAATAGTTTGTTGAAGTATGATTCTAGATTGTGTGGAATGTTCTGAACACATGAAAACATCATTTTATTTCTAGGAAACTATTTAAAGTAGTTTAAAGATTCACAAGTAGTTTATTTAGATGTATTGGCACATTTATTTAACAAATTCTTGAGAGCATTCCATATCATAGGCTCTGGAATATGTTGTCAGTGTTATAAGTATATAGAACTGAGTAAGACAGAATTAAGTACATGCTTTTATGAAGTTTTAATTTTAATAGTGAAAAATAAAGTAAATAAAATCAACAAGTAAAATGTATACTACACTTCAAATTGTAGGACATATAAAATGAAGATAATCATAAAATTAAAATAGGTTCTCATTAAATTAGATAATTTTTGAAATGCTTTCAAAAATTTCATTATTTCAGTCTTATTTTTTTTCTTGTGGGTAGAATCAATGGATGTCAAGAAAGGGTCTGCAATGCCGTGGGAAGAACAAAATTATTAACTAACTAAACCCACCACAGCTCTCAGGGACTAAATCAAAGAGTTCTCATGGAGAGAAGCATGGCCCCAGTTGCATATGCAGCAGAGGATAGCATTGTCTGGCATCAATGGGAGAAGAGGCCTTTGGTCCAGCAAAGGCTCCTTCTCCCAGTGTAGGGGAATGCCAAGGTGCTGAGGTGGGAGAGGGAAAACCTTCATGGAGAAAATGGGAGGGGAGGGGATTATTATTAACAAAAATAGGGATATATCCTATAAGAAAGGAAAAAAAAGTATGATGCTCAAGAAGGAAATAGTCAAGTACATATTTGTAAAGCAGTAGATTTTTAAGTAATTAAACACATCATTTTTGTTTCTCAGTGTTATAATGAACTCATATTTCTTTTGCTGTATTATGTATGTACTAGCTTCTATTACCATAAAAACGTTAGTTGTAGAAAAGGTAAAAAAATTACTGCAACATTTTAACTTTAAATTCATTTAAAGTTGAATCGATAAGGATTGAATAAAATCAAAACTATATTTAAGCACGAATTTGTTTAATATTTAATGATTGAAATTTTCCATTACTTAAAATAATCTGGCTTTTGAGTTAAAAATGAGATAACTTAATAAACTAGGCAATGAAGGACCTAGACTCTAGAATTTTCTTTTAATAATCAATGAATGACTGTTAGGCAGGATTTTCACCTTTTTATCTTGTTTTAACTCATAAATCTGTAGTAATTAGGATAATGCTTGACACATATTAATGGCCCAGGAAGGAATCTAGTACGAAATAGTATAAATATAATTTCTGCTTTCTAAGAGCTTAAGTGGGCAGATAAGTAGTAAATAATTGAAGTTGTGATACATGATGTGAAATAGTGTGTGCTGATAATTAAAATGAGAGACTTCATTTAAGATACTTCCTGCTCACTGTCTTCACATAGCATATGAACCTAAACCTGGGACTTGTAAAAGACATAATTATGATTTACTCTAAAGAAAATCAAGAAGGTTGATAGAGATTCTATTCCATGTGCTACAATTTATTAAACCCAGTGTATAAATTTGAATGGAGTACAGGCTAATATGAAGAAGGACAACAAGGATGTGGGTATACAGCAATCAGATTACATAGTTATGTATGTGTACCTATGTTTTGAAGAGATATATCAATTTCCAGACATTATCTCTAAGAGAATGACCTTACTAGTCTTCTTTTCAACTGAGAACATGATGCAAATCAGAAAAAAATTTCAAACTGAATTTTGGTTGCTGGTTAGGAATTCCACCTGTGGTCTTGTGTTAGGTGTGTTAAATCTAATCTAGTAATTCTTGGATTCATGTGTGTTTCCATTATGCTGATGATGGTAATTATCACATGAGCAGTTGTGAATAGTTTTTAAGGCCAATAAAAATTTCTATGTGATGTATACTATAGATTGTCATTAGGTAACAATGTGATAGAAAATAATTCTGTTAATAGTTTATAATGAGACCAAGAAAATATTTTGACAATTTAATTGTGTTTCTGTGAATTTCAGTTTTTACTTTTGACAAAGTTAAATATTTATAATTTTAGTGACAGTTGTAACATTAATCATATCTGGTACCATATATAT
This sequence comes from Micromys minutus, assembly GCF_963924665.1. Lineage (NCBI taxonomy): Eukaryota > Metazoa > Chordata > Mammalia > Rodentia > Muridae > Micromys > Micromys minutus. The sequence continues at coordinate 28,937,091 of NC_137970.1, read as the reverse complement.
TAATTTTCACATATTGCAAATGAGATAACTGGGGCTAAGAAGATAAAATGAGAGGCTCAGCATTATATAAGGGGTAGAGCCATACTGAAAAGTGGTATATCAGATTCTGAAGCATATGTTTTCAACACCATGGTAGTATTCCACTTTATGTAGAAACAGAATCAAACTGGAATATTGGATCTTTGGCTAAATTTTTTATTTAAAATCTCTATAATCTGATGTATGACATATGTAGTACACATGCATAGCTAGTTACATGTAGAAAAATATTATAGTATACAGGTATGATGGCTAATAGTGACTTTGAGAAGCTAGTTGTGCACATTTTTCCCCAACTTCATGCTTTATGGATTTGGTGTGGTATCCTGCAGTCAGTCATGGTGTCATTATTTATATTACAGAAATTCACAAATACTGTCAGGTTTTTTATTTGTATTTTATAGAAAATTGATTGGTAAACAATTTTTGTAGATATCTGTGCTATCCTTTGGATGATGTGGTAATCTTCCAGTTGGAGGGGCAGTATATTTTAAGATTCTAGCTCAATAGATGCTTGAAACTGGATATTAATGAATGTTTTCCATATACATGTGTGGTGATGTTTTATTTGTAAATAACACATAATACAAGATTGTCCATTGTTAGCATACACATCAGGAACTTCAACATACTGTGTTTAATTTTTGAGAGTTTTTAACCTTTCCATTTAAAGTGTAGCACTTTATGGTTTCTCTCTCACATATCTGAATTACCAGTACCACTATACTTGCACTTTGTAGCTATTGTTAAGTTGAAAGTAAGAGAAAATATGTGAACACTGACTGGTTGATAACTTACTTAGCAGGCAGTCTCATGAGAAAGTTGTTACTTAAGCGATTAACAGGCAAAACAATGACTTTATGAAATTCCTAAGAAAATGGATGCATCTAGAGAATATCATCCTGAGTGAGGTAACCCAGTCACAAAAGAACAGACATAATATGTAGTCACTGATAATTGAATACTAACCCCAGAAAGCTCTGAACACCCCAGAAACAACTCATAGGCCATATGAAGCTCAAGAAAAACAAAGGCCAAAAAAAAAAAAAAAATTAAAGCCTCACTCCTTCTTAGGAAAAAAAAATAAATGTATAGCACCCTCTCAGAGCGTGGTACACCTGTACCTTAAATCACTAATAATCTAAGAGCTAAGATAATAGCCTTGTGGCAATTTTTGATATTCAAAGATACTCTCCAAGAAAACTGTTTCCATGTTAAGTTCTGTCCTACATGTACTATATGCTTATGATAACAAGTGGGATTTCAATGCATGCTATCAAACCTCTAAAATAATTAAGCACTGACAAAAATATTCATGTAGTGTTATGCTAAAATGCCTTTAAAAATCTGTATATGTATCTCTCTTTTTTAAAAATAAAGCTGTAAGAAAAAAAATAGGTTGGTTGAATTCATGGCACATGTCTCTTGAGTGGGATGAAATGTGAATGTGAGATTTCATCTCACTAGTTAGAACAACTGTATACTTTAAAACTTGTAAATCATCTCTGGATTTTCCTTTTTAATATTTTGGACTACAATTGCATGTAAATAATTGAAATAATACATATTGGAGCCAGAGGATAAAGACGTACTACTGAATATCAGAACTGGTAATACACATTCGCCTATGGAAGAGAAGTAAACAAAATTATACTATTTTTTCTATACTTAACAAGAGTATAGAAAAACTTCTGGGTTGTTGAAAATGAAATAATATATAAACATAATTTCAGTATTTCTAATCAGTTTGTCAGTGTCTTGATAGTATATCTAGGACAGTGAATTGAACAAATGTGTTCAAACCAGGTAGAGTGCACTGCTTTTTGATAGCTTTGTAGTATGCTATGAAGACTACCTGGAAGAAGAGCTAAGAGTGCTACAATAATCTCTTTCACTGACTTTACTGGTCAGTTGCTTGCTGCTGTGTCTTAACATCGTGTTATTGACACTTGGATGGAGATTTAATAGTACACTAAGAATTACTCTGGTTCTAAGAATTTTTTTAAAACACCTATTACATCTCCATAAAAAAACAAAGCACCGTCACATTGCTAAAATGTAAATAAAGTTGTTGAGAAAATATACATTTGACACATTTGCAGATTTTCTAGTCTATAAAAATATCCTAGGATTCTAGTGTCCACATTTCTATTTTGCAGTGTAGCATATTGAACACTGGGCCTCTACTACTACTGCACACTCCAGGCTCCTTTCTTCAAATCACGCTCCTTTACTTCACAACTCATCCAGAGTATATGAATTATCATTTTTATCAGGCCTATTATTATCAGGAAGTTGCTTTTATTCTGGTTCATGCTTGAATATAAATTGAGGAGGTAAAACCTGGTTTGTAGGACATGCATTCTTCTTTTTTAATTACAACACTTCTCCCTTCCCTTTACTCCCTTCAAAGCCTCTCACACTCCTACTTGTGTGGTATGGACTAAAACTTACTTTATTCAGGATAAAAACTTAACTGTATACTCTAATCTCACCCTATTTTGTACTTTTTTTTCCAGATCATTTTGACTGGGACAAGTATTTGGAAGAGACAGGATCTGTAAGTGCTCCTTCAGACTATTTCAGACAGGTATGCCAAAATTCTCTTGATATTTTATGCAGTAACATACACCATTATCTTGTAGAAGGGTGTCTGTTTGTGTGGTTACATGGCTCTAATAGTATGAGGAGGAAGCGGGATTCTGCTTGTGCCTCTGATTGTCAGATGATCTCTTTGCATTAATTTTTAAATTGCCCATGTAGCTGAAACTAATAGAACAGATAGTGAGGAAGAGCTTTGAACACATAGGCACAGGAGAAAATTGCCTGAACAGAACACTAATGGCATATTAGATGAGATCAAAAATCGACAAATGGGACCTCATGAAATTGCAAAGCTTCTGTAAGGAAAAGGACACTATCAAAAGGACAAACCGACAACCAGCAGACTGGGAAAGATCTTTACCAATCCTATATCTGATAGAAGTCTAGTATCCAATATATACAAAGAACTCAAGTTAAACTCTAGAGAATCAAATAACCCTATTAAAAATGAGGTACAGAGCTAAACAAAGAATTCTCAACTGGGGAATATTGAATGACTGAGAAGCACCTAAAGAAATGCTCAACATTCCTAGTCATCATGGAAATGCAAATCAAAATGACTGAGATTCCATATCACACCAGTCAGAATGGCTAAGATCAATAAGTTAGGTGACAGCAGATGCTGGCAAGGATGTGGAGAAAGAGGAACACTCCTCTGTTGTTGGTGGGATTGCATTCTCTAGAAATCAGTCTGGAGGTTCCTCAGAAAATCGGACATAGTACTACCTAAGGACCCAGCAAAACAACTACTGGGCATATACACAAAAGAAGCTCCAACATCTAACAAGGACACATGTTCCACCGTGTTCATAGAAGCCTTATTTATAATAGCCAGAAGCTGGAAAGAACCCAGATGTCCATCAACAGAGGAATGGATACAGAAATTATGGTACATTTGCACAATGGAGTTCATAAAATTCCTAGGCAAATGGATGGAACTTGAAGCTATCATCCTGAGTGAGGTAACCCAGTCACAAAAGAACACACATGGTACGTACTCATAAGTGGACACTAACTCAAAAAGCTTGAATATCCAAGAGACATCTCACACAACTTATGAAATTCAAAAAAAAAAAAAAAAAAAAAAAAAAGAATGCCTGAATGTAGATGCCTCAGTCTTTCTTAGAAGGGAGAACAAAACACTCATGGGAGGAAATAAAGGGACTAATAGTGGAGCAGGGATTGGAAAAAAGATCATCCAGAGACTGCCTCACCAGGGGATCCACTACATATGCAGCCACTAAACCCAAACTATTGCTGATGCCAAGTAGTGCTTATTGGAACTACAAGCAGGAACATGATATGGATACCTCCTCAGAGGTTCTGCCAAAAGCATACTCATACAGAGGAGGATGCTTGCAGCTAACGATCTAACTTAAAATAGGACCCTAATGAAGGAGCTAGAGAAAGGACTGAAGGAGCTGACAGGTTATACAACCCCATGGGAAAAACAAAATGATCAACTAACCAAACCTACCACAGCTTCCAGGGACTAAAACACCAACCAATGAGTTCACATGGAGAGACCTATGGCCCCAGGTGCATATACAGCAGAGGATAACATTCTCTGGCATCAATGGGAGGAGAGGCCTTTGGTCCAGTGAAGGCTTCTTTCCCCAGTATAAGGGAATGACAATGTGCTGAGGTGGGAGAGGGAGGTTGGGAGAGGGAGCACCCTCATAGAAGTAATGGGAAGAGTAGGGGGGATGGGATTTGGGGAAGGGGATAACATCTGAAATGTAAATGCAGAGAATATCCAATTAACAAATTGCCCATTTAGAGGGAAAGACAGAAATAGCAAGTAATTATATGAAATACAACCTTGTATTGACAAGTCTCACGGAACAGATGCTATTTAAGATTATTGTTAGAGTGAGAAGGAAAAAAAAAGGCAGAATTACATGGGCATCAAGAGATGTCACAGAATATCTGGATTGCAAGGTAGATAGAGACACCTATGAGATCATGGTCAAAAGTTTGTCGGGACATTTGTGATGTGCTGGGGCTTTGATAGGACTTCTAGTTTGCTTATTTCAAAAGGAATAGCTTCATGAGATTCTTGTGTTTTAAAAATCTTTCAGGATGCATTTTATAAGTTATAATGGGGTTTCTGGATGTGCCTATATGTGAGGCTAGTGATAGGCAATATTTGTATGCTGCATTTTAGTCAAAGGGGAGATTTTGCCTTGAGCCTTTAACCCTGACCTCATTCAACCTCTGTACTGGTTCCTAAAAATGTTTCCTATTCTGCTATCACAATTTGCCATATATTTTTCTTATAGTTGATGCATTTTAACACAATTTTTTATATATAGGCTAAGACTCCACCAACTAATGAATTTCAAGTTGGTATGAAATTGGAAGCTCGTGACCCTCGCAATATTGATTCAGTGTGTGTTGCTTCGGTCATTGGGATTACTGGGGCTAGATTACGTCTACGACTGGATGGTGGTGACAATAAGAATGATTTTTGGAGACTTGTGGATTCATCAGATATACAGCCCGTTGGGACATGTGAACAACACGGAGATTTACTTCAGCCTCCACTGGGTAAGGGTGTGCAGTTTTTAAGATAACATAGTCTTACTATTAGAGATGGGTTTAAGTGTCCTTTTAAAAATCACTGAGGCTTTCTTGTAAGTAGATGGTCAGTGGTATGTTTTTTCTTTCTTGTTTTTTAACAATATATCTGTAATGTAATTCAGGATGGCTTGAATTGGTGATCCTCCTGCTTCAGCTTCCCAAGTTTTGAGATTATAGATTTGTGCCAGTACACAATTTTTAAAAATATTTTGCATTTTTATTTTTAATGTTTATTGATTATACAACACACACGTGGTTATATGTGTGTACATGTGCACATATCATAGAAAAAGTGAAGATAATAGTACAGCTTAGGGAAATCAGTTATCTTGCTTGCACCATGTGGGTTCTAGATAGGATAGCTAGAAGTATAAACTCAGATGATCAGGTTTGACGATGAGTCACAAACACACCATCCTTTTTATTTTTTTCTCATTTTTTAAATTTGATACTCTCTGTATTTACATTTGAAATGTTATCTTCTTCCCCCACCCTGCTCCCATCCCCTCTTTCCCTCCACTTGTCTTCACAAAGGTGCACTCCCTCCTAATCAACCTCTCCATTCCCTTGGCATTCCCCTACATTGGAAAAATGTGCCCTCCCTGGGCCAAAAGCATCTTCTCACATTGATGCCAGACACTGGTATCTTCAGCTACATAAGCTAACTGGAGCCTTAGGTCTCTTCATGTGTGTTCAATGGTTGGTGTTTTAGTCCATGGGAGCTCTGGAGGGTGTGGTTGGTTGATAATGTTGTTCTTCCCATGAGATTGCAACCCCTTCCAGCTCCTTCATTAGGGTCCCCGTTTTCAGTCCGATGGTTAGCTGCAAACATGCTCAGCTGTATCTGTATGACTCTGGCAGAGCCCCTGAGGGAGGCATTCTATCATTTGTTTTCAAGTTGTGTTTTGGGGGAGTTTCAACCAAAGATTATTTAAGAATGACTTTTTCTCTCTTTCAACATTTTGTATATGCTACCCTGTTGATAGCTCTGTTGCCAGTGATTCACATACTTTCCTACCTTAGTGAATGCATTCATTAAGACTATATATATGGTGCTGGAGAGATGGCTCAGAGGTTTAGAGCACTGTCTGTTCTTCTGCAGGTCCCGAGTTCAATTCCCAGCAACTACATGGTGGCTCACAACCATCTATAATGAAATCTGGTGCCCCTTCTGGCCTGCAGGCATACATTCAGGCAGAATGCTGTATATATAATAAAGAAATCTTTAAAAAAAGAGTGTATATAACCCTTTTCCAATTCTAACTTTGGGGCAGGCAGGTTTTGATTGAAAGTGATTGCCTCAGATAATAGCATGCCTAATGCCTATAAACTGGTAAAATTTCTAAACAAGCCTAATTTATTTTCTTTTATAAATTTCAAGATTATGTTTAGTATATGTAAAAATTGCTAAAGGAAGCTAAGTTTTTTTCCCTAATATGAGAAATATTAGAAATACATAAATCTAAAAGAATTTTACAGTGAGTATACACAGACTCACTACCTCTTTACTATACTTGTTTTATTTTTATCTGTTCACCTATCTTATGTATCTCAGAGAAGTCATTGATATTAATATAGTTTCTTCAAATACTTAACATATGCATAGTGTTAACTAGAATGTGTTCATAGTTTTCTTCTTTAAAAACTTAGATTTTATATATGTACGTTTGTAAAAATCAACAGATATGGTCTTTCTGAAAGGACTGAGTTCAGGGACTCCAAGAAAAAAAGGAACTAGAGGAAGTTTTTAGCAACCTCTTCCCATGCTTGCATGCTTGGTAGACATATAATGAAAGCTCTCCTGATTTGTGGTGTGGATTACCTGTATCATTATGGCCTGGCCCAAACATAAACATGTTTGTTGCCAAACCCCCAATGGTTTTTCTAAAATAAAAGTTTCTGGTTCCACTTTGACATTGGTGCCAGACATTAGAATTTTAGCTATAACTATAAGAAGATTTATCTCTTTTACTCAAGCCCTTATAAAGTCATTCTCTGAAGAGGTTTTGTGAATGTTATCCATTTATTCTCCATTCTCATAGTTTCATAGTTTTTTTAATGATATACAATTTATAAAACAGGATACAGAATGAATGCTTCATCATGGCCCATGTTCTTACTACGTGTACTAACTGGATCTGAACTGGCACCTGCAGTGTTCTTTAAGAAGGTAAGAAAAGCATTACAAAACATTTCTGTCCTCCAGAACATGATTTTATTGTTTTAATTGGAATTCTTAACCACTTTTGTCTTTTCTGTTACAGGAATAACTTTTTAAAATTACAGGCAAACATTGAATTCATTCTCTAAGGTCATTATAACTAAGAGGAGTGGCTTGCATAATTAAAAGAAGTTTTCCACAGTTTGGAGCCTGGAAGAACAAGAATCAGGGTGCCTTGAAAACTGGTCTCTATTGAGGCTCACCTTAATTTGTAGTTGACTAGCTTCTTGTGTTCTTACATGGCTTCCACTATATGTGCGCACATTGGTATCTTACTCTTATTAAACCACACCAGTCAAACTGGATTAAGCCTCCGTTTCCAAATGCATTCATATAGATAGTATTTCAACTGAAATTTGGGGCTAAAGAGACACCATGTAGTTTATAATAGCAACTACAGTTGCTGAGAGTTCATTAGTCTAACGGCCCTATCACATTCAGAAAGTATTGTTTTGTCCTGGTTCTCTCTGATCATTTGCTCATAGAAACTCCCTACATCTCCCAAAATGTTTCCTGAGCCTTGTGGTAGTAGGAGTATATGGTATGGTTATCACATTTGTGGCTTAGCTCTCTAAGAACATTTATTCTCTTCATATTAAGCAGTTGATTAATAGTTTCCTTTGTAGTACAGAGGCCTTTTGATTTCATGAAGTCACAATTTTTAATTGTTGTCAATTCCTGGGTGACTGGAGCCCTAATCAGAAAGTCCTTACCTCAGCTTATATACTAAAATGCATCCCTACTCTTACAGAAGTTTGAGAGTTTCAGCTCTAACATTGAGATTATTTTTTTATTCATTTGACATTGATTTGTGTGCAAGATGAGAGAGAAGGATCAAATTTCATTCTTTTACATGTAAATACCAGCTTTCTCAATACAATTTGTTTAAATAGTTATCTTTCCCCTTGTGTAGGTTTTTGGCATCATCGTCAGAAATAAATCAGGTAGCTGTAGGTACATGTAATTATAACCTGTGTCTTCAATGCTCTTTCCATGATCACTGTGCCCTTGTTTCAGTATCATGCTGGTTTTACTACTGTGACTCTATTGTATAACTTGAAATGAGGACTAGAGACACATTCATCAGTGGGTTGTTGTTGTTTAGTTGTTAAGGACTTGTTTGGCTTCCGTATCAACTTTAGGATTGTTTTTTTCAATTTCTATTAAAAAATCATGTTAGAATATTGGTGGAGATTGTATAGGATTTGTAGATTGTTTTTGATAGGATGATTATTTTTGTAATATCAATTTTACCATTCTATGTGCATAGGGGTTCTCCCCTACTGGTATTATCTTCAGCTTCTTTTTCAGTGTTTTAAAATTTTCATTGTTGATAGCTAAATATTTAAACATCAGTTCTAGAGATTAGAATTTGGACATAAAGGTGTGGCCAGGACTTCCTCTGATGGCTTTCTCCTTAACTTTTAGGTATTGTGTCCTTGTGCTTTCATGCAGTCTATATATATGTGGTATTTATGTCTTGTCCTACTTTCCTGTGCTTAAGGACAGTTATGTTATATTAGAAATATGGTACAGTTCTCATTTTAACTAGTTACCTACTTAAGACCCCCCCATTATACCCCAGGGATGGCATTGCCCACAATGGACTGAGCTATCACCCATCAATCCCTTAATAAAATGAATTCCCCATATCAACCACTAATTAAGAAAATGACCCACAGGGCAATCTTATAGAGGCATTTCTCAATTGAGGTTTTCTCTTCTAAGAAGACTCTAGCTTGTGTCAAGTTGACATAAAACTAGTGAGCACAAGGACCTTAGTTTGTGTGTGTGTGTCGGTTTTTGTTTTGTTTTTATTTTGTTTTGTTTTTGATTTTGCTACATTTATGCCTAAAATTTTAGACTGTCCTAAATGGGATATTTTTTCTAATTTCTTTTTCAGCATGCTTATTATTATTATGCTTTAAAATACTTATTTTTCTATGTTGATGGTGAATCCCACTATTTTCCTGATAGTGTCTATCAGATACAAGAATTTTATGAAAGAGTGCTTAAAGACCTTTTATTGATATATTATTTGAAAATAAGGTTTATTTGACTAGCTCCCTTTCTGTTTATATCCCCCTGTTTTCCCTCCCTACACTACTCATCAGTCACTGCAGTTGAGTAAGGAGAGTAGAAGCATATTTGTTTCTCTCATTCTTTATTTTAGAGGGAATGTGCTTATTGCTTTCTTCAGTAACTATTATGTTGAGTGTGGCTTATTATGTTTGCGTTTCTTCTATTTGTAGTTTGTTTAAAAACTTATTCATGAAGGTATGTTAAATATTATTAAAGACCCTTTCTATTTCTTTTGACTTGATAATGTGAATTTTGCTTCTGATTTTGTTTGTTCCTGTTACATTTATAAATTGATATATGTTGGCCATTCTTGTAATGCTGATTCAAACCCATCTGAATCATAGTATGCCATATATTTAATGTGCTTTTAAATCTGGTTTGGGGTATTTTGTTGAGATATATGTATTCATTGAGGAATTTTTTTGTTCACTTTTATGTGGCTTTTATATCAGGGTAATACTGGTTTTGTAGAATGAGCTTGGTCATGCTTGATCCCTTTCTATTTTATGAAATATGAGAAGCATTAGTATTAGGTCTTCAAATACTAGTGTATTTCACAGTGAATTTATCAAGCCTTGGGTTTTTCTTAAAGTATGAGTGATGCCTTTACTACTTTTGTCTCATTGCAAATTATAGGTGTGTTGCTGTCTTAAGATGCCTTCTTGGTCCAATTTCAGTAGACGGTACACATAAACATCTGGAAACTTACCTTTTTATACATTGTTTCAATTGGGATATAAGTTTTCAAAATATTCTCTAATGGATCCTCTGTACCTTTTATCTTTTGGTTAACTTGGCTGATGGTTGTCATTCTTGGTTGTCTTTTACAAACAAATCCTGCAGTCACTCACAATAAAGGCATTGGATTAAGTTTGAATTAAAGGTGTGTGCCATGATCCCTAGCCTAAAAGTGCCAAATAAATAAATAAATAAATAAATAAATAAATCTTTGCCAGGCCATTAATCTGAGCACTGTGGACGCAGAAGCAAGTGAATCTCTGATTTTGAGGGCAGCCAGGTGTCCAGAGTGAGTTACAGGATGGCTAGGGCTACAAAGAGAAGTCCGTTGTGGAAAAAAAAGTCTCATTAATTATTTGTATTTTTAGGAACCACCGCGACCACCCCAAAATAATTTTATGGTTGGGATGAAGATTGAAGCTGTCGATAGAAAAAATCCATTTATGATCTGTCCTGCCACAATTGGAGCTGTCAAAGGAGATCAAATTCATATTACTTTTGATGGATGGAGTGGAGCATTTGATTATTGGTGCAACTATGACTCCCGAGACATCTTTCCAGTTGGATGGTGTCGCCTCACAGGAGATGTATTGCAGCCACCAGGAAAAATTGGTAAACTAATACCTAATTACATGTTCTGTTATTTTAGATCTGATTTTGATAATACTGTGATTAATAGTGGTGGTGTTCTAACTTGATGTTAAATTGGAACAGCAGGTAGAATATTCTAGGTAGTAGACAAAAAGGAAGATTCAAATTAGGATAATTAGAATTTTTGAGATCTTCCCTGGAATTTTTTTTTAAAAAATTATCGTTAATCTTTTTACAGTCTATTTATTATCCCCTCCCTGTCTACCCTCCAAAACTTCATCATCCCATTCCTCTTCACCCTTGTCTTCAAGAGGATATTCCCATACCCCCATCCCACTCTACCTTGCCAAGGCTCTCCAATCCTTGGGGCCTCAAGACTCTTAGAGTCTTGTGCTTGCCTCTTGCCATCTTGTTATAGGTGATGCTAGGTGATCTTGTTGTCTCTTACTGAAATTTGTCTCTCTTTTGGGTCTGGGCCTGTGGTCTCCAGAGGAAGATTGTTTCTGGGTATTCCTCTCTCAGGGTAGGTTATGAATTCCGATGGCAGAGCCCAATCCAGATATAACTGGGCTGGTTCTGACCTTGGGCTGGAAGTGTGCACTCCCAGGAAGTACCTCGAAGTACCTCTGCCTACACTGCCAGAGTTCTGGGTGGCCTCTCCCAGGGTAGAACTTGGGCAGAAGTTGAATCACCCTTCCACTTAGGATAGAAAGCGCTCCTGCAGCTCTTCTAAGCACCCAGGGACCTGTCGGCAGGTGGACCTCAGGTCCTGAAGAAACTTGGCTGGGTCTTGCGGTGGGCCAGAGCCTTGAGACTCTTGAGGGTTAAGTGCATCTTCTCTCACTGAGGCCAGACCCAGCAGTCCTCTGATGTATAGGTGATAGAATAGACATATCACAAGATATAAACTTTAAAGTTAGTCTGTAAACTAATGTTTTTTTGCTTAAGATACGGTGATATTGGAATTGTGAAAGGGAATATTATTACCCTTCAGTACCATTTTTATTATAAACTTAGCTACATCCCCAGCTCTGTGGTAGTGGTTCTGGTTCAGGTGTTATTATTTGGTTGTTTGATTTTATTTTGTTTGTTTGTAGTGATAGTTCACTCAGAGCCTCTTTCATTATAATACCTTAAGGCTTTTTTTTTTTTTTTTTTGTAACAAGAATATACATGTAGTTCACTTTGTGCATTAGTAACTTTCAGTTTGAAAGTTTGCAAGAGGTTATCCTGTACATTCTACTTGGTGGATATTTTTTCATCCTATATTGTGACTGTAGATGATTCTAAACGTAGAATGACTAAATTTTAAAAAAAAATAGTATAATTCGGTGAAAGCATAAGCAGGAAGGAGTTTAATAATTTCTTTTTTTATTTTTTTATTTTTATTTTTTAACAACTTTATTTTACAAAACAAAGATAAATGTACAGATTTTAAGCATTGTTTGCATAAAATTATACAATACATTTTTGTCAGTACTTTTTTTCAGATTTTAAAATAATTTTTACATAAAACTGTATGAATATATTTTTTAGTCATTACTTGATTTTTTAAAGGTTTGATAGTATGCATTGAAAACTTAATAGTTACAATGAGCATAAAGTACATGTAAAACAAAATGTAACATGGAAATAGTCAAAGTTTTCTTGTTGTATAGAGATTTTTTGTTTTGTTTTGTTTTCTTTTCTTTTTGTCTTCTGAAATTAGTTAACTATAAGGTCCTTAAATTGTATGACATTTAAGTCAATAAGACTTCTGTTGAAAAAAGACTACATTAAAAATCAATTGGCTGGGAAACATATTTTTACTGGGGTATGTGGTTTTGAGGTCTTCAATAAATAAAGGAAATTAGTAAAAGAGAAGAGATATTAATACCCAAAGCAAATGGTAACAAAAAGTTATACTCTTTAGAAAATTGTGAACTGAAAATGTAATAAAAATAAATTAGAAAGATTTTTTTCAAAGATTGAACAGCAGAGAGAAAAATAATTTTACCTGTTTTAGAGGATAATAAAACTAAGTATGACTTCCTGAAAAGACCATTTGCAAGCATAAAAAATTCTCAACTTCAGAAAAATTATTGTATCAAATATAGAAGTGTGTGAATATATGTGCATAAAAGTACTTATAACATCCAGTCTAGTAAGATGAATGTGAAAATTACTTCAGTAACTAACAAGATAGAAATCTGGCTAAGTCAGTAAGTACATCCATGATTGAATGAATGCATGTAGAATTAAACTGCAATTTGTAGGGAAATATTATTACAGGAACATATGTGTTGTTCAGGTCATAATGGGATTGCACTTTGATAAAGTAAAGAAAAAAAGATATATTTAGTCTACTGAACATCACAGCTTAAATTTAAGGCTAGTTTATCTTAAAGCATTCTTAGAACATATATATTAGCTTATAGTTAAATAAAATCACAACTTTAACCAAAATCCTAATTTCAAAATTTTAACTCTAATTTTAAAAATCCTTTAATATCACATTTTAAAATAAAACCTTATTAAAATCTGTATTCAGTGTAAAATTCGGAAAGTGTATGTATATAAGAGACACAGACAGACATTTTACAAACATACGGCATCCACAAAAAGGAACTATACTTTCAACTGGGAAAGCAGCTGTTTTCTCCCTATTCTCCACTGCCCATGCCTAAATATATTCTATCATAAATTACTAGATTAAGAAATTAGCAGCTCTATTTATAATAGCCAGAAGCTGGAAAGAACCCAGATGTCCTTCAGAAGATGAATGGATACAAAAATTGTGGTACATTTACACAATGGAATACTACTCAGCCACCAGAAACAATGACTTGACCAAATTCCTAAGAAAATGGCTGCATCTAGAGAAGATCATCCTGAGTTAGATAACCCAGTCACAAAAGAACAGACATAATATGCAGTCACTGATAGTGGGATGCTAACCCCAGAGGCTTGCACTCTCCCAGAAACAACTCACAGACTGTATGAAGTCCAAGAAATAAAGAAAACAAAAAACTATATGTTTTTCAATATATCAATAATTGCTTTTCCATAGCATTTAAAACTTTGCAAAATAGTAATTAAAAACCATATATCTACTGTTTTTACAGAAGTACAGTGAGATATGAATGATATTTGATTTGGAGAATAGTAATAATTCTTCCATTTTTTTTGCAAAACCAAATACTTCTATGATAAGAAATAATGAAGTTTTAATTTGGCTTAGCAAGGGTAGAGAATTTTGTGCCTTTTTATTATTTATGCACATTTACATTTTTGTTTCTTACTAGACCCTGTTTTATTTCAAAGCCCCTTTTAAAGTCATAATCAAATTTTATTACAATACAACCAATTAATAAGATATAGGGTATCTTATCAATAAAGAGTGTTGGATATGTATGTCATTGTGTCCTTAGCAAATTGGAGGAGATGGTCATATAAGTGAAAACAGGGCTTATTAGAGATTATATTTTAATAGTTTATGTAATCCTACTGTTTTTGTTTTCAGCTGATATTTTAATTAATATTTGGAATATTATTTTTCTGTGGTCATAGAGACCAGCTGGACCCATCTTATAGAACATGTATTGCATTTTCTTTTCATGTTTATAGAGTTGTATTGATTTTTTATTTACTTATATATTCTTATCCCTTTATTACTATAATTAGTAGAAAATTGGCAGAAAGTAATGTTCCAAATATTTAGTTCATTTTCTCCCTTGAAGGTATATAAAGGATGAATTGTTTCCCTTGAAGGTTGAAGCCTATAAAATTGAAAACTCAGTTATTTTTATCCAAAGTAATTACTTTGAGGACCAACAAGATAAATCTTTATATCAATAAAATCCAGGGAAAATTAAATCACTAAACATTGGCTTACTGAGAACAAACTGATGCTTGTTTTTACCACTACTTTATATTTTAGTCCTTTGAGGTTTACCTGTAAGCCTTCTTAAATGTGAACTAAAAAGTACTTACCCTCATTACTTGATTCTGTGTTTTCAAATCCTTTGGAGGTTGGTGCTTTATATTGCAATATTACCATTTTTTATCTCTAATTTTACTGATTCAGGTGTTCTTTACTTTGGTTAGTGCAACTAAAGGTTTATCAGTCTTTATATTTCAAAGAAGTAGATACTTGTTTTTTTTGTTTGTATTTTCTGCTTCTGTAATTTTAGTGCTAGTGATTTTCCCCTTTGAACTTTTTTAGTTTGGCTTGTTTTTATTTTCCTAAGACCTTCAGAAATATCATAAGATTATTTGATATCTAACTTTTAATATAGCCACCCTTATATAAAATTCTACCTTTATATCAAAAGTGTGTATGATCTCAACATTTTTTTTTACTTAGACCTGGTAATGTATACCATATAAAAGGCAGTTTTTCTAATAAAGAAATTGTTAAAGCATGTTTACTGAAATATCTATTTTAAAACTTTCATTATAGACACAATTAACCTGGATAGTTATCCTAACATAAAATATTAGTGGTGAACTGTCTAATTAACTTGAAAATTATGTATGACATGAGAATGACTGTGTCTATTTTATGAAAGCACTATAGAAGAGTATAAACTATTATAAGAATCTTAATATTGGGCATTAATATAGGAATGCACTTCTAGCTTTTAAGTGCCCATAATTTTTATTGTTCATTTTGTTTCTCAAAAAAGCTGAAAGAAGACCAAGGCGCAGACGAACGACTAGACTATGGAGATTTAGAAACACTTTTTTGGAAAATGAAGAAGCAGCCCCAGGTGATTGTCTTGCAATATGATTTATGTACAATGAATAATAGTGTAGTGCTTTCAAAAGGAAAATGTTTCTGTTTTCAGAAAACAAATACAAAAGGTAGAACAATGTTAAATTGCTAGAGATTTTCACTGTGATGAGTAAATGATGCTTGATTTTAAATGAAAGCCTACGTTTTTGAAAATTAGATTATTTCCTTATTATATGAAATTCTGATGTACCTAATTTAAGTAGCTCCCTTGTTTAAAATATTTGTTTTTTAATGCTTTTCTTTGATAAATCTGATACACTTTATTTTGATCATATATTTTCTCTGCCCCCAATTGACAAATAAGAGTAGATGGTGAGCAATATTTATACTAACTTGAGACACATTTTTAGAATAAGAATTTCATGCCTGGATTTGGCCTTTGTTTTTCTACCCTTCTCTTTCTTCCTTCAACACCTTAATCTCAATCTCTCTGTCTTTTGCTGCCCCCCCCCGTGTGTGTACATAACTTTACATCTTTCATATGCCTATAGCATTTATAAAGTGCTTTTGGACATTTGTTACAGACTTTCATCATTACACAAATATGTGCTTTGTAGTTAACTGGTGATTTGTACTGAAGGAGACGATTTGTGGTACTCAAAAAGTCCCCCATCTGGTCTGCCAGTCTCCTCGCCAAGCTGTTCCCTCCTTTTTCTCTTTTTCCGGGAACAGTGATCCACTTGTTTCAGGTTTAATTTATTCAGTTTTTCTTTGCCTGAATCTTTTTTGCAGAACCTGTGCTTGATAAATTTTGTATCATAGAGAATCTTATTTTATCCTTGAAGTGACTGACTGAATTTATTTAATGGCTTATTTATAGCCACTATGAGGTTATAAATAATCCATACAAGTAGACTTTTGAGTTCTTTGTCTATTTTTTTCTTTTTACTATTTCAGCATCTTGGATATGGTTATGTAGGAATTAAGATTATAAAAATTATTTTTTTACAATTAATCTGTACATGTGTGTCTGCATGTGTGTTTTTGCACATTCATGCATTTGCAGAGAGAGAAGAAGGCATTGGGTTATCAGCAGATGCAGTTTCAAGCAGTTGCGAGTCACATGATATTGGTGTTAGAAGCTGAACTCATGTTCTAAGGGAACGGTGCTGAAAGTACATTGAAATGTTGAACCATTTTCTCAGGCCCAAAGATAATTTTAAGATAGTGTAATATAGTTAGTATAAAATGGAAGATTGGACCATTTACTGAATGGAGCAGAGATAGATTGAGGTGGGAACTTAAACAGAAGAAAACATTGTAATGTGAATATATTTAGAATTCAGTAGAATTCAGTTGAAACAAGGATTCTTTCATAGAGGTTAGAGTGGATAATACAGAAGGCCATATCCAGCCCATGTTACTGATGAGATTGGTTTTTATATTGGTTGGTTAATTTTGCCTTTCTTTATTTTTAAAGCTCAAAAAGAATATATATACATAGAGATCATATGTATTCTTCATAATGTTTGCTCTCTTACTCCTTTTTAAACATTTTTGCTAATCTGGATTCCCTTGTTTTTGACTAGAGAAGTAGATGAGAATGTGACTTAGATGCAGAAACTGAGAGACTTCTCAAGGGTGATATAGGAAGGAATACTTCATTTGGAAGTAAACACTTTTAAAAGTTGTATAAGGTATAGAACAAAGCCAGAAGAAACTAAATGGATTGAAAGAAAATAGAAGTATTGATAAGCTTCTTAGTGAGTGTATAAAACATGATCAGATAGTCTGAAACTAAAGATAACAAGTGAGGGAGTTGAAGTGTGGATAAAGGGACACTGTTGTCTTGGAGAGAGATGAGATCCTGATGTTTCCAGGAATATTCATTTTGAGGACCTTAAGTTCTAATCTTTAGTTTATATTTATGTTATGTTCTTGATGTTAATCAAGTTCTAAAAATGTTGACAGGGAGACAATGTAAAAAAATAATGTGAGTAATATTACTAGAGTTCTAAAAGTAGACATATTGAACCAGGAGTATTAGGTATCTGTTAAAAATAAAAAGCCTGGTTTATATGGGTGAATCAGTTGTTTAAAAAGGGGAAGTTATATTGACAGTTAAACTATTTTATATTTGAGAAAATTTTCTTTTTGAACCTGAAGTGTGAGACAATTGTTAAGAGTGAAATATTCTGGTGAGTAAAGTTGAATTAATGTTGAATGAAGGATAAAGTTACGGTAGCAATTAAGTTTTGTTAAATTGAAAAAAAATCTTCTGGGATGGAGAGATGGCTCAAAGATTAAGAGTACTGCCTGCTCTTCCAGAGGTTCTGAGTTCAATTCCTAGTAATAATATAGTGACTCCCACAACCATCTGCAATGAGATCTGGTGCCCTCTCTGGCCTGCAGGCATACATGCAGGCAGAACACTATATACATAACACATGAGTAAGTAAATAAATAAATAAAATATTTTATTTGCCTTTGTAACTGAATATTGACTAGTCCTTTCCTGTGAAGAGAAGGAGTTACATAAAAAGATTCCAGAAAGATGGGGCAGTTGTTTTTATGTGTCCTGTTTATTCACTTAATATGTATGGTAATTTGATCTAGAAGAAGTAATTCTGTAAACTGTTTTATGTTGCAAAACAAACCCTCAAAAATGAGTAACTGAGGTTTGAACACATACATTTGTATGCATATATTCCTTATCTCACCCTGCAAAGAAATTTATTTAGAAATAGTTCTATTTGCTAAGTAAAATTAGTTTTTCCCCAAATACTGAAATTGTGAAAGTATTGATTGTACATTTTTTCTCCTATTGAGCTATTAATACTAGACACAAATGACCTGGCAGGTATTCTTTGAAGATAATACTAAAGTTGTCAGAATTGGGATAGTAGGGAACTAGTAGCTATATATCACTTGAGCATGATGTTGACACTATAGGGGATCCTGTGTTTTATTATAAGAACCTCTATTATTTGGCATATATAAAAGAATATAGTGTTCTTGATTTAAATGTACATCATTTTTATTTTTGTATTTTATACTTCCAAGAAGCTACAGCAAAACCTATGGGCAGTTCATTCACCAACACTCAGGGCGATGAAGACAGAACTTTGAAAGATGAACAAGCAGTCCCAGGTAATTGTTTTATTTATCATATTGATTTACAAGGTAATTCCTGCACAGTGAATAATGGTGTAGTGTTTCTGAAGGAAAGACTTCTATTTTATGAAAGTCTATAGAAAGTATCCCAATGATAAATTGATGTGAATTTTTAGTGCTCTAGTCAAATGACTCTGGTTGTTTTAAAGCATCTTTTTAGAGGATACTATTTTCTGATCATATGAAATTTTTCTGCAAATCTTAAGTTTATGTGGCAATACTGATTTAAGTTATTTTTGTTTAATGTATTACTTATTAATGGTTGGTATACTCAGTGTTACTACATTGAATAAAATTGACTTTCCCAACAGCTATTTATTCTTAGTATGTGTGATATAGTCTTAGTATGGATGCCCATTTCTCTGCTCTGTCCTGGGATTTTTGTCAGTTTGAGTTTTTACAAGGCATGTGCAATTGTTTTATTGTGTTTTTTAAAATGTTGTGTGATGGAAGTCCTTTTCCAGCTCTAGTACAAATAACTCTTTCTCCCTCTTCTTCAATATAGATTCTTTAGCCTTGAGGGGAGGGATTTGAAACAGACATCAGTCTCTTGTTCTGTTCAAGTTGCCTACTTTTTTTTAAATTGAAGAACTTTATTTTAAAACAACAAAGATAAATTACAAATTTTAAGCATTTTTGCATAAAAGTATACGAATACATTTTTGTCATTGCTTGGCTTTTTTTTTTTTTAAGGTTTGATAGTGTGCATTAAGATCTTACTAGTTACAATGAGCATAAAGTACATGTAAAACAGGATGTAACCTGGAATTAGTCAACGTTTTCTTGGTGTGTAAGGAGTAAACATAATGGTTTTTTCTCTTTTCATTTTTTTTCTTGAACTTCACACAGTCTGTGAGTTGTTTCTGGGGTGTTCAGAGCTTTCTGGAGTTAGTATCCAATTATCAGTGACTGCATATTCTGTCTGTTCTTTTGTGACTGGGTTACCTCACTCAGGATGATATTCTCTAGATGCATCGATTTTCTTAAGAATTTCATAAGGTCATTGTTCCTGATAGCCAAGTAGTTCTCCATTGTGTAAATGTACCACAATTTCTGTATCCATTTACCTCATGAAGGACATTTGGGTTCTTTCCAGCTTCTGGCTATTATAAATAGAGCTGCTATGAACATTGTGGTGCATGTGTCTTTGTTGGATGTTTGAGCGTCTCTGGGGTAAATGCCCAGAAGTGGAATAACTGGGTCTTCATGTAGTACTTTGTCCAATTTTCTGAGGAATCGCCAGACTGATTTCCAGAGTGGTTGTATCAGTTTACAACCCCACCAACAGTGGAGAAGTGTTCCTCTTTCTCCACATCCTTGCCAGCATCGGTTGTCATCTGAGTTTTGGATCTTGGCCAATCTGACTGGTGTGTGGTGGAATCTCAGGATTGTTTTGATTTGCATTTCCCTGATAGCTAATGATGTCAAGCAAGTCCTTAGATGCTTCTCAGCCATTCGATATTCCTCAATTAAGAACTTTTTGATTAGCTCTCCACCCCATTTTTAATAGGGTTGTTTGATTATCTGGTGTCTAGCTTCTTGACTTCTTTGTATACCTTGGATATTAGGCCTCTATCTGATATGGGGTTGGTAAAGATCTTTTCCCACTATGTTGGCTGCCATTTTGTTTTCTTGACAGTGTCCTTAGCCTTACAGAAACTTTGCAATCTCATTAAGTCCCATTTGTCAATCTTTGACCTTAGAGCTTGAGCCATTGGTGTTCTGTTCATGAAATTTTCTCCTGTGCCTATGTGGTCTAAGGTTTTCCCTACTTTCTCATCTAATAGTTTCAGTGTACCTGGTTTAATGTGGAGATCTTTGATCCACTTGCACTTGAGCTTTGTACAAGGAGATAAGAAAGGGTCTATTTTCATTCTTCTGCATGCTGTGTGCCAGTTGGCCCAACACCATTTGTTGAATAGGCTGTCCTTTTTTCATTGAATGTTTAGTTCCTTTGTCAAAAATCAGGTGACCATATATGTGAGGGCTCATTTCTGGATCTTCTATTCCATTGCTCTACATGCCTATTTTTGTACCTGTACCATGTAGTTTTAGCACAGTTGCCTTGTAATATAGCTTAAGGTCAGGGATAGTGATTCGCGCAGATGTTTTCTTGTTGTTGAGGATGAATTTCACTATTCAAGTTCTTTTGTTATTCCAGATAAAATTACACATTGCTCTTTCCATTTGCTTGGAAGGTTTGTTCCCAACCTTTTACTCTGAGATAGTGTGTCTTTGTCTCTGAGATGAGTTTCCTGTGTGCAGCAAAAGGCTGGATTTTGTTTATGTATCCAGTCTGTTAGCCTATATCTTTTTATTGGGGAATTGAGTCCATTTATGTTAACAGATATCAAGGAATAGTGGTTGCGGTTTCCTGTTCTTTTTGCTTTTGGAGGTTGAATTATACATGTATGTCTTTCTTTTGGTTTTCTTGCTTAGGAGTTTTCTTGTTTTCATTAGGATGTAGTTCCCCTCGTTGTATTGGGTTTCCCACCTATAATTCGTTGTAGTGCTGGGTTTGTGGTCAGATATTGTGTAAATTTCGTTTTGTCTTGGAATATCTTAGTCTGTCCAGCTATGGTGATTGAGAGTTTTGCTGGGTATAGCAGCTTGGGCTGGCAACTGTGTTCTTTTAGGGTCTGTATGTTGTTTTTCCAGGCTCTTCTAGCTTTCATAGTCTCTGTTGAGAAGTCGGGTGCGATTCTGATTGTTCTGCCTTTATGTGTTACATGGCCTTTTCCCCTTACTGCTTTTAGAATTTTTTCTTTGCTTTGGGCACTTGGCATTTTGACTATTATGTGTCAGGATGAATTTATTTTCTGTTCCAACCTATTTTGGTTTGTGTAGGCTTGTTTGATGCTCATGGTCATCTCATTCTTAAGGGTAGGGAAGTTTTCTTCTACAATTTTGGTGAAGATATTTACTGTGCCTCTTAGTTGATATTATTCGCCCTCTTCTATTCCTATTATCCTTAGGTTCAGTCTTCTCATTTTGTCCTGGATTCCTGGACATTTTGGGTTAGGAGCTTTTTGGTTTTTGTATCTTCTCTGTTTTGTCTATGTTTTCAATGTTGTCTTTGGCCCCGGAGAGTCTCTTCCATCTCTTGTAGTCTTTTGGAAATGCTTGCATCTGTGACTCCTGATTTCTTTTTTAGGTGTTCTACCTCTAGGGTTGTCTTTTAGTGTTTTCTTTGTTGTGTTCATTTCCATTTTAAATTCCTTCTTCCATTTTTTCATATCTTTGTTTCTGTTTTCCTCTAGTTCTTTGAACGTTTTTCTTGTTTCCTCTTTAAAAGCTTCTGATTCCTTTTGCTTTTCCTCCCATTCTTGCTTAAGGATCTTGAGGTATGATTTCAGGTCTGACTCTTCTTTTTCTGGAGTGTTTGGCATTCTGCTGTTTGCTGTGATGGGAGAGCTGGGTACTGGTGTTAGGTTGTCTTGGTTTCCCTGGGGTATGTTCTTTTGCTTTCCTTGTGCCATCTTGTCTGTGTTTATACTTGGTCCTGTTGTCAGTGATTGGTTCTTGCCTCTGTCTTGTACCTGGCCTGTGTCCCTGTATCTCTTCTGTTCCTGGTGGCAAATGGTCTAAGCGCCTGTTCTTCACTCAAAGTCCTCCATCTGGGAACATCCCAATGCTGGGTTACTGGTTTCATGAACCAAGCAGGAGTTGGGCACACTTTCCGTGTGCTCGGCAGAGATCTCTCTGCACCCAGCTAGTTGGAAGGCCCTCTCACTAGGCCTGTGTCCCTGGATCTCCGCTGTTCCTGGTAACTGATGGTCTGAGCACCCGTTCTCATGTTTTGTACTTTTAAGTCACTGTCTTAACTACCAGCCACTGTAAAGGAGATGCTCTAATGATGCTTGAGTGATGCACTGATGAATGATTATAGCAATCTGTCATAGGAATTATTTTGTTTTTATGTTCATTGGGTAGAATCATACTAGTATAACTTCCCTTCAGGCTTTGGACGCATCTAATTATAGATTTTTGCCTGTTTAACAGTGTCAAGTTTGGGTCCATCTAATGAAGTGAGCTTTAAATATGGTCAAAGAGTGCTTTGTTAATCCATAACATTTGTGCTACTTTTGCACCAGTATATTTTGCAGGAAGGTTGATTTTATACATCACAAGGTTAGTGTATGAGTCAGATTGATGAATCCTTTACACCTCTGATAGTATGTAGCACCTTTTGACACTATGAAACATAGACAGTAAGGATAAAACTTCCAGTTGAGCACCATTTAAGTTTTAGCATGTTCTATGACATAAGTCTGTAGTATAGTCCCCAGATTAAAACTACCTTGAGATTTTACTGTCAAGTTTTAGTAAGGAACCAATAGCATTTCCAGTAGCCTGTTAGGGGAAGGGGTCTATGGTGCACCATTTACCAGCACTTTAGAAAGTGATAGCCCATTTCTAAATCTGGATTTTATTGGGTAACAAACGGTATCTTAGAGGAGGCAGGTGCCGCTCTATTACATGGCCACTCTGCTTTAACTGTTTTCATATACCTATTTCCTCTATTGCACTAGGTTTCCATATGACCTTTCTTAAGGCTTTCTTTGTTAGATACCTCTCCCCACAATTCCATCTCTATTCTTTTTTTTTCCATACAGAATAGAGTTTATTCAGGTCATGGAGGGAGCTAAGAGGGTAGTAGAGGCAGAGGGGGGGGAGAGGGAGAGGGAGAGGGAAAGGTCATTGAGTTTGTTGCAGGTTCTTTTCCTTATTTATAAATTAATTACAAAACTTGTAATTCAATCCTCCAACAACCAAAAGATATGAAGTGTGATACCCAAAGCACTTGTTTGTCCTGCTGTACTTAAAGTTTTTATTCAGATATTTATCTCTTCATCAATTCTGCCCAGAGCCAGTGGTCTAATGGGTTTTCAACTTTAATTTATTTGGTTTTCTTTGCCTAGCTCTTTTCATTTAGGATCACTCTTGGTTTTATTTTCTATGATTTTCTATGTAAGTTACTGACTCTCATATCCTATCTCTGAATGTACTGTGTGAATTTCTTCTTCTGTTCATTGAATCAAATTGGAGATCATTAATCTGGAATTTTGAATTCTTTTACCATGTAACTATTTGGGGATTTGTTTATTGAGGTAGAAACTTTAAAAGTTTTACTTTTGATTTATCCGAATGTGAGCGCGCGCGCACGCGCACGTGTGTGTGTGTGTGTGTGTGTGTGTGTGTGTGTGTGTGTGTTGCACATAGATACATGTATCCTCAGGGGACAAATAGGGGGCTTGAATATTTCTGGAACTGGAGTTATATGTAGTTAGTTGGGATTCACTTAGTGTTAGAAGTGAACTCTTGTCTTCTGGAAGGTAAGCAACAAGTACTCTTACCTCTTAGCATCTTAACCACTTCCTCAGCCCTAAGCATAGTTTTAAGAGGGTATAATTGGAATAACTCAAGTCATTCCCACAGCCTTTAAGCTACTTTGATATAAAGAGTGGTTTTGAATGTGTTGCTGAGTGGAGGAGATATAGATAGAGGTGGGGACTTAAGCAGAATAAAACTTTGTACAAAACTACTTAAAAAGCAATCACTACCAGCACTCTTCTGTTGGTATTTTCATGTATGTTACCTAGAGTGAGCCACGTCTATCCCACATAGCTGTATGATAAAGTTGGGTTTTATGTTCCTTGTTTAGTTTTTTTTAAAGCAATCAAAGCAGAATGTATGAAAGAGACCTATGTAACCATCAGAATGCTTACTGTCTAGCTCTCTGCAAAACTACATTACTAATCTTTATTTTGTTGCTTCTGACTAGAGAAAGTTGATTCACAAATGACTTAGAGATAAGAGGTGACTCATGCTCAGGAGTGTTGAAGTATAGGATATCATTTAGAGGCACTGATTGAGGTTGACAGTTGAGTGCAAGTATTTTCAGGAATAGAGAAAGAAACCTAATGGATTAGATAAAAACAGGAAGTTATGGCTACCCTTTGTAATGAGTGTTTAAAATATGATCAGTTGGTCTGAAACTAAAGATAAGTAAGGGAGTTGAATGTGGACAAAAAGACACTTTTGTCTGGGAGATAGAAGAGTTCCAGAAATTGCCAAGAATAACCATTTTAGGGTGTTAGCTGGAATTTTTAATGATGATGTTAATAATATGAATAACATTCTGAAAGTTCTTTAAATTGGGAGTTTTGAATGTGGAGTGTAAGGTAGTATTTTAAAAATGAAGAGTCTGGTGTATAGAGTTGAAGTTAGTTGTAAATAAATTGTAGAGATTTGGCAGAAGTTATATGATCTTGTGTTTGTCCTAGTAAGTAAGGATATGTATTACTTTTTATATCCAACCAAGGTTGGAAAAAACCCATGGGCAGAGGATTCACCAAACCTGGGAGAGATGAAGTCAGACCTGGAAAACATGACCAAGGAGCACCAGGTGATTGCTTTGTTTTTCTATTTTGATTTCAGGTTAATTCCTCTATGTTGAATAATAGTGTAGTGTTTCAGAAGGAGAGACTCTTTTCTGTTTTATAGAAAATAGTCCAATGATAAGCTGCTAGAAAATTTTACTGTGCTACTCCAGCATTGCTGTTTCTTCTAATAAAAGCCTCCTTTTGTGGAGAATTAGATCATAGCCTTAAGTCTAAAAGATGAGACAGTTTTTTGATTATGTGAAATTGAACCATATGTAAAACTTGGATTTTATAGCTCTTCTGGTTAAAAATTATTTTTGTGTTTAATGCTTTAATTTATTCTTTGAAAACTTTATACATTCTTTGATCATATTCTTTCCACTCCCTAAATCCTCTCAAATGGTTTTCTATTGACCTATCCAGTAAATGTTATGTTGTTTCTCTCAAAAAATTAAAAGTATGTAAAATAATGAGAATCTGGTTTTTGTTAGCTATCCATTGAACGAGAAGCCTGCTTTTGGAGTGTGGTTGATATACCCAGTGTTACTTCATTAAAGAAAACTGATTTTCCTTTTCGAGAGGCTATAAGCTGTGTATCAGTTTGTGAGGACTGGAACTTTGTATCCAATTTCCCTCAACCATGCTAATAATTTGTCATATTTGAGCTTATACTACTCTTGTGCAGTCAGTTGAAGTCTTTCTGAGTTTGTAAGTTTGTCTACACTGTTGTTTCTGGGAAAATGTTGTCTGATGGAAGTCCTTTTCTACCTCTGACTAGAAACTTCATGCCTCCTCTTCCATATAGATCTCTAAGCCTTGAGGGGAGTAGAATAATACAAATGTCCTAGTTAGGGTCCACAATCCAAAATCATTCTCTAAAGGTTGTCTAGTTGTCGGTAATAGATGTTATTGAATTGACCTTGTTTCCCTTCATATAATTTTTATATATGTGTATTAATATGTATGTTTCAGGAAATTCAACAGCTGTACCACCTCTTCAGCCTCAAGGGATGTTTTAAGATTGTGTAATAGAATATTTACAATCATTATAAAGACAGAATTTAGACTTCATATAGAGTGTTGGATCTTTTGTTGAATTGGGACAGAGAAAAATAGAGGAAAGGAACTTAAGCACAAGAAAACATTGCACTGTGGAAATACATTTAAAGATCAAAGAATGATCCTCCATATAAGCTTGCTTGGAGTTTACATAAAACCATATATATCACACATAGTATATGTGATGAGATAGTTTTTATGCTCTTGGATTAGTTTTATGTTTAAAGCAATCAGACAAAGTAGTATATGTGAAAGAGACCATATGTAACCACCAGAATATTTACTGTCTAGCTCTTTATATAACTTGATTGCTATTTTCTTATTTCTTATTAGAGGAAGTCAATATGTATATGACCTACTCAGGAGCCAACTCTGCTCAGGGAAGATAAAGTGATACTTTATTGAGTACAAGTTTTATCACAAGTAGAGAAAACTAGAAGAAGTTTAATGAACTGAATGAAAATAGAGGTGGGAGAGGGAGGTTGGGGGAGAGAGCATCTTCATGGAGGCAATGGGAGGGGGAGGGGAGATGGGTGTGTGGGAAATTGATAACATCTGAAATGTAAAAACAGAACATCCAATAAAAAAGAAAATAGAGGGAACTATGGATAGATAAACTTTGCAATGAGAGTATTATAAAACATGATCTGTTGGTCTAAAACTAGAGATAGATTGTAAGGGAGTTGAATGTAGACAAAGACAGTTTTTTTAGAGGTAGAAGAGATCCACAAATTGCCAAGAATAATGATTTCAGGACTTTAGCTGGAATCTTTAGTGATAAGGCCAATGTGATGGGGCATCAGTGGTGTTTCTTGGTCAACATCCTGAAACTGATGGCAGGAAGATAATACAAGAAAAAGTAAAATGATTCCTTTTTAAACTGGAAGTTTTAAACCTAGAGTGAAAAGTAGTTGCTAGAAATGAAATAAGAGCCTGGTTCATATGGGTAAATTAGTTGTAAATGAGGGATAAAGTTATGGTGCCAGTTAAATGATCTTAAATTTGCCCTGGCATGTGAGAATGGACTATGCCTCTTGGCAGTAGTAGAAGTGGAATAAAAAGGCTGTAGAAAGATGGAATTTTGCTATCAAAATCCTGTTTATTCAAACTATGGTCTTTGAGTAATGAAGAAACAAAACAGTAAACTGTTTCAACTTCCAGAAGTTAATATTTGAGCTTGGAGTGTGTATGTGTGTGAGTGATCTCTCTACCTGCATATCATTTTTAGCTATAATTAGTATTTTTTAGATAAAATTCATTTTCCTAATAACCTAATTTTGAAACCATCAATACTTATATTTCTTTTTTTAATTATTAACATGTAAAAACATAACCAAGTGATTACCTTCACTCAAAATATTACAATTTTCTAAACTGAGCTACCAAGCAACTTGAAACTGTGTCATGTATAAGGAGATTATATATTTTATGATAATAAGCTTTATAGTATTTGACATAAGACAGGAACATGATGAGTTCTAGCTGTACATTTACATAATTTTTACTTTTCATTTCATACCTCAACAAAGCTGGGAAAAAACCCAAGGGCAGAGGATTCACCAAACCTTGGGAAGAGGAAGCCACACTAGGGAGGGATGTCCAAGTAACCCCAGGTGATTTTTTTAATATTTATTTGTAAGACAATTCTTATACATTGAATAATGGTGTTGTGTTTCAGAAGGAAAGACTATTCTGTTTAAAGAAAGCAGATGCAGAAGGTAGCCCAATGATAAATGATTTTTTTCACTGCTAGTTCAAAATTGCTGGTAATTTTGATAAAAATCTTTTGCAGGAGTGGAATTAGAATATTTCCTGACTTTATGAAATTCTAATATGTGTAAAGCTTCACTTATGGGGCATCCTTGTTTTAAATTATTTTATTTTTGTTTATTTAATGCTTTCATTTTTTTTGAAAAATTTCTGCAATTTATTTTGATCATATTTTTTCTTTTGCTAACTTCTTTCAAATTGTGTCCCATATCACTATCACTCTGACTTTATTTATGTTCTTTCTCTCTTAAAAATGAGAAATAGAAAAATTGGAGTCTGATTTGTGTTACTTTGAGCATGTGGCCTGTCTTAGTGTGTTGTTTATATAGTCAATGTTATTCCATTCAAGAAAACTGATTTTCATTTCTCTAGCAGCTATGAATTCTTGGCTAGAGCTAGAATTTGTGACCACTTCCCCTCCTCTATAATGAGATTTGGTGAGGCTTCAGCTTATGCAAGACATGTAGTCTGTTGTGGTCTTTCTGAGTTTTTATATTCATCTACTCTGAGAAAAAAATGTTATGTGGGAGAAGTCCTTTTCAGCCCCTGCCTGTAATCTTTCTGCCTGCTTTCTCTCAATAGTTACCTGGGCTTTGAAGGGAAGGGTGTGATATAGCCTTCCATTTTAAGGTTAGGTACTCCAATGTCTCTCAGTCTCTGAAGGTTATCGAATTGCAGGTCTTTTTGCTAATTACCATTTACTTATAGAAACTTCTCTGATAATGTTTCATTTGAAAACACTTTTGAGGTCATTAATCATCTTTAAACCTAGTGTCATAGGGTTTCTAATGTTGTGATCAAAACACCATGACCAAAGCAACTTGGAAAGGAAGGGGTTTATTTGGCTTATGCCTTTTCTTTTTTTTTTTTCCTCTTACAACTTTATTTTTTTTAATGATGGATAAATGTACAGATTTTTAAAGGAATTTTGGCATAACACTATATGAATACATTTTTGTCAGTACTTAATTCTATTAGAGGTTTGGTAGCATGCATTTAAATCCCACTAGTTACCATAAGCATAAAGTACATGTAGGACAGAATGTAACATGGAAACAGAGTTTTCTCGGTCTGTATAGATTAAGCACAATGATCTTTGAATACCAAAATTTGCCACAAGGCTATATTCTTAGCTCTTGGATTATTAATGATTTAAGGCTTACTCTTACACATTACTCTTCATTTTTGAAGGAAGTCAGTGCAGGAACTCAAACAAGGCAGGAGTCAAAGCAGAGGACATTGTGAGGGCAAGGAGTTCCTGCTTCCTGAATTGCTTGACATGGTTTTGTCAGCCCTCTTTCTTTTAAAACCCAAGACCAACAGCCCAGGAGTGGTCCTGCTGACAATCACAAATTAAGAAAACACCCTACAGGCTTGCCTAGTAACCTTTGGAGATATTTTCTCAGTTGAGGCTGCCCTCTCTCCAGTGAATATAGCTTATTTCAAGTTGGCATAAAACTAGCCAGCACAACTAGACTTTTAGATTGTTTCTACGGATATTTTGCTTTGCATGTGGAGAAGTAAGGATCATAAAATTATGTTCAATTTTTATTGGTTTAATGTTTCTACATGTATGTTTTTGTACTAAACATACAGGTGTCCTCAATGCAGAATGGCACCTTAGATCCTCAGGAGCCACTAGATAAGTGTTAGGAATAAACTCTAGTCCTCTCTAGTCTTCTGAGAGGGCAACATCAAGCACTACTTAATGCTGAACTATCCCTGTCAGCCCCCAGGAATGTTTGAAGATGATGTAATATAATGGTTAAGACCATTTTCAGAGAAAGCCTTTAATCTTCTAATAAACTAGAGTTTTGGATCTTTTGCTGAATGGAGCTGAAAGATAGAGATAGGAACTTACCCAAGAGAAAACAATATAGCAAAAGAATATATTTAAAAATCAAATGTAACATTGATTCCTCCTTAGAGATCAGGGTGGATGTTACAGAGAATCATAACCAGCCCATGTAGTTACATGATGAGGTTGGTTTATATGTTGTTTTTTGTATTGTTCTGTTTTGGTTTTTAAAGCAAAGAAAAATATGTAACACAAAGACCATATGTTGCCTTCAGAATATTTACTGTTTAGGTCTTTAAAGAGCTAGATTGCTGTTATTTATTCTGTTGCTTCTTATTTAAAAACAAAGTTGTTGAAAATGTGGCTTGAATGTGGTAGCTCATTCCCTAATCAGGGGTAATGACAGAAGTGATACTTCATTTACATCCGTTGGTAGAGATGGGACAGTTGAGTGCAAGGAAAGTTGCATTAGGAGTGCAGAGCAAAGCCAGAAGAAACCTAATGATTTGGATGAAAATAGAGGGAACTATGGATAAACCTAGCAGTGAGATTGTAAAACAAGATAAATTGTTCTAAAACTAAAGATAGCAAGTAAGGGAGTTGAAGGTAGAAAAAGGAACACTTGGGTTGGAGTTAGAAGAGTTCCAGAAATTTTCAAGAATAACCATTTCAGGGCCTTAGCTAAAATCTTTGGAGATGATATTAAAGTGATGAGGCATCAGTGGTCTGGTCCTGGTAAAAATCCTGAAAATGATGACTGGTCTATTGTGTAAGAAAACCTAACCTAATACAAATGATAGTACTCGTGACATTTTTCTAAATAAAGGGAAGTCTTAAACATGGAGTATAAAGTAGTTGTTAAAAATGAAATGAGAAGCTGGTTTTAAATAGGTGATTAGTTATGAGGGAGAAAGTTATACTGCAGTAAAATGATGTTACATTTACCCCAATAGCCCAGGATGGACTTTTTCCTTGATAAAAAGTAAAAGTTGGATGTCCAAAAGCTGCAACCATTTTTGATATTTGTTATTATGAGTTAAATATCTGCATATGTTTTAATATGAAAAAAGCAAGGCAGTAGACTGACTGCTCTTATATTTGTAAAGTAAAACACCCGAAATACATACAGTGAATGTTTGTCTCCCTCAAAAGCTAGTTTATTTAGATTTTCCTATGTAAATATTATTATTTATAGAAAGTGTTATGGTGTTGATACTGAAATATATCATTGGTTTCTCTATTTGCTGTGAAGATAGTCAAAATTAACATTGCAATCAGTCTTAATTGAAAATAATAAAATTGCCTAAATTTAGCTTCTAACTGCACATGTTAGGAAGCCATATATCAGCTGAGACTTGTTATGACAACAGTATATTAGAGTGTATACATTATAATTAGAGCCTTTATTATTTGCTGAACGTAACGTCTTCTAGCTTTAAATGCACATTTTTATTTTTTTTATTTTCATAAAACAACAAAGTTGAGAAAAAACCTAAGGGCAAAAGAGTTACCAAACCTTGGGATGACCAGGCCACACCTTTTGAAGATGAAGCAGCAGCCCCAGGTGATTGTGTTATTTTGTTTTTCTATATCTACAAAGTGATTCCATTTTATTGGATAATGCTATGCTTGATTGTCAGAAGGAAGACTTTTTCATTTTAAGAAAACAAATATAAAATGTATTATAATGTCATTTTAAGAAAACAAATATAAAATGTATTATAATGATAACTTGCAATTTTCACATGCAAATTCAAATTAGCTGGTTATTCTAGTAAATTCATACTTTTTGAGAATTAGATGGTTTCCTGATTGTGAAGCTCTTTTAGGCTTACAAATAGGGTTTTATTTAGATAATTTAATCTCCACCATTCTTTCTATTCTTTCCTCTCTTTTCTCCAAACCCTACTGTATATCCCTCCTGCTCTTAAAATTCAAAAGTTTTCTTTATATGGAATAATGCTGTAATGATCTAGAAGAGACAGCTAGTTTTCAATTGATAAAAATCAAATACAATAAGTAGGACAGTGTTAAATGAATAAAAATTTTCTCTATAGTACATAAATTACTCAATGATTTTAACAAGTGCATCAATTTGGAGAATTAGTTTGCCTGCTGATTTAAAAGAGAAAATTACCTTTTATTTTGAGATCATATTTCAATCTTTCTTCTTACCATTTCCTACACTGAAACTCCCATCTCGGCAATTTTATGGCCTCTTTTGTCCCTAAGAGTCTTAAATGCAAGAATATCTACATATATACATAGTTCTAAATATAACATTCTGTCTGTATAATAAAACCTACGTGCATTATTTCATGGTGGGCTTCTTTAGAACAGACAACAAACAACATGTTCTTCATTGGCTTTTTCCACCACTAGCTTTCCCAGTTTTCCTCAGCTTTATATAGTTGCTTAGTAGGATTGAAGCTTCGTAGATTATTCTCTGTCAAGTTTGTATACATATTGATTCATTTTTGTTCAGACATGTGGACAGTAATGTTTGTGGGATTTTATTTGTTGCTTTTGATATTACTTGGAGACTCAGTCTTAGAGCAGACTTCCTGAGTCATTCTTTTCAAACTTTGTCAAACCTGGAGCAGTGTTTTCTGAGCCTTACCTTTTAGGCAGTAACTTTCTGTAGATATAACCCGTCTAATTAGGCTGCACCATACTTTATTATGATTAGTTGCAGTTTCCAGCAATGGTCTCTGTTGCAAATAAAAGTTTCCTGGGTGATCACTAAAGACTACAGTTATCTTTGGGTATAAGGAGGGTGTTTATACATTGTTTATAGGAATTTTGCTGATATCAATATTAAGTTTCTTCTTCAGTAACCATGACTTTATGAGCACAGCGATTATAGCTGTGTTTCCAGCAGCAGTCATACTGTCCCTCCAAGTAAAGTGTAAATAACAGGCATTGTGACCTGTCATGTAAACATGGTGATAGTCTATATTATGACACGGCTCTATTAGAGTATGTGCACAGGAGTTAGTAATCTTTATTATTGTGAAGACATAGTGGATTAACCCACATGTTCTAGCTTTACATGTAAATAATTTCTGTTTTTCATTTCATACCTCGATAAAGCTAAGAAAAAACGCAAGGGGAAAACAGTCACCACACCTTGGACTGAAGATCCCAGACTTTTTTCAGATCAAGGAGCTGCCCCAGGTGATTGCTTTGTTCTATTTTTAATAAATCAATATTACTTACAGTATATTTTCTGCATATTGAATAAGATTAAGATGTGGTCAGGTGGAAAGTTTTTTTCTAAGAAAACAAATACAAAAGAAACACAAGGGAAAATTGGTAGAAATTTTCCCTGTGCAATGTCAATTTTTTTCTTACAATTAGTCCATACTTCTGGAGAATTAGATATTTTTCTGATTATGATTAATTTTCAATTTTTCTTCTTGTCCTTTCTTCCTTTCAAACTCTCATTGATCCTTTATTTTCTCCTCCAAATGAATGGTTCTTTTTTCAGTTCATGCTTGCATTTAAGATTATCTATGTACCAGTCTATACATTCTTACCTATAACCTGTTCAGCCTATGTAAGTGTTTCTGTGCCTGTGTGTCTGTGTCTGAGAGAAGGGGGTGGAGAGAGAGGTTGATTGTGTATAAGTGTGTATTTTTGTCTTGGTTTGTAGATGTTACAATGAATCACTGTGCTTTTCACTGATTATTCCCACCTCTTTCTTTCCCAGATCTCCTAAGATTTATACAGTATTTGTGTAGAGCAAAGTCTCACTTTATTCTTTGCTCTGTCCATTTTGTATATGTGTTGCTGTCATCTTTTCAGTTCATATTTGGGTATTGACATTGGTGGTATTTTATGTGTTGCTCTGGATATTACTAGGAGACACAGTATTAGAACAAATTTCCTGACTCTCTAGCTCTTTGGAATCTTTGTGACATCACTTAGGCAAGTTCACTGATCCTTGGCTTAGATGCAGTAAAGTTCTATAGATATATCCATCCTGATTGGATACAGCACTCTCTGATTGGTTGTTTTTGTTTTCCTGCAGATATCTCTGTCTATTGCAAAGAAAAGTTTTCTGGGTGATCAGGAAAGACTACAGCTATCTTTGGGCATAAGGACAGTGTTTATACATTGTTTTTTAGGAATTTTCCTGATAGAGTAAATTAACAATTTTACATTATTCAGTAACCATGACTTTATAAGCACAGAGATTCTAGCTGTGTTTCCAGCAGCAGGCACGCAGTCCCTCCAAGTGAAGTGTAAATGGATGGCATTGTGACATGTCATGTGAACATGGTGATAGTTTATATTATGACAAGGCTCTAATGCAGCACGTTCAAAGGAGTTAATAAATTTTATTATTGTGAAGACATAGTTGATTAAACCACATGTTCTAGCTTTACATGTAAATTATTTCTGTTTTTCATTTCATACCTCAATAAAGCTGAGAAAAAACACAAGGGCAAAACAGTCACCAACCCTTGGACTGAAGATCCCTATCTTTTTGCAGATGAAGAAGCAGCCCCAGGTGATTGCTTTGTTCTTTTTGTTTATTAATCAATATTACTCACAATATATTTTCTGTATATTGAATAAGAGTGTAGTGTACTATTTTTCTAAGAAAAGAAATACGTGAAGAAACACAATAGTAAATTGGTTGAAATTTTCACTGTGCTATGTCAAATTTTCTCTTAAAATAAGTTCATCCTATTAAATTATTTACTGATTATGATTCAATCTGTAATTTTCTTCCTATCTTTTCTTACAAAATCTCTCTTTGATCCTATCCTTGTCTGCAAATTCATGACCCTTTTCTCACAGTTTCTGCTTGAATTTAAGAATATCTATGTATACATACATTCTTACCTATTACTTGTTTAGCCTATTTAAGCGTGGTTGTGTTTGTGTGTGTGTTTCTGTCTTGATTTGTAGACCTTACCATGAATCACTGTGCATTTCCATGGTTGTTCCTATATCTTCCTTTCCCACATCTTCTCAGTTTTATATAGTCCTTTGTGTAGGGTAGAGGACTCACATGATTTTTTCTCTGTCTACTTTGTATATGTGTTGCTGTGATTTATTTTTTCAATTCATATTTGGGTATTGACATTGGTGGTATTTTATGTGTTGCTCTGGATATTACTAGAAAACATAGACTTAGAGCAAACTCCCTGACTCTCTTGCTCTTTACACTCTTTTTCAACTTTTGAGCAGTGTTTCCTAAGCCTTAACCCTTTAGGCAGTAATGTTCTGCAGATATATCCATTCTAACAAGTCTACAACATGCTGTGTTATGAAGGGTTGTTTTCTGCAGTTTACTCTGTCTCTTGCTAAAAAAAAGGTTTTCTTGGTGAACAGTAAAGACTAAAGTTATCTTTGGGTATAAGGACAGTGTTTATACATTGTTTTTAGGGATTTTGTTGATATAGCAAATTAGCAATTTTAGATTCTTCTTCAGTAACCGTGACTTTACAAGCACAGAGATACTAGTTGTGTTTCCAGCAGCAGGCATGCTGTCCCTCCAAGTGATGTATATATGATGGGCATTGTGACATGTCATGTGAACATAGTGATAGTTTATATTATGACAAGGCTCTATTAGAGCACGTTCAAAGGAGTCTGTAATCTTTATTATTGTGAAGACATAGTGTATTAAACCACATGTTCTAGCTTTACATGTAAATTATTTCTGTTTTTCATTTCATACCTCAATAAAGCTGAGAAAAAACACAAGGGCAAAACAGTCACCAACCCTTGGACTGAAGATCCCTATCTTTTTGCAGATGAAGAAGCAGCCCCAGGTGATTGCTTTGTTTTTTTGTTTATTAATCAATATTATTCACAATATATTTTCTGTATATTGAATAAGAGTGTAGTGTACTATTTTTCTAAGAAAAGAAATACGTGAAGAAACACAATAGTAAATTGGTTGAAATTTTCACTGTGCTATGTCAAATTTTCTCTTAAAATAAGTTCATCCTATTAAATTATTTACTGATTATGATTCAATCCGTAATTTTCTTCAAATCTTTCTTACAAAATCTCTCTTTGATCCTATCCTTGTCTGCAAATTCATGACCCTTTTCTCACTGTTTCTGCTTGAATTTAAGAATATCTATGTATACATACATTCTTACCTATTACTTGTTTAGCCTATTTAAGCGTGGTTGTGTTTGTGTATGTGTTTCTGTCTTGATTTGTAGACCTTACCATGAATCACTGTGCTTTTCCATGGTTGTTCCTATATCTCCCTTTCCCACATCTTCTCAGTTTTTTATAGTCCTTTGTGTAGGGTAGAGGACTCACATGATTTTTTTCTCTGTCTACTTTGTATATGTGTTGCTGTGATTTATTTTTTCAATTCATATTTGGGTATTGACATTGGTGGTATTTTATGTGTTGCTCTGGATATTACTAGAAAACATAGACTTAGAGAAAACTCCCTGACACTCTTGCTCTTTACACTCTTTTTCACCTTTTGAGCAGTGTTTTCTAAGCCTTAACCCTTTAGGCAGTAATGTTCTGCAGATATATCCATTCTAACAAGTCTACAACATGCTGTGTTATGAAGGGTTGTTTTCTGCAGTTGTCTCTGTCTCTTGCTAAAAAAAAGGTTTTCTTGGTGAACAGTAAAGACTAAAGTTATCTTTGGGTATAAGGACAGTGTTTATACATTGTTGTTAAAGATTTTGCTGATATAGTAAATTAGCAATTTTAAATTGTTCAGTAACCATGATTTTACAAGCACAGAGATACTAGTTGTGTTTCCAGCAGCAGGCATGCTGTCCCTCCAAGTGATGTATATATGATGGGCATTGTGACATGTCATGTGAACATAGTGATTGTCTATATTATGATAAGGCTCTATTAGAGCATGTTCAAAGGAGTCTGTAATCTTTATTATTGTGAAGACATAGTGCATTAAACCACATTTTCTAGCTTTATATGTAAATAATTTCTGTTTTTCATTTCATACCTCGATAAAGTTGTGAAAAAACACAAGGGCAAAACAGTCACCAACCCTTGGACTGAAGATCCCAGACTATTTGCAGATCAAGGAGCAGCCCCAGGTGATTGCTTCGTTCGATTTTTAATAAATCAATATTACTCACAGTATATTCTGTATAATGAATAAGATTATGATGTGTTCAGGAGGAAAACTTTTTTCTAAGAAAAGAAATACAAAAAAAACACAATGTCAATTTTTTCTTACATTTAGTTCATCTTTCTGAAGAATTAGATTTTTTGCAATATTTCTCTTACCTTTCTTTCAAACTCTCATTGATCCTTCATTTTCTCCTCCAAATTCATGATTCTTTTTTCAGTTCATTGTTGCATTTAAGAATATCTATGTACATATCCATAATAATTCTTACCTATAACCTATTCAGCCTATTTAAGTGTTTGTTTGTCTGTGTCTGAGATAGAGGGTTGTAGAGAGGAACATTTTGTGTGTGTGTGTGTGTGTGTGTGTGTGTGTTTCTCTTTTGGTTTGTAGATGTTACAGTGAATCACTGTGCTTTTTCTCTGATTATTCCCACCTCTTTCTTTCCCAGATCTTTTCAGGTTTATACAGTATTTGTGTAGAGCAAGGTGTCACTAGATTCTTTTCTCTGTCCTGTTTGTATACGTGTTGATGTCATTTTTTTCCATTCATATTTGGGTATTGGCATTGGTGGTATTTTATGTGTTGCTCTGGATATTACTGGAACACACAGTATTAGAGCAAATTTCCTGACTCTCTAGCTCATTGGAATATTTCTGCCATCTCTTAAGCAAGTTCCTGATCCTTAGCTTAGATGCAGTAACTTTCTATAGATATATCCATTCTGAGTGGATACAGCACTCTCTGCTTTGATTTTTTTTTTTTTTTGGTTTGGTGTCTTGCAGATTTCTCTGTTTGTTGCAAAGAAAAGTTTTCTGGGTAATCCGTAAAGGCTACAGTTATTTTTAGTGATTTTGCTCATACAGTATATTAGGAAATTTAGATTCTTCTTCAGTAACCATGACTTAACAAGCACAGAGATACTAGCTGTGTTTCCAGCAGCAGACATGCTTTCCCTCCAAGTGAAGTGTAAATGGTGGGCATTGT
Source organism: Micromys minutus (assembly GCF_963924665.1). Taxonomy (NCBI): domain Eukaryota; kingdom Metazoa; phylum Chordata; class Mammalia; order Rodentia; family Muridae; genus Micromys; species Micromys minutus. Next base: position 28,899,249 of record NC_137970.1, on the reverse strand, counting down.
AACATATCTTGGGAACCTGGTGATAGTCTATATTATGACAAGGCTCTATTATAGCATTTGCATAGGAGTTAGTAACATTATTTTGAAGCCATAGTGGATTAAAGAACATGTTCTATCTTTACTTGTAAATAATTTCTATTTTTATTTTCATATCTTGATAAAGCTGAGAAAAAACACAAGGGCAAAACAGTTACCAACCCTTGGATGGAAGATCCCAGACTTTTTGCAGATCAAGCAATAGTTCCAGGTGAATGTTTTTGCTTTTGAATTTTTTATATATATTATTCACAATATATTTGTTGCTTGTTAAATAATATTGCAATGTTTTCAGGAGTGAAAATCAGTTTTCTAAGAAAACAAAATCAATCAGTACTGGTAGATTAGTAGGAATTTTCACTGTGCTAGGTCAAAAGTTTCTCTTGGTATATTAATTTCATTCTTTTTGAGAATTAGATTTCATCCTGGTTATGGTTAAATTTCAGCTTTGTTTTATATCATTTTTTTTCTTTTAAAAACCTCATAGTTCTACTCTCTCTCTCTCTCTTTGCCAAAATCATGTCTCTTTTCTCACAGTTTGTGCTTGTTTTTAAGAATATCTATGTACATGTATATTATCAGCTATGAACTTATCAGTCTTTATATGAGTCTACGCATGCTTGTATGTAATTATTGTTGGAGTTTTGGCACTTGACTAGAAAGTGCTGTGCTTTTCCATTGTTATTTCAACCTCTGCCTTTTTCAGCTTTCCTCAGTTTTATATAGCCTTTCTGCAGGGTGTATGTCTTCGCATCATTTTTTTTCAGCTCACATTGGCAGTGGCTTTGGTTGGATTATATGTTTTAGTGTTGATAATACTAGGAGACACAGTCATAGAGTAAACTCCCTTTCCTTCTGGCTTTTTCCAATTTTTTGGCCACCTTTTTAGTAATCTTCAATAAGCTATTCTGTAATTACGGGGGTGTTCTATAGATTTATCCATTCTGATTGTACTCCAGTACTCTATGATTTGAATGTTCGTAAATTCCTGTAATCTTCTCTATTGCAAACAAAATTTTTTCTTGATGAAGTGTAAAGACTACAGTTGTCTTTGGGTATAAGGATAGTGTTAGTAGATTTTTTAGGGTACATGAGTCTAGTGAATTTATAAATGATTCTTCAGTAACCATCATCTTACAAATACAGAGTTATTACCTGTGTTACCAGTACCAGGCCTGCTCTCCTTTTTGTTGTATCTAGTTAAAGTGTTTTTTAATGTCAAGGTATACATACCACTTTTGCATGTTTAGAGGTACCATACCGTGATGGGCAGTATTATTCATTATGTGAGCATGATGGTAGCTTGTATTATGGCGTGGCTCTAATAGAGCATTTTCTTAGTTTTAAAAGCTTTATTATTTGGAATGCATAGTATATTAAACATAATGTGCTCTATTTTACATGTTAATACCTTTGTTTTTCATTTCTTACTTCAATAAAGCTGAGAAAAAACACAAGGGTAAAACAGTCACCACTCCTTGGACTGACCAACCCAGACTTTTTGCAGATCAAGGAGCAGCTTTAGGTGATTACTTTGCTTTTTTATTGAAATCTATGTTGTTTCCAATATTTTTGCTGTATATTGAATAATGGTGTAAGGCATTTAGACGGCAAGACTGTTTTTCACTTTTAAGACAAATACAATAAAGCACAGGAAACAGAAGCTATTTAGAAAGAAAGCCTTATTGGGTTATTTGGGAAGCTTAAAAATCTCTTTTAAGAAAACAACTGGCAGATATAAACACAAATTTTAAACTGTACTTTTTAATACCAATGAATAATTTTAAGGCATTTATATGAATTGGAATCTATTTTATATTTGGAAGATTTGTATTATCAGAGAAGCAACAGCCTAAAATGTGATTTTAGGTATAGAGAAATTATCTAAAAACTAAGGAATCTTATCAATGATGATTAAACAAAATCACGGAGAAAAGACTAAAGAAGTAAAGGTAAATATGGACCCAAGTGATGACAAATTTTTCAGAGAGGGAAATATTGACTCGTTAAATTTTCAAAACTAAGAGTGACAATAGATAGGAAATGGTTAATTCAGCCATGTATACTAAGAATTTTTACTTGACAGTAATTGGTTTGAAAGGCAGATGGTATGCTAGAATAGCTTTGTTTGGTCATCCCTGGGATGTAATTGTGTTTGAATATTACAGGGGAATGTTTTAGGAATGGCTTGACATTTTTTTTCAGGTTATATGTGATAATGTTCCCTCAAACACAAATTTTTATTTATAAATTACCTATTTTCAAATTTTCTTGGTTTTATGATTTTTATGATCTGAATTGTGAATCATAATTCCTGTAAAGGAACTTTATACACAGATACTGGCTTTTTGGTAAGAACTTCAGTGCTGGGAAGAGACCTGAATGTCAGTGATACAAAGTATAATTACCATATGTTTGGGCTAATTCTAAGGTGCTGAATTAGTCATTCCATTCCCATTTCTTTCTGAACTAATCATCTTGGGACTAGTTCACATAGATAGGAACCTTGTGGACTCTGATAATCTAGCAGACCCCTGGCTTCTATCAACTTGAAGCTAACTATGTCAGTAAATAGTAGCTTTGGCTATACAAAAGTGCCCCACCACCATTTCACTGTCAATCAAATTTGCTCCAGAATAAATTAAGACTCAGTCCCTTAAAAAAAGAAAACAGGCAGTAAATTAAATTGTTTTCTACCACATAAAATTCTGTGTTTGAGATTAAAATTTTATTTCAATATTTCTTCCTACTGAACCTTGCATTTGTCCCTACTTTGGTAGATCAAATTCTTAGCCAATTTTCTCTCTCAGTATTAGTGCTTCCATCCCATTCTCAGTCAATCTCCCCCCCCCCGTGTGTTTGTGTATGAGGGAGGTTAAACATAACATGTTCATGATTTATAATGGAACTGTATGTATGTTTTCATCACTAAGGTTTTCATCCACATAGCAAATTGGTGTGCTCTTTACCAAGGATTCCCTCCTCTGTCTTTCCCAGTTCTCCTTATACTTTACAGTACTTTGTGCAGGCTGGACACCTCATATGCATATCTCTGTCTAGTGTGTATATACATTATTGTCATTTTTAAACACACATTCAGCCAGTGATGTTGGTTGGATTTTAAAAGTTGCTCTGGATATTATGAGGAGAAATGGTTTTAGAACAAAGTTCCTAACCATCTGGCTCTTTGCAATCTTTCTGCCATCTCTTAAGCAAGTTCCCTGATCTTTAGCTTAGGTACAGTGTGTGTGTGTATAGATAGGTAGAGAGAGAGAGAGAGAGAGAGGGAGGGAGGGAGGGAGGGAGAGAGAGAGATCCAATCTGGATGCAGCACTCTCTGGTTTGATTGGTTTTGTTTTCCTGCAGATGTCTCTGTTTGTTGCAAAGAAGTTTTCTGGGTGATCAGTAAAGGCTACAGTTATCTTTGGGTATAAGGACAGTGTTTATACATTGTTTTTAAAGATTTTGCTGATATAGTAAATTAGCAATTTTAAATTCTTCAGTAACCATGATTTTACAAGCACAGAGATACTAGTTGTGTTTCCAGCAGCAGGCATGCTGTCCCTCCAGGTGAAGTGTAAATGATGGGCATTGAAACTTGTCATATGAACATGGTGATAGTTTATATTATGACAAGGCTCTATTAGAGCATGTGCACAGAAGTTAATACTCATTATTGTTGTGAAGGCATAGTAGATTAAACCTCATTTTCTAGCTTCAAATGTAAATAATTTCTGATTTTTCATTTTATACCTCAATAAAGCTGAGAAAAAACACAAGGGCCAAACAGTCACCAACCCTTGGACTGAAAATCCCAGACTTTTTGCAGATCAAGAAGCAGCCCCAGGTGATTGCATTGTTCTATTTTTAATAAATTAATATTACTCAAAGTATATTTTCTGTATAATGAATAAGATTATGGTGTGTTCAGGTGGAAAGTTTTTTTTTTTTCTAAGAATACAAATACAAAAAGAAACACAACGGAAAAATGGTAGAAATTTTCACTGGGCAATGTCAGATTTTTTTTCTTACAGTTAGTTCATCCTACTGGAGAATTTGATTTCATTCTGATTATTATTTATTTTCAATTTTTCTTCCTGTCCTTTCTTTCAAACTCTCGTTGATCCTTCAAATTTTCCTCCAAAATCATGGTTCTTTTTTCAGTTCATCTCTCATTTAAGAACATTTATGTATACATCCATACATTCTTACCGATAACCTGGTCAGCCTATTTAATTGTTTGTGTGTCTGTGTCTGAGATAGAGGGTTGGAGAGCGAGAGATTGATTGTGTATCTGTGTGTTTCTGTCTTGGTTTGTAGATGTTACAATGAATCGCTGTGCTCTTCCCTGATTATTTCCACCTCTTTCCCAGATCTCCTCAGATTTATAAAGTCCTTTGTGTAGAGCAAGGTCTCATTTGATTCTTTTCTCTGTCCAATTTGTATATATGTTGATGTCATTTTTTCAGTTCATATTTGGGTATTGGCATTGGTGGTATTTTATGTGTTGCTCTGGATATTACTAGGACACACTAATAGAGCAAACTCCCTGAAACTCCAGCTCTTTGCAATCTTTTTTGCCATCACTCAAGGAAGTTCCCAGATCCTTAGCTTAGATGCAGTAACATTCTATATATATATATATATATATCCATACTGATTTGATGCAGCACTCTCTGCTTTGATTGGTTTTGTTTTCATGCATATGTCTCTGTCTGTTGCAAGAAAAGTTTTCTAGGAGATCAGGAAAGACTACAGTTATCATTGGGTATAAGGAGAATATTTATACATTGTTTTTAGGATTTTTGCTGATATAGTAAATTGTGAATTTTAGATTTTACTTCAGTAACCATGACTTTATTATCACAGAGATACTAACTGTGCTCCAAGCAGCAGGAATTTTGTCCCTCCATGTGATGTATGAATGATGAAAATTGTGATATGATGGGGACATGGTGATCTTCTATATCATGACAAGGCTCTCTATTAGAGCAGGTTCAAAGGAGTTAGTAATCTTTATTACTGGGAAGGTATAGTGGATTAAACCATGTGTTCTCGCTTTACATGTAAATAATTACTGTTTTTGGATTCCCTATCTCAATAAAGTTGAGAAAAAACGCAAGGACAAAACAGTCACCAACCCTTGGACCAAAGATCCCAGACTTTTTTCAGATCAAGGAGCAACCCCAGGTGATTGCATTGTTCTATTTGTAACAAATCAATATTAAGTAAAGTTTTTTTTCTGTATAATGAATAAGATTATGATGTGTTCAGGTTCAAAGTATTTTTTCTAAGAATACAAATACAAAAAGAAACACAATGGAAAATTGGTAGAAATTTTCACTGTGCAATGTCAGATTTTTTTCTTACAATTAGTTCATCCTACTGGAGAATTTTATTTCATCCTAAATATTATTTATTTTCAAGTTTTCTCCCTGTCCTTTCTTTTTTTTCAAACTCTCATTGAAACTTCAATTTTTCCTCCAAATTCATGGTTCTTTTATCAGTTCATGGTTGCATTTAAGAACATTTATGTACATATCCATACATTCTTACCTGTAACCTGTTCAACCTGTTTAAGTGTTTCTGTGCCTGTGTGTCTGTGTCTGAGACAAAGAGGTGGAGAGAAAGATTGTATATGTGTGTGGTTCTGTCTTGGGTTGTCCATGTTACAATGAGTCACTGTGCTCTTCCCTGATTATTCCCACCTTTCTTTCCCAGATCTCCTCAGATTTATACAGTCATTTTTATAGAGAAATGTCTCAATTGATTCTTTTCTCTCTACAGTTTGTATATGTGTTGCTGTCATTTTTTCAGTTCATATTTGGTATTGGCATTGGTGGTATTTTGTGTGTGGCTCTGGATATTACTAGGACAGACAGTATTAGAGCAAATTCCCTGACTCTCTAGCTCTTTGCAATCTTTCTTTGCAGCACTCTCTGCTTTGATTGGTTTTGTTTTCTTCCAGATGTCTTTGTCTGTTGCAAAGGAAAGTTTTCTGTGTGATCAGGAAAGACTACAGTTATCTTTGTATAAGGACAGTGTTTATACATAGTTTTTATGATTTTTCCTGATATAGTACATTAGCAAGTTTAGATTCTACTTCAGTAACCATGACTTTACAAGCACAGAGATTCTAGCTGTGATTCCAGCAGCAGGCATGCTGTCCCTCTAAGTGATGTATGAATGATGGACATTGTGACATGTAATGTAAACATGGTGATCACATCTATATTATGACACGGCTTATTAGAGTTTGTGCATAGGAGTTAGTAATCTTTATTATTGTGAAGACATAGTGGATTAAACCTCATGTTGAAGCTTTACATGTAAATTATTTCTGTTTTTCATTTCATACCTCAATAAAGCTGAGAAAAAACACAAGGACATAACACTCAGAAACCCTTGGACCGAAGATCCCAGACTTTTTGCATATCAAGGAGCAGCCGCAGGTGATTGCATTTTTCTATTTATAATAAATCAATATTACTCCCAGTATATTTTCTGTATATTGAATAAAATTAAGATGTGTTTAGGTGGAAAGGTTTTTCTTTTTTTAAGAATACAAATACAAAAAGAAACACAATGGCAAATTGGTATAAATTTTCACTGTGCTTTCTCAGTTTTTTGTTATAATTAATTCATCCTTCTGGAGAATTAGATTCCATTCTGATTATTATTTATTTTCAGTTTTCCTCCCAGTCTTTTCTTTCAAACTCCCTTTGATCCTTCATTTTCTCTTCCAAATTCATGGTTCTTTTTCAGTTCATGCTTGCTTATGAGAATGTCTCTGTACATATCCATACATTCTTACCTATAACCGGTTCAGCCTATGTGTTTCTGTGCCTATGTGTCTGTGTCTGAGGAAGGGGTGGAGAGAGAGATTAATTGTGTGTGTGTGGGTATGTGTGAGTGTGTGTGTGTGTCTGTGTGTCTGTGTCTGTATCTGTGTGTCTTGGTTTGTAGATGTTACAATGAATTGCTGTGCTTTTCCCTGATTATTTCCACCTTATTTTTTCCCAGATCTTCTCAGATTTATACAGTATTTGGGTAGAGCGAGGTCTCACTTGATTCTTTTCTCTGTCCATTTTGTATATGTCTTGCTGTCATTTTTTCAGTTCATATTTGGTATTGGCATTGGTGGTATTTTATGTATTGCTCTGGATATTACTAGGACACACAATATTAGAGCAAATTCCCTGACTCTGTAGCTCTTAGAATTTTCTGCGATCTCTTAAGCAAGTTCCCTGATCCTTAGCTTAGATGCAGTAACACTCTATAGATATATTAATTCTGATTGGATACAGCACTCTCTTCTTTGGTTTTGGTTTTCTGCAGATGCCTCTGTCTGTTGCCAAGAAAAGTGTTCTTTGTGATCACTAAAGACTAGTTATTTTTCGGTATAAGAAGGCTTTTTATATGTTGTTTTTAGGGATTTTGCTAACATATTGAATTAGGAATGTTAGATTCTGCTTCATAAGCATGACTTTACAAGCACAGAGATACTGGTTTTATTTCCAGCATCAGGCATGCTGTTTCTCCATGTGAAGTATAAATGATGGGCATTGTGACATGTCATGTCCTTGGAACGAACATGTTGATACTTTATGTTAATACAAGGCTCTATTAGAGCATGTGCACAGGATTTAATAGTCTTTATTATTGTGATGCCATAGTAGATTAAACCACATGTTCTAACGTTACATGTTAATAATTTCTGTTTTTTCCTTTCATACCTCGATAAAGCAGGGAAAAAACACAAGGGCAAAACAGTCACAAACCCTTGGACTGAAGATCCCAGACTTTTTGCAGATCAAGGAGCAGCCCCAGGTATTACATTGTTCTATTTGTAATAAATCACTATTACTCACAGTATATTTTCTGCATATTGAATAAGATTAAGATGTGTTCAGGGAGAAAGTTTTTTTTCCCCTAAGGAATCAAATACAAAAAGAAACACAATGGTAAATTGGTATTAATTTTCACTGTGCAATCTCAATTTTTTGTTACAATTAATTCATCCTTCTGGAGTATTAGATTCCATTCTGATTATTTTTTATTTTCAATTTTCCTCCCTCTTTTCTTTCAAACTCTCATCAATCCTCCTATTTCTCCTCCAAATTCAGGGTTCTTTTTCAGTTCATGGTTGCATATGGGAATATCTATGTACACATCCATACATTCTTACCTATAACCTGTTTCGCCTATTTAAGTGTTTCTGTGCCTGTGTGTCTGTATCTGAGACAAAGGGGTGGAGAGAGAGATTGATTGTGTATATGTGAGTTTCCTTCTTGTTTTCTAGATGTTACAATGAATCACTGTGTTCTTCCCTGATTATTCCCACCTTTCTTTCCCAGATCTCCTCAGATTTATACAGTATTTGGGTAGAGCGAGGTTTCACTTTATTCTTTTCTCTGTCCAGTTTGTATATGTGTTGCTGTTATTTTTCAGTTCATATTTGGTATTGGCATTTGTGTTATTTTGAGTTGCTCTGAATATTACTGGAACACACAGTATTAGAGCAAATTTCCTGACTCTCTAGCTCTTTGGAATTTTCTGCCATCTCTTAAGTAAGTTCTCTGATCCTTAGCTTAGATGCAGTAAAGTTCTATAGATATATCCATCCTGATTGGATACAGCACTCTCTGCTTTGATTGGTTTTGTTTTCCTGCAGATGTCTCTGTCTGTTGCAAAGAAAAGTGTTATGGGTGATCACTACAGACTAGTTATCTTTGGGTATAAGGAGGTTGTTTATACCTTGTTTTTAGGGATTTTTGCTAACATAGCAAATTAGGAATGTTAGATTCTACTTCAGTAACCATGACTTTACAAGCACAGAGATACTGGTTTTATTTCCAGTAGCAGGCATGCTGTTTCTCCATGTGAAGTATAAATGATGGGCATTGTGACATGTCTTGTGAACATGTTGATAGTTTATGTTAATACAAGGCTCTATTAGAGCATGTGCACAGGATTTAATAGTCTTTATTATTGTGACGTCATAGTAGATTAAACCACATGTACTAGCTTTACATGTTAATAATTTTGTTTTTCCTTTCATACCTTGATAAAGCTGGGAAAAAACACAAGGGCAAAGCAGTCACCACTTTTTGGACCGAAGGTCCTAGCCTTTTTGCAGATCAAGGAGCAGCCCCAGGTATTAAATTGTTCTATTTTTAATAAATAAATATTACTCACAGTATATTTTCTGCATGTTGAATAAGATTAAGATGTGTTCATGTGGAAAGTTTTTTTTTTTTTCTCTAAGGAAACAAATACAAAAAGAAACACAATGGATAATTGGTAGAAATTTTCACTATGCAGTGTCAATATTGAGAGAGAAATTGATTGTGCATATGTGTGTGTTTCTGACTTGGTTTGTAGATGTTACAATGAATCGCTATACTTTTCCCTGTTTATTCCCACCTCTTTCTTTCCCAGATCTCCTAAGGTTTATATAGTATTTGTGTAGAGCAAGGTCTCACTTTATTCTTTTCTCTGTCCATTTTGTATATATGTTGTTGTCATTTTTCAGTTCATATTTGGGTATTGGCATTGGTGATATTTTATGTCTTGCTCTGGATATTACTAGGACACACAGTTTTAGAGCAAATTCCCTGAAACTCCAGCTCTTTGGAATCTTTGTGCCATTACTTAAGCAAGTTCCCTGATCCTTAGCTTAGATGCAGTAAAGTTCTATAGATATATCCATCCTGATTGGATACAGCACTCTCTGCTTTGATTGGTTTTGTTTTCCTGCAGATGTCTCTGTCTGTTGCAAAGAAAAGTTTTCTGGGTAAACACTAAAGACTACTTATCTTTGGGTATAAGGACAGTGTTTATACATTGTTTTTTAGGGATTTTGCTGATATAGTAAATTAGCAATTTTAGATTCTTCTTCAGTAACCATGACTTTATAAGCACAGAGATTGTAGCTGTGTTTCCAGCAGCAGGCATGCTGTCCCTCCAAGTGAAGTGTAAATGATGGACATTGTGACCTTTATGTGAACATGGTGATTGTCTATATTATGACAAGGCTCTATTAGAGCATGTTTAAAGGAGTTACTAAACTTTTTGTTGTTAAGGTATAGTGGATTAACCCCCATGCTCTAGCTTTACATGTAAATAATTTCTATTTTTTATTTCATACCTCGATAAAGCTGAGAAAAAACACAAGGGTAAAACAGTCACCAACCCTTGGACCGAAGATCCCAGACTTTTTGCAGATCAAGAAGCAGCCTCAGGTGATTGCATTGTTCTATTTTTAATAAATCAATATTACTCACAGCATATATTATGTATATTGAATAAGATTATTATGTGTTCATGAGGAAAGTATTTTTTTTTCTAACTAATACATAAAGAAACACAATGTTAATTTGTAGAAATTTTCTCTGTGCAATGTCAATTTTTTTCTTACAGTTAGTTCATCCTCCTGGAGAATTAAATTTCATTCTGATTATTATTTATTTTCAATTTTTTGTCCTTTCTTCTTTTCAAACTTTCATTGATCCTTTATTTTCTCTGTTTTTAAAATTATTTTTTTTGTTTTACTTAATTATTTTAGAGGTTCGATAGCATACATTGAAATCTCACTAGTTAACATAGGCATATAGTATATGTGGGACAGAAGGTGACATGGAAACAGTTTTCTTGGTGAATATAGATTTATCATAATGATCTTTAAATAACAAAAATTGCCACAAGTCTATATTCTTAGCTCTTGGGTTATTGATGTTTTAAAATCCATGTGTACCACACTCTGAGAGGGTGCTATACATTATTTTTTCCTAATAAGTACTGATTCTTTCATTTTTGCCCTTTGTTTTTCTTGTGCTTCACATAGCCTGTGAGTTTTTTTCTGGAGTGTTCAGAGATTTCTTGGGTTAGTATCTAATTATCAGTGACTTCATATTATGTCTGTTCTTTTGTGACTGGGTTATCTCACTCAGGATGATATTCTCTAGATGCATCAATTTCTTAACAATTTCATAAAGTCGTTGTTTCTAATTGCTGAGTAGTACTCCATTCTGCAAATATACCACAATTTTTGTATTCATTCATCTACTGAAGGACATCTGAGTTCGTTCCTTCTTCTGGCTATTATAAATAGGTCTGCTTTGAACATTGTGGGGCATGTCCCCTTATTGTATGTTGGAGCATCTCTGGGGTATCCCCAGAAGTTTAATAACTGGGTCTTCGGGTAGGACCATGTCTAATTTTCTGAGGAACTGCCAGACTGATTTCCAGAGTGGTTATAACAGTTTACAACCCCACCAACAGTGGAGGAGTGTTCCTTTTTCTCAGCATCCTCTCCAGCATCTGCTATCATCTGAGATTTCTATGTTAGCCATTCTGACAGGTGTTAGGTGGAATCTGAGGGTTGTTTTGATTCGCATTTCCCTGATGTCTGGCACTTCCTTTTATGCTTCTCAGCCATTCGATATTCCTCAATTAGCTCTGTGCCCCATTTTTTAATAGGATCATTTGATTATCTGGTGTCTAACTTTTTGAGTTCTTTGTATATATTGGATACTAGACCTCTATCAGATGTGGGATTGGTAAAGATCTTTTTTTCCAATCTGTTGGCTGATTTTTTTTTCCACAGCCTCCTTATCCTTACAGAAACTTTGCCATCTCATTAAGTCCCATTTATCAATTCTTGATATTAGAGCATAAGCCATTAGTGTTCTGTTCATGAGAATTTCCCCTTGTGCCTATGTGTTCTAAGGTTTTCCCCACTTTCTCTTCTAATTGTTTCAGTGTACCTGGTTTTATGTGTAGATCTTTGATCCACTTGCACTTGAACTTTGTACAAGGAGATAAGGAATGGTCTATTTTCATTCTTCTGCATGCTGAGTGCCAGTTGAACCAACACCATTTTGTGAAGAGGCTGTCCTTTTGTCCTTTTTCAATTTGAATGTTTACAGCTCCTTTGTCAAAAATCAAGTGACCATATGTGTTAGGATTCATTTCTGGATCTTCTATTCTGTTTTACTGATCAATGTTCCTAACTCTGTACCAGTACCATGTGGTTTTTAACACAATTGCCTTGTAATATAGCTTGAGGTCAGGAATTGTGATTCCCAGGGATGTTTTCTTGTTTTTGAGGATGGATTTCGATATTCTAGGTTATTTGTTATTCCAGATGAACTTGCACATTGTTCTTACCAGCCATATGAAGAAGTGGGTTGGAATTTTGATGGGGATTGCATTGAATCTGTCGATTGCTTTTGGTAAGATGGCCATTTTACAATGTTGATCCTTTAAATCCATGAGCATAGGAGATCTTTCCATCTTTTGAGATCATCCTCAATTTCATTCTTCAGAGATTTGAAGTTCTTATCATACATGTCCTTCTTTTGCTTAGTTAGAGTCACACCAAGATATTTCATATTGTTTGTGACGATTGTGAAGGGTATCTTTTACCTAATTTCTTCACATGTTTTCCTTTGAGTAGCATAAGGCTGCTGATTTGTTTGAGTTAATGTTATATCCAGCAACTTTGCTGAAATTGTTTTTCATCTATACTCTGTTGCTATATTTGGTTTAACTTAGTATACTATTACGTCCTCTACAAATACTGATATTTTCACTTCTTCCTTTCCTATATGTATTCCTTTGATTTCCTTTTGCTGTTTAATAGCTCCAGCCGGGACTCCCAGTACTATGTTGAATAGGTAGGAGGAGAGTGGGTAGCCTCTTTTAGTTTCTTATTTGAGTGGGATTGCTTCAAGTTTCTCGCAGATTAGTTTGATGTTGGCTATTTCTTTGCTGTATATTGCTTTTTATTATGTTTAGGGATGGGCCTTGGATTCCTGTTCTTTCTAAGAATTTTAATATGCAGGGGTATTGAATTTTGTCAAATGATTTCCCAGCATCTAGTAAGATATTCCTGTGGTTGTTTTCTTTGAGTTTGTTTATATGGTGGATTACCTTGATGGATTTCTGTATATTAAACAATCCATGCATCCCAGAGATGAAACTTACTTGATCATGGTGAATGATTGTTTTGATGTATTCTTGTATTCGGTTTGCAAGGATTATGTTGAGTATTTTTGCATCAATGTTAATACGGAAGATTGGTCTGAAGTTCTCTTTCTTTGTATGGTCTTTGTGTGGTTTAGGAATGAAAGTTATTGTGGATTCAAAGAATGAGTTGGGTAGTGTTCCATCTGGCTCTATTTTGTGGAATAGTTTGGATATTATTGGTATTAGGTCATCAATAAATGTCTGATAGAATTCTGGAATAATTCCATCTGGTTCTGGGCTTTTTTTGGTGAGGTTTTTAATTGCTGCTTCTATTTCTTTTCGTGTTATGGGATTATTTAGATGGTTTACCTGGTCCTTGTTTAACTTTAGTATCTGGTATCTGTATAGGAATTCATCCATTTCCTCCAGGTTTTCCAATTTGTTGAGTATAGGCTTTTGTAGTAGAATCTGATTATTTCTTGAATTTCCTCAGTTTCAGTTATTATGTCTCCACTTTCATTTTTGATTTTGTTAATTTAGATACTCTCCCTTTGCCATCTATTTAGTCTGGCTAAGGGTTTATCAATCTTGTTAAGTTTCTCAAAGAACCAGCTCTTAGTTTTGTTGATTCCTTGAATAGTTCTTTTTGTTTCTATTTGGTTAATTTCTGCTCTGAGTTTGATTATTTCCTGCTCTCTACTCCTCTTGAGTGTTTCTTCTTTTATTTTGTTCTAGAGCTTTGGACTGTGCTGTTACATTGCTAGTGTATATTCTCTCCAGTTTCTTTCTCAAGTCAATCAGAGCTATGAGTTTTCTTCTTAGTACTGCTTTCATTGTATCCCATAGGTTTGGGCATGTTGTGCAGTCTTTTTCATTAAATTCTTGAAAATCATTAATTTCTTTATTTCTTCTTTGACAATGCTATTGTTTATAGAGCACTGTTCAGCTTCCATGTGTACATGGGCTTTTTGTTGTCTTTGTTGCTATTAAAGAATATCCTTAGTCCATGGTGATCAGATAGGATGCATGGGAATATTTCAATCTTCTTATATCTATTGAGACTTATTTTGTGACCAAGTATATGGTCGGTTTTGGAAAAAGTGCCATGAGGTGCTGAGAAGGTGTGTTCTTTTGGTTTTAGGATAAAATATTCTGTAGTTGTCAATTGATTCCAATTGATATGTAACCTTTGATTGTTTCACTGCATCCTTGTTCATTTTCTGCTTTTATGATCTGTCCATTGATGAGAGTGGGGTGTTGAAGTCTCCTCCAATTATTGTGTGTGATGCAGTGTATTTTTTGAGCTTTTGTGGGTTTTTTTTTAATGAATATGGGTGCTCTTGTATTTTGAGCATATATGTTAAGGATTAAGAGTTCCTCCTGATAAATTTTCCCTGTAATGAGCAAAAAGTATCCTTCTTTATCTTTTTTGATAACTTTGGTTGAAAGTCTACTTTATTCGATATTAGAGTGGCGTTTCCAGCTTGTTTCTTGGGACCTTTGCTTGGAAGGTTTTTTCTCAGCCTTTTACTCTGAGATAGTGTCTGTCTTTGTCTCTGAGATGAATTTCCTTTATGCAGCAAAATGCTGGTTTCTGTTTATGTATCCAGTCTGATAGCATATGTCAATTTATTGGGGAATTGAGTCGATTTATGTTAACAGATATTAAGGAATACTGGTTGCTGTTTCCTCCTATTTTTGCTTTTAGATATAGGATTATGTCTGAGTGTCTTTCTTCTTTGGTTTTTTTGCTTAGTTATTTTCTTGTTTTTTCTAGAATGTAGTTTTCTTCCTTGTGTTGGGTTTTCCATCTATTATTCTTTGTAGGGCTGGATTTGTTTTCAGATATTGTGTAAGTTTAGTTTTGTCCTGGAATATCTTGGTCTCTCCATCTATTGCGATTGAGAGTTTTGCTGAGTATAGCAGCCTGGGCTGACATTTGTGCTCTCTTAGGGTCTGTATGATGTCTGTTCAGGATCTTCTAGCTTTTGTAGTCTCTGTTGAGAAGTTGGGTGTAATTCTGATTGGTCTGCCTTTATATGTTACATGACCTTTTCCCCTTACTGCTTTTAGTATTTTTCTTTGATTAGAATTGAACCCTTGTCATTTTTACTATTATGTGTCGGGTAGAATTTCTTTTCCAGTCTACTCTATTTGGAATTCTGTAGGCTCCTTTTATACACGTGGTCATCTCATTCTTAAGAGTAAGGCAGTTTTCTTCTATGATTCTGTTGAAGATATTTACTGTTCATGTTAGTTGATATTCTTCTCCCTCTTATAATCCTATTAGCCTTAGGTTTGGTCTTGTCATTCTTTCCTGGATCTCCTGGACATTTGGGGGTAGAAGATTTTTGGGATTTTCATCTTCTCTAAATGTTTTATGTTTTCAATGTTGTCTTTGGCCCCTGAGATTTTCTTTTCCATCTCTTGTAGTCTCATGGAGATGCTTGTATCTGTGACTCCTCGTTTATTTATTTTTTTTTTTTTAGGTTTTTTATCTCCAGGGTTGTCTCTTTTTGTGTTTTCTTTATTGTTTCTATTTCCATTTTCAAATCCTTCATCTCTATGGTTCTGTTTTCCTCTAGTTCTTTTGATTTCTTTGGGTGTTTTTCATGTTTCTTATTTAAAAG
This sequence comes from Micromys minutus, assembly GCF_963924665.1. NCBI lineage: Eukaryota > Metazoa > Chordata > Mammalia > Rodentia > Muridae > Micromys > Micromys minutus. Next base: position 28,883,611 of record NC_137970.1, on the reverse strand, counting down.
CTTCTATTTTTTATGGTTTTTCTCCCCTACTTATTTAAGGGAGTTATTCATGCTCTTCTTAAAGATCTCCATCATTGTCTTGAGATATGATTTCAGGTCTAAGTCTTCCTTTTCTGGAGTGTTTGGCGTTCCACTGCTGCTGTGATGGGAGAGCTGGGTTTTGATGTTACCAGGTTGTCTTGGTTTCTATTGTTTACATTCTTTCGTTTTCCTCTTGCCATCTTTTTTTCTGTGATTATACCTTGTCTTGTTGTCAGTGATTGGTACCTGTCTCACCCGTGGACCTGAAGGCCTGGCCCATGTTTTCAGAAGAAAACGGCTTCTGAGTGTTTGCCTTTTGGTGTACAAGCAGGGAGTTCTGGTAGCAGTAACTCAGCTCTGTCTTTGTGGGCTCAGATGTGGTTGTCTTTGTGAGACTGTTCTGGTAGATCAGCCCTGTGCCCCCAGGTCCTGAGTACTACTGGCAGAGACCTGAGTCTTTCTCTAGGCCACAATGGACCCTTTTACTGATAGCACAGTACTTTCTGTTCTCTGATTATACCCAATGTGCTCTCTCTGGGCCTATATGTCAGACTCCTTTCTGGACCAAGTGTAAGTGGGTCTGTAGAATTGAACTTCAAATACTGTCTTTCCAGGGCAAACCCCAGCTCCCACTGACAAGGTCCTGTGCCATACAGTGGGCCTGTATGTTTAGGTTTTGAGCCAGGGTTTTTTCGGGTTGAGAAGGAGTCCATATATCCCTAGTTCCAGCTCCACTGAGCACGTTTTCCCCGTGCTCAGCCTAGCCCTCTCTGCGCTTTGGTTTCTAACAGCTCAGTCTCACCAGGCCTATGTCCCTGGATCTCTGCTGTTCCAGATACCAAAGGGCCTGAGCATTTGGTCCCCGCACAAGGGCTGTTTGGGCAGAACCAGAGTCTATATGCCAGAGTTCCAGCTCCACTGAAGTGGAAGACTGCCTTTTCCACTTGAATACAACAATCTCTGCTTTGATTGGTTTTGGTTTCCTGAAGATGTCTCTGTTGCTAAGAAATTTTTTTCTGGGTGACCAGTAAAGATTTATCTTTCTGTATAAGGACTATTTATAACTTGTTTTTAGGAATTTGCTGATATAACAAATTAGGAATTTTAGATTCTTCTTCAGTAACCATGACTTTATGAGCACATAAATTCTACCTATGTTTCCAGCAAGAGGTATTCTGTCCCTCCAAGTGAAGTATAAATGATGGGCATTGTGACATGTCATGTGAACATGGTGATAGTCTATATTATGACAACCTCTAATAGAGCTTGTGCACAGGAGTTAGTAATCTTTATTATTGGGAAGACATAGTGGATTAAACCACATGTTCTAGCTTTACATGTAAATAATTTTGTTTTTTCATTCTATAACTCCATAAAGCTGAGAAAAAACGCAAGGATAAAGCAGTCACCAACCCTTGGACTGAAGATCCCAGACTTTTTGCAGATCAAGAATCATTCCCAGGTGATTGCATTGTTCTATCATTAATAAAATCAATATTACTCACAGTATATTTTCTGCATATTAAATAAGATTAAGATGTGTTCAGGTAGAAAGATTTTTTTTCTAAGAAAACAAATACAAAAAGAAACACAATGGTAAATTGGTAGAAATTTTCAGTGTGCAATATCAATTTTTTTTTCTTATAAGTAGTTAGTTCATCATTTTAGAGAATTAGATTTCATCCTTATTATGATTTATTTTGAATTTTTGTTCTTGTCCTTTCTTCCTTTTAAACTCTCATTGATCCTTTATTTTCTTTTAAAAATTCATGGTTCTTTTTCAGTTCATGCTTGAATTTAAGAATATCCATGTACACTTCCATTCATTCTTAACCTATAACCTGTTCAGCCTATTTAAGTGTTTGTGTGATTGTGTGTCTGTGTCTGAGAGAGGGGGTTGGAGAGAGATTGATTGTTTATGTGTGTGTTTCTTACTTGGTTTATAGATGTTACAATGAATCGCTGTGCTTTTCCCTGATTGTTTCCACCTCTTTCATTCTTTCCCAGATCTCCTCAGATTTATACAGTCCTTAATGTAGAGCGATGTCTCCTTTCATCCTTTTCTCTGTCCAGTTTGTATATATGTTGCAGTCATTTTTTCATTTCATATTTGGGTATTGGCATTGATCGTATTTTATGTGTTGCTCTGAATATTTTTAGGACACACAGTATTAGAGCAAATTATCTGACTCTCTAGCTCTTTGCGATCTTTTTGCCATCACTTAAGCAAGTTCTTTGATCCTTATATTAGGTCCAGTAACATATAGATTTATCAATCCTGATTAGATACAGCATTCTCTGCTTTGATTGATTTTGTTTTCCTCCAGTTGTCTCTGTCTGTTGCAAAGAAAAGTTTTCTGGGTGAACACTAAAGACTAGTTATCTTTGGGTATAAGGAGGGTGTTTGTACATTGTTTTTAGGGATTTTCCTGATACAGTAAATTAGCAATTTTAGATTCTTCTTCAGTAACCATTAGTTACAAGCACAGAGATACTAGTTGTATTTCCAGCAGCAGGCATACTGTCCCTCCAAGTGAAGTGTAAAAGAAGGACATTGTGACATGTCATGTGAACATGGTGAGAGTCTATATTATGAAACGGCTCTATTAGAGCATGTGCATAGGAGTTACTAATCTTTATTATTGTGAAGACATAATGGATTAAACCACATGTTCTAGCCTTACATGTAAATAATTTCTGTTTTTCATTTCGTACCTCAATAAAGCTAAGAAAAAACGCAAGGGGAAAGCAGTCACCACTCCTTGGACTGAAGATCCCAGACTTTTTTCAGAACAAGGAGCCGCCCCAGGTGATTGCTTTGTTCTATTTTTATTAAATCAATATTACTCACAGTATATTTTCTGCATATTGAATATGATTAAGATGTGTTCAGGTGGAAAGTTTTTTTTTTTCTCTAGGAAAACAAATACAAAAAGAAACACTCTGTGCCTGTGTGTCTGTGTCTGAAAGAAGGGGGTGGAGAGAGAGATTGATTGTGTACAATTGTTTTTCTCTTGGTTTGTAGATGTTACAATGAATCACTGTGCTTTTCACTGATTAATTTACCTCTTTCTTTCTCAGATCTCCTAAGGTTTATACAGTATTTGTGTAGAGCAAGGTCTCACTTTATTCTTTGCTCTGTCCATTTTGTATATGTATTGCTGTCATTTTTTCAGTTCATATATGGTTATTGACATTGGTGGTATTTTATGTGTTGCTCTGGATATTACTAGGAGAGACAGTATTAGAGCAAATTCCCTGACGCTCTGGCTCTTTGGAATCTTTGTGCCATCACTTAAGCAAGTTCCCTGATCCTTAGCTTAGATGCAGTAAAGTTCTATAGATATATCCATCCTGATTGGATACAGCACTCTCTGCTTTGATTGGTTTTGTTTTCCTGCAGATGTTTCTGTCTGTTGCAAAGAAAAGTTTTCCGGGTGATCAGGAAAGACTACAGCTATCTTTAGGTATAAGGACAATGTTTATACATTGTTTATAGGGATTTTGCTGATATAGCAAATTAGCAATTTTAGATTCTTCTTCAGTAACCATGACTTTATAAGCACAGAGATTCTAGCTGTGTTTCCAGCAGCAGGTATGCAGTCTCTCCAAGTGAAGTGTAAATGGATGGCATTGTGACATGTCATGTGAACATGGTGATAGTTTATATTATGACAAGGCTCTATTAGAGCACGTTCAAAGGAGTCTGTAATCTTTATTATTGTGAAGACATAGTGTATAAACCACATGTTCTAGCTTTACATGTAAATTATTTCTGTTTTTCATTTCATACCTCAATAAAGCTGAGAAAAAACACAAGGGCAAAACAGTCACTAACCCTTGGACTGAAGATCCCTATCTTTTTGCAGATGAAGAAGCAGCCCCAGGTGATTGCTTTGTTCTTTTTGTTTATTAATCAATATTATTCACAATATATTTTCTGTATATTGAATAAGAGTGTAGTGTACTATTTTTCTAAGAAAAGAATTACGTGAAAAACACAATAGTAAATTGGTTGAAATTTTCACTGTGCTATGTCAAATTTTCTCTTAAAATAAGTTCATCCTATTAAATTATTTACTGATTATGATTCAATCCATAATTTTCTTCAAATCTTTCTTACAAAATCTCTCTTTGATCCTATCCATGTCTGCAAATTCATGACCCTTTTCTCACTGTTTCTGCTTGAATTTAAGAATATCTATGTATACATACATTCTTACCTATTACTTGTTTAGCCTATTTAAGCGTGGTTGTGTTTGTGTGTGTGTTTCTGTCTTGATTTGTAGACCTTACCATGAATCACTGTGCTTTTCCATGGTTGTTCCTATATCTCCCTTTCCCACATCTTCTCAGTTTTATATAGTCCTTTGTGTAGGGTAGAGGACTCACATGATTTTTTTCTCTGTCTACTTTGTATATGTGTTGCTGTGATTTATTTTTTCAATTCATATTTGGGTATTGACATTGGTGGTATTTTGTGTGTTGCTCTGGATATTACTAGAAAACATAGACTTAGAGCAAACTCCCTGACTCTCTTGCTCTTTACACTCTTTTTCACCTTTTGAGCAGTGTTTCCTAAGCCTTAACCCTTTAGGCAGTAATGTTCTGCAGATATATCCATTCTAACAAGTCTACAACATGCTGTGTTATGAAGGGTTGTTTTCTGCAGTTGTTTCTGTCTCTTGCTAAAAAAAAAAAAAAGTTTTCTTGGTTAACATTAAAGACTAAAGTTATCTTTGGGTATAAGGACAGTGTTTATACATTGTTTTTAGGGATTTTGCTGATATAGCAAATTAGCAATTTTAGATTCTTCTTCAGTAACCATGAGTTACAAGCACAGAGATACTATATTTCCAGCAGCAAGCATGCTGTCCCTCCAAGTGAAGTATAAAAGATGGACATTGTGACATGTCATGTGAACATGGTGAGAGTCTATATTATGAAACGGCTCTATTAGAGCATGTGCATAGGAGTTACTAATCTTTATTATTGTGAAGACATAATGGATTAAACCACATGTTCTAGCCTTACATGTAAATAATTTCTGTTTTTCATTTCGTACCTCAATAAAGCTAAGAAAAAACGCAAGGGGAAAGCAGTCACCACTCCTTGGACTGAAGATCCCAGACTTTTTTCAGATCAAGGAGCAGCCCCAGGTGATTGCTTTGTTCTATTTTTATTAAATCAATATTACTCACAGTATATTTTCTGCATATTGAATATGATTAAGATGTGTTCAGGTGGAAAGTTTTTTTTTTTCTCTAGGAAAACAAATACAAAAAGAAACACTCTGTGCCTGTGTGTCTGTGTCTGAAAGAAGGGGGTGGAGAGAGAGATTGATTGTGTACAATTGTTTTTCTCTTGGTTTGTAGATGTTACAATGAATCACTGTGCTTTTCACTGATTAATTTACCTCTTTCTTTCTCAGATCTCCTAAGGTTTATACAGTATTTGTGTAGAGCAAGGTCTCACTTTATTCTTTGCTCTGTCCATTTTGTATATGTATTGCTGTCATTTTTTCAGTTCATATATGGTTATTGACATTGGTGGTATTTTATGTGTTGCTCTGGATATTACTAGGAGAGACAGTATTAGAGCAAATTCCCTGACGCTCTGGCTCTTTGGAATCTTTGTGCCATCACTTAAGCAAGTTCCCTGATCCTTAGCTTAGATGCAGTAAAGTTCTATAGATATATCCATCCTGATTGGATACAGCACTCTCTGCTTTGATTGGTTTTGTTTTCCTGCAGATGTTTCTGTCTGTTGCAAAGAAAAGTTTTCCGGGTGATCAGGAAAGACTACAGCTATCTTTAGGTATAAGGACAATGTTTATACATTGTTTATAGGGATTTTGCTGATATAGCAAATTAGCAATTGTAGATTCTTCTTCAGTAACCATGACTTTATAAGCACAGAGATTCTAGCTGTGTTTCCAGCAGCAGGTATGCAGTCTCTCCAAGTGAAGTGTAAATGGATGGCATTGTGACATGTCATGTGAACATGGTGATAGTTTATATTATGACAAGGCTCTATTAGAGCACGTTCAAAGGAGTTAGTAATTTTTATTATTGTGAAGATATAGTTGAATAAACCACATGTTCTAGCTTTACATGTAAATTATTTCTGTTTTTCATTTCATACCTCAATAAAGCTGAGAAAAAACACAAGGGCAAAACAGTCACCAACCCTTGGACTGAAGATCCCTATCTTTTTGCAGATGAAGAAGCAGCCCCAGGTGATTGCTTTGTTTTTTTGTTTATTAATCAATATTATTCACAATACATTTTCTGTATATTGAATAAGAGTGTAGTGTACTATTTTTCTAAGAAAAGAAATACGTGAAGAAACACAATAGTAAATTGGTTGAAATTTTCACTGTGCTATGTCAAATTTTCTCTTAAAATAAGTTCATCCTATTAAATTATTTACTGATTATGATTCAATCCATAATTTTCTTCAAATCTTTCTTACAAAATCTCTTTGATCCTATCTTTGTCTGCAAATTCATGACCCTTTTCTCACTGTTTTTGCTTGAATTTAAGAATATCTATGTATACATACATTCTTACCTATTACTTGTTTAGCCTATTTAAGCGTGGTTGTGTTTGTGTGTGTGTTTCTGTCTTGATTTGTAGACCTTACCATGAATCACTGTGCTTTTCCATGGTTGTTCCTATATCTCCCTTTCCCACATCTTCTCAGTTTTATATAGTCCTTTGTGTAGGGTAGAGAACTCACATGATTTTTTCTCTGTCTACTTTGTATATGTGTTGCTGTGATTTATTTTTTCAATTCATATTTGGGTATTGACATTGGTGGTATTTTATGTGTTGCTCTGGATATTACTAGAAAACATAGACTTAGAGCAAACTCCCTGACTCTCTTGCTCTTTACACTCTTTTTCACCTTTTGAGCAGTGTTTCCTAAGCCTTAACCCTTTAGGCAGTAATGTTCTGCAGATATATCCATTCTAACAAGTCTACAACATGCTGTGTTATGAAGGGTTGTTTTCTGCAGTTGTTTCTGTCTCTTGCTAAAAAAAAAAAAAAAGTTTTCTTGGTTAACATTAAAGACTAAAGTTATCTTTTGGTATAAGGACAGTGTTTATACATTGTTTTTAGGGATTTTGCTGATATAGCAAATTAGCAATTTTAGATTCTTCTTCAGTAACCATGAGTTACAAGCACAGAGATACTAGTTGTATTTCCAGCAGCAGGCATGCTGTCCCTCCAAGTGAAGTGTAAAAGATGGACATTGTGACATGTCATGTGAACATGGTGAGAGTCTATATTATGAAACGGCTCTATTAGAGCATGTGCATAGGAGTTACTAATCTTTATTATTGTGAAGACATAGTGTATTTAACCACATGATCTAGCTTTACATGTATGTAAATAATTTCTGTTTTTCATTTCATACCTCAATAAAGCTGAGAAAAAACACAAGGGCAAAACAGTTACCAACCCATGGACTGAAGATCCCTATCTTTTTTCAGATGAAGAAGCAGCCCCAGGTGATTGCTTTGTTCTTTTTGTTTATTAATCAATATTATTCACAATATATTTTCTGTATATTGAATAAGAGTGTAGTGTACTATTTTTCTAAGAAAAGAAATATGTGAAGAAACACAATAGTAAATTGGTTGAAATTTTCACTGTGCTATGTCAAATTTTCTCTTAAAATAAGTTCATCCTATTAAATTATTTACTGATTATGATTCAATCCATAATTTTCTTCAAATCTTTCTTACAAAATCTCTCTTTGATCCTATCCTTGTCTGCAAATTCATGACCCTTTTCTCACTGTTTTTGCTTGAATTTAAGAATATCTATGTATACATACATTCTTACCTATTACTTGTTTAGCCTATTTAAGCGTGGTTGTGTTTGTGTGTGTGTTTCTGTCTTGATTTGTAGACCTTACCATGAATCACTGTGCTTTTCCATGGTTGTTCCTATATCTCCCTTTCCCACATCTTCTCAGTTTTATATAGTCCTTTGTGTAGGGTAGAGGACTCACATGATTTTTTCTCTGTCTACTTTGTATATGTGTTGCTGTGATTTATTTTTTCAATTCATATTTGGGTATTGACATTGGTGGTATTTTATGTGTTGCTCTGGATATTACTAGAAAACATAGACTTAGAGCAAACTCCCTGACTCTCTTGCTCTTTACACTCTTTTTCATCTTTTGAGCAGTGTTTCCTAAGCCTTAACCCTTTAGGCAGTAATGTTCTGCAGATATATCCATTCTAACAAGTCTACAACATGCTGTGTTATGAAGGGTTGTTTTCTGCAGTTGTTTCTGTCTCTTGCTAAAAAAAAAAAAGTTTTTTTGGTTAACATTAAAGACTAAAGTTATCTTTGGGTATAAGGACAGTGTTTATACATTGTTTTTAGGGATTTTGCTTATATAGCAAATTAGCAATTTTAGATTCTTCTTCAGTAACCATGACTTTACAAGCACAGAGATACTAGTTGTGTTTCCAGCAGCAGGCATGCTGTCCCTCCAAGTGATGTATATATGATGGGGATTGTGACATGTCATGTGAATGTAGTGATTGTCTATATTATGATAAGGCTCTGTTAGAGCATGTTCAAAGGAGTTTGTAATCTTTATTATTGTGAAGACATAGTGTATTAAACCACATGTTCTAGCTTTACATGTATGTAAATAATTTCTGTTTTTCATTTCATACCTCAATAAAGCTGAAAAAAAACACAAGGGCAAAATAATCCCCTACCCTCTTAGTGAATATCCCAGAGTTTTTGCAGATCAAGGATCAGCTCCAGGTGATTGCTCTATTCTTTTTTTTTGTTGTTTGTTTGTTTATGAATTTATATTTTTCATAATTTTTGTTAGTTTCATAAATCATATAATGTTTTTAGGAATTAGAAACCTTAAAAATCTCTAGAAGTACTACAATGATAAATTAGTATAAATTTTTACTTTTCTAAATTAAATTTTTATAAGTTCTTTCTTTTGTAGAATTCAATTCCATTTTGATTATGATTTAATTTCAACTTTCATTTCTTTTTCTCCTTTCAAAAAACTTTTATTTATCCTCTAATTCTTCTGTCTTCTAAAATCATTACTGCTTCATTATTTATTAATGACTGTATACATATATATTTTCAAGTATTACTTTTTTAATTTATGTAAGAACGTGTATATGCCTATCTATATACATAGAACCTAGAATATGTATGTGTGTTTGTGTGTGTGTGTGTGTGTGTGTGTGTGTGTGTGAATGTTTATGTTCTAGGTTTACATGTGGATAACTTTTAGTTTTTTTTTTTTTCTTATACCTTATTAAAGCTGAGATATACCACAAGGGCAAAACCTTCACCACATCTTGGACAGGACAATCCATACTTTTTGCAGATCAAGGAGCTGCCCCAGGTGATTGCTCTGTTCTTCTGTGTATTAGTCTATGTTTTTTGTAATATATTTGCTATTTGTTGGATAGTAGTGCTATGTTTTCCATTAGAAAAATCTCTATTTTATAACAAACAGTTGTAAAAAGTAGCATAATGGTAAATTGCTAAAAATTTGACAGTGCTAATTCAAATTTTTTGTTTTACTTTACTAAGTTCATCCTATTGGAGAATTAGATTTTTCCCTATTATGATTTAATTTCATCCTTTTTTTCTTTCAAAGTCTCCCTTTGATCTCCTTCCCTTCTCAAAATTCATGTCCGCTTTTCTCACACTTAGTGCTTGCCTTTAAGAATATTTATGTACACATGTAATCTTATCTATAACATACTCAGCCTATTTAAGGGTATATGAATGTACCCATGTGAACATATTTGTTTTATTTTTCTGGGTTTGTGATACCTTACCCTGAGTTGGTGTGCTTGTCTTCTGGTAGTCCCACAACTTCCTTTCTCAGATCCCCTCAGTTTTATATATTTCTTTGTGTAAGATTGAAGCCTCACATGCTTTTCTCTGTCTAGTGTGTGTGTGTGTGTGTGTGTGTGTGTGTGTGTGTGTGTGTGTTTGTGTTTATGTGTGTGTACATATTGCTCTCAGTTTTGTTCTACTCTCATTTGGTACTGGTGTTGTTGGGATTTTTATGTGTTGCTCTTGATAGTACTAGCAGACAGAGTCTTGCAGCAGACTTCCTGATCCTCTGGCTCTTTACAATATTTCTGCCATCTCTTGAGCAAGTTCCCTGATCCTTTGCTTAGCTGCTGTAATGTTCTATAGATATATCCATCCTGATTGGTATACAGCACTCTCTGCTTTGATTGGTTGTGGTTTTCTGTAGTTGTTTCTGTCTGTTTCCAAGAAAAGTTTTCTGGGTGATCAGGAAAGACTACAGTTATCTTTGGGTGTAAGGAGGGTGTTTATACATTGTTTTTAGGGATTTTCCTGATATAGTACATTAGCAAGTTTAGATTCTTCTTCAGTAACCATGACTTACAAGCACAGAGATACTAGTTGTGTTTCCAGCAGCAGGCATGCTGTCCCTCCAAGTGATGTATGAATGATGGGCATTGTGACATGTAATGTGAACATGGTGATCGTCTATATTATGACACGGCTCTATTAGAGTATGTGCAAAAGTGTTACTAATCTTTATTATTGTGAAAGTATAGTGGATTAAGCCACATGCTCTAACTTTACATGTAAATAATTTCTCATTTTCATTTCATGCCTCGATACAGTTGAGAAAAAACGCAAGGACAAAGCAGTCACCACTACATGGACAGAAGGTCCCAGTCTTTTTGTAGATCAAGGAGCAGCCCCAGGTGATTGCTCTGTTTTCTTTTGAATTTATTATGATATTCGTTATTTATTCACTGCGTGTTAAATTCTAGTGTGATGTTTTCTGTTAATTCTCTTTTTCTAAGAAATCAAAAGGAAGTAGCATCTCAATGGTAAATTATTGGATTTTTGAGTATCCTAAATCAAATTCCTTTCAAAATTTCTCATTTTCCCCTCTCTCTTTGACAAATTTATGGCTCTTATCTCATAGTTAGTGCCTGTATTTGAGAATATCTTCATACAAATATATTCTTAATTGTAACCTGATCAGTCCATAGGAATATACAAGTGTTTTTACGGTTGGATTTGTGGTACCTGGAAGAATCGAGTTGTGTTCTTCCTTGAGGATTCCCATCTCTCCCTTTCCCAGTTTTTCTCAGTTTTATATAGTCGTTTGTGTAGGTTTGATTCTGCATGTGTTTTTCTCTGTCTAATTGGGCTGTGTGTGTGTGTGTGTGTGTGTGTGTGTGTGTGTGTGTGTGTGTGTGTTAAGCAGTGTTTCTGAGGCAATGTAGTTTTACACTATTGACAGGAGTGTTCTTTTGATGTATTCATTCTGGCTGTATACCTGCACTCTCTTTTTCAAGGTTTTCTTTTATTATAATCATCCCTGTTTTTGACAATCAGATGTTTTCCTATTGAACAATGAAGACTATAGTTAACTTTGGCTATAAATACAATATTTATAGAAGGATGTTAGGGATTATGATAGTGTAGTAAATTAGTGTTGTAGATTTGCCTCCCAAACTTATAACATCCCTACACAGTGTTTTAACTGGGTTTCCATAACCAGATATGTTGACTTTCTTTTTTATTGGGTCTTAAATCAAATAAAGAGTCTTTGGTTATTGTTAAGGATTATGTGTCACTACTTCATCTTAATAGTTACCAATTCCATGGTAGTCATTTGGACATCTCATCAGAGCAAGATTGGAACTCTTCTATGACTATGCTATATTAAAATCTTTATTATTTGTCATATATATCAAGATATAATGTGTTCTAACTTTAAATGTACATACTTTTTTTCCATTTCATAACTCAACAAAGCTGAGAAAAAACCCAAGGGCAAAAGAATCACCAAGCCTTGGAAAGATCAAGCCATACCATTTCATTTTGGAGCAGCAGGTCCAGGTGATTTCCTTTTTTTGTTTTTCCATATTAATTTACAAGATGCTTTTTATAGATTGCAAAATGGTCTTATATTTTTAGATCAAAATACTTATTTTTTTTACTAGGAAAACAAATACAAAATGTAGCAAAATAATTCATAGAATTTTTCACTGTGCTATGTCACATTTGACTTTTAGGAATTTATCCTTTTTATTTCATGTTGTTAAAAGAGAAAACTTTATTTTTTGAGATTATATTTTAATTTCAACCAATCTCCTAACCTTTTCTTTCTTGAACCCTTCTATATACCTTTCCATCTCTCTTCCAAAGTGTTTGGGCTCTTTTATCACTAATTGCCACCTCTTGCTCTAAAGAATATATATATGTGTGTGTGTGTGTGTGTATATATATATATATAGTCTTAAATATAAAGTGTTCAGTCTATATGAAAGTACCTGTATGTATGTTTACATTGGGGTAGTTTTGTCACACCAAACAGTGAATTGTTGACCTCTTAACTGCATCCTATTTCCCTTTCCCAGCTTTCTTCAGTTTTATATAGTCTTTTGTGTGGATTTGAGGCTTTATAAGCATTTCTATGTCCAGTTTGAATATGTATTGGTATCATTCTTGTTTAGCTCATGTTTTGGCAATTATGTTGATGAGATTTCATATGTGTTTCTTCTGATATTACTAGGAGACACAGTTTTAGAGCAATCTCCTTCACTTTCTGGCTTTTTACAGGCTTTCTGCCTCTATTGGCCAGTGTTCTCTGAGCCTTAACATATGTGAAAGAGTGTTCTTTAGATAATCCATGCTGATTCGTTTCCACCACCCTCTGTTTTGATTGGTTGTAATTTATCCTAATGGTCCCTGTCTGTGCCACATTTTCTGGATGAAGGGTGAAGGCTATAGTTACCTGTATAAGGACAAATCTTTACAGATTTTTGTTGTGGCCTATCTTTCTTCAGTTAAATTAGTTGTTACAGATTGTCCTCCAATAACCATCACTTCTCTAAGACTAAATTTTAAACTGGCTTTCTAGTACCAGTCATGTTTTACCTCGTGTTGAGTGGATTCTATGTCCAAGAAAAGACATTTTTGATTATTGCTTAGGTGTGCATGCTACTACTGCATTCTTAGAGCTATCATGTCATCTTATACATTGTTTTTTGTTGGTTATTTTATTTATTTTCATTTTAAATGTTATCTGCCTCCACATCCCCCTATTCCCTTCTCCCTGCCTCTATGAGGTGCTCTTTCACCAGCCCACCCACTCATTGCTCAGTGTCCTAGTTTTCCCCTATCCTGAGTCATCATGCCTCCACAGAAGGGCTACCCTCCCAGTGATACAAGATAAGACAATACTCTGCAACATATCTATGCTGGAGCTATGCATACTCTTTTTGTACCCTTTGGTTGGTGGTTTTTTTTCCTGGAAGCTTTGGAGGCTCTGAATTGGATAGTTGATATTGTTGTTCTTCCTATGAGTTTGCAAACGCATATCATGTGCCATAATGTTAGTTTTTTCAAGAGTATGTTGCATTAAAACGTTATTATAGCATGTATAGTTGAAGATAATGTGTTCTAGCTTTAAATGTACATAATTTTTGTTTTTTATTTCATAACTCAACAAAGATGAGAAAAAACCTAAGGGCAAAAGAGTCTCCAAATCTCGGAAAGACCAAGCCCAATTCTTAGCAGATGAAGAAGCAATGCCAGGTGATTGCTTTGCTTTGTTTTCTTATCTTGATTTTCAAGATGATTCCTCACTATCGGATAATAGCATATTGTTTTCAGAAAGGACAGGGGTTTTGTTTAAAAATAAACAAATACAAAACATAACAGTGATAAATTGATAGAAATTTCTCTGTTCTAAATCAAATTTGTTGGCTATTCTAATAAATTCATCTCTTTAGATAATTTGTTTCTGATTATAAAAAGTTACTGTACATAAAATGTCATTTTGACTGACATTTTTGTTTAAATTTTTTTGTTTTTAATGATTTAATTTATTTTAAAAATTTATACATTATATTTTGATCTTACTGTGTTTCCCCACTTCTTCATTGTCTTTTTTATCCTTATTAGTATAGGATATCATGTTCTTTTTCTTTCTTAGCAAAAAGTGTTTTTTAAAAGGTGCTTAATTTGTGTTTACATACTACTGAACATTGTTGCTGCCATAGATTGTGGTTGATAGGCACCATGTCAGTCTATTGAAGAAACTTTTTTTTATTAAGAGTAGCTATGAATTTTAAGTATAGATTCTTAGGTAAGGGCTTGGGCATTGTATCTACTTTACCTCATCCATGCTGGGATTTTGTCTGGCTTGAGCTAATGTAGGTCCTGTGCATGGTTTCATTTTCTTGGTTAGTTTGCAAGTGTGCTTCTCTGTTGCTTCCTAAAATGACTCATTCATAAAATTCTTTTTCTACTTCTGGTTAAGTGTCTTTTTGTCTGATCTTCCACATAGATAACTATACTTTGAGGTCATGGGAGTGATACAGATATCTTATGTATGATGGAGCACTCCAATGTCTCTCACTCTATGCAGGTGGTCAAGTTGTAGGTCTCTTTGATTATTACCATTGCAAGAAGCTTCTTTGAGAAGCGCTGAGTAAATCACAATGATTATTGAACATTCGTAATCATTAGAAGTATGTCACTCATAACAAGTCATTTTATATACTCTGTTCACTTACAGAATGATGCTAGCAGGATTTTACCTAAAACATTTGAGCTATCTTGTCACAGGTTCTTTGCCTCATTACCAATATTAATTTGGGTTCCATAGGATGGAACCCAAATATGTTTCATTACCTCCCCCCAAATTATGCCACTATCGTGCCAGTGGGTATATCTTGCAGGCAGATGGTTATTGTCGCTTGCTAAGTTTATAACTTGTTGAAATTGTGGTCCCTTTTCTTCTCTGGTAGTGTGTATAACATCTTTTCATACTCTAGAATATAGCCAGTTGAAATGAAGCTTTCATGTGTATGTCATCTATTTTTCCATGCTCCTTGACATAGTATGTGGTGTGTTCAGCAAATCAAAAGTACTTTTGAGATTTTTACACTCAAGTTGTATAAGAAAATCAGTACTATTGGCAGTTGCCTATAGTATTAGATGTGGCGTCTATTAGACTCCTTTGGCCAACATTTCAAATAGTGGTAACCCATTTTTTAGGTACTAAGTTTGGTTTTGGTAGCTTGTGCTGTCAAGATTGTGTATTGTTCTTATTTCTGGAAGCTTTTATTACAGTTGGCTCTATTTGACTTTATCAAGAAGCTTTTCTTGTATTAATTTTTCTTCTTAATTACCCCCTCTATTTTCCCCTCTCCTCTCCCACCCCCTTTAATTGTGTTTGTCTATTTTCCCCTTTATAACATTTTGTTTTCCTTCCTTAGAAGATCCTATCCTCTATGCTGGTCCTCTGCCTCCTTAACCTTTGTGGTATTATACAAGTAATACATATCTAAAAAATAAAAGCTAACATATGTAGTGTATTTCACTCTGGGTCTGTATTACCTAAATGTGGATGATTTTTTTTCCATAAATTTAACAGTATATGTACAAATTTTACAATTTCATTTTTCTTAACAGTTGAATAATACTATATTGTGTTAATATATTACATTTTCATTATCCATTCATTGGTTGATAAAGATCCAAGCTTTTATAAATTTCTAATTATTATGACCAGAGCAGTAGTGAACATGGATCTGCAGGGATCTCAGTAGTAGGATGGAAAGTCTTTTCTGTATATATCCAAGAGTAGCATAGCTGGACCTTGAGCTATATTTTTATCTTTCTGAGGAACCACCACACTGATTTCCATAGTGGCCTTACAAGTTTGCACTTTTACCAGCACTGGATGAGTATTCTCTTTCCCCTATATCCTTGAGAGCATAAGCTATCATTTGTATTATTAATCTTGGACAGAGTAGTATAAGGTGAGTTTATATGTGCTTCCTGGTATGTATGATCATTTTCTATTTTAAAAATTTTTATTAGATATTCTCTTTATTTACATTTCAAATATTTTCCCCACTGCCTCCCCGCCAACTTGTTTCCATGAAGAAGCTCTCTCCCCCAACCACCCTTTCCAACTCAGTGCCTTGGTTGATGATGATGTTGTTTTTCCCATGAGAGTGAAAATCTTTCAGCTATTTCAGTCCTTTCTCTACCTTTTTAATTGGGGTCCCCATGTTCAATCTGATGTTCAACTGCAAACATCCTAATCTGTATCTGTATGATTCTGAGAGAGCCTCTGAGGAGGCATCCATGTCTGATTCCTGACAGTAAACCCTTCTTGGCATCAGCAATAGCGGTTGGGTTTGGTGGCTGCATATGGGGTGGATCCCCAGGTGAGGCAGCGTCTGAATGATTTTTCTTTAATTCCTGTTCCTCTATTTGACCTTGTATTTCCTCCCAGGTTTTGTTCTCCCTTTTTTTTTAATGGCTACTTCCATTTTTTTCTGACAACTTCATTAAAAAGGGATACGTACAAATTATTAAAATCATTTTAGCATAAAAGTATATGAATATATTTTGCCAGTACTTGATTTTTTAAAAGGTTTGATAGTATACATTGAAATCTTACTATTTACAATAATAATAAAGTATATGTAAAGTAAAACATAACATGGAAATAGTAAAACTTTTTTAGATTTTTTTAACACCTTTATTTTACAAAACAAAGATAAATGTACAGATTTCAAGCATTTTTAACTACCAAAACTTGCCACAAGGCTGTCTTCTTAGCTCTTGAGTTATTAATGAATTAAGGTCTAGATGTACCCCACTCTGAGAGGGTGCTATACACTTACTGCTTTTTTTTTATAAGAAGGACTAAGGCTTCCACTTTTTGGCTCTTTTTTTGGGGGGGAGCTTCATATAGTCTGTGAGTTGTTTCTTAGGAATTCAGAGCTTTCTGGGGCTAGTATCAAATTATAAATGACTGTATATTGTGTCTGTTCTTTTGTGACTGGGTTACCTCACTCAAGATGATATTCTCTAGACATCCATTTTCCTAGGAATTTCATAAACTCATTGTTTCTAATAGCTGAGTAGTATTCCATTGTGTAAATATAGCACAATTTCTGTATCCATTCATCTACTGAAGGACATCTGGGTTCTTTCCAGCTTCTGGCTATTATAAATAAGGCTGCTATGAACATAGTGGAGCATGTGTCCTTATTGTATGTTGGAGCATCTTTGGGGTATATGCCCAGAAGTGGAATAACTGGGTCTTAAGGTAGTACTATGTCCACTTTTCTGAGGAACCACACACTGATTTCCAGAGTGGTTATACCAGCTTACAACCCCACCAACAGTGAAGGAGTGTTCCTCTTTCTCCATATCCTTGCCAGCATCTGCAGTCATCTGAGTTTTTTATGTTAGCCATTCTGACTTGTGTGAGGTGGAATCCCAGTGTTGTTTTGATTTCCATTTCTATGACAACTAAGGATGTTGAACACTTCCATAGGTGCTTCTCAGTCATTCAATATTCCTCAATTGATATTCTTTGTTTAGCTCTGTACCCCATTTTTAATAAGATTATTTGATTCTCTGGAGTCTAACTTTTTGAGTTCTTTGTATATATTGGATACTAGACCTCTATCAGATGTGGGATTAGTAAAGATCTTTTTCCAATCTGTTGGCTGATTTTTTTTTCCATAGTCTCCTTATTCTTACAGAAACTTTGCCATCTCATTAAGTCCCATTTGTTAATCTTTGACCTTAGAGCATAAGCCATTAGTGTTCTGTTCATGAAAATTTCTCCTGTGCTTATGTGTTCTAAGGTTTTCCCCACTTTCTCTTCTAATTGTTTCAATGTACCTGGTTTTATGTGTAGAACTTTGATTCACTTGTACTTGAGCTTTGTACAAGGAGATAAGAAAGGGTCTATTCATTCTTCTGCATGCTGAGTGTCAGTTGAACCAACAACATTTGTTGAAGAGGCTGTCCTTTTTCCATTGAATGTTACAACTCCTTTGTCAAAAATCAAGTGACCATATGTGTGAGCATTCCTTTTGGTTCTGAATTCGGTTCCGTTGATTTAGCTGCCTATAATCTTCCAGTACCATGTGGTTTTTAACACAGTTGCTTTGTAATATACCTTGAGGTCAGGGATAGTGATTTCCGTAGATGTTCTCTTGTCCTTGAGGGCAGATTTCGATATTCTAAGTTTTTTGTTATTCCAGATGAATTTGCAAATTGCTCTTTCCCACTCCATGAAGAATCAAGTTGGAATTTTGAAGGGGATTGCATTGAATCTGTAGATTGCTTTTGGTAAGATGGTCATTTTACAATGTTGATCCTTCCAGTTTATGAGCATGGGAAATCTTTCCATCTTCAGAGATCTTCATTTTCCTTCTTCAGAGATTTGAAATTCTTGTCATACAGGTCCTTCACTTGCTTAGTTAGGGTCACACCAAGGCATTTCAAATTGTTTGTGACTATTGTGAAGGGTATCTTTTCCCTAATTTCGTTCCCATGTTTGTCCTTTGAGTAGAGGAAGGCTACTGATGTGTTATGAGTTAATTTTATAGCCAGCCACTTTGCTGAAGTTGTTTTTATTGTTGTAAAAGTTCGCTGATGTGTTTTTGGGGTCACTTAAGTATACTATCATGTCATCTGCAAACAGTGATATTTTTACTTCTTCCTTTCCAATTTGTGTCCCTTTGATTTCCTTTTGCTGTCTAATTGCTCTGGCCAGGATTTCCAGTACTATGTTGAATAGGTAGGGGGAGAATGTGCATCTTTGTCTAGTTACTGATTTTTGTGGGATTGCTTCAAGTTTCTCACCATTTAGTTTGATGTTGTGTATTGGTTTGCTGTATATAGCTTTTATTATGTTTAGGTATGGGCCTTGGATTCCTGCTCTTTCCAAGACTTACCATGAAGGGGTGTTGAAGTTTGTCCAATGCTTTCTCAGCATCTAGTGAGTTGACCCTGTGGTTTGTGTGTGTGTGTTTTTTTTTTTTTTTTTAGTTTGTTTATATGATAGATTACATTGATAGGTTTCTGTATGTTAAACCATCCCTGCATCCCAGGGATGAAGCCAACTAGATCATGGTGAACGATCGTTTTTATATGTTCTTGGATTCGGTTTGCAAGAATTTTACTGAGATTTTTGCATCAATGTTCATAAGTGAAATTGGTCTGAAGTTCTCTTTCCTTGTAGGGTCTTTGTGTGGCTTTGTTATGAGAGTTGATTTAAAGAATGAGTTGGTAAGTGTTCCATCTGACTCTATTTTGTGGAATAGTTTGGAGAGTACTGGTATTAGGTTATCAGTAAATGTCTGATAGAATTCTGCACTGAACCCATCTGGTCCTAGACTTTTTTTTTTTTGTTTGGGAGTCTTGCTGACTGCTTCTATTTCTTCAGGTGTTATGGGATTGTTGAGGTTGTTTATCTAGTCCTGGTTTGACTTTGGTATCTGGTATCCATCTAGAAATTTATCCATTTCCTCCAGATTTTCCAGTTTTGTTGAGTATTGGCTTTTGTAGTAGAATCTGCTGGTTTCTTCAATTTCCTCGGTTTCTATTGTTATGTCTCCCCATTGATTTCTGATTTTAATTTGGACACTCTCTCTTTGCCTTCTAGTTAGTCTGGCTAAGGGTTTTTTGATCTTGTTATTTTTCAAAAAGAACCAGTTCCTGGTTTTGTTGATTCCTTGTATGGTTCTTTTTGTTTCTATTTGGTTAATTTCTGCTCTGAATTTGATTATTTCCTGTTGTCTACTCCTCTTGGGTGTATCTGCTTCTTTTTGTTCTAGAGCTTTAAGCTGTGCTGTCAAGATGCTAGTGTATGCTCACTTCAGTTTCTTTCTAGAGGCACTCAGATGAAGAACATCTGGGTTCTTTCCAGCTTCTGGCTATTATAAATAAGGCTGCTATGAACATGGTGGAACATATGTCCTTGTTAGATATTGGAGCATATGAACATTTTCAAAGTGGTTCTCAGCCTCTTGCATTTCATCTTTTGAGAAATTCATTTTGTCCTATATCATTTACCTCTTTTTAAAATAAGGTAATTGTTTTCTTGGTGATTAGCTCTTTTAGTTATTTGTATATTCTAGATATGCTATTCCTCTGTAAGCTTTACAGTTGGTAAAGTGTTTCTTTGCATTGCATGTTCCTTTTTGTTCAAATCATTGTGTCCTTTGCTATATACAAGCTTCTTAGCTTCATGGGCTCCCATTTATTAATTTTTTATTTTAATTTATGACCTACTGTGTTCTACTCAAAAAGTACTTTCTTATGACATCGTGTTTAAGCGTATAGGCTGTGAGTCTCTGTATCTGTTTCAGTCATCTGCTGGGTAGAGTTTCTAAGGACAATTATGCTAGATTACTGTCTGCAAGCATAATAGCATCCTTAATAGTGTCATGTATTGCTGCTTACCCATGGGATGGGTCTCAAGTTGGCCAGTTCTCAGCCATTCTTTCAGTCTCTGTTTCATCTTCGTCCCCGACTTTCTTGTAGAGGGGAAATTTTTTGGTTCGAAAGTGTTTTGGGTGCGTTGGTGTCCTTATCCATTCCCTTGGGGACCTGCCTGGTTACAGGAGGTGAGCTTTTTAGGCTTCATATTATATCCCCTTTGTTATCTTTCAAAAAATTGACTTAGATGTGTAGGCTTATTTTTATGTCTTTCTTTAACTTTATAATATTGTTCATTGTGTCTACTTTTATGCCAGCATCATGCTGTTTGTATTAATATAGCTCTGTAGTATAGCTTAAAATCAGGAAGGGTAATCTTTTATCAGTTCATCTGTTGTGTGTGATTGTTTTAGCTATCTGGGATTTATGTGCATATTTCCATATGAAATTGAAGATTATATTAATCCTGTAAAGAATTATGTTAGAATTCTGATGGGGATTACATTGAATGTATAGGTTTTTTTTTGTAGGGTAGCCCTTTTCACAACATTTATCCAGCCTGATCCAGGAGCATGGGGAGCCTTTGTTTCTTAAATTATTTATTATGCAAGTCTTTTATTTGCTTCATTTGACTTATTCTAATATCTTTTTGAGGTAATTGTTAAATGGCATGCTGTTACTTATTTTTATAATTTGTTTACCTTTTTTCTTTGTCATTGGTATAAAATGGAGGCTAAATTTTGTGTATTCATATTATATCCTGCTATTTTGAATATATTTATCATCTATAGAAGTTCCTTGGTGTAGTCTTGGAAGTTTTTTACATATAAAATTATATCTTCTTCAAATGAGGATATTTTGATCAACCCCCCCCCCCCTTTTTTTTTAAGCTCCACAATCTACTACCATTGTGATCATGGTCTTTTCATGATCTAGCTAAGACTTAGACACTAAATTGAACAGGTATAGAAAGAGTGACCTATGTGGATTTTTAAATAATTTCCACATTTAGAAAGGATGTTGTTTATGAGCTTGTTATAAATAGCCTTAATTATGTTTAGAAATACCCTTGTATTTCTGATCTCTTCAAGATTTGTATCAGGAGTGAAGTTTCAAAGTCCTTTTCTGTAACTTTGTGTGGTTTCTATCCTTTAATCTGTTTATTACTTTACATATCCTGCATCTCTGCTATGAAACTGACTTGATGGTGGACAGTCTTTTTGATGTGTTCTTGAATTTAGTTTGTAATAATTTATTGAGATTTTATTCATGTATATTCATAATGGATATTGTTCTGTGCTTTTATTTTGGTTGAGTCTTTATTTAGTATCCAGAGTATAGGTGGCCTTATAAGAAGAATTTAGAAATTTGGTTTTTTGCAGAATACTTTGAGGACTGTTGTCATTAATTCTTCTTTGGACGTATAGTAGAATTCTATGCTGAATCCATCTGACCCTGGGATAATTTTAGTTGCTACAGATATTTTTTCCCTTTGTTACTGCTTCTATCTCATTATGGGTTATGAATCCATTTAGATATATTTGCTTTTTCTTTATTTATTTTGATTTTATATTTCAAGAAATTTGTTGATTTCTTTTAGACATTTTAGTTTAGTAAAATAGAGATTTTTAAAGTAGACATTTATGAGTCTCCTAGTCTCTAATTTTGCCAGTTTGGATCTTGTATAAAATAATTTTCATGAATAATCTTTTGGAAGTTTTAGAGGTAATCAGTTACCAGAAGTTGTTTTTACTGTATCATTTTCTTTTATTTTCTTTGCTAAGCTTTATTCTCAGCTCTTAGTGTGAGTAGTACAGAGAAAACACCACCTTCTTCCTCTGAACAACCAAAGTCTTCTACCTCTGGGAAACCAAAGTCTTCCACCTTCAAAGGGGCTCAATCTTCAAGAAAGTCTCCACGAAAAACATGCATTGTACAAGAAGTACCAAAGACCAGCAATAAAGCAGGACAAACTAAGCCTACTGGAGATACTTCAGCCACGAAGAAGGGCATTACTATTAAAATTGTCTTACCAAAGAAAAGAGGTGGACAGTCTGAAAAAAAGGTTAGTCATATTTCTTGCTAACTTGTACTGTAAGTCTCCATATTAGAGTATTATTAAAATTCAGTTTAGCAATTTACCATGACTATGCTGAGGTGATTTTTTTTGTTTTATTTTCTTAGAATATTAAATGTATAATGTTCTTTTTGTCTTAGTTAGGGTTTTCTATTTTGATGAAACAAAAGCAGTTTAACAGAGAACTTATACTTCCATACCACAGTACATGATGATAGCCAGTCAAGGAAGGAAATAAAAACAGGCATACAGAAGAACTGGAGTTGGGGGTTAAGCAGGAATAGTATGTAAAGTAAAATTGTCACTAGACAAGCTTAACTAATATTGACTTGTGATGCAAGAATAAAGAGTAAATGTCTTGGAGAGTAAAATAGAATCTAATGTGAAAACTGAGACAGAATTTAAAAACTGAGAAAGACTAAGTTGAAACATTTTTAACATGTAATAAGGAGAAAAAGGGAGGAATAGATTGGAGCAAGAAAAGACTTTTACAATACTTGTTAAATTTATATTGTAGATATAAATGCATAAAACATTTATATTACAAAAGCCTGAGTGTGAAGGATAAAAATCTATATAAGTTTCAATATTTTATGTAAAATGGAACAATATGAATTGTTATGTGTGAACTATGAATTGTGGAAAAACCTCTAGTCTAATGTAAAAGTTCAAAGTATATATAATGAGTTTTAATTATTTAATAACACTTCAAAAGATAGTATAAGTAGAATAACAACAAAAAGAATAAAAGAAACTATCAGAAAGCACATAATAAAATAGTTTATTTAGATACAAATATAATAATAGTTATATTGAACATTAATAGACTAAATTCTTCAATTAAAATGTATAGATTTTTTAAATGGAACCTTAAAAAGATTCAAATGTACAATGTCTACAAAATGTGCATACTAAATATAAAGACACTGGATGGTTTTAGCTCCTTTGTCAAAGAGCAAGTGACTGTAGGTGTGTGGGTTCATTTCTTGTTCTTCAATTCTATTCCATTATATTCTACCCACCTGTCTCTGTACCAATACCATAGAAGTTTTATCACTATTGCTATTGCTCTGTAATACAGCTTAAGGTGGTGGATTCTGATTTCCCCATAAGATTTTTTTTTTTATTGTTTAGAATAGTTTTTTGATATGTTGTGTTTTTTGTTATTCCAAATGAATTTGCAAATTCCTCTTTCCAGTTCTATTAAGAATTGAGTTGGAATTTTGATAGGTATTGCATTGAATCTGTAGATTTCATTTGGCAAGATGGCCATTTTTACTGTATTAATCCTGCTAATTCATGAGCATGGGAGATCTTTTCATCTTCTGAGATCTTCTTTGATTTCTTTTTAGAGAGACTTGAAGCTCTTGTCATAAATATCTTTCACTTGCTTGGTTAGAGTCACAGCAAGGAATTTTTATATTATTTGGGACTATTGTGAAGGATGTTGATTCCCTAATTTCTTTCTCAGCCTGTTTAACCTTTGAGTAGAGGAAGACTACTGATTTGTTTGATTAAATTTTATATATAGTCACTTTGCTGAAGTTGTTTATCAGCGGTAGGAGTTCTTTGGTAGAATTTTTGGGGTCACTTAAGTGTACTACCATATCATCTGCAAATAGTGATATTTTGACTTGTTCCTTTCCAATTAGTATCCTTTGACTTCCTTTTGTTGTCTAATTGCTTTGGCTAGAACTTCAATTACTATATTCAATAGATAGAGAATGAGCAGCCTTGTCTAGTCCCTGATTTTTGTGGTATTGCTTCAAGTTTCTCTCTGTTTAGTTTAATATTGGGTACTTGTTTGCTGTATATTGCTTTTACTGTGTTTAGTTATGAGCCTTGAAGTTATGCTTTCCAAGATTTAACAGGAAGGGGTGTTGAATTTTGCTTTCTCAGCATCTAATGAGATGATCTTTTTTTTTCTTTGAGTTTGCTTTTATAGTGCATTATGTTGATGGATTTCTGTATATTGAACCATCCCTGCATCCTTGGGATGCAGCTTACATTATCATGATGGATGACTATTTTCAGGTGTTCTTGGATTCAGTTTGCTTGAATTTTGAGTATTTTTACATTGATGTTCATAAAGGAGATTGGTCTGAAGTTCTCTTTTGTTGTTGGGCCTTTGTGTGATTTAGGTACAAGCACAATTGTACCTTCATAGAACAAATATTAGGTCTTCTTTGAAGGTCTGATATAATCTTCACTAAATCCATTTGGTCCTGGGGTTTTTGTTTCGTTTTGTTTTTGTTTTTTTTTTTTTTTTTTTTTTTTTTTTGGTGTTGTTGGGAGACTTTTAATGGCTGCTTCTAAAATTACCTTTTTAATGATAAAATATACTGATTTTGAAATGTGAAATACTTTTTAATGCATTTGAAAACATATACTTGTATATAACTGTATTCTTCATATGTTTTTTAAACAGGAAAAAAATATTCCAGTTGTTTCCTCTACATCTTCAGCTTCTTTAAGTTCACTGATGAGAAATTCTTCACCTAATAAGACTTCTGCAGGGCCATCTAAAATAGTGATGTCTACAGGTATGTTAGTAATTTCAAAACAGTGATAAAAATTACATATTTTATTTAGCATTGATTTCAGTGTTTTTAACATCGTGGAAATATATAAAGTATTGATATACTTTAGTACATTGATAGTTCAGCTTAATGTTAAGCAAAACCATGTCCCCAGAAAAACAATGTCTAACATTTTGTGGCATTATCAAATTCTTCTCTTTTTTCACAATATTTCATCATTTTGTATTATGTATTTTTTAGGGTGACTCGTGCCTTTTGTACATAAATTTTTCTGTCAAAGGACATGGTGATTTCAAATTTGTTTCTTATAGGTTTGATAGTGTACAGACCAAAGTGAATCCTTTTTATTATCTCCTATACATTTTTATTTTTTAACAACTTTATTTTAAAAAACAGTGATAAGTGTACACATTTTAAAAGCAGTTTTGTATAAAACTATATGAATATATTTTTGTCAGTTGTTGATTCTTTTAAAGGTTTGGAAGTATTAATTGAAAACTTACTAGTTCATGAGGATAAAGTATATATAAAACAAAAGTAACATGGAAATAGTCAAAGTTTTCTTGGTGTGTAAAGATTAAATATAATGGCTTTTAAATACCAAGGATTGCCACAAGGCATTCTTAGCTCTTGTGTTATTAATGATTTAAGGTCTAGGTGTACCACACTCTGAGAGGATGCTATACACTTATTTTTTTTCTAAGAAGGACTGAGGCTTTCACATTTTTGTCTTCCTTTTTTCATATGGTCTGGGAGTTGTTTCTGGGGTATTCGGAGCTTTCTGGGGCTAGTATCCAATTATCAGCGACTGCATATTATCTGTTCTTTTGTGATTGGGTTACGTCACTCAGGATGATATTCTCTAGTTCTATCCATCTTTTTGCCTACATGTATATCTCTGCACCATATGTGTGTGTGTCTAGTTCCCAGAAGAGGATGTCAGATCCCCTGGGACTACAGATAATAGACATTTTTAAGCTACCATATGATGCTAGGAAGCAAACTCTGGACCACTGGAAACAGCAGCCAGTGTTCTTCACCATTTGAATCATCTCTCTATCCCCCCATTCCTGTGTAAATAAGTATGTTCTATTACTTCTTTATATCCTTAATTACCAGCCTCATACTCTTGTATTTTTTCTTACTTACAATTTTTATCACTTAAAGGAAATTATTTTTTCAAAGTAATGTTTTTAAAGACTATTTGCACACCTCATTTTTATTAATTTCTGATTTTTAATGAATACAACTTGATCTATATAATCCAAGAATTTAAAGTCCGATTATTTTGAGTACTGACAGAAAGGAAAAGCCACATGACTTCATATGATAGGTTACAATCAAAATACAAGTACCCCCAAATTATTGCTTTATACTACCTCCAGGCTTTTGTGTATAATCTGTATATTAAGTTACACATGAATTTTAAGCTCAGACTTTTATCCCATCAGCAAGTTATCTCAGTATGTTTATACATGTAGTATACATTGATTTGCAGTTGATTTTTGTGATAAAAATATCTTCACTAATACCATGATTATAAATGAGAAAATTTTGTACAAAGAAAAAAGTTTTAACTTTCCTCAGTGAGGTTAGGCATGTATAGAAGGAGCATTTTAATTTTCATATTTAAAATTCATGTCATTTGAATTTACTATTACATATACCTTAAGTAACTTGAGTGTTTCAGAAAATGCAGTTGACATACACTATTGGTGATATACAAGATTGTCAACTATAACTGAGTATGGATGACCAGTTTTCAAAGGGAATGCATGTTTTTGCACAGTGAAGTTGGGTGGGTAGAACTCGAGGAGTTGGTGGAAACATCAAAATTTAAAGACATGAAACTACTCTTTCATTTTGTAACATGTCTTGTAATAATAATCTAAAATGATTTTATGATGCTCCCATGTATTCTCAATCATAAGTTTTATATAATCAGTTTGAATAGTATATTCATAAATGTCAGATAAACTTTTTTTACTATTTGCATGTTCATTAATTTTCATAAACATGTTAATATATCTGCATGCTTTTAGTAGCAGACATAGCATTAATATGAAGTGTATTTAAGTTTTCTTTAAAGTCATGAGTAGGACATGGCAATTATGTAAATAAATTTCACAGAATTTATCTAATTATTCATATATATTTTTTCAAGTATGTGTGCATATAAATAAAGATGGGGATTGTGGCCCCTACCTGGATCCACAGAAAGTTCAGCAGCTACCTGACCACTTCGGCCCAGGTCCTGTGAATGTGATTCTCCGGCAGACTGTGCAGGCCTGTGTGGATTGTGCCATTCAGACCAAGAATGTGTTTCTATTTCTTAAGCAAGATAATAGAGGAGGAGAAATGATATCAGGTATGCTAATCTAATTATTTTTCCATCTATGTATGTATTTATTTATTCACTCTAAATCTGGATCAGAGCCCCCTGCC
Organism: Micromys minutus; assembly: GCF_963924665.1. Lineage (NCBI taxonomy): Eukaryota > Metazoa > Chordata > Mammalia > Rodentia > Muridae > Micromys > Micromys minutus. The sequence goes on along the minus strand of NC_137970.1, from coordinate 28,856,249 downwards.
CAGGCCCTACTTCATACTGCTCCTACCCCAATCCTTCTTGGCTTCACCTCTGAGAAGGGTGAGATTCCCTCAATAGTACCAACCTGCCGTGGCACCTTAAGTCACTGCAGGACTAAGTATATCCTGTTCCACTGTGCATAGCCAAGAAAGCCACATTAGGGGGACAGGATCCACAGGCAAGCAACAGAGTCAGAGTAAACTCCCAATTGTTGGGGAAACCTGATCAAGACCAAGCTGCACATCTGCTATATATAAGCAGGGATCCTAGGTATAGTCCTTGTATGCTTTATGGTTAGTGGTTCAGTTTATGGAAGTCCGCCAGAGTCTAGATTATTAGATTCTGTTGGTCTTCTTGTGGAGTCCTATCTTCAGTTTTTTAGAAGATTTCCTGAGCTCTTTCTAATGTTTGGCTATGAGTATCTGTATCTCTTGGGTGAAGACTCTCAGAGGACAGTTTTGCTAAGCTTCTGTACAGTATAACAAAGTATCATTAATAGTTTCAGGGATTGATTATTGCCCATGGGATGAATGTCAAGTTGGCCCAGTCATTTGTGGGTCATTCCCTCAGTCTGTGCTCCAGTCTTTGTCCCTGCACTTCTTATAGACAGGACAAATACTGTTGTCGCTCAAACAAAAACCAAAATAGACAATTCCTATCAGTATAATACTAAAAATTCAAATTAAATGTACACTTTTTCTCTATTAAGCTAGCTATTTAGGCATATTACCTTTTAAGAAGCTTTAAAGAATAGTGTGACTCAAAAAGAAACCTTGTGAAGGTAAAGTAAAATAAAGGTAAAGTAAAAAGGCACAGAAGTAGTGTGCTTTCCTTGCATACACAAGGCCCTGAGTTTAGTCTCAAGCACCATAAACATCTTTTTTTTTTTAATTAAGAGGAGAGGTGAATTGTAGATGGTGCCTATCATGATTTTATACTTTTGTATAAACTTTTGTACTTTGTACTCATGTTTAGAGTAGAAAGGTTACTGTAAACCAAGCCATTTTGTTACCTTGTTTATATATATATTTTTTAAATAGAAATTGATGTTAATTCCATTTTAAATTTCAAAACCAAAAAGTAAACTTAAAGCACATTTCTTGAACTGATTCTTCTGTTATTATATTTCCCATCTGTCTACAAGATGACTGATGACTGACATTATTTTCCCACTCCATAGCCTTCTTTGATGGGAAAGTTCATACTGTTCAGCTCCCTCCAGTGAATAGTGCATCATTTGCACTTCGCTTTCTTGAAAATTTCTGCCGTAGCCTACAATGTGACAATTTTTTGAGTAGCCAGCCTTTCAGACCTAAGGCTCATGTTCATACCTCTGCTACAGACATTGATCAAAGCCAACCAGGTAATAAAATAAGTTTTTAATGTATATTATACATTTAAGAATGTGTGTGTGTGCGTGCATACGCGTGTGCATTCACACATGTATGTAAGTATATGATAGATGGAAGTTGAAAGCAGTGCGCAGGTAAAGGTCAGAAATTAAGATTGTGGAGTCAGTTCTCTCCTTCTCTCTTTGCATGCGTCCCAGGAATTGAACTCAGATCATCAGGTTTGCATACCAAGTGTCTTTTCTGCTGACTTTTAATATACTTTTATTTTGCAATTTACACTTAGGAAAGAATGTGGGTATTTCAGAGTTTCTCTTTTCTACTCAAGCCACACTTAACTAATAAAAAAATGAATAGATAGAATTATACTTTCTTCACTTAAAGTGAGAAACTAATTTCTTACCGTATTCCTAATGAACTTGAGAATTAAAGCCAATTCATTCTGCTTTGTGTCTTTGTGGCTAAGTGATAGTTAGACATTTTCTGTTAGGTTGGGCCATGGCTTTAACATTACTAATCTAAAGAAATAAGCAAAGACTTTTGAGCCCTTAGATTATAAAGAATGGTTTTCTCAAAATTAGCTATGGTTACCTGTCTTCCATAAGATTCTCATACTGATGGCTGAATAAAAAGATAAGTGTGATATTGTCCCATAGAACCAAAGGTGATATTCTTCTTTCTAATCTCTACATTAAGAAAGCTGTCTGATGGCTGAATAAAAAGATAAGTATGATATTGTCCCATAGAACCAAAGGTGATATTCTTCTTTCTAATCTCTACATTAAGAAAGCTGTCTGATGGCTGAATAAAAAGATAAGTGTGATATTGTCCCATAGAACCAAAGGTGATATTCTTCTTTCTAATCTCTACATTAAGAAAGCTGTCTGATGGCTGAATAAAAAGATAAGTATGATATTGTCCCATAGAACCAAAGGTGATATTCTTCTTTCTAATCTCTACATTAAGAAAGCTGTCTGAGCTTTCTTGCCAATACTTTGGAAATAAAGTCTGTTGCTCTTTCATATGATTACCACCACATATTTAATCCAAGTCCAGTGGTTCAAATTTTCATTCCAGTTGGGTAGAAAATTTGGATATCATCTCCAGGTACTCATTTTCTAAGCCTCCTGATTATTTTCATTTTTTCCTCATAAATGTTATTGCCTCTGCATTAGCGATATCTCTCCTGTCTATTCCTTCCTCTCCCATTTCCTTTTCAGTACCGTCATTCTATGCAGAACTATATTGGCCCATTCTCTGGTTTATTAAATTGATTTACTACTTAGAGTCCATTTTATGGTTTCTCTCTGCTTTTATAATTGCCAAATGATCCTTTTGAAATAAAGTTATGATACAGGAAATTCTTGAATAAAATTACAGTAGTTATAAGATATTGGAATTTATCAAACCCGGGTTCCACTGCTGACTCTAACTGTATACTAAAAGAACATAAAGTCTGGAAGACCTAAATTTTAATCTAGTGCCTGCTGTTAATTAGCATTAATTATAATTGTGGCCAAAATTACTGATCCCTCTGATTTTCAATTTTCCTCTTTATAAGGTTCTGAGAAAATAGTGTACAGACATATATATTCACAGAGACTTGTAATCTCAAACACAGAAGAGGTAAAGGTAGTCTAAGACCTGCATGAGACACTGTACTGATTGAGTTTAATTGTAGCCTGGTCAACTCAGTGAGTGAGATTCTTTATCAAAAGAGAAATTATGTCATCCAGGAATATAAATCAGTGGTAGAATGCTTGCCTGGTGTGTGTGTGTGTGTGTGTGTGTGTGTGTGTGTGTGAGAGAGAGAGAGAGAGAGAGAGAGAGAGTCCATAGGCTAAATGTAGACAGGTACCTCTCTAAATTCTTCTAAATTATTGAAAATGCATACACAAAAACACATTGTAAGTATATATGCATTCATGCATGCATGCATGCATGTATGTATGTATTTGCTTGAAAGTGCCTACAGAGCCCAGAAAGGGGATATCAGCTCTCTTGGAGCTTACAGACATTTGTAAGCTGTCTGATGTGGGTGCTGGAATCTGTTCTGTTCTCCAATGATCTGATAAAGCAATAAGGGCTCTTAGTCTCTGAGCTATCCCTCTGGTCCAAGTCTTTAATATTATATATCAGTAGAAATACATAATAGGATACAGTGAACCTATTTTGATAGTCAAATAATTGGCAGGTTGGTGAAGTTATAGTACACAAATTACTTTAAAACAAATACTCCATACAGATAATATAAAAATAATTGACTATAGTAATTGTAACATGTACCTTTTTTAAAAAAAAAAACAGAAAATGAGGAATTAAAAGAAAAGAGAAGCTTCAAGCGATTGTGTCTGCATCCTCAACCTTCTGCTCCTGTCTCATCTAAGGTTCCCAGAAAGTCTGGGCGAGCCTCTAAAGGTAAATAGCATTTACACACACCAGAATTGAAGAACCCCCACTTACCACTTATGATATATGGTCTTATTGGTTTGATGGTGTTGAGGGTAGGAAGTTAAATTCACCCATATCTGATGATTAGTTTATTACTTTTGGCACTTGAGCACTGGATTCCTTTCAGAAATATACTACTGTCATTCTTTTCCTTTGGATTAAAAAAAAAGCAACTTAGAATGGGCCTATCCATTCTGCTTTGCATTGTTACAAACTAAGAAAAGTGTAAGCAAATGTGAGAAAATAACAATATGGTCATGGAGAATAGTTCTGAAGAATTATGCTCCTAAGAACAGATGTTTTCAGGAAGTTTACAACTTTGGTGATAAGAATCAAGTATTTTACAGTATTGTTCATTACTATATGGTGAAAAAGAGCTGAACATGTACTTTATGTTAGAAGCTTGTCATTCAGTATAGCATAAATTAAGTTTTTGGAAATTAGATATTTTTCTTAAGAATTTCATATATATATTTTAGTGTCTTTTGATTAAACCACACCCCACTCCATCTCCTTATACATTTATACTATTTTTTCCCAAATTCACGGGTTCACTCTCTATTATTGTTGCTGTTTAAACCCAGAGTCCATATATTTCTGCTAGTATGTGCATACATGTAGGAGTAGCTACTGAAGCATAAGCTCCCAAGGGCTGCATTCCTGAAGAAATTATGCTCTTCTTTTCCCAACAAATTCTAATTGCCAGCAGTTCCTTGGCTAGGGTTAGACTTCTTTTCATATCCTGGCTAGGATTTTGTTTGGTTTAATCTGTGCATCACAGCTATTGTCAGTTCATATATATAATTGCCAAATTATATCTAGAAAATACTGTTTTATTTACTGCCTCCAGATCATAACAATTTTTCTGCCCCCTCTTTTCAGATGACCCCTAGTCTCAAGAGTACAGTATAGTATAGATTCCCAATTAGGCTGAGCACTCTGTAATATATCATTTTCTATACCTTGATTATTTTTGGTAATTTCTGCAAGTTTTCTTCTACTGCAGAAAGAAGCTTTTCTAGGGAGAGTTGAGGGATATTTGCACTAATCATTGAATAGTCACTTTAATACTATGTCCACTTAGCAGAAAAATAGTAATAAGACCTGAGACCTAACTAGATTCAGGTTTTTGGCCCCATTAACATATCAAACACAAGTTCTATTTTCTGAAGGCTTAAATAAATCAGAAAGTGATTGGTTACATTCTACATTCATAATCCTATTGTAACAGTGGATGTATCTGACAGATCCTAATTACAGTAGCTTCCAGGGATCACATTTAGGTAAGATAAATGATTACTTTTCTTTCCTAGTAGTGTACCTAGCACCATCCAGCACTAGGAAAGCTAGCCAGTAGCTTACAGCTCAAAACAGCTTGATTTTTCTATGCTCTATGTGGTACCATGAGCAAGTAGGGTCTTCCTATCAATTCTGGTTAATAACCAAGAGCAATAGTAATATCTTCAGTTATAATATTTAATGGTCTGTGAAACCCCACTGAACAACCATATCAAAAGAGGTAACTCTTTCCTGGCACTGACTTTTTATTTAATATCCTATCATGTCTATAAGAGGCCCTATTTGAACTTTTTATGTATGTATATATTTCAGGAAGCTTGTACAGTTTGTACAGTTGGAGGCTTCCATCTGACTTCCAAATGTTCTTAGTGTTAGTTATCTCTCTGAAAACTCTCTTCTTTCCTGCCCTCTTTAACCCACTAAACCTTTCTTCCTCCATTATTTTCTGTTTCCCTTTCATGCCACTTGTATTCTTTATACCTTCTTTTAAAAGCACATGCATGGCTCCTTCCTGTTTTTCTGACTTCTATAAGTACTCTAACTTAAACACATATGTGAAAATTCAAAGCTAGAGTTCACATATAAACAAGAAAGTACAATATTATTCTTTCTACATCCAGGTTGCCTCACTCACGGTCAATTCTGGCTCCATCCATAGTGTGTGGGTGTCTGTCTGTGCGTACGTGTGAATTTCATGAATTCATTTTTCATAACAGCTGAATAATATCCCACTGTGCAAGAGTACCTCATTAACATTAACCACTCATCAGTTGATGCACATCTAGACTCTTTCCATTTCCTGACTCATGTGAATAGAGCAGCAATGGACATGGATGAACAAGTATCCCTGTAACAGGATATAGAGTTCTTTTAGTATAAACCCAGGAGTGTTTTAGCTGGGTCACATGATCAATCTATTTTCGAGGACAATCTGCACTAATTACCATATTGGTTTTACCAATTTACACTCCCAACAACATTGAATACGTGTTTTCCTTTTGCCATATCCACACCAGCATTTGTTGTCTAACTCCCTTTTTCAAATTGTAGCAGTTCAAACTTGGGAAATATGAAACCTCAATGTAGAATTAATTTGCATTTCACTTATTACAAAAGATATTGAAAAGTTATTAAATGTTTCTAAGCCATTTGTATTTTGTCATTGAGAAGCCTATTTAGTTACATGCCAAAATTCTTCATTGAGTTTATTTTGTTGATGCTTAGGTTGGAGTACTTTTTATATTCTAAAAAATAGCCCTCTGAGATTATAAGCAATTTTTCTCATTCTGCAGACTGTCTCATCACTCTCATGATGGGATCCTTTGCTGTACAGAAGCTATGATTTCAGGAGGTCTTATTTACCAATTGCTAATCTTAATATCTGCAACTACTAGAGTTCTGTTCACAAAATCTGGTTGCATTTACAATTAGAAGTACATTCCCTACCTTTTCCTCTAACAGATTTATGGTATTGAATTTTACATTGAGACCCTTGATCCATTTAGAGTATAGTTTTGTTCATTCTACATTTCTACATTCTTCTATAGTGGAATGAGCACCATTAATTGAAAGTGCTATCTTTTTTCCAATATATATTTTTGGCCCTTTTGTTAAAATGATGTGGCTATAACAGGGTAAAATAATATCCAGGCCCTTGGTTGTAGTCCATTAATTTATGTGTTGGTTTTATGACAGTACCATACTGTTTTATTGCTATACCTCTGTAATATTACTTGATATTAGGAATGGTGGTACCTCCAGCAGTCTTCTTTACTCTTTAGATTTGTTTTGATTATCCTGGGTCTTTCTATGTTTTAATATTAGCTTTAAGATTTTTTATTTTATGAATTTTTTATTGGAATTTTGATGTGGATTACAGATTGCATTGATTCTTCAGATTAATTTTGGTAGGATGGACATTTTTACTATATTGTTCCTACCAATCCATAAGCATGTAAAGTCTTTCCATCTTCTTTAATTTCCTTCTTTGTACCTTAAAATATTATTATATAACAAACAAGCCTTTCACTTCCTTTCTTAGATTTATTCCAAAATCAGTAAATCAATCTCAACCCCCCCTCCCTCTCTCCCTCCCGCCCTTCCTCTCCCTCCCTCACTCTCCTATGTAACTCTGGCTGCTTGGAACTCATTATATAGACCATTCTGCCCCCCAACTCTCAAATATATGTCTGTCTCTGTCTCCTAAGTACTAAGATAAATAATTCTGTAGAAAAAATAAGATTTTTTACTTTGAGATTTCAAAAGGGAGAACCATGCTCTGTGGCTGTCTCTGCCTTATGGTTGTGTTTCAAGATATGTTCTCAGCTACTGCTCAAATGCCATGCTTGCCTTTTGCCAAGCTTTCTGCCATAATGGTTATAAACTCTAACTCGATATAACTGTGAGCCAAAATAAATTTTCTCTTTGGTGTGTTGCCTTTATCACAGTTGTTTTGTCAGGGCAATAGAAAATTAACTAAGAAGTTGGTACCAGGGAGTAGCTTATTATTGCTATAACAAGCCTGGTCATGCTGTTTTTTGGAGGGATATGGAAGTCTTTAGTACTTTGGACTAAGAACACATTGAATCCTATAAATGGAGCTTAATGAATTATCCTAGTATCAGCTTAGAAGATAGTATCACCAACTCATGAGATTTCAGAGAGGAACAGTATTAGAAACTTTACTAGAGGCTGGTCTGGTGATGTTTTGTATAAGCTCAAGAGATTTCAGACTGAAATATTAGCAGGTTGGCTACAGGCTCTTCTGGTAATATTTTGAATGAGACTGTGGCTTGCTTATGCCCTTGTCTGAAAGTCTCTGTGAAGCTAAATTGAATAGTTTTACATTAATTTTACTTGCAGAAGAGATTTCAAGACAGTCAAATATTGACTCTGTTATGTTGTTAGTAGCAATCACTCTTATGCAGATCTATAATGGTCAAAAATAGGACAAAACAAAAACAAGTAGGGCTACAAGAAATAATAAATACACGTTTGGTTTGAGGAGAAAATGACCACCAGGAAATTGTATGTTGGAGTCTTGGTTTGTCCTGAAAGAGATAAGGAGAAATGGAATAAAGAGGGTGGTGACCACTGGACAAGATCCCATCCCAGTAATCCTGCAATTGTGAAAAGTCTTAATGTATTATCTGTTCCTAAATAACAAATAAATCAAAGCTTATATAAATAAAATCCAAGGAGGAGGCCAGGTTACTTCCCAAGCAGGCAGTAGAACTTGGCTGCCTTTCCCACATGGTCTCTCTTTAGATTCAAAGATACAAGAGTAAAGGGATTGTGGAATCTTCTTACACCACTAAAGGAAACTGCTGAGGCCAGGATTGTGACAGGGAAGTCTATCTGCATGGAGGCCAAGAGAGGCCATTGCATGAAGCTGTTGAAAGTGACACCTGGAATGTATTGGAGACCTCAGCATGTTGGAGATGAGAAAGCTGTAGGATACCTGCCAAGGAGAGATGCACATAGGTAGTGGAACAAGTTCAAGAGATAAATGCGTTCTAGTCAACAAAGCTGGAAGGGCAGAGCCATCTGACCCTTTTGACATCTTAACAGAACTAAAGGATTTGGAGTTTGCCCTGCTAGTGATAGTATTTCATTACTATGCCTCATTCTTCCATTTGGAATGGAATTTGTGTATTCTATGTCATTGCATGTTGAATGTATGTAATACCGTATTAATTTTACAGGGGCTTACAGTTAAAAGATTGTCTCTAATCTCAGAACAGACCTTGAACTTTTAAACAGCCTTAATATTGAAAGACTATGGGGATCTTTGAAGTTGAACTAAATAATACTTTGCATTATTATATGGCTACAAACCTATGGGGACCATGAGGTGGAATATGGTACAATGATAATGTCACCCATAGGCTCAGAGAGTTGAATATTTCTTCCCCAGTTGCTGGAAATGTTTGAGAAGGATTTGGAGGTGTAGCCTTGTTGGAGAAGATGTGTCACTGAGGGTGGACATTGAGGTTTTAAAAGCCAATGCCATTCCTGATTTTCGTGCATATCCTCTCTTGCCACCCCCTTTCTCTGCCTGTCTGCCTCTCTGCCTCATGTTTATGGATCAGATATAACCTCTAAGCTACTGCTTTAACACTATGCCCGCCTGCCTATTGCCATGAACCCTGCCTTGATGGTCACATACTCTAGCACTCTGGAACTGTAAACTCTCAGATTAAATGCTTTCCTTTGCCTTGCTCATATTTTATCATGGCAATAGAAAAATTTAACTAAGGCAGCCTTCTAATAGTATTTGAGCTGGCAAAGACATTCTCTTTTCTACCCTGTAGTATTGTCTCCTAAGGGACATGGCATATCTAAAATGAAAAGTTTTCCTGAAACTTCAGAGAAATCATCAGTGGGTGATGCTTTGGATTCTGCACATACTTCAGTTTCCACAGGTGTTTCTGAGATTGTGTCAAATATTTCAAGTGCATCTCTAGTTGTAAAAAAAAAAATTCACCTACCTTAAAGACTTACAAGCACATTAAATTCCAATGGAAGGAGAAAAATGAAGCTATATTCAAGAACAGTGTTTCTCAGCCAATGTGTTTGTTTTTCCTGAAAGATTTCCATGTCCAACTATACCCCCAAGTATTTCTTAAAATGCCAAAATTATAGAGGTCAGGTTGTCTTTCACAACATTGCCAGGAACAATTCTAATGTGGCTGTTCCTATCTTTGTAGCATCACAGAACTAACTCTGATGATCTAAATCATCAGCCATACTTGATAGAAACTTCTCAGACTTTAATAGTTCTCAAGCAGTTTTAAACAATTCCTGAGGTACTTTGAGGACTCTAAAACCTCTCATGACTCTTAAGGCCAAGAAAGACACATTACTTCTTATTTCTGATGTGCTGTCATACCTGTTGAGACCTTTCCCGGTACCAGCATGTGTGTAGCTCTTGGATCATGTCTCTGGCATCCTGTACATATAACCACACCATTTCCCTGTTTACCAAATCCTCTGTCATTCTCTTAGATGAACCAAGAAAAGGTGACATCTTATTTCTGTAAAAAGTTATCATAGATTTTCCTGTTGCTACAATTTGCCATTTTAGGGTTGTAAGTTCAGGAGACTAAAAAAATATGTTCTATCCATTTTCTCTAGACTTGGTTGAAAAGTGAAGGATGTAGAAAGCAGGTATTCTACTTGTTTTTTTTTTTTTTTTCATATCAAGTATGTTATCTATGAGCCAACCTCACTGTGCACATCAGTACATATCTAATGTTTTTTCTATCCCTCCCCACCTTCTGTAGTATTTGTTTCTGTTTCTTAAAGTGATACTGTTTACCAAGGATCTATGGATAGATATCTATTTCATAAATACTATTACCAAATGTTATTTCTAAGTATATTTACTAAGTATCAACTTGTAAAAATCATTTTTAGTGAAAGAATTTAAAAGATTATTCCTAGTGATAGTTATCTGACTTCTAGATATATGAATAATGCTATTGCCATTCCTAGGAATGGTAAGACATAGACATAGTAATTACATTGCTTATTAGTAGTTTGTGAGGATGGAAATCATTATGGGACACTCTATGCCAGGCACATCTTTTATTTGGCTAGATACTATTTTTGACTAACTTAAAAATAGGTATTGATAAAATTTTCAGTAAAAAAAAAATAATCCAGAAGTTACTTGTCTATGAACCCCAATAAAAAAGGTAGCTGGATGAATGCTTGAATCCAGACACTGTCTGCCTGCAACTCTAGAGAAGCCATAATTTATGATTCCATCAATGATAACTAGAGTTGTTATTATCTTCTTTCAAGTCTTACAAATTTTACTTTAAGCTGAATTTGTCACTAATGGTCACACAACTCATATTGTATCTCCCCTTCATTATATGAATAAGATGGATTCCCAACCTTTACTTTTTAACAATTCTAGTAACAGAAGAACTTAAATCACTTGATTTCAGATATACTTATTGATAGCACAATCTATAAAGCCATGAAAAACTTATGACTGGACTTTGACTTTTCTAATGAGTAGTTTTTTTTCATATATCATTTGAGTAATAACCATGTAGTGTTTATGATCACAGCTGATTGTTTTAAAAATATAGCCCCGACTTTGTTTCAGTAATAGAGTAGAAAGAAAAGATATTGATCTTCTTTTAATTTAAAGTTAGTTTTATGCTAGAACTTATACCTTTACATACATTTTATCTGTAAAGTAGTTAACATGTTTTGTAAGACATAACTATAACAAAATTTGAAGACAGGAACATCTTTAAAACTTGGATATATGATTAACCTTGTATTTTGTTTATGCCATTGATGAGTTAAAGTTAACTGTTCTAATTGCCCTAATTCTCAAATGGTATATAACTGTCTGTATACTTGTCCAGCCTATGGCATATGGACCACAATTGTCCTAGGATAGCTGAGAATGTGGCCCAGCAGAGTTGTATATGACTTCATGTGGCAGTGTGGCATGTTGGACACTGCTGGCTACATTATCGCCAGTTTTACCTGCATTGATGGAGTCAAGCAAAATTCAATTTGTTTTTTATGACAAGATAATGGATACCCTGGCTGGGTTTTGTCTTTTGTCCTTTTTATTAAATGTCTAAGCATATTTATTCCTGTGCAGTGAAATATAGAAGAGAGATCAAGTGAAAATACTAATGCTACTTTCTGACCTAACTGAGCAGGGACTAATTTTGATTTCTTTAATCACTGAGATGACAGTCTAAAGTGTAAAAGAGATCCCAAAAATGTCCATACTGAATAATTGAGGCAAATGGTCCAAATAACTAATGTCCCTCTCAAACATAGTGAGGTTACTGAAATACATTTGATTAAAATGGAAAACATTTAGGGAATTATAAACATATAAACTTGAGAGAGTTCCATCATATTTAACAAAATGAAGTCAACTTAGAAGATGTTAAAAGAGCAGTTTGTGAGAAATTTTTTGGTTCTATTTAAAGATGACAATAGCTCAGATTATCCTGATTTAATCTAAGCAGCACTGTTTCCTGTTCTTGCTTGGGACCTAAGAGCCTTTGGATTACTACACATGTTTTATGATTGTTGAAGCTCTAATGTACTTTCCCAAGTAAAAGTGTTGATGTTCTTTGTGGGAGATTCATTGGCACACTCTTATGCAGCATCAGATCATCTTCATTCAGGCACTCATGAGATTTTACATTTGGAATCTTGAGACCTTACTTAGGTACTTAACAGAAGGTTCCAGGAGTGAGACCATTACTTTCTACCTAACATCTCTTCTTTCAGGATTATGATCAGGTCAAGTATGATTTGTTTTTTTTCCCCTCCCATTGAAGCTTCAAGTAATATAGCTGTACCTGACCCCTGTGTCCTGAAACAAGGCTTCTGTAAGGAACCTTCAACCTGGTCTGTGGATGAAGTGATACAGTTTATGAAACATACAGATCCTCACATATCAGGCCCCCTCGCCGACCTCTTCAGGCAACATGTAACGTATCTTTTGATCCGGTTTTCCTGCTGCCCTAATGCCTCTAAATGACCTCTGTGCAGGCCTTTCAGTTTGATACTGAGTTGTATGGATAGTAGGGGAACCCTATCAACTGATCTTTTTCATTTGTGAGAAAGATTACTTTGCCCGACATTCAGGCCATAAATGGTAGATTGATTGCCTATTCTTTAAATGGGTATCTAAGTATCTAGTACACTAAACATCTACAGGTTTTCAAAAGTCGATATTACAGGATTACCACTCTCATGCAGACCACACCTTGTAATGACGAATACAAAAAATCCTCCCAAGACCTGCTACAAGTTCTGCTCTAGGACCATGAATGGGAGTGGTTGACCTACAGCATATACCAGGGTGGCCTTCTCGTGATACCCAGTGAAACCAGCAACTCCATTATGATTTGAATACCAAATAATGGGCTTCTATAAGATAAATTGTATAATACAACAATAAAGGATTTTAAAAGGATTCCTTGTCACTGTTAAATAATGTGTTCATAGTATTTTCTAACATAAAGTTACTGATTTAATGTCTCGTGTACACTAGTTTATGCGTGTATGTGTGCACATGTGTGTGCAGGTGCAAATACACATGTGTGTATGTCTATGGAGACCAGAAGACAAAAATCTCAAGTGTCATCTTCAGGAAGGCTATCCAGCCACCTTTGAGACAGGGTTTCTCACTGTGATCTGGGGTCTCATAAATTAGATTGCAGTGACTGGTCAACACAGACCAGAGATTTTTCATGCTTCAAACTCTTCAGTGCTGTGAATAAAGTAGATGCCACTATGACTGGCATTTTTACATGGATTCTGGAGATCCAACTCCAGGCTTCATGTTTTCAAGACAAGTGCTTTACTAACTGAGCAATACTTCCCAGCCCCAGCCTCTTTTCAATCAAGTAAATCAATATTTGTTTCAGCAGTTAAGTAGCTTCAGACAGCTTATGCCTTTCAATATGAAGATAAAAGTGTGCAGCACGTTTACAGTTTGCATGGATACTGACGTACTTGACTCCATTCTCAGAAAGTTAATGTATGGAATGTGTTTTTACAATTCTCAATATTTAATTATTTGTGTTTTATATGTGTGTGTGTGTGTACATATGTATATGCAAATATGTAGTAGTATTTTGTTCAGTATACAATAAGGCCAGATAATATGAAACTTTGGATATTTGTTTAAAATACTTGACTAAAGTTATTTAAATTTATAAATTACCAGATAATGCTCCATTATACAAGTCGGATTGTATTAGTTTATAGGGACATATTCTCTGTGTGTGTGTGTATATATGCCTATGTATATATTTATATCTATATGTATACACATATATACATATTGGGCAGTATTTTATCATTGTTATATATAAATAGCTCGATCAGCTATGGAAGGATTCTTACTATATTTTTCTTCTCTCTGTAGGAAATTGATGGGAAAGCTCTGCTACTACTGAAGAGTGAGCTGATGATGAAGTATATGGGGCTGAAGCTAGGACCAGCATTAAAACTATGTTACTACATTGAAAAACTTAAAGAAGTAAAATATAACTGAAAATATGCACATTTAGTTTAGAGACAGTTCTCAGGTATACTGAAAATATTTTACTTTAAAAGTAGTTTTCATCTCATCGGTTTTTATTTTATAAAGGTTTTTATAGAAATATTTTATTAGACTCATAGTACAATTACATAAATAGTGTACTCTTATTCTTTAAATACCATCTAATATGTTTGTATTAGCATACTTAAAACTGACTGTTCATTATTTATGTTTTTAATTATTTTTATTGTGTTTACAAGTGTACTTCATGTGGCAAAGAGAAGAAAAGCTTTTATTTGGGTTAATTTTTATATCTGGAACCAAACAGCTAAACCCTAGGGGGGAAAATATTAGCAACTATTAGCCTCTAAAAGCATGAGAATTTTTTTCTCAAAAGAGAATTGCAAGATGCCCTTAAGCTCTTGTCTGCTCAATTATTTTAGTCTGGTTTTACAGTATTTTGTTCCTGATCTACTACTAGAAAGGGAAGAGTCATATAAATTATTTTTCTTTCTGTCAGTACTCTTTTTTTTTTTTTTGCTCATACTACAGGGGAAAAAGCAATTTTATAAGCTTAAAGTGTTCTTACTAGTATTTGATATTTTTTAAACTGTAGGATAGATTAAAATAAATAATTTTATGCAGGAAATGTGTACTTTACCAGAGTGAATTGGATAGAATTGGACAAAATTTATACCTATTTTACAACTTTCTTTATCTTTGCTAAACTCAAACATCAGACACACAATTCTAACATCTTTATTTTCTATTTGTGTCCAGATTTTAAATTTTCTATTTTGTGTTTATTACTCATACAGATACTTTAGCATATTTATATACTATTGTATATATGTGAGAATACACAGTGACTTTTTAAATTGAATATGGCACTTTATACTGCCACAGAGGTAATAAAGATTTATAGAGATGTTTATTCCCTGAAAAAAATATATATCATTTTTCTATAACCAGTACCTCTCAGCTTGTTCAGGTGAAAAGAAACTGTCCATAAATTGGCTCCCACATAGTGAAGCTCTTTATCCTATGCAATATTTCTAATTAATTTTCATAGTTCTGAGCCGTCAATTCTGCCACATTTTGAAAGATACATTAATTCTGACATTGAGGGTTTTGTTTGCCAAATAAGAGCTTTCAAGAAGGATGCTACATGTTATTACTTTATATGATGTAATGCATATAAGTTATGAGAATCCGTTATACATGTATTCGAGTCAGTTATACATGTACTATCTATTCAAAATGTCAACAAAATGTTCAATAAGAAGAATGTAATGTCTCTTTATAATACCAAATATGCTTTCAACAACAATGCAGATGTTTAAGAGACTCTTTCACCTATGTAATTTCTGATACAACTACAATACTTAAACTTGACCTTCTTACAAATTGTTTGTATGAAGATGCTAATTCCAGTTGGTTGTACCTCAGGTGTTTATAATATTATTTTATAAGCTTAAGATTTTAAGAATATAATAAAGTTGTTAAATAACCACAGCAATTAGCAACTAAGACTTGGATTTTATTTTGCTTATTTTCTTCACAGTGTATTAATATGTGGGCTTGCTAGTGTTCCAAAGAAGAACTTTGAGACTACTTAGTGTATCTAAGAGTAAGACCTTTGGTACTATAGAAGAGATTTTAATTGCAGTTTACTGTATAAGTAAATTTGATTGAAATGGTTGGGACTCATTCTATAGGCTAAAGTCATTTTATGAAGTTCCCAGAGACTGATTTAATTTGGGACAATGTGGGATGTAAGGTAGAATGCATATGAATGCGCATGTGCGCACGCACACACACACACACACACACACACACACACACACACACACACAAATGCCCACCATCAGAATATATGGCAGTCTTTCATTCCTGTAATTCATTTGTATTTCAAATTTTCACATGAACAATAAACATTTAGGATACCTTACTCAAAAGTCCTCAGAGTCAAACCCAAAGTGATCTGCCTACAAATTATATCTCCAACCACTGTTTTTTTCCATCAGTTGTGGAACTAAATTGACCTTGAACTCGAAAATGCTTCTAGCCTCCCTGATGCCAGAATTGTATGGGTGTGCTTATTTTCTACTTAGATACTTAATAAGTAGTTGATTTTAATACTAAATGTTCTCTTTATTTAAAAAAAGCAAGGTGGGAATATAGAGAAATTGGAGGAATATATATTGCTAGGGGGAATTTAAAGTATCTATGGTGTACAACAATTACTGTATTATATATAAAGTCTCAAAACTTAAAAGCAGTATCAGTGTACAAGTGCTTATATTATTATTCCTAATAGTCAAAATTTTGGTAAAAAATGAATCTCTCATTAGATGAATGAATGAAGTATGAGATGAACTATATGCATGCACGTGTGTTATTTAGTCTTTAAAGGGAATGAAATTCTGATGCATACTGCCACATGAATTACATTAAACCAGGCACAAGGGCAAGTATTGTATGTATCACTTACATGAATCTCAGAGAGAAAATAGGAGTTATCATGGGGTTGTTGATGCCTTCTCAAAGGCTCTGCCAGAGCCATACTGATACAGAGGAGGATACTTGCAGTTAACCATCAGACTGAACACAAGGACCCCAATGAATGAGGTAGAGAAAGAACTGAAGGAACTGAAAGGGTCTGCAACCACATGGAATGATCAACTATCCAAACCCACCACAGCTCCCAGGGACTAAAACACCAACCAATGCATACACATGGAGAGACCCATGTTGTTGCATATGTAGTAGAGCATAGCATTGTCTGGCATCAATGGGAGAAGAGGTCCAGTGAAGGCTGATTTTTCCCAGTGTAGGGGAATGCCAAGGTGCTGAGGTGGGAGAGGGTGGTTGGGAGAGGGAGTACCATCATGGAGGCAATGGGAGCTGGAGGGGTGATAGGATTGGGGGAGGGGGATAACACCTGAAATGTAAATGCAGAGAATATCCAATAAAATATGAAAAATACAAGGTATTTGATAAAAAATGTTCAAAGAAAGAAAACAGAATGAGAATTTACTGTTTAACTGGCCCAGAGTTTCCATATGGACTAAATGAAAAATTATGTACTCTGGAGTAATAGCTGTGCAACATTGGAGATATACTTAATACTTGCTGCATCTTTCTAATAGGTGAAGTGATAAACTCATGTATGTCAAATTAGTATAAAAGAAAATGGGGTTTAAATAAGACATGGAAAGATATAAAACTGAAAACATTTATTTTTCTTTTAGCAAATACCCTCAGAAGTCCTGTAGAAACCATTCCAAAAAACTAAACACATTATGAGAATAAGAGTTTGGTTCAGTAATTTTGCCTCCTATTGGCTGTAAGTATTTCAGGCATGTAAGCTAGAATGAACAGGAAGGGAAGACCCTCATCACCACCTAAGCACACTGGGTCATCTCAGCACTGGTAAATCTTTCCATGTATAAGACCAGGCAGCTTCTCAGTTATCACTATTTTCTGTTCAGTTATCCAGTTAACTCATACTTGATTTTCAAAGTATATTTAATTTTTTCCGTATTTTGTACTCTATATATTCCTGAAAAACTTTATAATTCACAATTGTAATATACCCTCTTTTTTTTTGTCTTACTACTGTCCTCAGAATAATTAGTAAGTTCCTCCATGTACAGGACTCTTTCAGATTCATATTTGTAATATGCCCTATTTAACCTATCTTTAACTCAGAAGAATCCATTTTAGTCAGTCTCACCATACATGATCTTACAACCAGGTAAATTTTTGTTCATTGTGATGTTTTCACCTTGATATCTTACCCGTTTTCTCAACCATTAGCCATAGTTGTCCCAACTAACCTTGGACATTTTTTAACACTGGAATCACTTTTACTTGATGTGTTAGACTGTATTTAGGAAATGGGTATTCTGAGTATACTCCTGACACAACTCAGGATTTCCTGAGTACTCTAGGCTGTAATAAATTCAAAGGGTACTGTATCCCAAACACACTGTAGCTTTTCTCACATTCTAAATCAGCTTATCTTTAACAGTGGTTTGGAATATTAGGCTTGAAGTTGTGGTCCATCATTACCTTGGGCCTTGGGATCCTACCAGGTAGCTATTATACAAGTCACCTTTGTTCTCATTGCTGCGAATTTTGGTCATGTGCCCATTTCTTACTATAACAGTGCCTGACCAAGAAGATGAGGAAATAGGTTTAGTTAAATAGCAGTCTAAACTGCTATTGATCCTAATACCACAATACACATCACAAATATCTCCTTTAAACCTGTCAATTCCCATTTCACTTCTGATGTACCAGTAAACTGGCTTCCTCCCAGACTCTTCTTGACTTTACTTCATTTAACATTGTAAAAGGTTTATATTATAGTTCCCAATCAATATTGCATCCCATTGGGAACCCTTGTTTGCCTCTTGGATCACATGGGGCAATGAATGAATCTTGGTGTATTTTCTTGGATGGAACTTGAAGCTGCCATCCTGAGTGAGATGACCCAGTCACAAAAGAACACACATGGTATGCACTCACTGATAAGTGGATACTAGCCCAAAAAGCTCTGAATACCCAAGAAACAATTCACAGACCTTATGAAGCTCAAAAAGAAGGAAGTCCAGAATGTGGATGCCTCGGTCCTTCTTAGAATGGAGGACAAATTTTGAGAGAAAATACAGGGACAAATAGAGGAACAGGAATTGGAGAAAAGATCATCCAGAGACTGCCTCACCTGGGGATCCATCCCATATGCAGCCACCAAATCCAAGCACTATTGCTGATGCCAAGTAGTGCTTACTGGCAGGAGCCTGAGATTGATGCCTCTGAGGAGGCTCTGCCAGAGTCATACTGATAGGTTAAGGATGCTTGTAGATAACCATCCAACTAAACACAAGGTCCCCAATAAAGGAGTTAGAGAAAGTACTGAAGGAGCTGAAATGGTTTGCAACCCCATGGGAAGAATGTTATCAACCAACCAAACCTTCCACAGCTCCCAGGGACTAAAAGACCAACCAATAAGAACACCTGGAGGGACCCGTGGCTCTAGGTGCATATGCAGCAGAGGATAACATTGTCTGTCATCAATGGGAAGAAAGGCCTTTGGTCCAGTGAAGGCTTGTTTTCCCACTGTAGGTGAATGCCAAATCTCTGAGGTGGGAGAGGGTGGTTGGGAAAGTGAACACTCATGGAGGCAAGGAGAGTGGGAGGGGTGATGAGAGTGGGGGTAAAGGGGATACCATTTGAAATGTAAATACAGAGAATGTCTAATAAAAGGAAAAAGGAGTTTATATCAAACGGTTGCTACCTTAAGACTGGAGAGTAGTGTTGACAAGGAGAGTAGTGTTGAGCAAGGAGGCTAAGCCAAAGTCACTCTGTCATCTTCATAATACCTAAACAATCCAAGTAATTATATGTCATTAGGGTTTGGGGAGTTCTATAGCTCAAAGATAGGATAATATGTAATTGATGCACTTAATTACATATAATTAGTTGTACATTAACTGTTTTACTATTAGGATAAACTCTTCAAGGGCAGTCAGTGAGTTTCATTAGTTTGATTACTGATACCTCACACATAGCCCAATCAATCACACATTAAATAAGAAATAGTTGGAATCATAGGTTGGTGTTTTAGAACCAAATATAAAAATTTTCCACATATAAATAATTCTATAAGCAATTTCATCTTTAGATTATATTCTAAATTGTTTTGCTTAATGTTTTACATACATACTCTAAGGCCCCAAAACAGGAGGAAGGAGTGGATAAAAATTCTAATCATATACCTGGCTTAACAGAATGTCTTGCTGGCAGCTATTAAGGCACTCTTGCATTCTTAACTAAATACGTAAATGAAAATAAAAACCAAGGTGGGCAGGCAAGATTTTACTAACCTGAGAGATATTACTATTTGCTCAAAGCCAGATTGAGAAGATACCAGCACTATCAATTTGGATAAGCCTTCCACACCAAGAGGAACTGGGATATGGGTTAGTGAAGTTGATGCTGTGACAAGATGCAATGGAAGGGGTGAAAGTTTATTTCCACTGCATTTTGTGTCAATTTAGAAAACATTCCTTATGGCGAGAATGATATAATGACAATATTTCATGGACAGCTGTGGTGACATAACTTCCTTCTTTATAAGAAGATCAGGAAACATATATCAGGGTCAGGATATAAACTTCAAAACCTACCCCGAAGTGACCCACTTCTTCTAGCTGAGCCACATCTCCCCAGGTGCTACCATCCAAAACAGTGTTCACACATGTGAGCCTATAAGAGATAATTCACATTCAGACCACAACTTTAAGGTTGGATAAATTGATCCCATGAAGGTATTGATTAATGTCTGGCAATTTAGCATCAGATGGAAAACAGGTAGGCCCTCTGACCTCAGGAAACATATAGTGGGTTTGGCAAATCACTAAAGATACATAAGTAATCAGTAAATATACAAAATGTAGCAAAAAGTGGAATATCTTTTTAAAGGTGACCTTCACATGGTGTAGAGCACATTAGGCTTGTCTGGGTAAGTACTGATTTCATTAAGAACTGCAGGACAATAGGCAAATGCAAAGGAGATATGTATTGAAGGCAGTGGTCAGTGAACGTGAGAATTTCTGTCTTCCCTAGTAGGTGTGTGGATACCTTTTGAAATGGTCATAAATACATTCAGTGATCATTTTGCAAACATTTTCTACCTTCTACCCGATGGTAAACCTTGATTCATAGGTCACTGAGTGAAGAATTTACCAAATGTTAAATAATACTAAAAATATACAAGACTTTTATGAATAAGACCTCTAGGAAAAGTGTTTTCTCTTTGAATTAACATACAAATAATGGGTTCATTAGGTCTTATATAGTCTTCTTTGCTCATATTCCCCCCTTACTCTCTCTTGTTCTCCCTTTCGCCTCTCACTGGGCTCCTTCTTCTTCCCCAGTACTCTTTCCTTTATTTTAATATGTCACATTTTTTTTTGAATCTTGACTATTTCTCTGTGTGAAGGAAAATGTTTTGTCTTTCTCAATGGGCTTTATTTCCCTGAACATGATCCCCAGTTCTACACCCCTTTCTGCAAGTGATATAATTTCCTTCTCCTTTGTGGCTGAATAAGGTTGTGCTATGCACAGAATTGATACATTTTCTTGGTCTATTGGCCTTTCCTATCTAAGGTAATTTTTTTTCTTAGTATTAGGAGTGTCACCAAAATGTGGGTATAGTTACCTCTCTGATCTGCTGACTTAAGATTTTTTTTAGGTATATAACAAGTAGTGGTATAGCTAGACTAGATACTAGTACTATTTTTAGTAATGTTCAGAAAAAAACAATACTGATTCATAGTGGCTATATCAATTTATATTCCCACCAGCATTGTAGAAGTGCTCCCTTGAACTCTTAACTTTTTCAGATCCATTCTCTTCATGGTGGCCATTCCAACTGGAATAAGATGAACTCTCAACCATTTTTATTCTCATGTCTAAGAATATTGATTTTTTTTCTCTAAGGGTTAAAATGTCTCACTGTGTTCTCTTCCAAGAGGTACCTATCTCAACTAGGGACTTGTTTCTACAAATTGCCAGGCCACATCAACTTATGGAATAAGAAAGTGGAGTGGAGCCAAGGAATCTGCTTTGATAAGTGTGGAGCCTGGTGCCAGAAATCCCACACGGCTCTCTGGCTAGAGAAAAGGTGGCCTCTGCCACCTCTGCCCCTGGATTCAGTTGACATGTGCTGGGTCTGGGAGACCAGCTTTGCTCCACTGCTGGGCTCATCAGGGAGCACATTTCCACTACAGCCATGGGTGCCAGGTCAAGTGAGAGGTTTCAGTGTAGAATACAAGAAGCTTTGGGAGAGACAATTCTCTTCGCAATCAGTGGTGTTATCAGCTCCTTAGTACAAAGGATCACAGGCAGAGGAATGATTCTTACAGGCATCTTTCTACTTTCCACCTAAGCTTCGGTATATATACAGTTTTGAAATGGTTTGGATTCTGACAACCAGTACTTCCTATTGGCTTGGCCTGAGGGCTTGGAAGGACCTTGTCTACATATTTGGGGGCAGTCCTGCTTCTGCCTAGAGCTTACATGAATGTAGGTCATGTCTACCTGCAGGGGAGAGACTTGGGGCTGATCTGGCTGGGGTCTAAGTCACATCCTCCTGTGGAGGCAGGACTTGTAGTGTGGCCAATGCCCTGACAGGCCATGCACTGCTATGGCAACGTGAAGATTGCAGATTCTTGAGAGATTGGAAGCTTCATGTGGTCTCATCATTCCTGGGGCTTCTACTGTCTCAACCAAGAATCAGGGTTCCCAACACAGACTACCTGCCCCACTGATAAGCCCTCAAGTAATTCTCATGAACCATCAAATGTGAGAACCATTCCTTTGATTTAAAAGACATAAAAGATTTAAATTGCTGACCATCAAAAGCCTAAATCCTCCTGTTTGGGACAGTTCAAGTGCATTTTCAGGATATGATGCTAAGGGAAAGAAATATGTCATCAAATATGATACTTCTGATATGTACAAACTAAAGTAATCAAACTCACAAAAAAGTAGCAAGAGCAGTTGTCAGAGACCAGAGGAAGTATAAATTGGGTGTGTTATCCTGAGAGTATACTTTTGATTGTGAACCATAAAGTCCCAGAGACCTACAGCAAAGTATGGTATAGTGCGCATAGTAAACAAGACCCTGCTGTGAAATAAAACACTAAGAGGATACATGTTAACTTGTGTTAGTTACTGCAAGGGCTGTGATCAAATAGCTGACAAAAGAAGCTTTGTAAAACAAGAGCTTATTTATGCTCATGGTTTCATATATACACTCAACAATAATAGTTAAGCTGGGGCAGGTGTTCAAAGTGGAAGAGCCAGCATCTGGGTGAACCAGCCAGGACTGTGACCAGCCATGCCCCACCTTGCCACACCCCGATGGGGGCTGTGACAATATCTGTGGCACATTCTGTTGCTCAGAGCCATGCAGATGTCCTTTGTGGTTTGATGTTAAGTGATACATGATTGGAGAGTAGAGAAGTAGGCAGGGAAAGAGGCTGGAGGAGCAGAGGAGATTGAGGGAGAAAGATGGAATCTAATCTGTATTTTTCTCTCAGCAAATCTCTAGCTATGATGAGGTTATTATAATTATTTCTAAGGCATTCTATAGGTCTAATTTATCTCATATAAATGGCTAGTTTATATCTTTGTCTATTGTTTGTAAGATTATTGTGTAGAGGGTTTGTGGACTGAGAATTTAACATATAAACCTGTTTGATAAGTTAAGGGATGTGGAGTCATTTTTGTACTGGGAGATGAAAGAGAATGAAAACAACACACTCCAAAATATAACTGTTTAGTCAGACATGAAGCCACCAAAGAAACTCTTAAATATGACAGAGCTGTTAAAGAGTAATTCTCCAGGTTTGATGGTTTATGGCAGAAGTGTGGGAGGGTAAGGTTTCAGTACTATTTAAGGGGCAGACCACTAAGAATTTGGCCACACTCCAGTGAGTATATATACAATACAAAGTGGATGGTTTGTTTTTGTTTTTTGTTTCTTTTCTTTTCTTTTTACTTCTTTGGGTGGTGTTTAAAAGAGAGGGTAAACATGGAAGGACTGGTAAGGGATGGTGATCAGGGTGCATGATGTGAAACTCCCAACAAATCAATAAAAATGTTATGTGGAAAAATGAAAATGGTTAAGGCAAAACTGGAGGAGTTAAAACCTTAGAGTACAAAACTCACTAAAAGTGAGGTTTTTTTAGTGGGGGCAGTGGTGGTGTGCACCTTTGATTCCAGCACTCAGGAGTCAGAGGCAGGTGGATCTCTGATTTTTCAGCCCAGCTTGGTTTACAGAATGAGCTTCAGGATAGCCAGGCATTTACAGAGAAACCCTGTCTTAAAGCAACAACAATAATAACAACAGAAAAGTGCGGCTTTTCAGTGGAGACACAGGAGGGGAAAGCATGTGGAAATGCAGGGGAATGAGAGCTGGTGGGAACCAGAGAGTGGAATGGAGTCATTCATGGATTTGATGATCCAAGGCCCTATTGATGATAGTGAAATGGCCATTGAATATTGGGGATTATTTTTAAGTACTGTTGATTCCAGAATTTCAAATATGAATGCATGAATGTGTCCTTAAGTCAGTATAGAATATAAGCCTAGGTAATAAATTAAAAGAGTAGTAATTTGAACATTTGCTTGTCCAGCGGGGAAAAAAAAATTGTAACCTAAAAGGAGCAAAATAAGCCTTTGGCTAAAATATAGTTGAAACAAAATCAAACCCTTGCGGCAAATCACAGAGGCACTGAAGAAAGGACAAAAATATATACTGAAAAAAAGCTGAGATCAGGTGGAATGTACACACTGATGGAGGTGTACCAGCAACATGAGAACTCAGTACTCTTAGTATATACTATTGAGCAAGATTGTGGGGTTGTTATATAGAGCTGAAGGAGGAGGCAAATTAGGTAATCTCGGAGATCTCTGTAGAGGAGTAGTTTCAGTTTACAGTCATTTGTGAATAAAAAGGCTGTGTTTGAAGGTCTCTATATACACTGATCTTCAGTAAAAGTAAATCATTCATAACATCAGTATATGAAACAAAGGCTATGCTTTTTATCTCAGCCTAATCTAGAAAAGGCTTTGCTATTCTCTTGGACTTGAGACACTGGGGTACTTAACATAACTATTCTCATGTTAATGGTACACATTCACTGATTACTTCCTCAAATACCCACAAGCCCTCTAGTGTGATTTATGAGTTATTTTTTTATTTTTTAAGTATCTAAATTTCAGGGGCTACAGAGATGTCTCAGTAGGTAAAGTACTTGCTATGGAAGCATGAGAACCAAAGTTCAGAGTTCTAGTACCCACATAAATAGCCAGGTATGACTAAGTTTACATGTAATAAGAGGAAGAAGAGCCAGAAGGATACAGGGGCTTGCTAGTTGTTAAGTCTAGCCAAGTTGCTAAGCTCCAAGTTCAGTAAACCACCCTGTCTCACAAAAGAAGGCAATGAAAGAGGAAGATACCAAAGATGGATCTCTGACCTAAACACACACACATTCTCTCTCTCTCTCTCTCTCTCTCTCTCTCTCTCTCTCTCTCTCTCTCTCTCACACACACACACACACACACACACACACACACACACACACACTTTGGAGATAGTCCCTCTGTAGCTTTGAAAACTATGTTACATCTGACACATGTAGGTTAGGAGGATACCTATGGCCTGGGGCTGTGTTTCTCTTTTCCTTTTTTTTTTTTTTTGTTCTGTGCTTTTTTTTGTGTGTGTGTTTGTGTATGTCCATTAAGTCCATATTTATATTTTACAGAAGTAAGGGTTTATTTAGCTTATGGTTATAGAGGGATAGGAGTACATCTTTGCAGGGAAGAATGACAGCAAGTAGCAGACATGCCAGCTAGAGCAAAAGCTGAGGGCTCACATTTTAAACCACATGCATGGAACAAAGAGAGCAAATCCATGTTTTGTTTTGGGGTTTTGTTGATTTGGTCGTTTGGTTGGCTGGTTGATTTCTCTGTATAGCTCTGGCTGTCCTGGAACTCACTCTGGAAACCAGATTAGCCTCAAACTCAGAAATCTACCTGTTTCTGCCTCCTGCGTGCTGGGAGTAAAGGCTTCCTGGAAACCCTGTCCTTGTTGGGTCCCTCAATCCTCCTCCTCCATAAGACTCCCCATGCTCCATCTAATGTTTGGCCGTGTGTCTCTGCATCTCTTTCTATTGGCTGATTGATTGAATCTCTCAGAAAACCTTTATGCTAGGCTCCTGTCTGCAAGAATAATAGAGTATCATTAATAGTGTCTTGCCCATGGGATGTGTCTCAAAAT
Source organism: Micromys minutus (assembly GCF_963924665.1). Lineage (NCBI taxonomy): Eukaryota > Metazoa > Chordata > Mammalia > Rodentia > Muridae > Micromys > Micromys minutus. The sequence goes on along the minus strand of NC_137970.1, from coordinate 28,830,246 downwards.
TAGGCCAGTCATTGGCCATTCCCTCCATCTCTGCTCTGTCTCTATCCCTGCAGATCTCGAAGGCAGGACACATTTTTAGGTCAAAGGTTTTGTGGGTGGGTTCCCGAGTCCTGCCTGGCTACAGGATGTGGCTACTTCAATATCCATATCCCCCACTGCTAGCAGTCTCAGCCAGAGTGCTCCCATAGACCCTCTGAAGCCTCCCCCATCCCAGGTTTCTGGCATGTCCTAAAGATGCATGCCCCTCTTGCCCACCCAGGAAATGGTTTCCACAGGAAGACCAACAGATTTAACTCACCTGGACCCTTCGGGGCTCCCAGACATTGAACCATCAACCAAAGAGCAAGTAAGTCCATGTTTCTTAAAGGGTTATTCATAATTATAAATGGAATTGAGCAACTTAATGTGGTGTCACAGAGACTTATCAACAGTAACAGGTTTCTTAATGCCAACAATAAAAAGTCATTGGAAATCAAAAACAAAGAATCTGATGTGTTTCTGGTACCATTCCCCTGAGTTTCATCTGAGTTCTTCTTCTTTTTTTTTTTTTTTTTTTTTTTTTTTTTGTAGCCTTAGTTCAGAACATGTAATATGACTTTTGCACTGCACATTTCATTACAGAATGCAATGCCAAGAAATACTACCTGAAACATCTCAGCTCAGATTCAATTTATAGAGTATTATGTTTTACTTATATACACAATTTTCTGCTCATATAAACATGGTGGCTGAAGTAGTAAAATTAAGAGTATCATTTTTCTACTGTGGTAATAAGTTTTCTTGTTAACACAAACTAGAGTAGTCTTGAAAAAGAAAACTTTCATTGAAAAATTGCTTCCATTATATTGACCTATAAGCAAGCTTTTAGGACATTTGCTGGTTTAATGATTGATGTGAGAGGACCTAGCCCACTGTGAATGGTGTCATGTCTGGATCCTGGTTTATAACATAAGTGAAATGAGCAAGCCATGAAGAGCAAGACAGTAAGCAACATTCCTTCATGACCACTACTCCAGTTTCTGTCTCCATTCCTGCTTTGAGTCCTTGTCCTGACTTCCTTCACTGGTGAATTATGACATAATAGTTATAAGATGAAATAAATCATTCCCTTGCCTAGTTTGTTTTGGCTAGTGTTTTATTAAAGCAGCATATAAACAAGCTAAGACAGTATCATCCTCTAGTATGTAACAAATTAGTTTATAATTGGGTTGGGTTGTGTTAGAATTCTTGATTTTTAAAAAATTGTCTCTTAACCAGATCAAATGATACATATCTTTAAACTTAGCACTCACAGGGAGGAAACAGATGAACCACTGAACTTAAGGAAGTGGTGGCACTTGCCTTTACTACCAGCACATAGCTAGACCAAGGCCAACTACATAGCATGACTCTGTCTTAAAATAATACCATGTTCCTTATTATTTTGTACTATATTTATGGGAAGTGGTGATATCTACAGATAACTACAGAACATTTCACCCAAACATAAAATAATATCTTGGCTTTTCAGGCTTCTCAGGACCTCACAGAACCTTCCCAATAATTGACCATATACTCAGTCATGAAACAAGTCTCAACATATACAAGAAAATTGAAATAACTCCTTGCATCTTATCAAATCACCATGGATTAAAGCTGGATTTCAACAACAACAGAAAGCCTCCAAACACATAGAATCTGAATGACTTCCTAATGAATGACCACTGTGTCAAGGAAGAAATAAGAAACACTAATTTTTAGAATTTAATGAAAATGAAGGAAAACATGCCCATATTTATGGGACACAATGAAAGCAGTGCTAAAAGGAAAGTTCATAGCACAAAATAGTGCCTTCATTAGACTGAAATATATATTCACACACAGAAAAAATGGAGAGAAGTCTGATCTAGGTTACTTTTGGGGGACTTTCCCACCTTTGATGAATGCTTTCTTTAGGCCTACAGATGCCCAGAGCTTTAAAAAAAAAAAAAAAAAACACAACTTTGACATTTCTCCCATCACAATGTCTTTTTCCTCCACTACCTGAAACTAAGGGTCAGATTTAGGCATAACCCTGTATGTTGGCATGCCTATAATTTAAGAAGTAGAAGCTAAATAAACCATTTCCTGGGTGGGCAAGAGGGGCATGCATCTTTAGGACATGCCAGAAACCTGGGATGGGGGAGGCTTCAGAGGGTCTATGGGAGCACTCTGGCTGAGACTGCTAGCAGTGGGGGATATGGATATTGAAGTAGCCACATCCTGTAGCCAGGCAGGACTCGGGAACCCACCCACAAAACCTTTGACCTAAAAATGTGTCCTGCCTTCGAGATCTGCAGGGATAGAGACAGAGCAGAGATGGAGGGAATGGCCAATGACTGGCCTAATTTTGAGACACATCCCATGGGCAAGACACTATTAATGATACTCTATTATTCTTGCAGACAGGAGCCTAGCATAAAGGTTTTCTGAGAGATTCAATCAATCAGCCAATAGAAAGAGATGCAGAGACACACGGCCAAACATTAGATGGAGCATGGGGAGTCTTATGGAGGAGGAGGATTGAGGGACCCAACAAGGACAGGGTTTCCACAGGAAGACCAACAAATTTAACTCGCCTGGACCCTTCGGGGCTCCCAGACATTGAATCATCAACCAAAGAGAAAGCATGGGCTAGACTTGGGGCCCCTGCACATATGTAACAGAGAAGCTTGGTCGTCATGTAGGTTTCCCCCAAACTAGAGCTGGGACTGTCCCTCGGTCTGTTACTTGCCTATCTGGGCCACCTTGTCTGGCTTCTGTAGGAAAGTATGCAACTAACCTTGCAGGATGGAGGTGTTAACCTCCCCGGGGGGTCTCCTTCTCAGAGGAGGAGAGGGGGAGGGGAGGACCTTGTGAAGGGGGACTGGGAGTAGAGGGGGTCTGAAATTGAGATGTAAAGTGAATAAATAAATTTAAAGATAAGAAAATGCCCTAAATTAAAAATAAATAAATAAACCCTTTGCTCTCTAACATGCTTTTTGGTCATGGTGTTTCATCACAGCAATAGAAACCCCAAGACACCATCTCTGGTTGTTTTTAATTATTTAATGTGTTTATCTGTGTGTGTATTTCTGTCTTTCTATGTGATTCTGTTAGTTCTGCTTCCCTGTATTAATGTGGCTTTCTCTGGTGTGAGTATTTCCTTGGCTGAAGACCTTTGTGTGTAGCTTGCTGGGAAACTGAACCCATTGGCTTTGCCAAGTCACTTAGAAAAGTCAAAAACCAAAATAATAATAATAATAATAATTATTATTATTATTAATAAATATATTATTATTATTATTATTATTATTATTATTATTATTATTATTATTATTATTATTATTATTATTATAAACCTGTCTGTTTCACTCACTTGTTTCATCACTCAATTAATGCTCATCGTTCAGGTTGGTCCCTGGGTGGATAGAGGAATGGCTCACCTGTTCCTTCAGGTTCCCTGCCATCTAAACTGGATACATACAGGGAGGTGGAAGCAGCCCCAGGAAAGAGGACAAGAGCAAGTTCTGCTTTTCTTTCCGGCTTTGTTACTTTTTCAATCAGTGGTCAATTGAAAAACTCAAATCCCACCATTCTCTGGCAAAGATGGGTGTGTGTACATTGCTCCTGGACAATTTAGCCTGGAGAGAATGGGTTTTTTTCTTCTGTGCAACACTGACAAAGGATGCAGGAAACACTTTTCACTGGGTCTTTTTGAAACGGATTAAAGACAGCTGCTAAAATGATTTCTTTTGTCACCCAGTCAGCCCCAGATATTAGGAAAGTGGAAATAGAAGCAATAAAGAAAGCACAAACTGGGGGAATCCTGGAGATGTAAAACCCAGGGAAGAGAACAGGAGTCACAGACTCAAGCATTACCAACGAATACAGGAGATGGAAGAGGGAATCTCAGCCATAGAAGATACATGGAAAACATTGACACATTGGTCAAATTAAATGTTAAATTTAAAAATTTCCTGACACAAAACATCCAGGAAATCTGGAATACCATGAAAAGACCTAACCTAAGAATAACAGGACTAGAAGAAGGTGAGGATTCTGAACTTCAAGGCCCAGAATGTATTCTAAAAATCATACAAGCAGAGATGGCTAAGAGGTTAAGCACACCGACTTCTTCTAGGGGTCCTAAATTCAATTCCTAGTAATCACATGGTGGCTCACAGCCATCTGTAATGGGGCCCAATGCCCTCTTCTGGTGTGTCTGAAGACAGTGACACTATACTCATATACATAAGAATAAATAAATCCTTAAAAAAGATTTTTAAAAATCACATAAGAAAAATTTTTCCACCTAAAGAAAGAGATTCCAAGAGTGCACAGGGCACCGCAACAGTGGAGCAGCTGGGGACAGGAGCTAAGGCTGTCCCACAGCCCTCCATACCCAAATCCCACTCAGAGAGAGCTGGTCTCCCAGTAGTGCTGTCACTACTAAGACAACAGGTGAGACCAACACTTTTGCTCCAATAACTGGGCAGAAGCACACAGGGCACAGGAACTGCAGAGCAGCTGGGGACAGGAACCTTCTGTTCTCCATCTGCGCCCCTGAGCTAAGGCTGTACCATAGCCCTCAGTACCCAAATCCTGCCAGGAGCCCTGACACTTTTTCAGGGGTGCTGACTCACCCAACTTGAAACCCATTCCATGGGCAAGCTCCAATCCCTAACACTATTAATGATACTGTTATGTTTGCATGCAGGAGTATGTTGTTCTCTGAGAGGCTCCACCCAGCAGCTGACTCAGACAGATACAGACACCCAAACAGTGGATGGAGCTTGGGGACTCTTATGGAAGAATAGGAGGAAGAAAGAATATATGCCCAAAGGAGATAGGAACTCCATAGGAAGACCAACAGAGTCAACTAAGCTGGACCCTTGTGGCTCTCAAACTCTGAACCACAAGACAAAGAATAAACAGTGCTGGACATAGGCCTCCCTGCTTATATGTACCAGATGCATCTTGGCATTAATGTGGGTCCTGACTAACTGGAATGGAGGCTATCCTAAAAGCTGTTCCCTGTGTGTGGGATATGTTTTTGTATCTAGGCTGCCTTGTTTGGCCTCAGTGGGAAAATAAAGGGCCTAGCATCACAAAGACTTGAAATGCCAAAATGATACTCAGGAGACCCCACCCTCTCAAAGGAGAAGGGGAGGGTTGCTCTGACTTTGGCTCTAGCCTTGGCACTTCCAGGTGTCTCAAAACATTTTCATCTGTTTTTCTACAATAGGAGAGACATTACAAATGGGAGTTTTAACCCAAACATCAGGGCCACCAATAAGGTCTGAGACATGCTTGTACAAATAATTGGACCCTGTAGACAAAGGATGGCTCTCTTGTCTAAGTGCTGTGGTAGCTGCTGCTAGCCTAATGAAAATAAAAAGCAAACTAGCTTTGGGTTAGGATCTTACACTCATAGCACCCCACAACATGGCTGAGGCCCTCTTCTGAGGAATAACAACACTGGCTGCCTAATGTCTGTGTGATCCAGTAATAGGTCCTATTCTTGGACTACTTTAGAGTCCTATCTTAGTCAGTCTTTCTATTCCTTCACAAAACATCGTGATCAACTTGGAGATAGAGAGGGTCCATGAGTCTCCCTCCCTGCCCAGCCAATTATCCGGCCACCTGGAGATATGGAAGGTCCTTGAGACGCCCCTCCCTTTCTGCCCAGCCAATTAATGTAAAAGTCACCAGGACCACCAATCATTAAATGCCTTGTTGCTGTTGCTATAATCTGCTCTCAAGAAATTGTATAAAAAGCTTATGAAAGAATGAGAAGCAGTGCCTCTCCTCTGGAAGCAGGACATCCCAGCATGCTGGAACAATCCTCTTGCTTTTTCATTGAACGCCATTCTCGAGTCTCATTTGAGGGTCTCCAGGTAGCTAAGGCTCCCTTTGAGTCTTACATGCTCAGCATGCTTCTTTATAGAACCTAGGACTATCAGCTCAGGGCTGTGACCACCCACAATGGGCCATCCCCCTTGATCACTAATTGAGAAAATGTCTTACAGCTGGATCTCGTGGAGGAATTTCCTCATATGAGGCTTTTTCCTCTTTGATGACTTCAGCTTCTGTCAAGCCGACACATGAATCCAGCCAGTACTAGTCCCATTTAAGAAACCCACCACCATCAATGCTGCTACCCTCTTGCTCAATGATAACCAGCAAGTGCTCACCCAAGACAGTCACAAGTTGAAAGATGAAACCAGGTAGGTGAATGGGAGCTGCAGTAGCTACTTTAACTGAAAAGATTTGGGCCGAAGTCAGCTAATTCAGCCCAGACAGCAGAACTGAGCAATCTAACCCAGGCTCTAGGATGAGGAAAAGAAAATTCCACCACCCTACATACAAAATGTTGCTGTGCATGACCATGGTATGATCTATAGAAGAAAAAGAGTTTCCCACCACTGGTGGAAAAGACATTAAAACCAAAACAAAGTCTTGGACCTCCTGGAGGTTATTTGGCTTCTCCTAATAATTGAGTCCCCTGAGACAAGAAGTAATTGGGCTGCTGATCAGGATGCCAGACACAGAGCCCCAAGACCAATGGGGACTATTGTTATTCTGATAACATGTCCTCCTGACTGGGTGTTGTCTGAGACTCTATGGTAATAACCAAGGGGAAATTGAAGATACAAAAGAAGAGATGGACAACTCTACCAATAGGTTGGTGGAGGATACCAGGGGGAATGATCATTCTTCCAGAGACAATTGGCAGGACTCTGATAACTGACCTTCACCAGGCTACTCACCTGGGGAACATAAAAACTTTCTGAGTTGCTCAGACCAAGGTGTGTTGTACCTAGACTGGACAGCCTAGAGCATGGTACAACTCAGCCAGATGCCAGGTTTGTGCTCAAATAAATTTAAATTAGAGATCCCTTTCCCAGGAAGAGATCCAAATGAGAGGGAACATTCTCACAAATTCTGGGGAAACTGACTTCACCAAGATCAGCCTGCCTGGGGAAGATCCAAGTACTTGCTAGTTTTTAAAGCTACCTTTTCTTAGGTGGGGTAGAAGCATTCCCCACCTGGACTGAAACTACTCAAAGAGTAGCTAGAAAGCTTCCCCAAGAACCTGGCTCATGACTTGGCCTCCCCATAGCAATGGAGTCTGACAATGACCTGGCTTTCATAGCCAAACCTCTCAATTAATAGCTAAAGCTTTAGACATAAACTGTAAATGTTATTATGCATGTAGACCTCAGTTTTGGGCAGGTGAAAAAAATAAACATGATGTTAAAAATACTTAACAAATCTCTCACTTGAGTCTAATGAAGGCTGCTTTGCTTTGCTTTATGCCCCTCACTCCCATATAGGTAAGGATTCACCAACTATGAGATTATGCTTGGGAGACCACCCCAACAGAGACTAGCAGTTGGTAGAGCTATCTAAGTATTCCTTTCTCAAATCAATGCAGGCCCTTCAGTCCTCCATTAATGCTATTCAGTAGTCTGTCTAAAAAACCATGCTGAACTCTGAGTCCACCACAAGTTTCTCCTTGTTCAAGTTTGGTGATACTGTCTAGGTTAAGCAGCTAGCCAGAGAAGCAGTGAAACTGACATGGAAATGACCATACACATTGATTCTCTTCATTCCTATGGCTGTGAAGGCAGCTGGAATTACACCATGGATCCACCACACCCATGTCAAGAAAGCAGAAGCATTAGATGCTGAAGCTAAATGGACTGTCTTCTAGGTTATAGAACCATTAAAATTAAGGTTTCATTGAGAGACAGGTCCTTAATTCCTACCCCTTCTATCTCCTGTTGATTCTTATGTTCAGTATGAATCAGGATCATGGTCTAATCCCCATGTCTTAGTACATATTCTTCCAAAGGTATACCTATATAATGGGGAATAAAGGGAAATAATACACTTTAATATAAATCCTGGGCTACAGAGAAATATAAACCCTGGACTACAGAGAAAAAAATAAAGAACTGTTTCTACCCTCTTCCCACTCCTGGTTAGAACCTTTTTCATAGAAAATAAAAAACATTAAAATATAATTAGGCAGGTTGATCAGGACCTAGAGGTATTAAAAGATTCCATTTATAAATTAAACCAACAGTTAGATTTCCTTGCAGATTGGTCCTAGGAAACAGAGAGAGTTAGACTTGAAACACCTGCTGTTTCTATACTAATTGATCAGGAACAATTAGAAAATTTTTCCATAGTTTTAAAAAAAACTCAAAAAAGAAGACAATGATATGAATCAGATCGTTGGTACCAATCTCTGTTCTCTTGGTCCCCCTGAGGAGCTACTCTGCTATCAGCACTGGCTGGGTCTTTACTTCTCATTCTGATTGGATTAATAGCAGGGCCCACATCTTAAACTATATGATATCTCTTTAGACCAGGATAAGTCCACAATTTGACTCACTGACCAAGACCACTGGGGGATATTGCCAGTTCCCAGACTTTAATAGCCCCCCAGATATTAGCATAACTGACTCCATTATTGAAGTACCAGCATGTAGATAGTACCACCTGTCAAAAGGAAAACAAAAACCTAATCTTTCAAAGGCCATAGTTCTAGGAAAGTCTCTAACTGTACTAACCTTGTTTTTTAGCTTCTGCAGTTCTGCTTCTGGCTAACTGTTCTTGTTAAGTGAAGTATGTTATCCCAGACTTTGCCTATATAGCTTAACCAACTGCTTTCTCATGAATGAAGAAATCATATAGAATGAAGGTCACCAATTTCTATAGGGCAGTAGAAGTTTAGAGAGGTGGGAAGAAGCATGTTGAGATAGAGGTTCTTGGAAAGGTTCCTTGTCTGTATTTTCTTTTCTCTATTTTAGCATATTGAGATTAATAACAGGCTACCAAACCCATATTACTATTGGACCTGAGCATCTAAACTTAAGTCCTAGTCCTCTTGAGTACTTTGCCCAGTGAATAATATCTATGCTCCCACAGACCCAGCCTGCATAACAAGAAAAGTGTTGCAGAATTTCAGGCTTGAGAACCTGCCTCTCAGGTTTAGTTGGTTTCTTTTTCCTATGGTGAAAGCTCCTTGCTGAGTGCTTGAACATATTTGGATATTTGATCTGAATGGTTGTTCTAAGATAATGATTATCTTCCTTCAGAGGGCCATAGACACTGACTATTATGCTTTCAGGTCAAACACTTCTTGTGGTTGTATGGTAGCAGAAGGGAGTGAACCAGGAGACTATATTTCCTCAGCATCCATGCTGTTTTCTCTTACAGTAGTTTTACTTTGTTTTGAGACTATATTTCATGTAGCCCAGGTTCTTGGAGTCCTGTTCTTCCCTCTCTCTCAACCTCCTAAGAACTTTGATGATAGGCACATACTGGTCTCCTTCCTGATGTCTTCTCAGTCTGGTTTTATTTCACTTTATGCTGAACGTTTTACCTAAATCTTATTAGTAGAAGTAAATTGACATTCTCATTGTAGGCAAGTTTTGCTTGCTTTCTGTTGTGGGGCTGAGACCCAAGGACTCCTAAGCAGGATCAAAGCCCAAATTGAAAGTCTTTATTAAGATGCTGATAACTGCTCTGGAGAGAAGCACTTCTCAAACAGCAGCCTGGAATGTGTTTTATAGAGAGGTTTCAGAGGCAAAGAACACAGAAAAACTACATCCTGGTTGGCAACTGCAGGGCAAGTAAAGTAAGGGACCATGAGGATTTAGAACAAGTTTGGGCACTTTCTCATGGCTCTTTTCAGAGAGGGGTAAGAAAAGGGCGATCCAGTTTCAGGTTAAATAGTGGCTTCAGCTGAGACAGGATTGATGAACCAATTTTTTCCTGCCAGTCATTTCAAGTGACCAAATAATAATAATTTTTATTTGGAATTCAATTTTTTTCTGGTCCCTATCTGAGGCAGGGGATGGCTTGCCAGCTTTTTTCCACTGGTGACTCCCGGATTTTGACTTTGATCTCAAAGACTGAAAATGGAAGCCATTCTTCTTCCTTTTTAGCTTGGCCCAAGGGCAAAAGCCATCTTAGCTTTACGAATCTCTTCAGATTTCTGGTCTTTTCCAGTTTTCACCTCAGCAAATCAGCCATAGGTTTGTGTTTTTGCTAATTTTATATTCTTCTTTAATGTTATATTTTAGAATATGGGTTAGTTACATTTATGTAGTTGGCTAATCTTCACGAGACAGTCCAGACAAATAGCAGAACTTCTAGGTTCCATGGCTACCCTGTCTAGTTACCAAACAGCTGCTCTCTCTGTTACCTAAGTGGCCCAGCTGGTACCTGAGAATAGCTAGTGAGCATTGGCATGCATATACTTCTTCCCACTTCTCCCACTGTTGGAAAATTTCCCTTATTTATTGGTCACCATTCTTCTGACATACTCAAGGTATTGCATTTTAGGCAGGCCTGGGAATGGAAAGATAGGCTTAGAAATGACAGTAAGGTAACTGGTTTCTTTCTTCCATTCTACCTTCTTCACTGGAGAAGAAGAGCCAAGCAAAGCTATACAGAGGACTGAACCAAAATTAAAGTGCAAAGGATTGTTGACTAACTTGGATTTTCATTCATATTCCATGAAAAAAAAATGTATTTATTTCTACCGAGTACTATGTACCAGAAGGAAATCCAATTCAGTGAGTAGGCCAGTTTGTGCTAATATGAAGAACAAACACACAGTAATTTGGAGAGAAGAGATTAATATGAAGAAATATTAAGTAGAATAGAAGATTGGAGTATACATTTAAATTGCTGTTGATTGGTAATAAGTACCTGGAGGTTGATTACACATTTCTTCAGACCACTTCTATTTTTTTTTTTTCAAAATAAATGCAAGATGCAATTCACAACTATAACATTTCTTGGAGATTTCTTTAGCATACAGACTCAAATATTTTATGAAATGAAAGCAATTAATAAAAATTTAATTTAAAGAGCTAAGAAAATGCCTTAGTTAGTAACATACTAGCTGTGTCAACCTAAGGACCTGAGTTCAGATCCCAATGGGAAATGTGCTCATTTCCCACAGCATCCATGGCAAAACTCAGGAGCAGCAGCTGTGATCCCAAATCTGGGGAGGTATAAACTAGAGGATCTCTAGTGCTTTCTGGCCAGACAGTATGGCTAAATCAGTGATATCTGGGTACTATGAGAGATCCTGTCTCAAAAGAGGTGGCGAGAAATTGGAGAATACATTCAATGGTGACCTCTGGTCTTCACTCATGTTTTAGTTAGGGTTTTATTGGTGTGAAAAGACACCATGACCAAGGCAACACTTATAAGGACAGTATTTAATTGGGGCTGGCTTACAGGTTCAGAGGTTCAGTCCATTATCATCAAGGTGGGAACAGGGAAGTATCCATGCAGGCATAGTACAGAAGGAACTGAGAGTTCTATATCTTTATATGAAGGCCTCTAGGAGAAGACTAACTCCCATGTGATTAGGAGGGAGGTCTCATTGCCCACCCTCACATCAACACACTTCTTCCAACAAAGCCATGCCTACTCCATTACAGCCACACCTCATAATTGTGCTAATACCTAGGCCAAGCATATTCAAACCATCACAACCAACATGTGCATTAGTACACACACATGCACTCACATGTAAACAAGTAAAAACACATATGATGCACACATTAATTTCTAAAAAGCCAGATGTGGTGGTACCTATTTATAATCTCGACTTTGGAAGTTCGGGTGAGCTTAAGGCCTCTGGTCAGCCTGGTATGCATAGCGAGAAAGACCCTGTGTCAAAAAAAGAAAGAAAGAAAGAAAGAGGAAGGAAGAACAAAATGCTAAATAATTTATAAACTATAAGTAACAAGTACTAAAGCTGGGTATAAGGAAGCATGCCTATACTTCCACCACTCAAGAGGCTGTAATAGAAAATTACAAGTATAGAGACAGTATCATAAATCACAAGAGCAAAATGGAAGACTCGAGTAATAAGTAATTGGCCGGTAACAATGAGAGAAAACTCTAACTAATACATGAATTTTAGCTTCAAGAAACGTAGTCAATCTAGATATGGCAGCACGCACAGGTAATACCAACATTCCATATTCTGAGAAATGGAGAGATAGGGCAGCAGTTAAGAGCATATACAGCTCTTGGAGAAATCCTCAGTTTGGTTCTCAGCACCCACATGACTGATTCCAATTTTTTGTAACTCCACTTCCAGGGTAACTGATCTGATTCCTCTTCTGACCTCTACAGGCTCCTGCATATAAGTGGTGTACGTGCCCACATGTACATATAAAACATTTTTGTAAAGAGCTGAGATAGAAGGAATTCAGGTTGAAGGCCTCTCTAAACAGTCAAACAACTAAGAAAACAATGGGGGTAGTACCTTTCCAGCTAAGGTAGCTTCTCCAAGGGTGTACAGCTGTGACTTACAGAACAACAGACATGTCACTAGAATCTGCCGCATATCCATTCTCTGGAAATTTGCTAGACACCCTCCTGAAGTTTCCAGAAATATACTCTCTGCAAGGTACTGGAAACATGCTTTCCAGAACTTGCGAGGTATTTGTCTTCTTCAGTGTGGGGAAAGCTGTAACAGCCCCTCCAGAGCACATATCCCACCAGGAGAAATCCTACTTTCATCCTAAAATTTTATCTCCAGGGCTTTCTACCAACAAAAGTTGGAGTTGTACTATTAGCAAAAAGAAAATTATTTAACAAACAGAGTGTAGCCTCAGAGATCATTTCCAGCACTCAGGTTCTCGATTACCCTCCTACATTTACTCTCCCATGCAATGGCAAACAACAAATCATTTTATTTGTATATTTCTTTGTAGTAATTATGCAATAATGGATCGATTCCTGGCCTTGTGCATTTCAGCTTCCTGACAACCAGCACCTTAGTCTTTAAAACAGCCTGCTATTTGGCCCACCCTGGACCAGAACTCAAAACTCCTGGCTTTTCCTTCCACATGTTGGAATTACAGATCTATCTTTATGACAGGCCACTACTACATATTTTTACCCAATATGATACACAGTTCTTTCTTACTATTCTTCCTATTAAATTACTATATACTTATATATAATAGAAATTCTTACTTTTCTCCCAGATGATGAGACACAATTACAATTGTCATCCTATACTTAACTGGACGAGGGAAAGGAGGCAAAATTCTGTTTTATATCTAAGAACATATAAGGAAGTTCCCATGAGGAATTTAGAGAGAGGACTGTTGACATAATATTTTAACATCGGGCAAAGCAATCCAAGAGTTTTGGGAGAGGTGATGGTAACTTTCTGTGGGACCATAGAGGAGTGAGCCCTCTTACCATAATGTTTCATAAGTGGTTTGGTGCCCATTGTCACAACAGAGTTCTGTGTAGAGGCACATAGCTGACAACCCACCACTCTGGAGGCAGAAGCACAAGCCTCAGGAGTCCAAGACCCATGGTATATGAGAGGTTTAAAAAAAAAAAAAAAAACCTCACCAAACCGCATGAAGAGACATAGAAAGAAACAGATATAGGAAAAATAAGGTTTTGAATGATATGAGGACTTTCTGGATACAACTAAAATGGAAGTAAGTAACTACAGAACAGGAGCATATGCTATGACCCTAGTGGCCAAATAACCCTAAGCTTGACACAGTGCTGCACATGCAGGCACAGCTTTTGGGGAGCTGAGGTAAGGCTCATTTTAACCCAGCAGTTCATGGTGAGCCTGGACTGCATAATGAGTCCTGGTCTGTGAAAAAATAGTTTGATTTAATCAAAATTGCCAGGTGTTTTATGACTTCGAGCCGATCAAAACTCTCTCCTCTCTCAGCTTCAGTTCCCTGTCTCCTCCATCTCCACTTCCTCCTCCTCCCTATCCTCCTCATCTTCCTCCTTCTCATCCTCCTCGTCCTCCTCGTCATTGTCCTCCTCCTCCACCACCTCTACCTTTTCTAACACCTCCTCCTCCTCTTCCTTCTCCCTGTCCCCCTTCTTCCTCTTCTTATTTTTAGTTTTGTTCTGTTTTTCTTCTGTATAGCCCTGGCTGTCCTGGAGCTCACTGTGTACCTCAGCCAGGGGAGCCTAGAATTTGGAGATCCACCTGTCTCTGCCTCCTGGGTGCTGGGATTAAAGGCATGTGCCACCAAGATCGGTTAAGTTCATTTTTCTTGTCTTTAAATCAGGACACCAATTCCTACCAGCATTTTGGAAGTATGAGGAGTACTACAAACACCATAGCAATTATTTCGTGGAGAAATGAAGCGCGGAACCATCTAGCAAATAGAAAACAGGGCAGTGTAGTTTACGTGGTGTGACGACTTGGAGGAGCCTTGTCAGCATATTTTAAAAGTTTGAATTCAATGTTCCCAATTTACTTCTAAAACTCATTTAGTGAAGGCTAAGTTGAATGGCCGGCTACTGGTTGTACTATGTAGAAGAGACGAACATTTAAAATAAATGTTGGAGCGATATTGGCCAATGGCCAAAAGTTGTTGTTCCTGCTTCCCCCCAAGAGTTACATAGGCGCTAGAAGCTTCTGCGCAGCCGCAGTGGGTTTTTTTCCCTCTTTTTTTTAGTTTACGCGCCTCAGGAGCGAGCGCTTGGCGCCTGTTTGCTTGTACAGACACTTCCTTGGCGTTTTCAGGGACAGTCGGTGCAAGGTACTGCTACATCAAGATGTCTGGAGAGGAAGGTAAGAACCCCTTCCCTCACTAGCACATGCTTAGGTCAGATAGGGTGACCCCATTCCTTAAACGGCAGCCCTGGCAACAGCAAAAGTTAGCTGGTTCTCAGGCTGCCCAGTTGCTGTTCTGGTGGCTAGTTTGTTTTATCTTCTGGCTAAGCAGAGGTAGTCAATATATGTGTGAAGCTAGGGGTGAGCTGATGGGGCTCCCGGTATTCTGAGAGCTTGGGGTAACTAAAGGCTCTTTAGATACACCGGAAGAACTCATTGCTTTTCTGAGGGTTGGAGGTAAAGCCAGGATTGGTGGTGTCCCAGGCAGCGGGGGCAGGAGGAAGGGGAAGGGAGCATGAGGGTGGTAAGCTTAGGTTAAACTATAGGCTGGAGGTTGGATCTTTCTAGATTGTTATGGCGTCCCAGAAACTGGGTGAGGTAGCGGCAGGAGGAGGGTGGAGGGAAGCGGGAGATGGGGTAGCATCCCTTCCTGCTTGCGTAGTTCCGGGCCTACGCAGGATCTCGGGGCTCGTGGCGTCCTGGAGTCTTTGGCAAGCTTCTAGTTTCCTTAGGCAGCAGCTCGATGCTTGCAAAGGTTTGCCCAGAGACTCCACTTTTGCTGCCTCTCGGGCCTTCAAAACAGATGCTAAGGTTCATGGCTCCAAGTCTAGGGACTTGAAGAGATCCTAAGCTTCTTCATATCCTAGGCATTCAAATATATTTCTGGAGCTCCTGGGGGTTTCGTTTCCGTGACATAGCTTCCAGTGGTTTAAGCGGGATTTTAGGGTTTGTGGGGTTTCTGGGTCTTTAGGTGATAGGAGTCTATGGCTTCTGGAAAACCAAACCTGAGCTAGTTCCTCCCACAATTTTAAGATGCTGTAAAAGTTGCTAGAAATTGCCGATCCAGGATCTAGATGAGTCTCTAGCAGATTACCGTCCCCTAGGGAAGGAGGTGCCATGGGTAGGGGCACAGTCCTATGCATCCATTTGGACGCAAGCTCTCAGACGTATTTTTTGTATATTTGCATGTTGTGTGGCTAAAAATTGGTAGACACTTGTGATGGAAGAGAATTTTATTTTTGAAAGAATGACTGCTCTTTGCAGCCCCACATTAAAGCAACTCTTATGTTTAGGACAGGACTTCTTTTAGGCCGCCAACTCCTGTGAGCTTTTGTAGTTTGGCCACTTACTAAATACTTGGTTTGGACTTCTGAAATGAGTTGACCCTTTCACATTTTCTCCCTGTTTTAGTGGCAACAGGCTAAGATAAGGAAGGACTAATATTCTTTTTTACTGTGTTCTGAATTTAAGAAGCTTGTTGAGAGAATAGTTTTCAGAAACCTAAACAGAACTTTGGGACCTTGCAGGGAAGGGGGTTTAACCTGTTTCTCTGAAAATTCCTATTTTATTTCAGATGTGTTAAGGAAGGGAAAGAAAATAAGATGTAGAGGTGTTATAGAGAGCCCTTTCCATGTATTGAGCTTGCTGTCTGGTTTTTAGAGGAAACATATACTGTCTGGGGAAAACTATAAAATATGGGGATTTTTGAAATTAGTGTGGGGTACCTTTCAGCATGCTACTGTATAAAGCCCTGTACTTTGTGGTCCTTTGATAGGAAAGGCGACCTGTTTACTCTACATTCTGCCTTAGAATTTTTATGACATTAACTGGCAAACTGTTTTTAATGGTTACAAAATGTGTTTTTCCAAGCAACCTTTGCATGTATATGTGTGTATGTGTGCATGTATGTGTGTGTGTGTGTGTATGTGTGTGCGTGCATGTTTGTGTGTTTTGAAGCAGGGTCTCCTCATTTAGAATTGGCTGACCTGGAGCTAGCTATTTAGACGAGGCTGGCCTCTACCTCCCTACCGCTGGGATTAAATGTGCCTAAATTTTAAACTTCAATTGATGCACACAAGTGCTAGGGCTAGGGGTGGAATGTAATGTTTGTTTGTTTGTCCTGGAACCCACTGATATCTGTATGTCCTTGTATTTCAAGTGCTGTAATTAAAGGTGTATGCCACTATGCTGAGCAAAATGTTCTTTTAAAGGACAACTTTAAGAAATTAGACATATCATTAAAATATTCAACAGTACATATAATATTAACATATTTATTGAGTTGATATTTCATGTACAATTCATGTGTAGTGTTACCTGTTTTATGTTTTGTGAGATTTAGCTTAAATTTAGTTTGTTTTATAACAATATTTATTTTTGTACTTTATCATCAGTTACCATAAATGGAGTTTTTCAAGAATAGACTTGTAAATTATTGGTCACTGCAAATGTGGCTATGAGATAACAGTTCATAATTTAAAATTTAAAAGCAAAGTATTAAGTACATCATTAGAAGACATTTATTGTTCCAGTGAAGAGATTTATATTGTTCCTGAAAATTAGAATTAGTCAAAATAATAGTCTTTATGTATATATTCATATATCTCAATGTTCATTCATTAGCCAACTTGTATTGATTACAAGTATTAAAAAGCTAAATACAGTTTGGGCAGCTAATATAATGCTTTAGGCTGTGTGTGGTAGAATATGACTTTAATCCCAGTACGTAAGAGAAGCAGAAGTAGATAGACATCTGTGAGTCCAAAGCCAATCTGTTCTCCATAGCAAATTACAGGCCAGCTAAGGCTACACAGTAAGAACTTGTCTCAAAGAAAAGAGATTTTTAAACATCCTGTAAACTGTTCCTTTAACATGGTGCTTAATCTAGTTTTTCTTTTATTCTTAGAGATTATTTATATAAATATGGACAGCGACAGTGATGAGAGCATCAGTGATGATGGAGATGAACTATTTAGTGAAGATTTTGGTTCAGATATTATTGAGGATACGTCAAGTCTGGAGGACTTTACCATAGATTCTGAACTTGAAGACTCTGACAACAGCTCTGGTGAGGAACTCCTACCTGGTCATTTTGCTAACTTTTCTCTTGGGTAAAATTTTGTGGTCTGATTTTCATTAAGTAACCCTCTTAAATATTCCTATAATAATCTTTGAATTAATTAGTTGGTATATGAAACCTGAGTTTAGAACTAAAGAAATGGCTCAGCATTTAAGAGTATTTAAGGCTCTTGAAGAAGACCTGAGTTCAATTCCTGACACCCACATGGTCAGTCACAACTATCTATAACTCTAGCCTTAGGGGATCCAACACTCTTTTGACTTCCCTAGGTACCCGGGATGCATGCTGTACATACACATACATTCGGGCAAAATACTTATAGGCATAAAATATATTTTCAATGAACCAAGAGAGTGAGAACAGTACAGCATTTCTGTATGTTTGTATTTTCTTTACAGCTTTATATGCTATGTTCCCCTTGGCCCTTTTCACTCTAAGAGGAACAGTGTCAGAAAATACTACAGGGACAATATTCTGTCTCAGAAAAGTATTTATATCTGGCAGCTATAATTAAAGTATTCAGGAGTAAAACCCAAGTGAACACCTGATATATAACAGCTGGCCTGAAGTTCATGGGTCAGGTGACAAAACTGTTTGTGGAGAAAAATCTAAGGAATAAAAAAAGTCTTGAAGTATAAAAAAAGGTTAGCATTTGTAAAATACAAGCTTAATATACAAAAGTCAGTTATTTTGCTGCATACCAGTAATAAAAACACAATGAAATTTTAGAGCACAGTGCTGTTTATATTTTCGTATGTGTCCACAGAAGGACACGCCCCTCCTGTTTTGAGACAGGGCTTACTATGTAGCCCTGGCAGGCCTCCAACCCACTAAGTTCTGCCTGCTTCTGCCTGGGCAGAAAGCCTGCACTGTCACAGCCAGCCACAGAAGGAGTTTTCAGTTGCTTCACAGAGTGTAGTGCTAGTTGTACATTTTCTATCAATATCTTTATTAGGTTTCAACTTGTTCCTTCTATTCCCAATGTCTTGAAAGCCTTTCTTGTGAAATGATAGGGAATTTTGTCAGCTGCCTTTTCTGTATCAAGATGATAATGTGAGTGTTCTTTTTATTGGTGTACTACATTGAGTTTCTTAATTTTGAGAACCTTAGTGCATTGGAGAAATATATTCTCCTGGTTATAATGAATAATAGTTTGGTTCTCTATAATTTGATGGTCCCTTTTGCAGAGGGGACCTCAGTAAGGGATTTTTTTTCTTTTAATGTGACAAAAACCAAAAATGAAACCAAGCACTAAACATTGACATTAGTAGTATAAGTTTATTCAATGACCTAAAGGGGAAGGGAGCATCTGGCTCACAGATAACATCTCTGCTTTTATAGGTTAAACTGAATCAGAGGAGATACTTGCTGATTAAGAGGAGGAATATTCCTGTCTTTTTCTGTAATAGACAGAAATTTTCTGAGACATGGGGCTATCTCCTTTTGCTTCTCTTTTGGTCGAGTGTTTTGTCATAGAGGCTAGAACATGGCTGGAACTTAGATTTTAATGTAAAGTATGTTCTAAGTCATGGGCATTCATCTTGGTGTCTTCAAACAGGAAAGGTGAGGATGGATATTAGGCAAATACAAGCTGAATCAACCCATGTACTGGTTTTAGGGAAGGGAAAACATTTCTCAGGTCAACACAGATTTGTGCAGGTCTGACTGAAATTTGTCCTAGCTAGTTTTCTTTTTTCTTTTTTGATGAGGGGTGATAGTTATAGGATGTGTGGATATAAGAACAGGTCACTTTTAATAATGCAGTTAAGGAATTTGTATTGATTTAGGGAAGTGAGAGTAGTAGGTTCTCCTCTAGGGTCTGTGATCTCCCAGACACAGTTATGTTTTTAAGATCCAGGCAGGAGTTCTCTCCTATTAAATGAGACTGAAGTTCAGTTAAATCGCTAGTAAATACTCACAAGGTAAAAGCACAGAACTGAGCAAGTATCTGTGGAATAGGATTTCAGTTACTTAAGACATATGCCAAGTAGTGGTATAGCTGGATCATATAACTTTTTGAAAATTCTCCACATTGATTTTCATAGTTGCTGGACCAGTTTGCTAACCCACCAACAGTGAATAATGGTTTCCTTTTCCCCACATCTTCATTAGCATTTGATGTCAGTTATTTTTCTTTATCTTAGCCATTTTATCTGAGGTAAGATGAGACTTCATTTTCTGAATCTCTAAAGTTGCTGAACATTTATAATGTATTTCATAACCAATTTCATTTCTTCTTTTAAGAACTCTGTTCAAACCCATAGCTCATTTTAAAATTGTGTTGTTCTTTTTCTGATTTTTTACTTCATTTTTTGAGCTCTATATTGTGGATAATTATTCTCAATCAGAAATACAGCTTGAAGATTCTCCCCTACTTTGTGATTTCCCCTTTACTCAATTGATTGTTCTTCTTGCTGTGCGTAAGCTTTAAGAAAAGAGAAGGAAACTAAAGGGATACATATAAGGATAGAGGTAACGTTATTACCATTTGCATAAGAGACCCTCAAATATCCACCAGAAAACTCGTAGATGTGACCAACAGTTCCAGCAAAGTGTAAGGATATAAAGTCAGCTTACAAAAAATATTTAGCCTTTCCATATAGAATAACAAATATACTCAGAAAAATCATGGAAATCCTCCTATCTACAATAATGTTAAAAACAGAATAAAGCAAATTTGGAATCAACCCAACAACAATGGTAAAAGACCTCGACAATGAAAAATTTCAATTTCTGAAGAAAGACACTGAGGTGACACTAGAAGATGGAAAGCTCCCCCATGCACAAGGATTATTAACTATTAATATTGTGAAAATTACCATTCTACCAAGAGAAGCATACAGATTCAGTGCAATCCCATAAAAATCCCTACAACATTCTTTATATAAACAGAAAAAAATCTTAAAATCATATAGAAGCACAAAAGACTTAAAATAACTAAAGAAATTCTGACCAAAGCAGAAGAATGGCAGAGGAATTGCCATTTTACATTTTAAGATATATTACAGAGTTATACTGGCACAAAAACAGACAAGTAGTTCTTATACCCTTGGCTAATCTGGAACTTACTATGTAGACCTGGCTGGGTTGAATTCATAAAGATTTACCAGTCTCTGCCTCCTGAGTGCTGGGATTAATGACAAATGCCACCATACTTATTTTAAAAAACGTTTTTGTACAGATTTAAAAAAATTAAATCTTGAAATAACTTGTTTGTGGGACATGTGTTTATTTTGGCACATCAAATACTAAAACATAGTAAAGGTACAAATTATTCAAATACTGTGGAACTAATTCTGATATAAGAAGTTAAATTTGATGCACTAGACAATTCCAAAACAATAAAGAATTTAGTGTTGGGGCTGGAGGGGTAGTTCATTGGGTAAAACATGAATGCACACACATTATTCACATATATGTGAGATTGTACATGCATATAAATGTATATGTATGCACACACAAACATAAAAGTAAAAATGATTTAGGCTTAATATACTTCAGTGCATTTGAACAGGAAAGATGGGGGATGAATGATTGTGCAACAAATAATCTCTAGGGATAAAGCTATTAGTTTTCATCTCACATAGCCAGAAAATGCAGTGGAATGTTTTTCTAATCACTGTGAAAGATTAAGTGTGAGAAGCAGTTAAGAAATTACAGCTTTTAATGGATTCAATAAGATTAAACAACTAATTTCTCCCAAGCAAAAGTATCGGGACCACAACAGCACCCAAGTAAAGCACTTGCTCCCTCTGTACCCTTTCAAGTATACCCGTTATTACCCTTTGATAGCAAGAGCTGATACAGGAAATCCTATTGGACAGCGAATGGGGAGACAGGAAAACTAGATATTCTCAGAACAGAAGATATTACCAGATAAAAACATCCTGAAAATATTCAGCTGCATTCATAATGAGAAGGATGCAAATGAAATGGCAAAGAGTTTGGACAGTGATCAAATTAACATTTAAAAGTTAATTCACTTTAGTGATAACAGGGCAAAACACTACATTTTAATTCTCTTGGAATGCAAACTTGTACAGCATTTCAGGCCCTCTGGGGAACACCTTTCAGAAGTCTACAAATGTTCTTCTAGAGGAAGGAATAGTTGCTTGAATGGATATACATAATTATTTCAAAACAGTGAAAACTTACAAGCCATAAAATTTAGAAGTCATAAAATATACAATAACAGATAGTAGACCAACCTATTTGCATTAATAAAATGAAATACTGTGAAGAAATTTTAAATTATTTTGAAAAATGTAAATGATACTCTAAATTGCTCAAAATATATAAGCAGTATAAAAGCAGAGAAGGAGATACATCTAAAGCTCATATTTAATGCTAGTAGATTACTTTGTTTAGTTAGATTCTGAACTTTTTACAAGGAGCCAATTTTAATAAATTATTTCGCATGTGTGGATTTTTGCTTCAATGCATCCTTGTGTGCTACATGTTTGCTGGTGCTCATAGAGACTGGAAAAGGACGTTGAATCTCCTGAAATTAGGGCCTCAGGTATTTGTGAGCTACCACATGAGTGTGGTGAATTGAAACCAGGTCCTCTGGAAGAACACCCAGTTAGTACTCTTAATTGCTGATCCATTTCTTCAGTCTCCAAGAAGCTGAGTTTTAGTTTTAGGAGTCTAGCACAATTGTCCTCTGAGAGGCTTCATCCAGCAGCTGATGGAAACAAATGCAGAGACCCACAGCCAGACTTTAGACAGAGACCGGGAGGCTTGTGGAAGTTTCAGGGAAGGATTGTGGGAGCCTTCAGTGGTCAAGGACACTACAAGAAGACCTGTAGAGCCAACTAAACTGGACACAGAGACTGAACCACCAACCAAAGAAAGTACATGGACGGAACCTAGGCTCCCCCGCACACACATATGTAGCAGATATGCAGCTTGATCTTTCTTTAATTGTCCCTTTGTACCACGAGTGGATGACTTGAACTTAGAGCCTCTTGCATGCTACCTTTGAGCTATATCCTTAATCCCCCTCCCCCTTTTTATATTTTCCCCATTTGAGACAGTCTAGCTAAGTTGCTCAGGCAGGCCTTGAGTATAAGTAAATCTCCTGCCTAAACCAGATACAGCACCCCTCCCCTTATTTTGAGAAGAAACCATAGGGTCTTCACATAATCCATATTGGCCAACTCATGCTGGCTCAAACTTGGCA
Source organism: Micromys minutus (assembly GCF_963924665.1). Taxonomy (NCBI): domain Eukaryota; kingdom Metazoa; phylum Chordata; class Mammalia; order Rodentia; family Muridae; genus Micromys; species Micromys minutus. Next base: position 28,807,548 of record NC_137970.1, on the reverse strand, counting down.
TCCTCCTGCCTTAGCCTCAGGGCACTGACATCATGGGTATAAACCACAACACCAAATTAATTGCCATCTTCTTATTCCTTTTTCTTTCTGCCATTTTGATCCTTTAGGTCATTGATATCTCCTTGGTGCTCTGGCTCAGAATGGATAAAGCTTTTGCACTATTCTGTCCATTCAGTAACAATGAAGAAAGAGTACAAGCCTGACCTAGTTCAAGCTTGAGCATTATATCATTGTTCTAGTTCTGTATTGAATGACTTAAAACCATAATCTAAACCTTGATATTTCCAATATTTTCAATGTTTATTTCATAGTCATTTATTTCAGTTGCAAGTAAAATGTAAATGGTAAGGCAGCCATGATTTTGGAGCTACAACCAATCCAGTAGTGAAGATGCTTTGAGGGGCTTTTAGTTCGAGTGAAGAGACAGAGTCTTTGTAGTGGCTAGCCAGACAGCAGCAGCAGTGGAGTCTGCTACTGTAGAGGGAAGGGTGGAGGTCAGAGACCATGGTAAGTTGGTGGTGGACACACTGATTAGAACAGACTTCTGAAACATATTTTGGAGATATGCTACTTCCCTAAGTAGAAAAAAAAAGAGGAAGAGGGGAAATAGAAATTCCTGGAGAGCTTTATAAAAGCTCTAACAGTTATCTTCTCTTGTTCAGTTGTTCCCATCATATATTCTGTAGAGTTGAAGTTGTAAATCACCCCTGCTTTGTAGTTTGAACTTGCTTTTTAAACTTTATACTTATTCCTATTGGGGGGGCATATCCTATCCATGCTTAAATATTTATTGTAAATTATTCATGAAAGGATTTTTTATTTTGTTACTTTCTAAAATTGAAATAGGCTCCAATTTAAAGGAACATGTTCAGAATATATCTGTAATAAAGTTTTTAGGTAGTAAGTATATATCATGAATTTTTAATTTGCTGCTTTTCAGAGACTGAAGATGAATATGATACTGACAATGGAGATGATGGAGATGATGAAGAAGATGAAGATGATGATGAAGATCATGAAGAACATCTTCCAGAAAACTTAAAAAGACACAGACCTAGTTCAGTGACATTTTCCCCACTAACCAAAAGAAGACAACCATCTATTTCAGATGCTTTTATGGTTCGTATACTAAAATGAACATCTTTGTTCTCATTATACTGTATTCCTTTTTATAAAAAAAAATCCCATTGGACTGGAAAGCTCAGGCTTACCTCTGGCTACTTGGGGCCTCTCTTGATGCTACCATGTCCTATGATTAAAGTCAATAGGAAACTACAACAGTCTAATACAGACAGGATGACAAAGGCACCAACCCTTAAGGAATGAAGACTCTGTGAAAAGAGTCAAGGCATGCTGAGTTGTTTGCCAAAGATGAAGGAAGTACAGAATGGATAGTAGAAGGTAGTTATTATAAGGGTTTTTCTCACACAGAGATGTCTTGGCATTTGGAAGCCAAGAACTACCACAAAGTCATACTATGCAACAAATCCCACAAAAGATTTAGTTAATAGAGACTTGCCCACATGGTCAGGTTCCAGATGCCATAGCAGGCTCTAGGAGACAGAGAGAGGACACTTACCAAGTAGGCAAGGAGAGACAAATGGGTAGAGCAAGTAGAAGGAAGAAGCAGCTGAAGAGGCAGACCCTAGAATTTAGAATCAAATATGGTAGATGACAGAAGCCAGCAGAAGCTGGGTTTGGAGTTGTCAAGTTCCTTTGCTAGTTGAAAGGCACAGATAAGAACTGTTAGTTCATCTTTCTGATTCATGGCTCTAGTCAGAAGGGCCTATTGAAGCTGATGAAAGGGCTTATGAAAGGTTGCAAGGGGTTGCTCCTGTGAGGTGCAAAGGGATACCTCATATAGGGGCCAGCAAGAAGAGAGAAAGGTGATCCAAGAGCATAAGAAACCAGCCATTCCTAGAAAGGACAGATTTCATCCTTGGTGGTAGGGATTATGAGTAGTTGGATTAAGCACTTTCTATCTAGAGTAATGGGCTTGTGAGTTGGAGTAATAGCTAGACCCGGATAAGTAACTGGAAGAGTTGATAGCTGGACCTCAGAGGCTGAGGCTTTGTATCTCTGGTCAGAAAGAAAGTTTAGTAGAATAGAGGTGTCGGCCTGGCTAATTTGTACAGATGAGAAGATCATCCTGTAGAGAAGATCAGCTACATATTGTATAAGGTCACAGTTAGAAAGAGACAAATAAAGTAAATCAGAGGCCAATTTCTGGCCAAATAGATGCGGGCTTCTTAACCCCTGGGGTAGGACAGTCTAGGTGAGTTGGGTAGAAAGATGGGTATACAGGTAAGTTCAAGTAAAGGTAAAGCTATTTTGTGACTGGGGATTGAGAGGAACAGAAAAGAAGGCACCCTTGGGGTCTAGGACAGAAAAATGAGAGGCCCATGAGGCAGTGATGGAAAGGAGAGTAGAGGAAGTTGGTACTGCAGGTTGGAGAGGAACCAATGCAGAGTTGATAAGTCAGAGATCCTGAACTAAGTGGTAACTTTCATTGGATTTAAAATGTGTGTAAGGGGGTGTTCAAAGAAAACATGGGCCACAGTGGTCCTTTTCTTAGGAGGTCAGAGATAAGAGGCTTAAGTCCCCTAAGATTTTGAAGAGAGGGTGAGGGTGGGTGATGTAATTGGTAGGGTTTTGTAATTGGATGACAAGAGGGGACTGATATTTGGCTATAGAGGGGTTTGGCATATACTTACTACATGGGAATCCACCTGGAAGGTCAGTAAAGGAAAGGGCGTGTTGGATTGTAGTTTGGAGAGAAAAGAGGAGGGGAAATGGCTAGTGAGCCTGGAGTCAAATGGATTGGGGTAACAAAAGAAGCAAGGGTTCTTTCTCACTTTGGCTAGAAGGTCCCTTCCCAGCAAGGAGACTGGGCAAGGTTGGTACTACTAGGAAGGAATGAGTAAGGGAAATACCCCTAAAAATACAGCTAAGTGGTAACATTTCCCCTGACATTAGGGGAATAAAGGAGAGGTGGGTGTCTAAAAGTCTGTCCGGACAGAGTAAGTAGTCCCAGTGTCTAGAAGGAAGGCAGTGGGTTATGCTAATACTGTTTACTACCCACAGTTCTCTGTTAGAGATGCTGGTAGCTGGGCCATGGGAGCCCACGATCCTTCAGTAACCCATGGCCATACCTAGGAGGTTGGCTGAAGGGGTGATCTGGGCTTGATATCCTCTTACCATGAGGGCCATGGGGGAATAATCAACAGCCCAGTATCCCACTTATTGGCACTCTGGACATAGTCAGTAGGTTCATGAGAGTTCTAGCATGCCCGGACCTAGTGACCCTCCTGATAGCATTTTAAGCAGGGCCTTGGATGTTCTTAGGCTTTCAAAAGCAAAGTAGGCTAGGAAGCTACTATGGCCCCTTGAAAGGTATATTTAGCCAACATTAGATGTTTTTGCTTTCAGGCATTCACATTTCTACCATGGTATACTTTAAAGACCACAATTAAGACTTCTGTCTCTGGAGTTTGTGATTTGCTCTATGGGCATTTAAGTTTGGCCCTAAAGTCTCTGGGAGAAGTTTCATCAGGATTCAGACTGGTATATTGTAGTGGGGGGTTTGGTAAGGTGGCCTGGAAATTGGGACAGGTTTTTATATTTTTCTTGGTTGACCTCTCAGGGGAAAAATGTGTTTGTATGTATGTGTATGTTTGTGTCTATTCATTCCATGATGGGAGTATGCATGTGTGTGTGTGTGTGTGTGTGTATCTATATTGCTTTTAAGGGCATGCTTAAGGAGGCAGGCCAGGAGGAAAATTACAAATTGTTCTCAGGTGAAATTCCCTTGGGTATTGTAGTTCCATTCAGGATCCCAGTTGGGGACAACCTTAGCACAACTGAGTGGGCAGTTTTAGATTAGTGGATATTGTCTGCATGTGCTCTGGCTTGTCCAGCATTCAGATATCAACATTTTCATGATTGAGCGGGGTACAGGAAAAATGTCCCAGCAGCCTGTAGTTGATGTCATCCCTAGGACTCAGGGAGGACAAAACGGGACCAAGACATTCAGTGGGTTTTTCAATGTAGTCAGTGTTAACAGCCCAAGGAGAGACTCTGTGCCTGGTACCAGGGCTTTTGTGGATGAGGCCCAATGGTTTGCCTAAAGGCAATGAAAATCAGAACCTTGGAAGGTCTTATTCATAGGAAGGGATCAGGAATGGGAATTCACAATATCATAGAAACCATGATATCATGGAGAAGCTATTGACCAGAGATGAGGGATTGGGTGCCAGTTTGGCTCAGAAACCAAGGCAGCATAGGCACCAGGAAAGCCCATCTAAATCAAGCTATCTAAATGAGCATTTTTTCAGCACAAAAAAAGCTTGTTAAGTTGGGAGCCATAAACTCACACCAGGCAGAGGAAAACAGAATGCTTGATGTTACCTCTGAATTGGAAGAAAGACAGGAGAGGGTTAGGTGAAAGGAGAGGGCTTCTATAGGGTCTTGGAGCATGTATAGTGGAAAAGTACAATAGGGCTGGTTGATTTTGAGTATCTCAAGGTGGTGAGTGAAAGGAAAAGTCACTGAAAGGGAAAGTCACCGGGCACCAATGTTGTGAAAAGATGACGTCCTAGGTTTCAGCACCAATGTTAGGGAAAGGATGAAGAGAATGGGGGGCATATGGCCCATAGAGGCGGCACGGTCTAGGGACAGGAAAGATGCCTCTGGGGAGCCCATGTTTGGAATCACTTCCCCCTGAGGAAACAGCCACACAACAATATAGTACAGAATAGAGTTTATTCAAGTCATGGGAGAGTTAAGAGGGTGGTAGAGGCAGAGTGGGGGGGGGAATAGAGGAGTAGAGGCTGGCCATGAGCACGTGGAGGGAAAGGGGGGAAGGGAAGGGGAAGAGGAGGCACAAGGGTGGGAGAGCAAGAGAGGCAAGAAAGCCAGGAGACAAGAGAGAGAGGAGGGGGCAAGCAGCCTCTTTTATAGTGTCAGGTCACTAGGGCGGAGCATACCTGGCTACTGCCAGGTAATTGAGGGGTGGGGTTTAAAGAATCCCATCAGTGAGTATTTTCAAGCCTGAGGGGCTCCAGGTCAAGCCATAAGCAGGGTATTTATTCTTTGGCCTTGGTCTTACATTGGGGTCAAGTCAGGGGCAGAGTGTTTTTTTTTTTGGTTTTTTTGTTTTTTGTTTTTTTCCCAGACCTTGGTTTTCGGTTTGAGATTAAGTCAGGAACAGGGTGTTCTTACCCCTGATCCCTACAGTTATAAATACCACATGACTAATGCCACATGACTAGTTGCAAAAACAGGATTATAATTGACAGGAAAGTTTCTGTTGTAATTTGTTAGGAATGTGTATAGATATCTGTGTCTTCTTTCCTTGATTTCTTTGTCATGTAATATAACATACATTAAGAGAATATCAGTGGTTATAATATTTAAGTGTGGATACTAAAAGAATGTCCCTCAATACTAAAAAGAATCCTCACCACTACCATCTATTCTAGGATTTATGTAGTGTTTATGATTGTACAAGTGATAGTTATATCATGTTAGACATACTTATGACCTGGTTATTGTTTTTCATTTGGAAATTAAACATGACTTAAGGAAATATGGTTGTCTGTCAAGTTGACAAGAGGTGGATTTATGGGGTTGGGGATTTAGCTCAGTGGTAGAGCAGTTGCCTAGTAAGTGAAAGGCCCTGGGTTCAGTCCTCAGCTCTGGGGGTGGGGTGGGGGGAAGACGAAGAGGTGGACTTTTAATAGCTATTCTTGGTTTTCAACCTGACTACATGTAGAATTAAATAAATCCTAAGTGGCTGTATATATCTGTGAGGGATTTTTCTTAATTAACTCATTTTAAAATCTGGATCTTTTGAGGTGAGGAGACCCACCTTTAATCTGGGCCATATAAAGGACATGAAAAAAGAAAGCTTGCTCTTTCTTTGCCTGCTTCTTCCTATCCTCTCTAGAAAATCCATTCCTCCACTGGCATTAGAGCCTACTTCTTCAGGATTCTAGTACATATGGAAGACCAGCTGAGACATCCAGACTCTTGCACTGAACAATTGTGTTCTTGGACTTTACATTGGTAGATATCCATATCCATTACTTGACTAGTTACACCATAGCCTTTAAACCACTCTAATAAATCTCCTTCACACACACACACATATGTACACACACACACACACACACACACACACACACACACACACACACACACACGGCAATATTTTTTGTATTTGAAGGGAGGATATTTTGTGGGCTGCTCTACTCTGGACCCCCGATTAGGCAGTCTGCATCCAAGGAACACTTTCCATGAACAAAGAGATCCTTTATTATGAAAGACAAAGAGACAAGGTAGCTGCTTCTTTTTTTTAACAACTTTATTTTACAAAACAAAGATCAATGTACAGATTTTAAGCATTTTTGCATAAAATTATATAATACATTTTTGTCAGTACATGGTTTTTTTTGTTTTTTTTTAAAGGTTTGATAGTGTGATAAAGATCCCACCAGTAACAATGAGCATAAAGTACATGTAAAACAAGATGCAACCTGGAAATAGTCAAAGTTTTCTTGGTGTGTAAAGTTTTTTTTTTTTTTTTTTTTTTTTTTTTACAATGAGCAGACAGTACATGTAATACAGGGTACAACCCAGAATTTGTCAATGTGTTTTTGGTGGATAAGGATTGAGCATGACTATTTTTTTGTTTTGTTTTGTTTTGTTTTTTTCTTGGACTTCATACAGACTGTGAGTTGTTTCTGGGGCAGTGTGAGCCTCTGGGGTTAGCATCCCAATATCAGTGACTGCATATTATGTCTGTTCTTTTGTGACTGGGTTATCTCACTCAGAATTATATTCTCTAAATGCAGCCATTTTCTTAAGAATTTCATAAAGTCATTGTTCTGATAGCTGAGTAGTACTCCATTGTGTAAATGTACCACAATTTTTGTATCCATTCATCTTCTGAAGGACATCAGGGTTCTTTCCAGCTTCTGGCTATTATAAATAGAGCTGCTATGAACATTGTGGTCCATATATCTTTGTTGTGTACTAAGGTGTCTCTGGGGTATATGCCCAGAAGTGGAGTAGCTGGGTCTTCAGGTAGTATTATGTCCAATTTTCTGAGGTATCGCCAGACTGATTTCCAGAGTGGTTGTATTAGTTTGCAACCCCACCAACAGTGTAGAAGTGTTCCTCTTTCTCTACAACCTCGCCAGCATCTGTTGTCATCTAAGTTTTGGATCTTGGCCAGTCTGACTGGTGTGAGGTGGAATCTCAAGGTTGTTTTGATTTGCATTTCCCTGATGGCTAAGGATGTCCAGCACTTCCTCAGATGTTTCTCAGCCATTCCATATTCCTCAACTGAGAATGTTTTGTTTAGCTCTGTACCCCATTTTTAATAGGGTTATTTGATTCTCTGGTGTCTAGCTTTTTGAGTTCTTTGTATACCTTGGATATTAGGCCTCTATCTGATGTGGAGTTGGTAAAGATCTTTTCCCATTCTGTTGGCTGCCGTTTTGTTTTCTTGACAATGTCCTTAGCTTTACAGAAACTTTGCAATCTCATTAAGTCCCATTTGTTAATCTTTGACCTTAGAGCTTGAGCCATTGGTGTTTTGTTCAGGAAATTTTCTCCTGTGCCTATGTGTTCTAAGGTTTTCCCTACTTTCTCATCTAATAGTTTCAGTGTATCTGGTTTAATGTGGCGATCTTTGATCCACTTACACTTGAGCTTTGTACAAGGAGATAAGAAAGGGTCTATTTTCATTCTTTTGCATGCTGAGTGCCAGTTGGACCAGCACCATTTGTTGAATAGGCTGTCCTTTTTCCATTGAATGTTTACTGCTCCTTTGTCAAAAATCAGGTGACCATATACTTGAGGGCTCATTTCTGGATCTTCTATTCTATTCCATTGATCCACATCCCTATTTCTGTACCAGTACCATGCAGTTTTCAGCAAAATTGCCTTGAAATATAGCTTGAGGTCAGGGATAGTGATTTCCGGAGATGTTTTCTTGAGGTTGGATTTCGTTATTCTAGGTTGATTGTTATTCCATATGAAATCGGGCATTGATCTTTCCAATTCCATGAAGAACTGGGTTGGAATTTTGATGGGGATTGCATTGAATCTGTAGATTGCTTTTGGTAGGATGGCCATTTTTAAAATGTTGATCTTTCCAATCCATGACCATGGGAGATCTTTCCATTTTCCGAGATCCTCCTCAATTTCCTTCTTTAGAGGTTTGAAGTTCTTGTCATACAGGTCCTTCACTTGCTTAGTTAGAGTCACACCAAGGTATTTCATAGTTTTTGTGATGATTGTGAAGGGTACCTTTTCCCTAATTTCATTCTCCACATGTTTGTGCTTTGAGTATAGGAAGGCTACTGATTTGTTTGAGTTAATTTTATATCCAGCCACTTTGCTGAACTTGTTTATCAGCTGTAGGAGTTCTCTGCTGGAATTTTTGGGGTCACTTAAGTACACTATCATGGCATCGGCAAAGAGTCATGTTTTTCATCTCTTCCTTTCCGATTTGTATCCCCTTGATATCCTTTTGCTGTCTAATTGCTCCAGCCAGGACTTCCAGTACTATGTTGAGTAGGTAGGGGGAGATTAGACAGCCTTGTCCAGTCCCTGATTTTAGTGGGATTGCTTCAAGTTTCCCACCATTAAGTTTGATGTTGGCTGTTGGTTTGCTGTATATTGCTTTTATTATGTTTAGGTATGGACCTTGGATTCCTGTTCTCTCCAGGACTTTTAACATGAAGAGGTGTTGAATTCTGTCAAATGCTTTCTCAGCATCTAGTGAGATGACCATGTGATTTTCTTCTTTGAGTTTGTTTATATGGTGGATTACATTGATGGATTTCCTTATATTAAACCATCCCTGCATCCCAGGGATGAAGCCTACTTGGTCATGATGAATGATCGTTTTGATGTGTTCTTGGATTGGGTTTGCAAGGATTTTGTTGAGTATTTTTGCATCAATGTTCATAAGTGAGATTGGTCTGAAGTTCTCTTTCCTTGTAGGGTCTTTGTGTGGTTTAGGAACGAGGGTTATTGGAGCCTCAAAAAAATGAGTTAGGTAGTATTCCATCTGATTCTATCTTTTGGAATAGTTTGGAGAGTATTGGTGTCATATCCACAATAAATGTCTGATAAAATTCTGCACTGAACCCGTCTGGACCTGGGCTTTTTTTGGTTGGGAGGCTTTTGATGACTTCTTCTATTTCTTTAGGTGTTATAGGATTATTTAGATGGTTTACTTGGTCCTGCATTAACTTTAGCATCTTGCATCTCTCTAGGAATTTGTCTATTTCCTCCAGATTTTCCAATTTTGTGGAGTATAAGTTTTTGTAGTAGGATCTGATGATTTCTTGAATTTCCTCAGTTTCAGTTGTTATGTCTCCACTTTCCTTTCTGATTTTGTTAATTTGTATATGCTCTCTTTGCCCTCTAGTTAGTCTGGCTAGGGGTTTATCAATCTTTTTGATTTTCTCAAAGAACCTACTTTTGGTTTTGTTGATTTTTTTCAATGGTTCTTTTTGTTTCTATTTGGTCTATTTTTGCCCAATTTGGATTATTTCTTGCTGTCTACTCTTCTTGAGTATATCTGCTTCCTTTTGTTCTAGGGCTTTTAGCTGTGCTGTCAGGTTGCTGATGTAAGCTCTCTCCAGTTTCTTTTTGGAAGCACTTAGGGCTATGAGTTTTCCTCTCAGTACTGCTTTCATTGCATCCCATAGGTTTGGGTATGTTGTGTTTTCGTTTTCGTTGAATTCTAGAAAATCCTTAATTCCTTTCTTTATTTCTTCTTTGACCCTGCTATCATTTAACAGAGCATTGTTTAGTTTCCACGTGTATGTGGGCTTTCTGTTGTCTTTGTTGTTGTTAAAGACCAGCCGTAGACCATGGTGATCTGAGAGGATGCATGGGAGTATTTCAATCTTCTTATATCGATTGAGGCTTGTTCTGTGTCCAATTATGTGGTCAATTTTCGAGAAGGTGCCATGGGGTGGTGAGAAGAAGGTGTATTCTTTTACTTTAGGATGATATGTTCTGTATTTATCTATTAATTCTAGTTGGTTCATCGTCTCTGCTATTTTTACAGTGTCCTTGTGCAGTTTCTGTTTCTATGATCTGTCCATTGGTGAGATTGGGGTATTAAAGTCTCCCACTATTATTGTGTGGGGTGAAATGTATTTTTTGAGCTTTAGTAGGGTTTCTTTTATGAATGTGGGTGCTTTTTTATTTGGAGCTTATATGTTAAGGATTGAGAGTTCCTCCTGACAGATTTACCTGGTAATGAGTAAAAAGTGTTCTTCCTTATCTTTTTTTTATAACTTTTGGTTGTAAATTTACTTTATTTGATATTAGAATAGCCACTCCAGCTTGCTTCTTGGGGCTGTTTGCTTGAAAGTTTTTTTTTCCCACCCTTTTACTCTGAGATAGTGTCTGTCTTTGTCTCTGAGATGAGTTTCCTGTATGCAGCAAAATGGATTTTGTTTATGTATCCAGTCTGATAGCCTATGTCTCTTTATTGGGGAGTTGAATCCATTTATGTTAGTAGATATCAAGGAATAGTTGTTTCCGTTTCCTGCTATTTTTGCTTTTGTAGGTTGAGTTGTGTCTGTGTCTTTTTCTTCTTTTGGTTTTCTTGTTTAGGAGTTTTCTTGCTTTTACAAGGATGTATTTTCTCTCATTTATTGGGTTTTCCACCTATAATTCGTTGTAGTGCTGGGTTTGTGGTCAGATATTCTGCAAATTTAGTTTTGTCTTGAAATATCTTCATCTCTCCACCTATGGTGATTGATAGTTTTGCTGGGTATAGCAGCTTGGGCTGGCACTTGTGTTCTCTTAGGGTGTGCATGATGTCTGTCCAGGGTCTTCTAGCTTCCATAGTCTCTGTTGAGAAATCGTGTGTGATTCTGATTGGTCTGCCTTTATATGTTATCTGACCTTTTCCCCTTACTGCTTTTAGTATTCATTCTTTGCTTTGGGCATTTGTTGTTTTGACTATTATGTGTTGGGTGGTATTTCTTTTCTGTTCCAACCTATTTGGAGTTCTGAAGGCTTCTTTTATGCTCGTGGTCATCTCATTCTTGAGGGTAGGGAAATTTTCTTCTACGATTTTGTTGAAGATATTTACTGTGCCTCTTAGTTGATACTCTTCTCCCTCTTCTATTCCTATTATCCTTAGGTTCGGTCTTCTCATTGTGTCCTCGATTTCCTGGACATTTTGGGTTAGGAGCTTTTTGGTTTTTGCATCTTCTCTGGCTGTTTTGTCTATGTTTCCAATGTTGTCTTCTGCCTCCGAGATTCTCTCTTCAATCCTTGTAATCTATTGGAAATTCTTGCTTCTGTGACTCCTGATTTCTTTTTTAGGTGTTTTTCCTCTAGGGTTATCTCTTTTAGTGTTTTCTTTATTGTGTCAATTTCCGTTTTAAATTCCCTCTTCCATTCCTTCATCTCTTTGGTTCTGTTTTCCTCTAGTTCTTTGAGTTCTTTGAGTGTTTTTCTTGTTTCCTCTTTATAAGCTTCTGAATCTTCTTTGCTTTTCCTCTCGTTCTTATTTAAGTATCTCTATCAGCATCTTGAGGTATGATTTCAGGTCTGCGTGTTCTTTTTCTGAAGTGTTTGGCATTCTGATGTCTGCTGTTATGGGAGAGCTGGGTTCTGGTGTTGCTAGATTGTCGTGGTTCCCTTGGGATATACTCTTTTGCTTTCCTCTTGCCATTTTGTTGTCAGTGATATGTTCTTCCCTTTCCCTTGCATCTGGTCTGTGTCCCTGGATTTCCACTGGTCCAGGTGGCAGATGGGCCGAGCCCTGTTCTGCGCCTCAGAGTCGCCGGGTGGGAACAGAAGTTCCAGTGTTGTGTTCCTGGTCCCTGGATTGGGCAGGGCGGGGGCGCGCTTTCTGTGTGCACTCTGCAGAGATCTCTCTGCTCCCTGGCTGCCTAGATCTCCTACTCACCAGTCTTTAAACCTTTAGGAACTGCTGGTCCGGGTGGCAGATGGGCTGAGGTCTGTTCTGTGCCCTGAAGTCGCCGCCGGGTGGAAACAGAAGTTCCAAAGTTGTGTTCCTGGTCGCTCTATCAGGCAGGGCAGGGGGTGCGCTTTCCGTGTGTACTCCGCAGAGATCTCTCTGCTCCCTGGCTGCCTAGATCTCCTGCTCGCCAGTCTTTAAACCTTTAGGAACTGCTCGGTAGCTGCTTCTTAATTGGGCAGAAATAGCAGCTAATAACTGCAACTGTTCATTTTAAGAATGTGAAAGGAGAGGTCTGTGTTAGATTGAGCTAGGGTGTGTTGGTTCATTTTGATTGGATATGTTAATTAGGGTAGCCAAATGGGGATTTTTGATTTCTGGACTTTAATGTTTTGATACTTCCACTTTAGTGATCAGCTTCAGGGATGAGTCAAGTAAAAGTGGCCAAATGAGGGAATGGAATATGCTTTAGGAATGCAATCTAATGCTTTAGCAAGGGAGAGGCTTGGGAGAAGGGCAAGACCTTCTGGCACCTTTTTTTTTTTTTTTTTTTTTTTTTTTTTGCCATATTCAGCCCTGCTAGAGTACTTCAGTATTTATATTTCTTTTCATAGCATGAATGATTCCAGGTTACTGGAAGGCTAGTCTTTGTGCCATAGAGTATTGAGAGGGTTATGTTCAATGTGAATCGTGAAGTTGGAATGATAAGAATAAGAATAAAGTTCTACCAATACATGTTTTACTACAATTACAAATATATTGGCTAATTGAGTAAGTGTATGATACAAGGCTAATGAAAGTAAAGCAATATTAATTACATATTTTAGAACAAATATCTTGCCAACTACTTAATATACTTGTAGTAAAATTATCTTTGAAGTCCATCATTTAGCCTTTGAATAGTGATTATAATCCAGTGCAGTGGTTTCTTGGCTTTCTTGTCTTTTACATCCTGTTTTATTCCAAGGAAGGAGTGCTTCCTGTCTTGTCCACAGAGTGTCACTGTTGGATTATTTGAAGATCTAGAGCCCTGTACCATTTGATTCTTTGTTAAAAATATTTCTTTTCAGAGCAGAACCAGTTCTAGAGATTCTAGATTACTGTCTGACCTGTCTTTGTGCCCTGGAGTGCAGAAAGGGTTATGTTCAATGAGAATTGTTCCTTAAGAACAGTTGGGTTAATATATAGTTTCACCAGTACATTCTTTCATGCTGTAGTGAAATAAATGTTTAAACTTTCCTCGTAATTTCTACCTTTATATCTACCTTTGGATTATAAATAAATTCTCCTTAGATAATGTTTATTCCTCTAAGTAGTGGCTTGAACTTGGGATAATGGAGCCTAAATGAGTTGTATTAAAGTCTCATGTGATAGCCACCTTTACACAGAGCATCAGAGCATCAGATAATTTATGCTTTGAGGGTTAAGACAAGCGTCACCTGAGTAAAGTGTACAATCATGGGGGACAAGTGATATATGGCAAAAACCATATTGTTTCACCAAGGCCTATGAACAAACAACAATAACCAGTTGGAATGAATAAACTGAAGTGAATCTGCTATACCAGGGAGGTGTATGAACGCACGTTCTAATAGTAATTCCACATATTCGCAGAAGCTGAGGTCACGAGACTTTTAGGCTTGTGTTCTTCGTGTTTTCTCACAAGCACTCAGAATTCCGCCAGCATGAATCCATTCTTGGATTCTTGTTTTAACAGATAGGAATACAAATAGAGCACCTCTTAGGGAAGAAAGGATTGTTAGCTGACATAGTTCAGATTTTGAATATGTAAAGACACTTACTAATTGTGAAGTACTTTCACACTTACTATGGAACCAGTCGGGATGAGGATTTTTCTCTAGTGTTGGTGATGGATTCCTGGGTTTTATCTTCCCCATTGAGTCATATCCTCCCGTTAGAATCCTTTCCAATTTTTCTTTCCCGAGAACTTACTTTAGATTCTTATTCAGGGAAATCCATCTCCATCATAAATTTGGGTAGTTCTTTTGAGACAATAAACTATGAACCATTTTCTTTTCCTCTTGTCTGAAATGGAAAGGTGCTAGGGATCATGGCCAGTATGGTAGACAAGTGACCTACTGCTGAAATATGGCCCCATTGCCCAGTTTCCAGCAATTTTGATCCTTATTTCGTTGGGGCTCCAAATTTTGAAAAGGCCTTCAACTTTTGAAAGGTTTATAAGATACCACAGAGTTCTCCATACATATGCCCCTCTTTAAGCTTCCCTAAAATGAAACTGATAGTGCTATAAAGTTAGAAAATTTATAGTTCAAAATTAGAAAGTCAACATTGATGCAATAGTACTTAAACCACAGTTCTTTCTTGAATTAGGTAATTATTTCCAAATCTAACATCTTTCCTATGATCAAGTGCAATCCAGTATCTCACATTTAATGTATATTTTTAAGTTTTTGAGAATTTCATATATGAGTGCATTGCATTTCTATCATTTCTACTCCCTCGCTTCCTTCCTGACTGCTTATGATTCACGATTTCTTCTTTTGCACCATTTCTGATTGTGAAACACCCCTTTAGAATTCATGAGTTTTTCTTCTGTAATTATTATCATTAAGTGCATGTATGTGCATACACACACACTGAATTTGTCAACACTGTCTCTAAATTTGTCACAGTTCCTCATTCTTCCCATGTTATTGTGACCTTGGCATTTGTTGACAGATAATCAGTTACTTTATAAAATGCCTCTCAATTTTTGTGTCTGATATTCCCTTGTAAATAAATGCAAATACCACACAAATGATGTTATCTTATCTTACTGAGCCATATCACAGGATATGTGTTGTCTGTATATCTTTTTAATGGTGATATTAACATTTATCACTTGACTCACAAAGTATCTTCTTACTTTTTTACCCTTTGTAATAATATACAGCATTCTATATGGTCCTTTTAACATCCTGTTTTTCCCAAACCCACTGAATTGAGTTAGCATCTATCCATAGATTTTAAACTGGTCATCATAACAATGATATTTGCCGAATGATGACTCTCTAGTAATTCATTTCTCTATGTTTTTATAATTAATTGATTAGAATTTGTTAGGAAGAATTATCATTAATTTCTCACTCATTTAATTATATATAGTTATATCAAAACATACTAATGAAAATTTACTGTGAGTTATAAGGCAGCATTACACACACACACTTGCCTAGCATGACCATGACACTTTTTCATGTATATTGCATGATTTATTTTTCACCCCTGTCCACTGAGAGGGCTTAGGACTCCAAAGTTAACAATGAATGCACCTAGCATCCAGATCAAGATTTACATTCACAAAAACAACAGAATTCCTTCAGAAGTTGAGTTTCTGTAAAGGAACAGGGAAAATGCTAATGAAAACAGAACAGCTTGTGATAACAGAAAAGAAGTTAGTGCTCAAGTAAAGTGAAAGCAGAGCAAAAATTGTTTAGGAGCCAAGGAGAAGTTTAAAATGACCTAAACTGGAAAATCACTTCAATAAAATTATCTCATAAGTGGTACTCATAACAGGATTGCAAGATATAATAAAGCAAGTATGTTATATAATAAAGCAAGTATATAACATGAATTATATATCTTATAATATATTGCAAGATAAAATACAATAACTGTGTTGGTTGTATTGTGTGTGTGTGCTCGTGCGCATGCGCATGCGTATGCATATGTGTGTGCACACAATTGACTGGGCCTAGTAGTGCAAGCCTGCAATATCAGCTACTCAAGAAGCCGGGGCAGAGGGATTTTAAATTCAAAGCCAGCCTTTGCAATTTAGTGAGGCTTTGTCTCCAAATTAAAAAAAAAATAAAGACTGGGATAGCTCAAAATTAAAAATTCATGTAAATGTCTTGATGTTTATTTTTTCCAATGTAGTCTTCTATGACATTTGGCTGATTTGGATGCAGTTTTACAGTGAGCCCAACTGCACATAAAGTATTGTGAAGTGAAACAAAACAGTGTTTTCTGTGAGGAATTTAGCTGACTGTTGTTTTGAGGGGATATTAGGAAAACTGCCCATTCTAGTAGATATGAAGAAAGTGTATAATTATTAGGGGTTTTGTAAACTATGTACCCTAGGGTAGTGGTTCTCAAACCTGTACATCACAGCTACTTTTGGGCATCAAACAGCCTTTTCACAGGGGCTGCCTGAGACTTTTGGAAAACACAGATATTTAGATTACAATTCATAACAATAGCAGAATTACAGTTGCAAAGTAGCAATGAAAATAATTTTATGGTTGTGGAAGCATGAGGAAGTAAGTATATTAAGGGGTTGCAGCATTAGGGGGTTGGGAACCTCTGCCTTAAAGGCAATGGAGATACCTATAAAAGAGGTGGTTGTTCTAAGATTTCATGAATAGAATTTGCTAGCATAGTTTGGAAAGCAGAACTTTAAGTGTGGTGGTACAGGCCTGTAATCCCAGCTACTTGGGAGGCTAAGGCAGGAGGATCACAGGGCCAAGGCTAGCGTGGACAATTTGTGAGATCCTGTTCCTTCCAGACTAAAAATGTAAAAAAAAAAAAAAAAAAAAAAAAGAGCTGGGCATACACTTTAGTATCAGAGCCCTTGTCTGACAGGTATGATGTTCTAGATTCAATCACCAGTTAAAATGAAAATAAAAACAATAACAGCAAATCAATGTCAAAGTTTGAGATCTTGCAAGGCCTATAATTCCTAGACCTTAGTATCTTGCTCCTGTGGTATATATAGTATTTATCCAGGATCTCAACATCTAGGAAGCTGAGGAAGGATGTGATGGGAGAGCAAAACATTGTTCAGTCTCCCAAGTCATGTTCCTTGAGGCACTTCCCTTTCTGATATTTCTGGTTCCTGGCTTTCACTGTGTTCTCCCGATTCCCCTCCCCACCTCCCAATAGACCATGCTGCTTATAATCCTTGGTTCTCCTCTCTTTAGTTCCCTCTAGCAACTTTTCCTTGCTAGGCATGTCCTGTATGTCTCTGGGCCTGAAAAAGCCTGGAGGCAGAGGAGTAGCCTATTATGTCTTTTGCCTGGTATTTCATAGCAACAGTCCTGTTCTAGAGCCAGTGAACCTGCCAGAGCCTAGCCTTCTTTTGGGCCATTCTGGATCATACAGAGTTAAGTCTTCTGTTGCTCAGGGGCTGATGCCTTTGCTGGTTTCTGCATCTTCCTTCTTTTCTGTCTTCATAGACTATGTGCATCAGTCACAGCCACCTCTCAATCGTGTAAATGGTTCTCTATTGTTCTTTCTCTTCTGCAGCTTCAAAACCACACTTTTCTTGTCTGCCTAGCCCCTTAGTGGTTCTCACTCTTTGTGCTCCCCTTGCAGAACAAAGTTCCTTAGGACAAAATTTATACTGAGCTTCCTTTACTCTCTATTTTCCACATGCTGATTGTTCTGCCTTGTATCCCCACATATCATTACCCAGCCAACACCTATTTACCTTAACATTAAGTGTTCTACTCAGAGTTCATGTTTTCTGAAAAGCCTCAGCTTCTGTCTGCTCTACTGGGCAAGCTTGGCCTTACCTCCTTACCTGAGCCATTGTGCAGAGGTGATGATACTACTAATGGAGAACTGAGCCCTCTTGAGCCAATCATCTTGTAGCACTGCTTTTTTCATTATTAGGACAAAGCTACAGCCACATTTCTCCTTAAGAGAACCCTTAAGAAATATTTTCATCCCACATCTTGAACATGAGACAATTGAAACACAGAGAAGTTGAGTAACTTGCCCAACGCCACATACCTAACAAGTGGCAAAGTTCTGTTAGGACCAATCATGGTCCCCTGAAGATGTGGTGTTTACTTCAGTGCCACACAGTCTTGGGCTTCTCACACTTAACCACCATGTATCTGGAGCCATCTGAAGGCTTGTTAAAACCAGACTTGCTTGCTTCTGCTCAGCTTCTCCTTTGTGTAGGCATGGGATGGAGCCTTTGTGTTTTTGCATTTCTCCAACTTACCATCTTCCTTGATGAGAAATGTCTCTGGCTTATTTGTATTGCATGGGAGGCTGTCAGCGGCTGTGAAATTCTCACCTTTCATCACTGAAGTTTCTTCCCAGTGTGCATAGGTCAGATATTGTAGGGGCAAGTTGAGACTCTCTCAGCCAGGTGTTTGGTGACACACACAGGCCTTACCCCAAGGAAATGGTGCATTTATGACTGCTGCAGATCTTCCAGTGTGCCAAGAACTCAAACATCAGCTTCACATATTTTCTTTTGAGAATTAATTTTGTTGTTTTTAATTTTTTTATTCAATGTATTCACTGTATTTATGTGAGTGCTTTATCTATTTGCATGTATGTGCATAAGATGCACACATGCTGCCTGCATAGGTCAGAAGGGGAACTGGTTGTAATGGTTGTGATCCACCATATGGGTGCTGGAAACTGAACTCGAGTCTTCAGAAAAATCAGCAACAAGTGCTCATAACAGCTGAGCCACTTCTCTGGAACTACATTTTCACCTGTGTTACTTTTCTTTAAAAATCAGAACTTAACAATTTTCTTATTTATAATAGCAATTAGAAGAACTTCTTGAGAGGACAAACAGGCAGATTACCAATATTTATGAAGCAGTTTCAAGAATGCCCGAGGTCTGTGGTGTGTCACAGATGGAGAAATGTGTAAGTATTATAAAAGCATTCTTACAATCTTGTTACACTTCTAGTACCTAAAGATAGAGAACCATGAAATTAACAAGGTTGATCTACACTTAGTTCAGTAGCAGATAGGTGACTAAAATTCTACTGGAAAAATGCTTAAATTCAGGCTTGATAAATTACAAGTACTTTTATGTTACTAAATGGCCATGTATAAAATATAAACTGTATTGGGGGCACAGGGACAGGGTTGCATTTACTTTTAGCAGTAGAAAATGGTGCAGTGATAGAAATAGATGTACATGTTTGATCAGTTTAAAATTTTTTTTAATTATTTGTGTTTATGTGATTATGTGTGTGTGCAGTTGCTGCAGAGGCCAGAAGGGCATGTCAGAGCTCATGGTGTGGAAATAACCAGACATAAGCTTCTTACTGTGGGTGATGGAACGAAGTTGGGTCTTCTGAAAGAATAATAAATTTAGCCATCTCTGATTAGCATCTTAATTTTTGTTTTTATTCACAGTTGACTTAAATTGGGTAGGTGTCATTTTAGGTGTGACATGTGTTCACACAAGAATATGTTGACTTTGGGTCTGGTTAATTTAGGTGTGTGATTTTTTTTTTTAATTTGGAAGTTCTTTATAATGAAAAACCAGATGTGGTGAAGTATACCTATCCTACTACCCAGGATGCCTGGACAGGGCAGTCATCCTTTGTAGGAAACCTATAATGATATGACAACAAGCCTCAAGAAACAAAACAACAACAAAAAGAAATGTTTTGATTGGCTGATCACGTGGAGGCACCGAAGTCTAGGAATTGAAAAAAAGCTTAACTCATTCTGTTTTCTTTCCTTGGACAGAGAAATTGTGGTGAGATATTAACCCCAGCAGTGCCAGCAGTCCAGGGCCAGGGCAATCCTGAGGAAACAGTTCTTCAACCAATGGCAGAGGACAAACCTGAAAAGCTAGTTCCTGATGCTGACTTAGAACCTGGTGATGGAGGTGCTCAAGAAACCAACCCTGTCATCATCTCAGCAGACCAGCCTGCTGTGGAAGCTCCCCTAGTGGTTCAGCAACCAGCAGACTCCGGTCCAGCTAATGACCCTAATGGCATGATTTACCCAGTTCTTGTGGGAATTGAGAATATCATCCCAGATGTGGTCATACCATTTGTCTACATCCCTCCAAATTTGGGTGAGTATGTAAAGACACATGAAGAACATTCTTTAGATTTTAAAACTACTTCACACAAACTAGTATTAGGGTAGGTTTTTATCCAAAAGATTTATGCTGAGACCTTTTCAGATTCATATATAATGGTAAGAAACAAGGTGGAAGTATAGTCTCTCAAAGGTCTCATGAAAAGCTATGGTTGCCATTTGTACCTGTGATTTGAGTTTTGTGCAGTTTACCACCTCATAAAGTTTATGAATTTACCAGTCAGGGTTCTAACACAGGGCCCTTTTCAGTCACACATAGCTACATTGCCACAAACACACATCTAAATTCATCCTTCTTTTGCTGGCCTTTCCTTCCACTTGTAACATTTTAATATAAGCTTTCCCCCAACAATATAATATCTTTGAGATTCATCCAAATCATTGTGTGTATCAGCATTTTTATCCTTTTGATTGCTGAACAATCTAGGCCATGGTATAGGTACACTGTTATTTAACCATTCACATTTAAAGGAAAAATGTGGGGGTTTTACTATTTATGATTACGACTGATATGAACCCTTAGTTGTAAATGCTCATGTTTATTTATGTAAATATTTGTATAAACATTACATAAATATTTATGTAGATAAACTTTTGTGTTATTGCAATAAATCTTTTTTATTGGATATTTTATATATTTACATTTCAAATGTTATACCCTTTCGTGGTTTGCCCTCCAGAACACCCGTTTCATCCTCCCTTCCCCAGCTTCTATGATGATACTCCCCTATCCACCCACTCCTACCTCCTCACCGTGGCATTTCCATATACTAGAGCATCAAGCCTTCCCAAGACCAAGGGCCTCTCCTCCCATTGATGTTGACAAGGCCATCTTCTGCTACAGATGCAGCAGGAGCCTTGAGTCCCTCAATGTGTACCTTTTTAAAAAATAAATTAATATATTTATTTCACTGACACAAAATCTCAAGAGTTTAGCTTTTTATAATATGTGAATTTGCATGTTTAGGGTTTTTGTTTTTTGTTGTTGTTTGTTTGTTTGGGTTTTTCTGTTTTGTTTTGTTTTTTGGGACAAGGTTTCTTTGTGTACTCCTGGCTGTTGTGGACTTGCTTTGTAGACCAGGTTGGTGTGGAATCTGGAGGTCTTCATAGGTTCAACAATATCATCTCATATGAGCAGCCTACCTCTCAGAGATCTGCTTGCCTCTGCTTCCCAAGTGTTGGTATTAAATCATGCACCACTATATCCAGCTTGCATGGTTCACTTGTTGAAAAAATTAAAAGTTCCATTGAGAAGTAACATGCCTTAGTCTATTTCTGCTGGTAAAACAGGATACTATAGACTATTAGTTTGTACCAAGAAGAATCAAGTTTTGTACTCTTCTAGTGGATGGGAATTTGGAGGACATGGTGCCATTTTATGGTGAGGGTTGCTTCCTTTAAAGGGGAGAGACTGTGTCCTGAGATGGCTAAAATTGGAAAGACAAGTTCAGTAACAGCTGCACTATGTTTCCTTTTACAAGGAACCTAAGCCATTCATGAAAGAGGAGTTCTCATAGCCTAGTTAGTAGCCTTTCATCTGTTTGTACAACCACAATATCAGTACTGAATTCTGAATGAGACAACATATTTTGTTCAAAGCATAGCAATTGATATGTAAAATTCTACATATGTTGAATATACACAGTTTGACAGATTTGATCACATGCATGTTCTCTCTTATGAGATACTGCATGACTGTTTTCCACGGTTTTTAGACTATTTCACATTCCTGGTAGAATTTGTACCTTTCATTTCTATTGTTTTTTTTTTTTTTTTCTTCTGAAAGATTCAGGATTCCTTGTTTATCACATTCTTTTGTATTTAAGATTTACTTTTAATGTTTTTTTTTAAAATGTGTAAATCTGTAGGAGACAAATTTTCTAAATTTCCATTTGGTGTGAAGAATATAATTCATGCATGAAAGAACTTCTAACACTTAATGTATTTTATTTATAGAAATACCAGAAAACACAGAAGTCATTATTATAAACAGCAATATGGCAGTGAACAACCTGCCTTTTGAGGAAAATCAACAAGACACTTTCACTCCAACTGTCTATCACAACTTTGGTGAGTTTGAAATGATATTCATTACAAATAACACTCTAGAATCCAATCTCAACCTAGTGTAAATGTCAATATTTCTTATTTTTTGAGAATCTTGTATGTGTGTATAATGTTTTCAATAAATACATCTCTTCATCCTCTCTCCCCACCTCCTCCCCTACTCCTCCTTTATAATTTCCAGCTTCATGTATTCTTTTATTAAAAAAACAGTCCACTTTGTGTTTCCAATATGTGCATGGACATAGAGCCATCTATTGGAGCCTAGGCCGCCTCTCAGGGGTTTTGTTCTTAAGGAAAATTGAGTCTTCTCTTCTCAATAGCCATCAATTGCCAATGGTTTTCATCTAAGGGTGGGACTTATTTATTATTTTATTTTTGAGATTATAATTTAACTATAACATTTTCTCCCCTTTTCTTTCTAAAAATCCTACCACTCACCACTTCCCAGTCTGTTTTTAATTCATGTCCTTAAAAGACTATTATTAATAGCATGCATGTATATAAACAAATATTTCTAAATACATTTTCAGTTTGTATAATGTTACCTATATATGTGTTTTTAGGGATGATAATTTGGCATTGAACAATTAATTTATGTGCTTGTCCCTAGGGAAGGCAATCTCTCCTATTCCCAGCTTTCCCAGCCTCTAGTTCTTTGTATAGGATTGATGTCTCATGGGGCTTTTTTCTCTGTCCACATTGGCATGTTCATTGCTGCCATCCTTGTTTGGCTCATGCTTAGGCAGCCATATTGGTGAGAATGTTTGTGTGTAGCTACCAATAATACTAGGAGACATATTCACAACAAATTCCCTGATCCTCTGCTCTTAATAATCTTTGGGGAGAACTTGTTGAGCCCCTTCCACATCTACTCCCTCTATACCTATCCAATATAGTGTAGTTCTTTTATAATTACATTTTCCATTTGAAATTATTTTCAAATTCAATGCATTTGTAAGAAGCATTTAAGAGAGAATTTTATGGATTGACTATTGTCTCCAATAATAACATCTTTAAATTTTAACAACTATTATAGACAAAGATTTTTAAGTTGGTTCAATCCACAGATCTTATTGAGATTTGTTCAAGCGCATTGTCATTAATATTAATGGCCATTATCTGCTCTGTTTAGTTATATCACATTAGAAGGTTGTTTTGAGTGCTGGGGATGGACCAAGGGCCTTGTGCTAATTGGGCAAGCGTTCTACCATGTTGCTATATTTGGTTTTTTTTAATTACTTATTTTTAAATGTGTGTGTGTGTGTGTGTGTGTGTGTGTGTTTGTTTGTGTGTGTATATGTACATATGCCTTCTGTGTATGATGCCAAAAGAGGCATCAGAGCCCCTGTAACTAGACTGCTAAAAAGTCATGTGCCACTAAATGTGGGTTCTGGGAACTGAACTCTGATCCTCTGTAAGAACTGTAAGGAATCTGAGACACTGAGCCATCTCTCCAACTCTTGGTTTTGTTTTGTTTTTGAGATATGTAATCACTATTTTGTATCCCTAGCTTGCCTGAAATTGGCTCTGGAGACCAGGCTGGCCTTAAACCCAAAGAGATCCAACTGTTTCTTCTTTGTGAGTGTTGGAAGTAAAAGATATGTGCCACTAGGCCTGTCCTTTCTGTGTATGTGACCTCTCCATTGCCTTTCTATGTTTTTTATTACTCTTGGAAAGTGGAATTTTAATTGATTTTACAGCCTACTTTTAATGATGGTTCTAAAAATGGTCTAACTTCCCTTTTTGCCCACCACCCACCAGAGGTGGTGGAAAAGAAAGGATATGGGGAAGTGGACCTGTTTAGTATGGTTCTTTGGAGCAAATTCCATTTATATTGTCAGGAAATCAGCAGTTCAGTTCACAGGTCAGCAGTGGCACTACCACTTGATCCGGCATGCATGTGTGTGTGTAGATATTTACCTTATATAGGGTTTCTATTGCTGTGATAAGACATCATGACCTGGATAACTCTTATAAGGAATGCATTTAATTTACAGGTTCAGAGGTTTAGTCCATTATTGGCATGATGGGAAGTTTGATGGCACACAGGCAAAAATATTGCCAAAGCGATAACTGAGAGTTCTGTGTCTGGAACTGTAGACAGCAGGAAGAGAGGGAGACACTGGGCTGGGCTTGAATACCCCAGACTTCAAAGCCATGCCCCAGTGACACACTTCTTCCAATTTAAGGCTACACTTATTCCCACAAGGGTGTACCTCCTAATAGTGCAGCTTGTTCTGAGCCTGTAGGGGCCATTTTCATCCATCCCACCATTTCAAAACCCTTCAGTACGTTAGAAATCTTCTTTAGTAGTAGGGTTCTATATAGCTTTTTGAAAGGCATTCAGCATTAGTTCTTCAATTCTGTATTCCACCTTCCAGTCCATCCTTCATCCCCTATACTATTCCTGTTCTACTTTCCAATTTATTCATTTGTAACACTGTATTCTAAATACCTTTGCTTGGATGATTCCCTTTTCCTTTTGGTCCCATATTACCTACCTATCCATTATAGGTATTCTAAATAAAACACCCAATTTAAGCATATATAAGAAAAAAGTTGTAGGTCTTTCTGGGACTTAATTGCCTCACTTAGAATGATCATTTTTATCTTCATCTATTTACCTATAAATAGCATGATTTCAATTTTCTTAACAGCTAAATAAAATCTTTTTTGTGGAAATGTATCCTATTTTCATCATTCATCCATCCATGGTTATCTAGGCTGTTTTAAAGTTCTGATGGTTATGAATAGAGACACAGTGAACATGCCTGTAGTAAGATATAAAATTCTGTTGCACTGTGCCCAAGAGGGGAAGAGCTGAATCATGTGGTAGATCTATTTCCAGTGTTTTGAGAATTCTTTCACACTGCTTTCCATAGTGCCTGTCAAGTGTGTACTCCCATCATCAATGTGTATGCCTTGAGACTTTTCTAAGTCTACTTTTCACCCCCCTTTCAGCCACAGATACTGGATAATAAAGTTATCAGGATATAGACAAGTGTACCTGTTTAGAAATAGTTCTTCGGGGCAAATCTCATCTGCATCATCAGGATATCAGCAGCTCAGGTGACACAACTCAGTAGTGGCAGCTCGATCCGCTTGCAAACACCATTTACAAATCAGCATTGGCAGGTTGATCCAGAAGAAGCCACGGGGTTCTGCTATACGATGTTCAGAAGTAGTTCCTTGGGGGCAGTTTCAAACTTTAATTTGCAGGATAACAGCAGTCTAGTTCAATGATGTCAGAATAGCAAACATGAATCAGTAGTGATGGCAAGACAGAGCAGAAACAGCCAGGCCTCAACTGAATAGACATGAGTCAGCAGAATCAACCAGAACCACCAGGAATGCCAGGAGAAGTTCTCTGCTATGCCTGTCAACAAAGTGAATTATCATCCAAGATGAAGATGCAAGACCAACAAAACATTGCAAGCCCCATCCCGGTCACTGTCCATAGAATTCTGTTTATACTCCCTCCAAATATCACATGTCCTCCCACAGGTCTTGTCTCAGCAAAGCACCATGTGAGTCTGTCTTAGCAAAACATCACATGAGTCTGTACCAGCTGACATATCTAGAAACTAACATTTCACTCTGCCAATCAACCCAAGTTCACAGATGTGGTGAGAAGCCACCAGGATACCACTAGAACAGTTTTGGTGCTTTTCTTTGAAGTCATGACAATGAATGACCTGTAAGGAATGGCAGGGTACATTAGTACTATCAAGGATCATCCATTATCTGTTGGTGTATACTCATATTCCTTCTAAACATTACATGTCCTTTCACATGTCTGCTTTAACAAGACATCCTCACACCTGTGTGCCCCAGCAAAACATCATTTGACATCACTGACTCCAAAGAAACCAGTTTCCAGTTCATTAGTGTACATGTGCCCCCCTTTTATCACTTCTTCACCTATATGTGATGTCATTTGTTTTATTAATCTTAGTCATTCAAATACAGGTGAGGTGAATCTCAAAGTAATTTTAATTTGCATTCCTCTGATGGCTAAACAAGGTTGAACACATTTTAATTTGTTTTTTTTTTTTCACCTATATGTATTTTGTCTTTTGAGAATTTTCTACTTCTTTTAAAATTGGATTGTTTATCTTCTTAATATACAGTATTTTTAGTTCTTTATATATTATAGATACTAATCCTCTTTATGTCCAATTCTATTTTTATATATTTTATTTTATATATTTTTCATTCCTCACATTTGCATACGAATTATTCATTTTCTCCAACTTAAAAAAAGTTTTACTTACTTTTTTATTTATACGAGTACACTGTCACTGTCTTCAGACACACCAGAAAAGGGTATCAGATCCCATTACAGATGGTTGTAAGCCACCATGTGGGTGCTGGGAATTGAACTCAGGTCCTCTGGAAGAGCAGCCAGTGCTCTTAACTGCTGAGCCATCTCTCCAACATCCCATTTTCTCAAACTTTGAATGTCTTATCTTTATGTTGTTGTTTTATCTTTTCCAGTGATTCACAGTTGCTTCTGTTCATTAGAACAATGTCTTTTGCCTTTATTTAAGGGTTTTAAAAGTTTTATTCATCAAAAATTATATTTCTTTTATATTGTGTAAGAATACTCTTATAGAATTTGCAGTTTACGGTTTATTTTTCATCAGCATCCTCATAGTGTTTTATTTAGAGACAATTTAAAATCTCTAAGCTATTAGGAAGAAATTATAGGCCCCATTTAATTTCTATGACTATGAAATTGATATTGATTGAATCCACATTTGTATGCATGAGTATTCATATTTAGTTTTATAGTTATAACTTGTGAGCTGCTTACTTGTTAACCTCTACAATTATGATATAGAAGATTTCTGGAATCATTATAAGAATATTTTCTGTTGTCTACTTATAAACCACAACCATCTTTCTCTCTCGTCTCCAACTCTGCTCTAGCCTAAGCACCAGCTGGCTACCTGAGACCTTAAGTTCTTTCTGTATATTTTCATTTGCTTTTTACTTAAATTTATTCCAATGCTATATAACTTGTGGGGTATAGTTTTTCATGAAATACAATTTTATTGCAGTTAATATCAAATTTTGCATATTTTAATAGTTCTCTTAGAGTTATAAACTATTTCACAACATGTAGGTATAACATTCTTTGTTTACCCACTGGCTATTGAAGATATTTCCAGTCTTTACTGTTAGAAATAAACACTATGAGTGCTCATGTATGTTTAAATGAAATTCTAAGTTACATGATGACACATGCTTAATTTTATAAGAAATTACCATTTTTTTCTTCAAGAAACTATAGCATCTTATCTTCTCGATAGTATTTGTGAGTGACAGAATTCTCTACATGCATTTTCGTTTGCTTTGCATTTTTCTTTTTTTCTGATTCTCAAAGTTTTATTCCTTTTATAATGTACTTTCTAGATGATGTTCCTTTAGCTAGTTTTAAAGAATATGCCTTTTTGGGATGAAAAATCTTAGTCAATGTGAGGATGTATTTATTACTTAAGAATACATTTCCTGTGTATGAATTCGTAATTGGAAGAATTGAAAATGTTTTTCTTTTCTTGTAGATATTCCAGTAATACCAGAAGCTGTTTTGGTAAACAATCCCGAGACAGTGAATTATCCACCTACAATTGGAGGTAGCAGTGACCACCAAAATTTACTTTCATCTACTGGTCCAGCTACTGATTCTGGTAAGACACAGATGATATATTTAACAAAAAGCATTTATATTCTCCAATCCAGTCCATAAATATCAAAGCATTTTAAATGCAAACCTCTTTTAGTTCATTTTTAAATTAAACTTTATTTTGAAATATGCTAGATTTGTTTTATTTGTAAGAAATAATGTAACATAATACCATTTATACTTTATCATTTTATCCAGTAATAATACCAAACAAAACTAAAATTTAAATTAAACAACCAGGATATTCACATCAACCTGATACCCAGATGTTACTGAGGAGTCCTAAGATTTTTTTATAGTAGTTTGTGGTCTTCTATTGATTTCATAACAGATTTATAAAGAGTAGGTTTGTGTGTTACTGCTGTAGTCAAGGTACAGGATAACTACAACCACTTCCCCATTGAGTGTCTCATGTTTTTGTTACCCAATGCACCTTACTCAAGTCATGCTTTTCTTCCAGACTGTCTGTTCCTACCATCTGACTACCAGTGATTTCTATAATTTTGCCACTTTAATAATATCATATGAAGAAAATCTTATAGTATGTAGATTTTTTCCTATCAACATAATTTTCTGTAGACTCAAGCCACTTGTGAGTATCTGTACATAAGTTCATATTCTTTCCCACCCTCCCCACCTCTGTTGTTTTTTAATCATTCACTGCTTGGAAGAAATACTTTTTTATCCATATTTTAGTATTAGAAGTAAACCCTTATGAACACTTGTCTACTGGCTTTTGTGCAAATGTAATTTTTATTTCTTTTTCATAAATGTCAAGAGTGTAATTGCTGTGTCTCTTCGTAATGATATTACCATAAGAAAGTGCCAATCAGTTTTCCAGAGCTGCAGTACCATTTTGTATCCCCAATTACAATCAAGGGCAAAACAGTTTCTCCACATTTATGATTCTAACCTTTCCATTGTTCTCTCTCAGCCCCTCTCTGATTCTCTAACCTCTCCTTACAGCATATCCTTTAGTTTTGCAGGTCTTCTCTTAGCTCTTTGTATGGGTGAGTATGCTAGCAGATTTGTCAATTTTTCCTTTCTTTTGAGAAGGTTTTTATTTCACCCCCATCCCCCAAGAAATTCAGTATTCCATTATATAGAATTCATGGTTGGGAATCCTTTACTTTCAGAGATTAAAGAAGTTGTACTGATCGAAATGCCAGAAAAAACTGAAGTTACCGTGGATGGCAATAAGCAGACAGTAGTTTGCCCTGGTTTATTAGGAAATGTTCTTCCCCCAGATCCTGAAACTATAGCTGCCTCTATTTCTTCTAAGACTGGTGAGTTTGTAATAAGTACACAATACAAGAACTACTTTTATTTTTTGCACATGTGTATGTAGTATGTGTGCATCTTAAGTTTGCATTTATGGCTATACATGTATGTGTGTATTACATACACATGTCTGTATGTGTGTCTGGGAATGCATGAAGTTGTTGGCAGTTTTCTATGATTGTGCTCCACTTTAGTTACTGGGGTAGATCTCTTCCTTTAATTGGTCATCTTGCTCTGGGGACCCTGTGGTGTTACCTGTAAATGGTTATCTGAGTGTTGGAATCTACACCTCTATGACTTTGTGGTGTGAGTGAGTAAGTGAGCATGTGTGTGTGTGTGTGTGTGTGTGTGTGCAGGCTTCTATGCCTCTATGGCTTTGTGTGTGTGTGTGTGTGTGTGTGTGTGTGTGTGTGTGTGTGTGTGAGAGAGAGAGAGAGAGAGAGAGAGACAGAGACAGAGACAGAGACAGAGACAGAGACAGAGACAGACAGAGACAGAGAGACTGAGACTTAATCTGAACTCCAGTATTAATGCTATTGTGACTAGCTCTTTATCAACTAAGGTACCTTTCTTGCTTCAAATAACTTTTTTTAATGAAGATGCATCAACATTCTTCTTAATTTAAATTTATTTATGTGATTTTGTGGTTTTCCTGTATGCCTATCTGTTTATCACTTTCATGTCTGGTACTTACAGAGGCCAAAGAAGGTAAAATCCACAGGATCTGGAGTTACAGATGGTTATTTTATTAGCATTTTTATAAAAGATTATATGTTTGTTTCTTTGTTTATATGTGTATGGATGCTTTACGTGTGTGTGTGTGCGAGTACGTGTGTGTGTGTGCGCGTGCGTGTGTGTGTGTGTGTGTGTGTGTGTGTGTGTGTGTGTGTCTGCATACCATGCACATGCCTGGTACCCAAATCAGTCAGAATAGTTCATTGAATCCTCTGTACCTGGAGTTTTGCGTAATCTGCTAACATGTGAATTCTGAGAATCAAACGTAGGACCTTTAAAGATCAGTAAGTGAGGTGCTCTTAACTACTGAGTCATCAATCCAACCCCCAACATTAACATTCATAATGATTTTTAAGTTACTTAATTTTGTTTTTTGTGTATGGATGCTTTGCCTGTGTACAAATATGGCTCTGTGTCTGTTTATCATCTATAGGCTATGCTCAGGGAGGCCAGAAGAAGATGCTGAATCCTCTAGAATTGAAGTTACACATGGCTACAAACCATCATCTGTGCTTGATCTGAACTTGGGTTCCATGTGGAGAGGAACAGATACTTTTAACTGCTGAGCCAATATTGTCAGTGACATTTTTTGTTGTGCTCTGTTTTAAATAGGATCGCATATAATCCAGGCTGACTTGCACTCCCTATGTAGCCCAGACTAGCACTATGGTGCTAGGGTGATAGGCATGTGTTGCTAGAGCTATGGCAAATGACAGCTTTTAAAAAGACTTTTCCTATCAGGCTCAGTACCTGTTATATTTTTAAATTATATTTTATTGCTGTGATCATTATTACTGCAATTACTGAATGTAAGGGAAGAGGAGTTTGTGGGGGTGCATCTACATCATGGTACACAGAAGATTAGAGGATAACTTTTGAGAGTCAGTTTTCTCCTTCCCCTATGGGTGGGTAAACACAGGTTGTCAACTTTACATGGCAAGTGCTTCAGTGATTGAACCATATAACTGGAGTAACAGGTTTCATTCAAATTAAACTTTTTATGTTAATGTATTTCAGAATCACAAGCAGTTAGTTGCAGGATGTAATATTGGGAATTCTTGTATACTGTTCATCTTCACCCCAATAGTAACATTTTCCCAAAAATATGGTGAATTTTCACACAAGGATTACATTGTTATAATCCACAAAGTTTATTGTGATGCCCCAGTTTTATTTGTAGTTGTATGTGAACAAGCACTCTGCAAATCCAGCCCATGTATAGGAGTGTGTGTTCAGCACAGTAGACAAAGAAGAGATCATTTCCATTAGCACAATGTACCTCATTTGGCTTTTTTCTTAAATACTTATTTTTAGGGGTGTGTGTGTGTGTGCGTGTGTGTGTGTGTGTGTGTGTGTGTGTGTGTGTGTGTGTGTGTAAGAGAGAGAGAGAGAGAGAGAGAGAGAAACAGAGACATAGAGACACAGGGAGATAGAGGCAGAGACAGAGAGACAGCACTCATGGACGTGCCAATGGAGGTCAGAAGAGGTTATTGAATTCATTATAGTTGGAGTTATGGACAGTTATCAGCCACCCATACATGGGTGCTGGGAATCAAATTAAAGTCCCTAAGAAGATCAATAAGCACTATTAAATCCTGAGCCATTTCTCTAGTCCCTCTTCTTAAATATTTTGAGACAAGCTGGAGCCCAATCTAATGTTGAAAATATCAGCAATGCTACAGCCTCCACCTCCTGAGTGCTAGCAACACAGGCATGAGCTATCCTGCATCCCTTTCTATCTGTATTTAACCTTTAAGTCACATTCCTTAAACCTATAGCTTATCCCTGACACCTGACTACCATAGATGGCTTCTGCATCCTATAATTTTGTCTCATCTATTACACAATTATATTTGGGCTTTGAATTTTCACTCATTTTTATTTTCTAGTGATTCATCCAGATTGTTTTCAAACAGTTATTTGTAGTTTTTATATAAATGTAAGCCTTTGCCTTTTCTGTTAAGAATAGCGTGAGTATAACTTTTTGTATCTCATGGGAACAGAATGTTTAGTTTTAAGAACCTGCCAAACAATTGTTCAGGGAGACTGAACTATTTTCCATTCTCAAGAGCAAAGCGTGGGTGATAAAGTCTTTCCACATGGCCATTTCTGATTGTACCTTTCTTATTACTTCCTTTCCCAGGCCCCAAGACCCCTGCTTTTGTGATAATATTTCTGTTTAAAGAATTTTTGTTTGCCATTTTTAAGGGTACATCTTTTGGGGACAAATTATTGAATTTTATTTTTGTATGTTTTTTTTTTCTTCTTGCCAATAAAGGGTAATTTCCAGTCACTATAGGATTCATGATTAAGAATTTTTGTATTTCAGTAATTGAAAAACTTATACTGGTAGAAATGTCAGTTGATCCAGAAAGCATTGTGGATGACAACCCTGAGACAGTGAATAACCCGACTATAGTGCAAAATGTTGGGGGCCAAGAACCTGCTGCTTCCTCTGTTCCTTCCGCAGTTGGTGAGTTTGAACTAACATAGCCTGCTCGTGCTACTTCATCTAGATTCAGCAACACACTGAGAGCACAGCTAGTGCTCGCTTTCTTAGACTAGCTTCCAACTATGTAAATCTAACAGTTGTAAGAAATAATATAGAAATGCCTTTTATGTTCTACCCTTGTTTTTCCAACATAAAAGTCTGCTTGCATGTGAATGTGTCAGGAGTCCCTTTTCAATGTTGCATTCTATGCTGTGGGTGTACTTCAGCATGTTTATCTGTTTACCAATTAAGGGCATCTAGATTGTTTCCAGTTTTCAGTTATAAGTAAGTGGCTACCATCATTCATTCATGTATAGGTGTTTTAAAATTTTCCATACATTTTGATGATATTCTTTGCTCTTGTGCAGGAAGTTTTTGTGTAAGCACAAGTTTTTTTTTTTAAACTTTATTTTAAAAAACAAAGATAAAAGAAAAAATTTTAAACATTTTTGCATAAATGTATACAAATACAATTGTGTCAGTGCTTGGCTTTTTTTTTTAAGGTTTTATACTCTGCATTAAGATCTTACTAGTTACAATGAGCAAAAAGTACATGTAAAACAGGATGTAACCCGGAATTAGTCAATGTTTTCTTGGTGTGTAAGGATTGAGCATGACATTTTTTTTTGTTTGTTTGTTTGTAAGCACAAGTTTTAACTTGGATAAATTTCAAGAGTGTAAATGCCTAGTTATATGGAAATGTTAACATTTTAATTTATTTTAATTGTTATTTAATTAATTTATCTTATTTATTTTATTTGTTATTTAATTTGTTTACATTCCAAATGTTGTCCCCCTCCTACCATCCCACTCCCACTACACCCCCACTAGCATACCTGACCCATCCATCCCTTGCCTCCTAGAAAAAAATTAAAATCTTAAAATATAAATGTTGGCAAAAGCACAAACTAGAAGAAGTTTGTGAAAAATTGTCTACCTTTCTTGGAAGATGACAGTTGCCAACATATTTTCTCATTGTGTCACTCCATCCTTTTTTTGAAATTGAAATATGTTCTAGACCCCAGAGTATTTATTCTAAATTAATTAACATCATTAGTGTAAGAGAGTGGTAGCATTTTATAATTAAACTTTCAGGAAAATTTAGTACTTTGTGTAGTTATAGTTAATCACTATAATTCAAGCAAGAACCTGTTTTCTTCACTCAGTTTCTCCTAAATAAAGAAAAAAAAACTTTTAAAACTGCCAATAAATTATAACCAGAATATTTTCACATGTTACCTACAGATACTATTGAAATGTCATCAGTATTATGTGTATTTCATTTTCTCATGTTGCCTTATTAATTTTGTTTAGCATATAAAGCAATGGGCTTCACCATGACAGATTCACATGTCTATCAATGTACTATGTTGTTTTACCCTCCTATTGATTTCTCCATGCCCTCTCTACCTTTGTTACCTGCGTTCATTTGTGAGTATTTCTACACATGCATTTTATTTCAGTTTTATCATATTTGAAGGATCGTTTCCTTTATAATTGACATGTTTCCCAAAAAGTTCTATTGCCCCATCATCTCTCATATAGGTCTTTTATAACCATAGTGTCTCTTATCAATCAACTTCACCCCCATTCTTGTCTCTACCTGCTGGTAACTAAAAATTGGTTCTTTAAATCTGTAAATGATCAGTTTTGTAATCAATATGTTGAAATATTCAAGTATGTCCTATCTTTTGATATTGATAAATGATTATGTCATCTACAAAGTTTATACTCACTAACTATACAATTGGGTTACAAAAATACCATACAAAATGTCTCAAGCCACATTTGTAGCTATCCTTGGTTACACGCAGTCACTTGAGAAATGTAGAATACAAGTTGGACATATGGGATAGTGACTCTAAAATTGTTGAGATTTCATTTATTTTACATTTCTATACAAATTTTTGTTTCTCTAGGATATCAAAGGATGATTACTATTCTCTTTGGTAATTACATATTTAATTTTATGAAACTAAGAGAATTTTCCAGTGTAGATGTATAGGGTTGTGGTGTCCCACATCCATTTTACCACAGGGCAGAACTGCTGGGGAGGCAGGATGTGGGGAGGCATGATTTGGGGCGTGACTACACTTACCCCATGCTGTCTGGCAGGTCCCTGGACCTTCAGTGAGGCAGGGATCGTCTATTTCTCAGGCTCTTGGACACCCAGGTACCACTGGAAGCCACGGAAAAGCTGAGAACAGAGGGGGGACCCGCAGGCTGGACCTATCCCTGGGCTGTGGGGGCACAGGAAAGGGGGTCTCCAGCTGTTCCCGTGGAGGGGGGGTGAGTCTTTGGCTTGAAGGCTGCAGGCTTGGCTTGAGCTTGGTAGCAGCTGTGGCTGGAAGCACAGAGAGACCTTTTACAGGAGATTCTATGGCAGCTCTATATGTGAAAGTCTTCTCTATGGCTTCCCAGGATGGATCCTGATGAGAAGAGACAGTCCATAGTTTTAAGACATTTATTTTCAAGGCAGAAAGTGAATGTATAAAACCATACCCCTCCTTCTTAAGGTGGCCCCGAGATTAAATATCTTTTGCAGGGAGGAGTGTCTGGGAAGGAAAGCTTATTGGCTAATTCCTCTAGGCTCTTAGGTACCTCATTAAAATAGAGATCTGTCTTGAGCCTACTTGACCACAAGTCATGTCCCCTATGTGTGAAGGGGCTTGAGGTATTGCCCTTATATAACTACCATCGCTTCAGGGTCTCTGGGGCTTGTAGTCTTAGTTCAACCAGGAACCAGGCTACCCCTCATGGTCCCACATAAATGTGCCATTCCATTCCCATCAGCAGTGTGTGAATCACTGCACTTTCTCTGCTGCCATCTTACTGCTTTTTCATTGTTTGTGCATTACTTACTTCTGACCTATCTTTTCTGATCAAAGGTTTTCTATTTTAAGGGCAAATCATATTGTAACAAATACTTTTGGTTTTCTTTTGTCTGTGACAATCTTTGTTTTTTTCATTTCTTTCCTAAAGGCTAGTTTTGCTGGATATAAAATTAGTGTATAGGCCTGCTTTCTTACATCATTTGAGAAATACTTTAATTACAGAATTATTGGACAATGAAGCAAACAATAATCAGAGAATAAATAATGTACTTTTATTGGAAAATGATGATGGCCAAACTATGCCATGTTGTGTCTATGTTCATTCAGGTGTTGTTAAGTTACAAATTACACTTAGTACAGACAGCTCCTTTAATCTAGATGTTTGAACTCAATTCATAGGAAGTAGTGGTAGTTTTACTTGACTAAAAGTAATGAAAAATGAAATGTTATTTGAGAATGTTTTAGCTTCTCCAGTGAGAGGAAAACATACCACAAATTATAGTATAATGCTAAAATCAATATGTTGTTGTTGATATAGTTTATAAATTTTATTGGGGTATCTTCAGTTTTGTTTGAATATGTGTGTTTGGCTTTTATAACTTTAGGACATGGGTAGGTTTCCAAATTATTGCAATCAAGGTACAAACATAAGGATTCTGCCTGTTGCTCTTTAAAACCTTTTGTCTCTTATACTTCCATTCTGTGCAGTCTCAATCACTAATCTGTTCTTCTTTCCGGTTTTGTTGTTTTAACACTTTGGTGTATATATACTCAAATAATATATACCCAAGAATCTTTTGAAGGTAGGTTTTTTTTTTTTTTTTTTAATTTTACCGAGTGTAATTCTCTGGAGAATTCACCCAAGTCACTCCATTCATTAGTAATAAGTAGTTGTTTGTTTGTTTTTTTAAAGGAAAACACAAAAACTGAGTGCCATCTCAATTATAGTTCAAGCTCAATTATCTCACTCTGTCTCTCTCTGCACCACCTCTATGCCCACTGTCTCCTAATTGAAGACTATTTGGGGCTGTTATATTAGAAAGAAATAACATGAGTGAGATGGATCGGTAAGTAAAGGGCTTGCTGCACAGAGCATGAGGGCTAGGACTGGAGTCAAATCCTCACCACTCCTATTAATGGCAGGTGGACCTGGTAGCCTGCATGTATTCCCAACATTCAAGATGTGGAGATGGTGGAACTCAAATCACTGAGCTATGAGTTCATGTGTGAGTTTTTTGCTCTCCTCTCTCTTAAGGTGGAGAGAAACAGATAACAGCCAATGTGAAACGTTGGCATCCAAATGCATGTGCAGATTCATATACCCATAACTATGCCCCCACACACATGTACTCAGACTACAAAAAGTAGTAAAGCTGCAATGAATGTTAAAATTGTTTTCCATGCAAACATAAGTTGTCTTTAATTTGAAATACTGCACAAGAATCCAATTGCTGGCTCCTAGGATAATTGTATATTTCAATTTATAAAAGATAAAAACCCATGTTGCTGTCTTATCTCAATGATTACTGCTATGTGGTGTTCTGACAACATAGAGAAATTAGTTTTGTTTTCATTTTATTTCAATTAAAAAGATAGATAAATCAGTGTCTCTACCATTTTCTGTGTTCTTCAGTAATGCAGGGTTAGGATCTACTTTGTCCCCATGCAGCTTTCTGCTCTTTCTGTTGTTCTTTCTTCCTCATGCTTCAAGAGTCCTTCATTATAGCCTTTCAGTTTGAAGAACTGAATGTAGCCATTCTTTAAGTATAAGTCACCTAGTGTAAAATTCAAAGTTTTTCTTTTCTTTTTGAGAATGATCTTTTTTCCCTTCATTCCTCAAGGATTGTACAATTAATACAAAATAATGAATGAGACATTTAGTTTTATAGTTTTTGACAATGTTTTGCCTATTGAAATGTTCCGAACAGGAGCCACACCACAAATACCACCTCAGGTTGTGAATTTCCCAGCTCCCAGGAGCATGTTAATGAGCATGGTAATGATTTAGTGCCCATTATTGACCAAGGTAATGATTTAATAGTTTCCTCATTGTTCTGATTTAGTAGGTTGGCTTTAGGTGATATTGATAATAATGGCAAGCATAGGATGCATTTCATAAAAGAATCTTTAATGATCAACTTCTCCTTTATAATGACCTCACAATATTGGTACTTTGTTGGTGTGCTTTATGTTCTACTTTATTGGATTCTACTATCTACCACCCT
Source organism: Micromys minutus (assembly GCF_963924665.1). Classification (NCBI taxonomy): domain Eukaryota; kingdom Metazoa; phylum Chordata; class Mammalia; order Rodentia; family Muridae; genus Micromys; species Micromys minutus. The sequence continues at coordinate 28,770,425 of NC_137970.1, read as the reverse complement.
TTTAATACTTATTACTCCCTAATCCTTCAAAACCCCCAACATTAGGTAAAAGAGAAAGAAGATTAGAGAAGAAAGGGGGCATAGACCTCTTTAGACCACTCCTACTACTTAAGGGCATCAGTTTCCTTGGAGGCCAGTCCACTCTCCATTGCCAGACATCTCCAATTTCTCACCTCTTTGCTCACAACCATGTGACAAACCGCAGCAACAAGAACCAGCAGCAGCCTCCTTGGAACATGCCTCTGGCCCCTCTTAGGGCTTTCACATTTATAGCTTCTCAGAAGTTTCCAGAATTCTAAACCTAACTATCTGCAGCTGGGCAAAAATCACACCATCCTAGTACAGGAGACAAACTATATAGTTCAGCTGTTATGAAGCAGTCACCTGGGATTAAAACAAAAACATACTCACAGACCATAATTGGGTTTTTAAAGAGACAGAAATTCTTACTACACTATTCTTATTACTGTCTTCCCAACATTTCAGAGCACATGACTGATGTTCGTGAAACTATTTCTATTTTCTCTGACTTTAAAGTTCATATTCCTTACTCTAATGCTTCAACAGAGTTGGGAAGACTCCAGACTGTGTGGCCTCTAAGGACAGGTTTTCAAAATATTGTATAGTCTCTTTGTATCTTGATTTCTAAGTGTTTATTTCTCATTAATATTTCTTATTACAGACCAGCAATTTTTGTCAAAAGATTTTATCATTTGACCCAGCTAATTATCTCCACTGCGGTAACAAGAAATCAACCCCAAATTCATATCAGTGGATGAGTGTTCAGTGAACAAGTGTACTTTCACACAGCTAGTTCCTGGGATTGGTCCATGGATGGCAATTCTAATTCTTGGAGGACAGTGGTTATTTTCTTTCTTGAAGTAGAAAAAAATGACAATATTTATAGTTAAATGAACAATCTGGTACACTGTTATAAGAATTATACATCAGTGTAGTTTTCAAGGCTTGTTTACATAAAAGTATATAGAAGTCTTTATGCTAGTTGAGTCATTAAATCCCATTTCTACCTGAAGGTATCATAAAACATTTCATTAAAAAATTTTTTTGCACAAATCAGATGTGGTAGTGCTTGCCTATAACTTAGTACTTTGGAGGCTAAGGAAGAAGGCTTATGAGTTTAAATCAATCTGAGGCTACATGGTACATACCAGTCTAGCCTGAACTATATAGAAAGACCTTGTCTCAAAAAAATGGGAGGGTCATATAAGAATTTTCTTTTAATAGCATAATGAGAAGTTGTAGCCAAATAAGCAATACTAGTATGTTAGGTGAATGACTTTTGATCTACGGATGGAATATGAGACAGCTATGTGTGTGGGGTTTCAAATCTGAATATCCATATTCACATACCAGACAACAGTGTGACCTTTGACTACTTTATGATCCTAAATAATAGTTCCTTCATCTATGGGGACACAAAAATAATAGTACCAAATATAAAATATTCTCCAATGCTAACTGCTACATGGTATTCTGACAATATAGATAAATTTGTCTGGTTTACATTTTATTTCAATTAAATGGACTCAGGCCAAAAAATAAAATAAATTTCAAAATTCCAGAACTGTTCAAGATATAGTAACTGACAAAATTTGTATTCAACCGTACATAAAGCATCATTCCAATTTTGATTTTAAAAGTAGAGGAGATGAGTTATCAGAAGAATGTTCACCTGTACACTCCTCTCTCTCTCTCTCTCTCTCTCTCTCTCTCTCTCTCTCTCTCTCTCTCTCTCTCTCTCTCTCTCTCTGTGTGTGTGTGTGTGTGTGAGGCAATGTTTTGGTTTTGTATGGGTGCTGCAGAATTCAGGTCCTCAAGCTTCCATGACAAGTGCTTTACCAACTGAGCTACCTCCTCAGCCTCACAATCACATTTTAAAATTGGCTCTATATGTGGTAATCTAACCTTGTTTAAATAGATTCCATCTGGGTCTCAGTTTTCTTATCTGGTTAGTGATAAGGGAGTTGTTAGAGTGATGAAACTGAGCTAAGGTAAATATTAACATGGTATGCAGAAATTGTTCAAGAAATGCTAGTTATTTAAAATTTTTAGCTATCAAATACATGCCCTATATATAATATTTTAAGACACTTATAAACACTAATTACTATAACTCTGAAAATACTTAGAGGATAAAAGGGAGTAAGAAGAATACAAATCAACATGTTTACATATTTACCTAGAGCCTATTTAAATTATTCAGGTCAATGAACAGATAGTTGAAATGTGCAAGTTCAGGACTAGAAAAGATGAACAGTGTTGCCAGATGGACAGACAACATTGGGGATTTTCATTTAATGGGAAAAAGGAATTATAGAAAAATTCATCCTTGTAAAATTTGTGTGATCAATTTAATTATCTTGAGTGTTTTCATGATAATGCTTCCTGAAATTTTCTCTTTTTTCCATGTATTTTAATGTAACATTTTAATTAATTCTTTGAGAGTATATACAATGCATTTTGGTCATCCCTTATTCCTACCCCTAAGTCCTTCTGTCAATCTTGTTTCCTCTTTATATTTTTAATAGTCTATTGAGTCTAATTTTTGCTTCTTTACTCATGGATGTGGGGCTGTCCACTGGAGAAAAATAATACTAGTGAGCACAAAGTTAAAGAAAATTAATGTTCTTCCCTACAGAAGCCATCAACTGAGAATAGCTCCTCAATTAAGCTACCTCCCTTCATGCCAGAATACTCACTGTTTTGTTCTTCTTCAGGCAACCACAGTTGCAGGGAGTTCCTGAGTGCTGCAGTCCTCCATATCCAAAATACATTGTTTTACTCTGGTCTTCCCCAGCTTGTAGTTCTTCTAGTCTTCCTCTTCTTCTTCAATGGCCTTTGAGCTGTTGCATTTGTGATTGAGCACCCCCCTGACTCTTGATCACAGCACTTTGATCAATTGAGAGTTTTTATGTTAGCCACTGTCTATTGCACAAGGAAACTTATTTGATGAAGTCTAATATCTTCACTAATCTGTGGATATAGAGATGCAAATTTCAAGAACAATTTGATACTATAATAGTATCAGTACATTCCCTCCTGGGGTCTTGAGCTTGCTAAGCATGAGTTCTTGGCCATATTTGCAGTATCAGACATGTATTTCTGTCTATGGAGTGGGTCTTGTGTCCAACAAGAAAGTTATTGATTATTCTCATAACATCTGTATCACTGTTTCACACCCTGGGCATATCTTGCTCTGCTGGTCATTACTGTAGGTCACAAGGTTCACAGATGGGTAAAACTGCTGATGACTTTTTCCATAAGAGGCATTCTTAGCATCTTCAGGTACTATAAAAGTTAGCTGTCATGGGAGGAAGAAACTTGGTCAGGTAATTTGTCTATGACCTGTTATCAAAATGTGTGATAACTTTGCCAATGGGGTATTACTGTCAAGTTCTTTTTTTCCCTGTATTTTAGAAGCATATCTTGGTGATCCAAGAAGAAACATCAGGTTACCAAACTTTCATTTGGTGACTGCAAAAAATAAGCCAACTCCCACTTATGCAGCCTGCTACTTGGCTAATGTGATATTCTCTGAGGAAATTTTGCTTTTAAGCTCAGTTGCTGGACGTACTTCACATTGTATATTCATGGATCAAAACAAATTGTCAGCAATAAGAGGTATGTAAAGTTCCTAAGGAATCTCATTTTTTTTTGTAAATATATGTATATTTTTTGTTTTCTTTATTTCTTGGACTTCATACACTCTGTGAGTTGTTTCTGGGGGAGTGCAAGCCTCTGGGGTTAGCATCCCACTATCAGTGACTGCATATTATGTCTGTTCTTTTGTGACTGGGTTATCTCACTCAGGATGATCTTCTCTAGATGCAGCCATTTTCTTAAGAATTTGGTTAAGTCATTGTTTCTGGTGGCTGAGTAGTATTCCATTGTGTATATGTACCACAATTTTTGTATCCATTTGTCTTCTGAAGGGCATCTGGGTTCCTTCCAGCTTCTGGCTATTATAAATAGAGCCACTATGAACATTGTGGTGCATATATCTTTGTTGTGTATTAAAGTGTCTCTGGGGTATATGCCCAGAAGTGGAATAGCTGGGTCTTCAGGTAGTACTATATCCAATTTTCTGAGGTATCGCCAGACAGATTTCCAGAGTGGTTGTATTAGCTTGCAACCCCACCAACAGTGGAGAAGTGTTCCTCTTTCTCCGCAGCCTCGCCAGCATCTGCTGTCATCTGAGTTTTGGATCTTGGCCAGTCTGACTGGTGTGAGGTGGAATCTTAGGGTTGTTTTGATTTGCATTTCCCTGATGGCTAAGGATGTCGAGCACTTCCTCAGATGTTTCTCGGCCATTCGGTGTTCCTCAACTGAAAATGATTTGTTTAGCTCTGTACCCCATTTTTTAATAGGGTTATTTGATTCTCTGGTGTCTAGCTTTTTGAGTTCCTTGTACACCTTGGATATTAGGCCTCTATCTGATGTGGTGTTGGTAAAGATCTTTTCCCATTCTGTTGGTTGCCGTTTTGTTTTCTTGACGATGTCCTTAGCCTTACAGAAACTTTGCAATCTCATTAAGTCCCATTTGTTAATCTTTGACCTTAGAGCTTGAGCCATTGGTGTTTTGTTCAGGAAATTTTCTCCTGTGCCTATGTGTTCTAAGGTTTTCCCTACTTTCTCATCTAATAGTTTCAGAGTATCTGGTTTAATGTGGAGATCTTTAATCCACTTACACTTGAGCTTTGTACAAGGAGATAAGAACGGGTCTATTTTCATTCTTTTGCATGTTGAGTGCCAGTTGGACCAGCACCATTTGTTGAATAGGCTGTCCTTTTTCCATTGAATGTTTACTGCTCCTTTGTCAAAAATCAGGTGACCATATACATGAGGGCTCATTTCTGGATCTTCTATTCTATTCCATTGATCCACTTGCCTATTTCTGTACCAGTACCATGCAGTTTTCAGCACAATTGCCTTGTAATATAGCTTGAGGTCAGGGATAGTGATTCCCGCAGATGTTTTTTTGTTGTTGAAGATGGATTTCGCTATTCTAGGTCTTTTGTTATTCCATATGAAATTGCACATTGATCTTTCCAATTCCATGAAGAACTGGGTTGGAATTTTGATGGGGATTGCATTGAATCTGTAGATTGCTTTTGGTAGGATGGCCATTTTTAAGATGTTGATCTTTCCAATCCATGAGCATGGGAGATCTTTCCATTTTCTGAGATCCTCCTCAATTTCTTTCTTTAGAGGTTTGAAGTTCTTGTCATACAGGTCCTTCACTTCCTTAGTTAGAGTCACACCAAGGTATTTCATAGTTTTTGTAACGATTGTGAAGGGTACCTTTTCCCTAATTTCTTTCTCCACATGTTTGTCCTTTGAGTATAGGAAGGCTACTGATTTGTTTGAGTTAATTTTGTATCCGGCCACTTTGCTGAACTTGTTTATCAGCTGTAGGAGTTCTCTGGTGGAATTTTTGGGGTCACTCAAGTACACTATCATGTCATCAGCAAAGAGTGATGTTTTTATCTCTTCCTTTCCGATTTGTATCCCCTTGATCTACTTTTGCTGTCTAATTGCTCCAGCCAGGACTTCCAGTACTATGTTGAATAGGTAGGGAGAGAGTGGGCAGCCTTGTCGAGTCCCTGATTTTAGTGGGATTGCTTCAAGTTTCTTGCCATTAATTTGTTGTTGGCTGTTGGTTTGCTGTATATTGCTTTTATTATGTTTAAATATGGGCCTTGGATTCCTGTTCTTTCCAGGACTTTTAACATGAAGGGGTGTTGGATTTTGTCGAATGCTTTCTCAGCGTCTAGTGAGATGACCATGTGATTTTGGTCTTTAAGTTTGTTTATATGGTGGATTACATTGATGGATTTCCTTATATTAAACCATCCCTGCATCCCAGGGATGAAGCCTACTTGGTCATGATGAATGATGGTTTTGATGTGTTCTTGGATTCGGTTTGCAAGGATTTTGTTGAGTATTTTTGCATCAATGTTCATAAGTGAGATTGGTCTGAAGTTCTCTTTCCTTGTAGGGTCTTTGTGTGGCTTAGGTACGAGGGTTATTATAGCCTCAAAAAATGAGTTGGGTAATATTCCATCTGATTCTATCTTTTGGAATAGTTTGGCGAACATTGGTGTTATATCCCCAATAAATGTCTGATAAAATTCTGCACTGAACCCGTCTGGACCTGGGCTTTTTTTGGTTGGGAGGCTTTTGATGACTTCTTCTATTTCTTTAGGTGTTATAGGGTTATTTAGATGGTTTACTTGGTCCTGGTTAAACTTTGGGACCTTGTATCTGTCTAGGAATTCGTCCATTTCCTCCAGATTTTCCAATTTTGTGGAGTATAAGTTTTTGTAGTAGGATCTGATGATTTCTTGAATTTCCTTAATTTCAGTTGTTATGTCACCACTTTCCTTTCTGATTTTGTTAATTTGGATACTCTCTCTTTGCCCTTTAGTTAGTCTGGCTAGGGGTTTATTAATCTTGTTGATTTTCTCAAAGAACCAACTCTTTGTTTTGTTGATTTTTTCAATGGTTTTTTTTTTTTTTTTTGTTTCTATTTGGTCTATTTCTGCCCTAATTTTGATTATTTCTTGCCGTCTACTCTTTTTGGGTATATCTCCTTCCTTTTGTTCTAGGGCTTTTAGCTGTGCTGTCAGGTTGCTGATGTGAGCTCTCTCCAGTTTCTTTTTGGAAGCACTTAGGGCTATGAGTTTTCCTCTCAATACTGCTTTCATTGCATCCCATAGGTTTGGGTATGTTGTGTTATTGTTTTCGTTGAATTCTAGAAAGTCCTTAATTTCTTTCTTTATTTCTTCTTTGACCCTGCTATCCTTTAACAGAGCATTGTTTAGTTTCCATGTGTATGTGGGCATTTTGTTGTCTTTGTTGTTGTTAAAGACCAGCCGTAGACCATGGTGATCTGAGAAGATGCATGGGAGTATTTCAATCTTCTTATATCGATGAAGGCTCGTTCTGTGTCCAATTATGTGGTCAATTTTCGAGAAGGTGCCATGGGGTGGTGAGAAGAAGGTGTATTCTTTTACTTTAGGATAGTATGTTATGTATATATCTATTAATTCTAGTTGGTTCAAAGTCTCTGCTAGTTTTGCAGTGTCCTTGTTCAGTTTCTGTTTCCCTGATCTGTCCATTGGTGAGAGTGGAGTATTAAAGTCTCCCACTATTATTGTGTGGGGTGAAATGTATTTTTTGAGCTTTCGTAGAGTTTCTTTTATGAATGTGGGTGATTTTTTATTTGGAGCATATATGTTAAGGATTGAGAGTTCCTCCTGACAGATTTCCCCGGTAATGAGTATAAAGTGTCCTTCTTTATCTTTTTTGATAACTTTTGGTTGGAAATTTACTTTATTGGATATTAGAATAACCACTCCAGCTTGCTTCTTGGAGCTGTTTGCTTGGAAGTTTTTTTCCCACCCTTTTACTCTGAGATAGTGTCTGTCTCTGTCTCTGAGATGAGTTTCCTGTATGCAGCAAAAGGATGGATTTTGTTTATGTATCCAGTCTGATAGTCTATGTCTCTTTATTGGGGAGTTGAGACCATTTATGTTAATAGATATCAAGGAATAATTGTTTCTGTTTCCTGCCATTTTTGCCTTTTTTTGGGTTGAGTTGTGTCTGTGTTTTTTTCTTCTTTTAGTTTTCTTGTTTAGGAGTTTTCTTGCTTTTACTAGGCTGTATTTTCCCTCCTTGTATTGGGTTTTCCACCTATAATTCGTTGTAGTGCTGGGTTTGTGGTCAGATATTGTGTGAATTTTGATTTGTCTTGAAATATCTTTGTCTCTCCATCGATGGTGATTGATAGTTTTGCTGGGTATAGCAGCTTGGGCTGGCACTTGTGCTCTCTTAAGGAGTGCATGATGTCTGTCCAGGCTCTTCTAGCTTTCATAGTCTCTGTTGAGAAATCGGGTGTGAGTCTGATTGGTCTGCCTTTATATGTTACCTGACCTTTTTCCCTTACTGCTTTTAGTATTCTTTCTTTACTTTGGGCACTTGATGTTTTTACTATTATGTGTTGGGAGGTATTTCTTTTCTGGTCCAACCTATTTGGAGTTCTGAAGGCTTCTTTTATGCTCGTGGTCATCTCATTCTTGAGGGTAGGGAAGTTTTCTTCTATGATTTTGTTGAAGATATTTACTGTGCCTCTTAGTTGATACTCTTCTCCCTCTTCTATTCCTATTATCCTTAGGTTCGGTCTTCTCATTGTGTCTTGTATTTCCTGGACATTTTGGGTTAGGAGCTTTTTGTTTTTTGCATCTTCTCTGGCTGTTTTGTCTATGTTTGCAATGTTGTCTTCTGCCCCCGAGATTCTCTCCTCGATCTCTTGTAATCTGTTGGAAATGCTTGCTTCTGTGACTCCTGATTTCTTTTTTTGGTGTTCTGACTCTAGGGTTATCTCTTTTAGCGCTTTCTTTATTGTGTCAATTTCTGTTTTAATTTCCCTCTTCCATTCCTTTACTTCTTTGGTTCTGTTTTCGTCTCGTTCTTTGAGTTCTTTGAGTGTTTTCCTTGTTTCTTCTTTACAAGCTCTGAATCTTTTTGCTTTTCCTCCCTTTCTTGTTTAAGTAACTCTATCAGCGTCTTGAGGCATGATTTCAGGTCTGTGTCTTCTTTCTCTCGAGTGTTTGGAATTCCGATGTTTGCTACTATTGGAGATCTGGGTTCTGGTGTTGCTAGATTGTCTTGGTTTCCTTGGGATATACTCTTTCTCTTTCCTCTTGCCATTTTGTTGTCAGTGATATGTTCTTGCCTTTCCCTTGTACCTGGTCTGTGTCCCTGGTACACTTTCCGTGTGCACTCCTCAGAGATCTCTCTACTCCCCGGCAGCCCAGGTTCCGGGTGGCAGCTGGGCCAGGCTACGCTCTGCGTACTGAAGTCGCCTCCGGGTGGGAACAGACGATCCTAAGTTCTGTTCCTGGTCACAGATGCTCAGCCTCTCCGAGCCACCTTTCCGGCTGGTAGGTGGGCCAGGCTCCGCTCTGCGTCCTGAAGTCGTCTCAGGGTAGGAACAGAAGTTCCTAAGATCTGTTCCCGGTCACTGGATCGGGGAGGACAGGGCAGGTCAGGGCAGAGGGTGCCCTTTCCGCGTGCACTCCGCAGAGATCCCTCTGCTCCCCAGCAGCCTAGGTCTCCCACTCACCAGTTGCTCTGCCTGTACGAGCCGTTTTTCCGGCTTGCGGTTGGGCCAGGCTCCGCTCTGCGTCCTGAAGTCGTCTCCGGGTGGGAACAGAAGTTCCTAACATCTGTTCCAGGTCACAGTTGCTCAGCCTGTACGAGCCGCCTTTCTGGCTGGCAGTTGGGCCAGGCTCCGCTCTGTGTCCTGAAGTCGTCTCCGGGTGGGAACAGAAGTTCCTAAGATCTGTTCCAGGTCACAGTTGCTCAGCCTGTACGAGCCGCCTTTCCGGCTGGCAGTTGGGCCAGGCTCCCAAGGAATCTCATTTTTAATCAGTATTTGGTCATGTTGTTGGCAGTTAAAAGAAGAATGATGATGATGTCTGTGATTTTAGAAATATTCCTTGTACTCGGTGATACTGATTTTTACCATATAATGATGCATTTGATTTTAACATCTAATGATGTTATAGCTTTTAAAGAGAAAAGCTTGTTCCTAGGCTAATGAACTAAGACAAGCCTTATGTTTCTGTTGAGTAACAAATCAGATTTAATATGAGATCTATGAAGAAAAGCTGAATGAATAAATAAAGAAGTATTATGCTTATAGAATATTGCTCAGAGTCTAGAAGAAGACATATAGGTGACAACAGTTAGAAATCTTTCCCAGAATAGTGGTATTGAGGGGGCCCTCAGAGTAGGACAGCTACACTAAGGCATGCCTGCCCATGACCATTTGAGCTCTATTCTGGAGGAGTCCTTGTCTGAGTGAATGGTGCCCAAGGACTGTCTAATGCTGACAGAAGAGTTTAAGAAGAGAGACATGACAAGTGCATAAGTAAATACAACACATTGTCACAGTGTTTACCTTGACACTTTTCCCTTTACAAAGTGCTGCTTCTTTTTAGTTCGGACATATTGGTAGATGGTCTTAGAATCTTGAAAGAGTTAAAATACGAAGTTCTGAGTATTGGCCCCTTCCCAAGGTTAGTGTTTTCAGGAAACAAAGTGTTCAGCAAAGCTTCCTCATCAGATAGAACTTCTAAACTCCCAACATAGAAAATAAAGAAAAGAATGCCAATCCAGAAGAGAGTCTTTTTGTTGTTTTAAATGAAATATTTCTTATTCATTTCTCTGTTAGTATTTTTTTCTAATTTTTGTGAATACTTTCTCTTCTCTGTTTGCAGAATATCTTTTGATGGTTTTCCCTAACTGTGACTTAAGCGAACAAGGAAAAGACTGGAAAGATTGTATTTCTGCTATTAGATTTATGATAGAGAGTTTGTATACTGATGCAGAAATACCCACAGTAAGTTACCTTTTATCATAATAGAGCATATGCTGTGTTCATGTTGCATATAACTCAGGACTTCATAGCACAGTACTCAGAATTCTGCTGTTTACTTGATTTAGGTAGGTAGAGCTGATTTTTCCAAATTGTATTGTCTGTTTCACAACTAGATAGCCATATTTTGTAAAATGACTTCAAGTATTATAGTATACTTAACATATGAAAATATTTATTAAGTCTTTTTCCATATCTTACTGAGTCACACATACATACAGAAGGCAGCCATATGTTCCAGCAGTGGTGGCCAAGGCTATGCAGAAAAAGTGTAGGCCAGGCCCTTGACTACTTGCTCACACCTAGTGATGGTGGAACCTGTTGTAAAGAATGCATGTTTTGAGATTAAACTATTGCAGATCTACTTTTTTCCCTTTATTTTTCCTTTCTTTCTTGTTCTTGTGTGTGTGTGTGTGTGTGTGTGTGTCTGTCTGTCTGTCTGTCTGTCTGTCTGTCTCTCTGTCTGAGTGCATGTGTGAATTCTTGGAGGTTAGAGGAAGACACTGAGTAACCTGCTCCACCACTCTCTCCCTTACTCCTTTGAGACAGTCTCTTACTGAATTTGTAGCTAGGCTGGCAGCCAGTAAACTCCAATGAACTTCCTGTCCTCAAACACAGAGTTAGTGTGCTATATGTGTTCCCAGCTATGCTTGCCTTGTTGTGTGGGTGCTGGAGTTGAGAACTCAGACACTCATGCGTATACAGCAAGTTCTTCTCCCTCTTGTGCTGTCTCCCCAGCCCACATCACACATATTTTATACCCCTTTTAGTTAGTGTATGGAAATAGCAATCTGCTTTCCTTCTAATGAATTCCATCTTCAAAGTCCACCAGAGATTTGTTTCTAACCTTTAATGGGCCACTAGAGTAGAATGCCATATATGTTCTTAAAATATTTAAGTTAATAACAATTCCTAATTCTCATCAGTATCTCTAAGGAGTCCATTTTATTGTTAGCTACACTATTTAGTCACATCTGTCCCTTTAGAGTAAGTTTATGGAAACTTTGCCAGGAGTATTTGTAGCTGGGTTTATGTTTTCCTGGTGAGTGCTTGTATTTCAATGATAGCTCAAGCACCATCTGTTGGAAACCAGATCAGCTTATTTTTAACATTGCATTTTATAGTGCTCAAAAACTGCATCCTAAACAATTTGTATGCAAAATCAATATGCTGTCTGGAAAATGGTAATTTGCATATTTGCTTAGCCTTCAGAAAAGAAGAAATATCTGCCAGGTGCCTGCTGTGTGCTTTATAAGAAGCCAGATACAGGTCCTTGTCATTCAAAGTGGCCCTGTGGCCCGGAAACCTTGTGAGAAATGTAATCTTGGGTTGTACCTCAGACTCAGAAATTTGCATTTTCAAGATGCCAGGTTCAAATGATTTATGAGTACACTAAAGTTTGAGGGGTCCTAATTTAGAAAAGTGGTTGTGGCCCCATGTATATATCAAAATCACAGAAGGTACTTTTTGTTCATTGAGACATGCTTCACAATGGTCTGGTCTTACCAGAACTGTTCAAACTTAGGGGCTCAAGTGATCTTACTGCCTTGACCTCCTATGCCACTGGGCAGCAGGAATGTACAGGCAGACTTGATCATACAACACATGTTTCAAATGCCTGAGCCTACCTATCCTGTTTGGTAAGGGTGGAGTCCACTCAGATATTTTTGTAAGCAGTAATTCTTTAAGGATAAATATGCATAAGCATAAAATATTAAAAATAAGCAAAAATTATCACTCATGGGAAACACCCATGACTCACATCTGTTCATTTTTAAAAAATATTTATCAAACATCTATTTTTAGCAGTTCATTAGACAGAGTTGCTATGTTCCCCCATGAAATGTCAAATCTTGGCAGTTTGAGGTAGTATTGGGGTGCCTTGCATTTATAATGCCCTCCCTCTGTTTTAGAAATATTTCATTGGTTTTGTTTGTCATCATAGGTGTAGGGCTGGGTAGATACTAACATATGTACATACTTTCTCAATATGGAACCTTATTTATACATAGGATTTTGTGTTTCAGGATAGAAACTTCAGTGTGCCCATGTCCACAAACTGGTGTACCAGAAAGAAAAATGATAAGGGTGAGGGCCCTTCTCAGTGGCTTCAAGATGTAAGGGAGTCTATAAAAAGAGAAAGAGTGCATTTTGAACATATTCCTGGTGCTGACACTGAGGGCAGTGATAATGGATCTATGAATCCTGACCAACTGGGTGAGTTTTCAAAAAACAAGCTCTCTGACTAGTGGGTCCTGGTAATAAATCACTAAGGTTTATGGTATTATTTTCTACTTCTATTCTTGTTGAAAAAATTTCATAAGAAATTAAAACAAAGTCCTTATAGTAAAGGGATAAGGAAAGAAAGATTCTTGGGTTTGACACTGACAACTTTAAATGTTAAGTTGAATCTGTTGTAACCCTTAGATGTCAGTTGACTGGTGAGAACTCTCAGATGAGGGACCATCTGGTTTTGTGCTATAGGTGACAGGAACTACAGCCAGGATCAACTTCTAGTTTTTGGTCTCTGTGCCTGTCACATTGGTGGTGCTCAGTAAGGGGTTTCACTTTAAAAAATAACAAATAGCATTTCTTAAGGCATTGTACCCTCACTGTATATACTGTGTCAAGTAAAAGTGGTTCTGTAAGTAATTGAGCCACTGGCTAGTGTGCTTGCCGTGACATTCTCCCCAGGATGCTGGCCTTTAACATCACTAGGAAATGAGTGATCGTTTTGGGATTGTCTTCACCCTGGGATTTTTTATCAACATTAAGTAGAATGTTCCTGGGGACCATGTTCAAAAGGAATTATGAGGTAATACATATTTCTGTTATATAAGTAATAGAACTATTTTATATGTTAAATTTTTACCTGGAGAAAGTGCCTGAATTAAATAAACAATGAAAATTACCGAAGAATTCAAATCAACAACAACTACAACCAACAAATTGGAGCTTCATTTAAGCAAGAGCCATATCAACCAAAATACTGACAAATGTGATTCCTATTGACGGAACATGGGTCAATTTTCTAACCCCAGTTTTATTCTCCCTAACTTAATGCCTTTTGGTGGGGGTGTTGGTGCTTTTTGTTTAAAGTTTGTTTTTAGAAGGAGCTTACCTACTATAGTGCTTTTTACCTTCCATTAAATTGCACATTCCATAGTTTAGGTGATTTTCGTAGGTTCTGTGAAATTGAATATCATGTAAGTATATCAACCTTTTTCTGACCCTTGATAAGTTTATTAGGCTAATCTCCAAGAATTAAGTCTTTAGGATCATTGAGATGGTTCTGAATAATTTAATCTGGCTTGTATATTAAATGTGTGTGATTTAACATATGTGCTTCTACATATTAAATAATGACTGCTCTGGAACTATATTTTTTGATTTGTAAGAATCATACAATATTTCTGAGACATTTTGTCCACAAAAAAACTTTTGTCATATATAATACATAATAATTTTAATATGATTGGTTTAAATCATTGTGGTTCTCAGGTAGATGCTTATAATCTATAGAATTAAGAAATGAAAGAAGCTTAATATTTTTTCAGTTCTAATAAGATATTTAAAATGTGTTATCTATAACATTTCAAAATTTGTTGGCTGTAAAAAGGTAGGCATATTACTAAAGAAAAAGACGACTTTTTAAAGCTTAAACACATCAGTAAGAATCATGTTGCTTATTTTTGAAAATAAAATCTTTCTTATGAGTTAGGAAATGATACATAAAAATTGTTTAGAATATACTAAATTTAGTTTTACTACTTACTTCATGCCAGGAGGTAGGAGAACACAAAATCACCTTTTTCAACAATGGTAGCATAGATAACTATGACAACAGTACATTATGTCTTACTACTATTGGTGCCTCAGAGTGTACTAAAATTTTAAAAATATTAAATTTAAGTTACATTATAATTATTTTAAAACAGTTCAAACAATATATTTTGATTATATTATTTTTCCTCCTTTATGTCTTCCCAGATCCTCCCACCTTCTTATCTACCCAACTTACTGATTTTGCTTATTCTCAAAAAGAGCCAAAAGCCTGTAAACCAAAACACTAGAAATTTAAGATTTAATTCTTTTAAATTTTCAAATTCTTGAATCCCCCAAATCCAGGAAAAATTAATCTTTCTAATAGAGCTTTTAAAAAATACAACCTAATCTCTGCTTTTATGTTTTGCTTCTAGTATATCTTGGAGATCCATCTAGAGATATAAAGATACCATATTCAGTATTGAAAATAGCAAAAACCCATTTGCGTCCAGACCTGTCAGCCAAATACATCATTCTCCACTTGTTTCCAGAGGAAATCCTAATCAAAAGCAATGTTTATGGCAATATGGAGTGTGGCCTGTTTGCCCTTGATCCCAATAGGATTGATGCTCTTCGAGGTTTGTTACATGTAGAGCATGGGCGAATAAATACAAGTCAGTGGTGTTGAGGGAAGGGAGCAGAAAAAGACTTCATTGCACTCACGTCTTTTCTCTGAGATGGAAAGTTACTCAGTCTTTCACTTGGGACTAATGGGCTTCATGGTTTGTACTTCTCTCTGCACTTGGCTTCTGAAGGCTAACTGTCTTGAGTGGACTTAAGATAGGAAAGGCTCTAGTGACTACAGCTCCATTCTGTGGTACTCCATATATATGGTAACTCAACAACACTTTCATTGACTGAAGCTCAGGATTAAAAGGGAGTATTTTGTTGATTTGCAAAATTTCCTTCATGCATGTTGATATAGACTAGATTCTACCTATAACATATGTAAATGAAGTAAGACATAGGTCCGTCAAATTCAGTGATATCTTTAATTTGGACAAAGGAAGAAGCAGAATATGTCTTGTGTTGTTGGTGTTCAACACAGATATGTATACCTGTAATCCGAAGCCTGACCTCTACTGATACCTCTTTGGTTCTTCCTCATACCACATAAGTTCATTTCTAGCAAGTTGAAGCAATACTGCTACTTCAGGCTTAACTAGAGAAACCTGCCTTACCGCACTCTTTGTAAGCATTTTCTGTCATTTCACCCAGTTGTCCACCTTTAAAACAAGTACCTGCAACTCACACTAAACATGATACACTGTAACCCAGTATAGTCTTATGTGTATAATCTGAAAGTAAAAGGAACACACATTGTAATAACACTCCCTCATTTATGTGTCCCACAGGACCTGTACCATTTTTCTTTTTGTTTTCTTTTCCTTTTTACCAGTGGACATTACTATCTTTGATGTGGGATTTTTCAGAGCTAGGGCTTCCATTGCTGTGAACAGACACAATGACCAAGGCAACTCTTATAAGGACAACATTTAACTGGGGCTGGCTCACAGTTTCAGAGCTTCAGTTCATTATCATCAAGGCAGGAGCATGGCAGCATCCAGGCAAGCATGGTGCAGGAGGAGCTGAGAGTTCTTCATCTTGTTCCAAAGGCAAACAGAAGACTGACTTCCACATGGCTAGGAAGAGGGCCTCAATGTCTGCTCCAAGGCCACACCTCTCAACAGTGTGTGTGTGTGTGTGTGTGTGTGTGTGTGTGTGTGTGTGTGTGTGTGTGTGTGCGTGCGCGCGCGCATATTCAAACCTCCACAGCACTTAATATTAACCTATATAGTAAATGGAGACTAACTTTGGAATATTGTATTTCTCATCTATATACAAACAGACTTTCCCCTAAAATTTCCTTCAGGACTAATGTTTCAGAGAAGAGATTTTTGAAAGCACAAATCAACTTCAGTCCCTTGTCTCTACTTCTTGCAAGCTTTGCAAATGCTGTTTGTCTTTTAATGGGTTCATTATGTGACACATGAGACAAACCTTTTCCTAACTTGTTTTTAATTTTATAAAAGTATCCACTAGGAAGATAGCTCATTTAGCAATACTTAGATTTGCAAGGGTGATGATCTTCTTATGATTCTGAGTATGCATGAAAAAAATGTAAGGCATGGTGATACACTTTGGTAATCTCAGGGCTGGGGAGGCAAAGATAGGAAGCTCGCTGAGGCTTGGTAGGCAATAAGTCTAGCTGAACTGGAGAGTTCTAAGTCAGTAAGCTACCTTCTCTCAATTATAGTCCATGGCATTTCTGAGGTGGACACCCAAGATTGTCCTTTGCCCTCCTCCCATACACACTCTCTCTCTCTCTCTCTCTCTCTCTCTCTCTCTCTCTCTCTCTCTCTCTCTCTCTCTCTCTCTCTCTCTGGAATAAAACTGAGTCAACAGAGAAAAGTTAGCCTCTGAACCCAGTGATTTATCACAAACTTTCTTCTAGGCTAATCTCAGTAACCTTTTGGGAATGAAAGATTTTGATACATGTATTGCTAAACATTTTGAATCTGTGCTTTATTTAATGTTATCAGCATTATCCTGATTTATTATTAGCTTATTAAATCTGCAGAAGCACAAACAGATCAATTTTACAAACTAGTGCTGACATAGAGGGCCCACCAGATGTTAAGGGATCAAAGGTATTGGGGCATTAACCTGCAAAAGCATTGAAAGCAGCTTAGCCATACTAACAAACATCTGTCTTCTATTTCTATTTGTCTTTCCATTTTCTCTAAGAATACTTCTTAAATTGTGTTACTTTGTCACCTTCCCTTATGTACCATCTTTCTAGGAATAAAAGGTCTAACTCCCATTATATTTTGTTATATATGACCTTCAATAGCAAAATAGCAGTGATAGTTTCCTGAGTCTCCAAGTCCAAAGACACTGTGGTTTCTTGTATATTACAAGGACTTAAGATGCTCTTTTTTTGAGATAATGAATATGTTAGATGCATGTTTGAGACACTTAAGGATAAGGGGATTTTGATCTTGGGTAATTACGACAGCTGAGGTTTTCTGTTCTGATATGAAATAAGATCATTGGGGATCATTATTTGAGAGTGGGGCAATTTGGTGTTATTATTTTTTCGGGTTAACCACGAAATTTAATAATGGCTGTAATCTGTGCATTTCAGTTAATTAAATTGGTAAAGATCCTTTACTGGGGTGCAGTTTAATCTCTAGCACTAAAAACTAGGAGAAGTGAGAGAGCAGGAAAACTAAGAGTATATAAATTTAGTTTTCTGAGACGCCATGTCCAAGTAACTCTGCTGCTTTGGCTCTTTATCACCAGAATTTCTTCAGGACAACTATCCCGAATATGATCTGCAGGAAACAGGATATTATTGGAAATTGTGTGTGACAGCCATCAACAGCTGTCTCCAAACCCTCCGACAAGGCCCAAGGAATGTCACAGGATAATCATTCTAATTCCTAGTAACAACTCTTTCCACAGAGTCAACCAAGCAGATTGATGAAACGAATTGATGCACTTAAGCATTTTTTTTCCTAAAAGAGTAGATCGTTTTGTAAACTTCTGAAGTTGTAGTTCCAGATTTAGCTTGTAATAATGACATGTTTTGTATTGACTACCAATTAACCAAAGATCTTCTGTTTTCAAAAAGTAGTTTGTCTCTGGGCAAAGTGGGAAAACATTGTACTTCTTTCTTGAGCATCCAATTAGCGGAATACTGGGAAATTGTTAAATGATTATTTTACCTGGTTATTTGAATATGGAGTGAGAGTGGTATACTTAGCACTTAATGGCAGAGGAAATCTGAGTGTCAGCACCACTCGTGTATAGAACTGTAGTTGGGACAATACAAGATGTTTGAAGCATATCTTGCATATGATGGAAACTTGGTATTTGCCAGGTGAGTTGACAGCTTAGAACTTAGGTATAAACTGTTGATTCAGAAAGGATATGTTATCTACTTATAGCCAGAATGCCGTCAGTGGCTTCCTTAGACATTGTGTGCGGTAACAAAATTGCTGACACATTTGCTTGACATAGCCTTCCAGAGATAAGACATAGTTGCCTTGATATACTCCAGATAGAGTAGCATTTTTTAAATGACCTCTTGATACCGTTTTTATTGCACAATTTCTCATGCTGGATGCCAAGTTAATTGGCTTTCCTCTTAGTAATTAAACTTTTTAAATGTCAGCAAGTAATAAGGATCTGACCAAATGTATCCGCTCAAATTTATTTGTGGTTTCTGAAGGGTTTTTGGGTAAAGGTTTTAATATATTACCAGTATTCAGATACATTCTAGTAGTTGAGTACACAAAAATTGAAATCTGACAGCATTTCATGTATAAGAGAACAATGGCCAGAAATTCAGAGAATAGCACTTTTTTTTTTCCTTACAACTTAATTTTTTTAAAAGAGATACATGTACAGATTTTTTTAAAGCATTTTGGCATAAAACTATATGAATATTTTTTGACCTTTAAAAAACTCAGTACTGACAAAAAATACTCTTAAAACAGTGGTTTTCAAGTCGGTCACAACACTTTTGGGGTCAAGTGACCCTTTCAGAGTGGTCACATATCTAATGTTTTGCTATAATAGGAGGTCACCAAAACCTAAAAATAATAATAATAATAATAATAATACTGTGTCAAAGCATTACAGCATTAGGAAGGTTGAAGGCCAGTCTTAAATGAATATTAACACAAATATTCAACTAATATTATCAGTAATATTGGAGAAATAAAAAAGGTCCATCTTCCTCATGAATAGTATTTTGTTTTTAACATAACTCCCTTATAGAGAATGTTATTGGATGTTTTAGCCCCAAGAATAACCCAATTACTTGAATATTTGTGTTTAGGAAACATTTTATTAGTTATAATGCCATCTTTTAGCTGTAAACCTATTAAAATTTTATATACACTTGAAGTAAATTTTAAATTATTTACAAAGCAAAATTTTCTGATGTAAAATTTCAGTGTAACCCAAAATTCTATTTTACATGGTTGACCTTCACTAACTTCATTATTTTGATAAAGGAGAGGGGAAAAATCCAATGGAAAAATACTCCATTAAATAGTATAATTATTTTGAAGTCTTGTTATTTTCACAACTTATGAGAGATATTAATATTTTATGTGACCAACTTATAGAAGACATGTACACACACACATACACACACACACCAATTTGAAAACTAAATTCAACTTTTAGAGTCTTAATGTAATGGAGTATGCCTTCATAAAGATTATGTATGATATATTAGGTGTTGTGGATAGCTGTGATGCTCAGTGATAATATGTCTATCTGGGTTAAATCTTTGTACACACAAAAAAGGAAATTGACATTTTAAGGCTCTGTTCTTTAAACAAATACATAAACCAATAAGTATTTTTCTTTAGATTAACAAAACTCTAAGGTATATTTACAAAGGATTTAAAAAATGAATAGTTAAAAAATCTTTTATAAATGACAAAAAATATTGACAAGCATTATTAAGACTTACTTATCTAAGTAAGTCTCTGTCTTCACCATTCAGTTTAACCAGTTTTATAAATATCTAAGTAAGTCTCTGTCTTCACCATTCAGTTTAACCAGTTTTATAAATATTGATGGTTGAGCTAACATAGAAATAAAATCCAAGCTATAAATATACACTAAAACATAACCTTGTCCTCTATAAATCCATGCAACTATTTGGTAGTTTAAAATGCAGTTTAAAAAAAAAGTGAAATTATATGCTAGGCAAGAAATTACTTCAAACTCCATATACAGATTTCAAATTGAAATTGTCCATTTTAAAACGAAGCCACAAGATTAATATTCTCTGTATTTAAATAGTTTTCAAGAGTCATGGCCATTGCTTACATGAGTTGTTTGGAATAGTGCTCCAATAGAACTTTCCACTGGAATGGAATCATAGTTGGCTTGCTCAGTGTGATAGCCACTAGGCCTATGTAGCTATTGAACACTTGAAAAATTACACAAGTTAAATTTGAATTTTGGGGGCTAAAATTGAAAGGCGGGTTTGGATGGTACATTTGAGATATATTGGCATCTTATTTCTTATTTTATAATAGGAAGGACTTAATTTCAAGGTCCATACATACTAGGCAAGAATTTAACTTCATTTAAAGTTCAAAGAAAGCCCTTCATTTGTATAAAGTATTCAGAATAGCTCCTATTGTCTGAGATATAACATGAAAATCTTCTATGATTATACTTGGGTTATGATACTGGATATGTTCTTGTACACTTGCTGTCTTCAAATATTTACAGATTCAACTTGTATTTTCTCAGTAAATGTCTAATTTTAAGAGTTGCTTTTGATAAGTACATTTATCTTTCTTTGTTGTCTTAATAAAGGAATTGAGTAAACATTTAAAATGTTCTTAACATAAATGCTCTGGTTGCTTTTAAAATATTTAATTTTTTTTAACTTACTATAAATCCTTCTCATTCCCCCCATCCTTTTGGTTACTCTCTCCTATAGTTCTTCCCCCATCGTCCCTCCCCTTCTCCTCTGAGGGGGTGGAGGCTCCCCTCAGTATCCCCCCACCGGTGTTCCCTCTCCCACTGAGGTCAGATATGGCAGACCAGATAGAACATACCCCATAGTCAATAGCTTTAGAGACAGTCCCCACTCTAGCAAGCTGCATATCTGCTACATATGTGCAGGTGTGGGGAACCCTCGGTCCAGGCCATATATGTTCTTTGGTTGGTAGTCCACATTCAGAGAACTCCCAATGGTCCAGGTTAGTTGACTCTGTTGGTCTTCCTGTGGAGTTCCTATCCCTTTCAGGGTCCACAATCCTTCCTCCATTTCTTCTGTAAGAGTCCCCAACTTTTGTCCACTGTATGGCTGTGGGTGTCTGTATCTTTCTGAGTCAGCTGTTGGGTGGATCCTCTCAGAGAACAGCCATGCTGGGCTCCTGTCTGCAAGCATAACAGAGTATCATTAATAGTGTGAGGGATTGGTGCTTGCCAATGGGATGGGTCTCAACTCTAAATAAATGAAATGAATAAATATTTAAAATATTTTAACATAAATGCTTCAGTGGCTTTTTAATGAGCACACTTTATAGAACTTTTACTAATGCTATCTTACAGTGTTTCATGTAAACGGATTTTTCAGGTGATTTCATAGTTGAGACATACAGAACACTTGCTCTCTTCTTTTTAAAGCAAAAATAGACAATGTGCTGTTTATTGTGAACTTTTACACCATGCTTAAAAATAACACTTTGTTCTTCTTTAAGATGTGCTAATTGGGAATCTTAAGTAATCAGTAAAATCAGCTTGGAAGGTCAATGGGTTACAAATCCCAGTCCATAAACATAAACAAAGCAAGAAATGTAACTATGTTCTTACAACTTCGTTTATATGAAGAGGCTCCACGGGGCCTTTGAATTTCCTTTGGAAGGCACAGAAATAACACAAGGCATGAGCTGAGAACACCAACATTTGGGAAGTGGAGCAGGAGAATCACTGCTTTGTCTGCAGAGATGGTTCAGTTGAAAAAAAAAAGATTTGTGTACACATGGGGACCTGAGTTTAGATTCTTAGAATTTATGTAAAAAGACACATGCCTTTCTGGAGTTCTCTGACCAACTAGCCTGTCTAGACCAGTTGGTGAGCTCGAGGTTCAGTGTGAGATCCTACAACAACAACAAAATTCGATTGAGGAAGACGATTGACCTCTGGCCTCCACAAGAATACACACACACACACACACACACACACACACACACACACACATACACACACAGTTCAAGTCATCCTTGGTTATACAATAAGTTAAGCATCAGCCTCATATAAAAGAGTCTCAGTTTCAAAACAAAAGAAAAATTAGAGTTTGCCAATCCCTGGACCTTGCAAAAAATTTGGAAGGCAGAAAAACAATTTTCTGCTTGAAACAGGCAAGCAGGGTTCCACAGGGCTCTACCTATCCCTGAGAATTTAGAATAGATAATGGGGAAAGACACGTTCTTTACTAATGTAGCCACTGTTAAAAGGCACATATCTTAGTTCATAGTCCCCACCCTGTCCCTGTAAACAGCCCTAGAGAAACACATTAGTTTAAAAAATATCAAAATAGAAGGCATTCGAATCATTGGGAAGAGAAAAGGAGTAGGAGGGGGACAAGACTAGTTAGTGGAGGGGATGCTAACTTGAGTAATTATGTACATGTGTTAAAATATAATGCATAATCAAGAAACCCTAGGAACAACATTAGCAAAATGAAACAAAAACAAGACGTGTTTTTTTTTCCTCTCTTCAGCCAGACTCCATGGTAAATAGAAGATTCACCAGCTGCTTCCCCAGGAATTTAGGAGAATCATATCCTTGATAGCTAGATTCAGTGGTTGGGATAGACTCAAAGGGGTTTCAAAGACTCTTGCAAACTTCCACAGCTTCCAGGGAATCTGGAGAACTCTCCACCTTTAGTGCTTCATACTGAGAAATCCAGCATCTGCAGCCTTTATCTTCGGTGGTGTTATCTTTGACCTTGTGTTTCCTACTTAGTGTTGCGGTAAATCATAAATTAATATGCTGACACCCTTTATACCTGGTCCACCTAGCTTGACTTCTGTTTTCCCAGCTGGCCCCTGATGCAGGTGGCCTATTAATGGTTTCGATTTTCTCCTCACCTGTTGTGTTGGCCGTTAGAAACAAAAGGATTCACAAATCTGCTGTGCCAATATCCACCAAGGAGCAGTTTAATGAATATTTCAGGCATTAGCAATGCAGCCGAACAGCTTTGTTTCCAGAAAATTTGTGTTCTTGTGTATAAAAGAATGAAGATCAAAACTTAATTTCGTTCCTCTTTTTATTTTTCAAGTAAAAATGTAATTTCCATATGAAAGCATTCCCATATACTATGAAAGAACAGCAGAATCCATAACCTGAGGACCAGAAACATCCCTTCTCTTTGTTCTAGTAGGTGGCACATGAGCACCAGAGAGCCTTAACCTCACTTACTCTTTTCATTATTTGTCTTTACCACGATGCTGAATTTCCTTATAGCAGAGAATGTGTCACTGATGCCTAGTACTGAGGTCTAGGAAAAGTAGGTGTCAAATACACAAAGGCATTCTTCATTTCTGCTGCTGTGCATGAAATGGTACCATTAGTTTTATTTCATTGGTAGGGCCTGATTTGAGTTTTCCCCCGATAAAATTTTAGTTTGTAAATTGTACTTATTCCTTCCATCTTTTTCAAATTATTAATTTCATTCTTTTTTTCCTTACAACTTTATTTTAAAAAATCAGAGATACATGTACAGATTATTAAAAGCATTTTAGCATAAAAGTATACGAATATATTTTTGTCAGTACTTGATTTTTTTAAAGGCTTGATAGTATGCATTGAAATCTTACTAGTTACAATGAGCATAAAGTGCATGTAAAACAAAACGTAACATGGAAACAGTCAGTTTTCTTGGTGTGGAAAGATTAAACATAATGATTTTTTAAATACCAAAAAGTGGCATAAGGCTATCTTCGTAGCTCTTGAGTTATTAATGATTTAAGTTCTAGGTGTACCCCACTCTGAGAGGGTGCTATACACTTAATGTTTTTTTGTTTTTCTAAGAACTGAGGATTCCACTTTTTGGCCTTTTTTTTTTTTTTTTTTTTTTTTTTTTTTTTTTTTTTGAGCTTCATATGGTCTGTGAGTTGTCTCGTGGGTATTCAGAGCTTTCTGGGGCTAGTATCCAATTATCAGTGACTGCATATTATGTCTGTTCATTTGTGACTGGGTTACCTCACCTCACTCAGGATGATATTCTCTAGATACATCCATGTTTCTAGGAATTTCATAAAGTCATTGTTTTTAATAGCTGAGTAGCACTCCATTGTGTAAATATACCACAATGTCTGTATCCATTCCTCTGCTGAAGGACATCTGGGTTCTTTCCAGCTTCTGGCTATTATAAATAGAGCTGCTATGAACATGGTGGAGCATATACATACCTTTATTGTATGTTGGAGCATTTTGGGGGTATATGCCCAGAAATGGAATAACAGGGTCTTCAGGTAGAACTATGTCCAATTGTCTGAGGAACCACCAGACTGATTTCCAGAGTGGTTGTACCAGCTTACAACCCTACCAACAGTGAAGGAGTGTTCTTCTTTCTCCACATCCTCACCAGCATCCGCTGTCATCTGAGTGTTTGATCTTAGCCATTCTGACTGGTGTGAGGTGGAATCTCAGGGATTTTTTGATTTGCATTTCCCTGATGACTAGGGATGTTGAGCATTTCCTTAGGTGCTTCTCATCTATTCAGTGTTCCTCAATTGAGAATTCTTTGTTTAGCTTTGTACCCTATTTTTTAATAGGGTTGTTTGATTCTCTGGAGTCTAACTTCCTGAGTTCTTTGTATATATTGGATATTAGACCTCTATCAGACGTGGGATTGGTAAAGATCTTTTCCCAATCTGTTGGCTGCTGTTTTCTTTCCTTGACAGTGTCCTTGCCCTTACAGAAACTTTGCAATCTCATTGAGTTCCATTTATGGATTCTTGATCTTAGAGCACAAGCTATTGGTGTTCTATTCAGGAAAATTTCCCCTGTACCTATATGTGGTTCTAAGATTTTCCTCACTTTCTCTTCTAATAGTTTCAGTGTTCCTGGTTTTATGTGGAGATTTTTGATCTGATTGGTCTGACTTTATATGTTACATGTCCTTTTTCCTTTAATGCTTTTAGTATTCTTTCTTTGTTTTGAACACTTGGGTGTTTTGACTATTATGTGTCAGGAAGAATTTCTTTTCTGGTCCAATGTATTTGGAGTTCTGTAGGCTTCTTTTATGCTCATGGTTATCTAAGGGCAGGGAAATTTTCTTCTACGATTTTGTTGAAGATATTTACTGTGCCTCTTATTTGATATTCTTTGCCCTCTTCTATTCCTTATATCCTTAGCTTTGATCTTCTTATTGTGTCCTGAATCTCCTGGACATTTTGGGTTATGAGCTTTTTGGTTTTTGCATCTTCTCTGACTGTTTTGTCTATGTTTTCAATGTTGTCTTCGGCCCCTGAGATCCTCTCTTCCATCCCTTTTAGTCTGTTGGTGATGCTTGCATCTGTGACTCCTGATTTCTTTTTTTAGGTTTTCCATCTTCAGGGTTGTCTCTTTCTGTGTTTTATTTATTGTTTCTATTTCCATTTTTAATCTCTTCCCCTGTTTGGTTGTGTTTTCCTGTGGTTCTTTGAGTGATTTTTGTGTTTCCTCTTTAAGAGCTTATATTTGTTTATGTGTGTTCTCCTGTGATTGTTGTCAGTGACTGGTGCCTGTGTCTCCCGTGGATCTGAGGGCCTGTAGGCTCAGGAAGAAAATTGCTTCTGAGTGTTTGGCTTTTTGTGGGCAAGCAGTGAGTTCTCCTGGGAGTGACTCTGCTCTGTCTTTGTGATGTGGGAACTCTTGTGAGGCTGTTCTGTGAGCTCAGCCCTCTGCCCACCAGTTCTAAGTACTACTGGTAGGGACCTGGCTCTTTCTCTGGGCCAAAAAGGACTCTTTTTCAGAGAGCAAGGACTCTCAGCTCTGAGAACTCCCAGTGTGCCCTCTCTGGGCCTATGTGTCAGGCTCACCTCTGGTCCAGGTGTAAAAGTGCCTGTGGAGCTGATCTTTGAGCACTACCTTTCTGGGGCAGATCCCAGTTCCCTCTAACAGAGGCCTGGCCCTTACTGTGGGCCAGAAAGGACCTTTTCCCACAAGCACTCTCTGTGCTCTGGGTACTCAAGGTGCAACCTCACCAGGCCTGTGCCCCAGGTTCTCTGCTGGTCCAGGTGGAAAAGGTGGGGGGGGCATCTCTTTCGTTAACTGAGGAAAGTTTTCTTCTATAATTTTGTTGAAAATATCGACTGGCCCTTTAATTTGGGAATCTTCACTCTTCTATATCTATTATCCTTAGGTTTGGCCTTCTCATTGTGTCCTGGATTTCCTGAATGTTTTGGGTTAGGAGCTTTCTGCATTTTGCATTTTCTTTTACTACTGTGCCAATGTTTTCTATGGTATCTCCTGCCCCTGAGATTCTCTCTTCTATCTCTGTATTCTTTTTGTAATGCTTGCATCTATGACTCCCGATCTCTTTCCTAGGTTTTCTATCTCCAGAGTTGTCTTATTTTGTGATTTCTTTAGTGTTTCTCTTTCCACTCTTAGATCCTGGATGGTTTTGTTCAATTCCTTCACCTATTTGGTTATGTTTCCCTATATTTCTTTTAAGGATTTATGTGCTTTCTCTTTAAGGGCTTCTTCTTGTTTACCTGTGTTCTCCTGTATTTCTTTAAGGGAGTTGTATATGCCCTCTTAAATTCCTTTATCATCATCATGAGATGTGATTTTAAATCGAAGTCTTGCTTTTCTGGTGTGTTGGGTTTTCCAGGACTTGCTGTAGTGAGAGAACTGGGTTCTGATGATACCAAGTAGCCCTGGTTTCTGTTGCTTATGTTCTTGTGCTTGCTGCTCAGCATCAAGTTATCTTGGGTGTTATTTCGTATTGCTGTCTCTAACTGGAGCCTGTCCCTTCTGTGAGCCTGTGAGCCTATGATCTTAGGGGTGAGAGCACTAATGGGAGTCCACCTCTCTCCTGGCAGGATTTTTGTAAGGAGGGCTGTGTGACAGCCTTAGGTCTGGGTGCAGTTGGAGACCAGAAGGGTCCTGTCCCAGGGTGCTCCGAAGTTCTTGTGCCTTGTGTATTCCTGATGGGTCTCTCTTTGGACAGTTATTGAGCCAAAGTGGGGTCTCACATGTGGGCTTAGGAGTGCAAGCCCTCCTGGGAGACCATCTCTCTCCCAGCAACACTTGGGTATGGAGGGCTGCTGGACAGCCTCAGGTCCAGTGAAGTTTTTCATTTTTTAAACAAATTACATATGTTGTAACATCTTTCACACTTAATTACTAAAAAAAAATCATAAAATGTCCATCCTACTAAGAGCAATATGCAAATTCAATACAATCCCAATAAAAATTCCAGTTCCATTCTTCACAGACATAGAAAAACTGTATTAGAGTTTATATAGAAGCAAAGACCAAAGCTATCCCAAGGAATCCTCAATTGAAATAATTCTGTAAGATATACTACCATACTTTGTTTCAAATGATATAGCAAAGTAATAGTAATAAAAATAGCATGATGCTGGCACAAAAATAGTACATAGTTCAATGGAATAGAAGAAAGAACCCAAATATAAGTACACTAAAACAATTATCTGATTTTTTTTTTACAAATATACCAAAATATTCATTGGAGAAATGATACCACCTTCACCAAATGATACTTGAAAACCTGGATATCAACAAGCAGAAGAATAAATTTAGATTCCTGTCTCTCACAAGAAATTCAATGTCAATTGGACTGAGAATCTCAATATAAGACCAAATAAACCGAAACTCATAAAAGAAAAAATAGGAAGTAATAGGTAATGACTTTCTGAACAAAACACAAATAGCACTAGAGGATTTGAGGAAGAAATGCTTTATTTCTGCTTACAGTTTATAATCTATTATGAAGGGATACCAGGGCAGGAGGCAAAGGCAGGATCCTGGAGACAGGAGCCAAAACAGATGCCATGGAGGACTGCTACTTACTAACTTTTCTCCGTGGTTTGATCAGTCTGACATGCCTGGCTTTCCCCACAGAGGGCTGGGCCCTCCCTCCACTATCAATATTTAATCATGGAAGTGTCCCCAAAGAACTGCTTAAAGGCTAATCTAATGGAGGCATTTCTTTTTCTCAACTGAGGATCTCTGTTTCCAGATGAACCTAGTTGTTTCCACTTGACAAAACACACACACACACACACACACACACACACACACACACACACACACAAAGCCCAGAAAAAATAATTCATTGACAAATCAAACAACCCAAGTTTTAAAAACAGGCTACTGCTTTTTAGAGAGCTCAATAAAGATTTTGCAAACAAGAAAAGAGAGAAAGGAAAAGAAAAAAAGAAAGAAAGAAAAGAAAGAAAAGCTATAAATAGCTAGTAAATGCTTTGAAGTGTTTACTAGTGTTTAAAGTGTTTCCTTGGCCATTAGAAAGATGCCAATTAAATAGACTTTAAGATTCCATCTAGCCCCATTCTGAGGGGCCATTATCAAGAACACCAATAACAACAAATGCTGTCAAGGATGTGATGAAATCAGAACCTTTATATACTGTTGGTGGGAACTAGTACAACCACTTTGGAAATCAGTCTGGACATTTCTTGAAAACACTCAAAATAAAACTGTCAAATTGACTCAAATCAGAAGGAGTAAGGTTTGCAAACAGCAGTGAGGTATCAAGGGGGCAAGACAGGGAATAACAATGAAGATAGAAATAAAGCTGGGACCAGGAAATCTTACATAGCTGGTTTACTTATGCTAAGGGAATTTATGAAGCACAGTATCTTGTATATAGTTTGCAGATGTAAAATGGGACAGAGTCCTCAGAAAGCTTTCACACAACAGAACCACGTTGGTATGAAGCAATGTTGCACAAAACGGAACAAAGAATCTCAACTGCTTCACAGACTGAGTACATAGCACCCTTAAGACTGATCTCCTTCCCCTAGCTGGACTGCCTGGTTGTGCCTCAATGGGAGAGTATGTACCACTTAGTCCTACTGTGGCTGGATGTCTCAGGACGGGGTGATACCAGTAGTGGGCTTCTCTTTCTCTGAGGAAAAAAGGGGGGGCAATAGGGGAGGAACTTGTAAATGTGGAACTAGGAAAAGAGGAGGGAGGGGATGGGGCTTTGATATGGATGTAAAGTGAATAAATAAATTAACGGGGGAAAATACTGATAATACCAGTCTCTTAAGTGAGGAAAAGTCAGATTCCCAGGAAAGTAAACCTTAACTTCTTCATAGCCTAGCCCCAGCCCCAGCCCCAGCCCCAGCCCCAGCCCCAGCCCCAGCCCCAGCCCCAGCCCCAGCCCCAGATTCTGCCCCAGACTGGACCTTGCCAAATCTGCCTCTGGCCAAGGACACAGAACCAGCAATCCATTCCCTTATCCTTTCATCAGGGCATAGTCTCAAAGGACACTATGATATTAGAGAAACACCCACACATTCGAGTTCATTCTATTCACAAGGAAGCTAGGAAAAGGAAACCAATCTAGATATCTATCAGCTGGAGAGCAAATAATGAAAATAATGTGGTTCATATACACAATGGAATTTTATTCTACTATAAAAGAAACGGAAACGTGCAGAGAAATGGGTGAAAATGGAAAAAAAAAAATACTAAAAGAAGTAACCCAGGCTTAGAAGGACAAACACCACATATTTTCTCTCATATGTAGATCCTAGCTCTGATACCTTACTTCTGTTTAACATAGGAGAGTACTTGTAGAACCCAGAAAATTAGGAAGGGGGCACGGAGGTAGTTTGCTTAAAGGAGAGAAATAGTCAACCAGAAAAAGAGGAGAGTAACCAGGGGAAGTGCTGGGCAGGGAAAGGTTTAAGTAGGGAGAAGAGCAAAAAACAGACTGGTAAGCAGAGGATGCAGGAATGGAAGAGATGGGGACCAGAGATGGGGAGGAGTAACCAGAGTATAGAGAAGGCATATGGAAGTCTGCTAACCTGGAAACCCATTACAATATACAAAAGAAGGATTGAAGGACATTACCCTGAATGGCTGGGTGCTGCTGCTGCTTTTAAAAGCAGTGAGTTATTGAACACAGTCTACAGTTACCAATATGAGACACTTGCCCAAGAGTTAGTCAGGAGGTCTCAGAAGTCCCACTAATCATACAAGCTTCTGTGACTCTCCTTGATTCCCCACCTGAACTAACGAGTAAGACCACATTTTCAGAAGATGCTATTCACATTGGATACAAGGTAGAGAAAAAGCAAGCTGGAACCAAACTGGAAGCATCTTCTCTAATGACTTGCATTCAAAGTTCCAGATCCTCCATGCTAGCTAGTGTTCAAATCTCCATAGGGTAATATGGGGGCTTGCTGGGGGAGAAAAAGCCTTCCCACGTTGAGAACCATCTGAATCAGAAGGTCAGCCTTCCATGCAAGACATGCTCTCCTGTTACAAAAGTGCTTGACTATCATAGGCATAAGCAGCTTCCCTCTGATTGAGTGTGGCAATCAAACTGGCCTGGGGAAATGCTAGGTCTAAGTGGAGAACCTATTACTGCTATTTAAGTAAATCACACAGCTTTTCTTTTTAAGCTCATTTTCACTCAGATCAAAGGAAAGCTGAAACCACATAGTTATTCATGCAGCCTAGTAAGTATCAGTCCTGCCTTGCAAAAAAATATGTCTTCAGATTATTTCTTCCTTCCACAGACATCATCTGTCACATAAAGTAAACCAACAATTAGGTTAAAATCACAAGTGCAAATGAAGCAAGATGATATCCTCTAAGATGTACAATTTATTTGCAGGGCATTTACTCTTAGGAAGGCTATACCAAGGTGGTGTGTAAGGAGCAACATTTCCAAAGTGCCAACATTCTTCTGGGTATGATGCAGATGTAAATTCTCAGTTGTTTCCTGGGGCTGGGTCTGAGTTGTTCTGTTGAAATGAGAGTAAAAGGTTGTAATTATCTGAAATGGATATCTCTCAGGGAAGCAAGGCCCTTAATTGATTGTTTAGACATGAATAAAATGAATTGGAATATAAGTCTTTCTCTCTGTGTCTACTTCTCTCTCTCTCTCTCTCTCTCTCTCTCTCTCTCTCTCTCTCTCTCTCTCTCTCTCTGTGTATGTCTCTCTCTGTGTGTGTGTGTGCACATGTGTGTGTATTCATGTTTTCACACACATAAGGAAAAGGAAAGCTGTCCTTGCCTTTATCTTGAAATATGGGATTTCCTTTAAGCAGATACTTGAGATAGCTTTGGTTTAAAACAAACAAACCACAGGCCCTCAATAATTTAAAAAGCAAGGACTCCAAAGGTCAGGGAAGTTCATACCCAAAATAGACTATTAGAGGTTAGACATCACTTTTCAAGCTCAGTCAGCACGTGCAAGTTCACCATGAATGAATCACTGTGGGTGATGGAAGGAAGGCTCATGTGTTCCTTTTAGCTAGAAGGAAGCCACTTTCCATTATGGTGGTTAGCCCCTTCTCTCTCTGAATCACAAAACCTGTCAGACGGCCCCGTAAGCATAGCTGGAAGTGCTTGAGTTACAAATGCATTTCATGGAGGCTGCAGAGATTGTTCGGTGGGTAAAGGTATTTCTTGCAAGGCAAGAGGACCTGAGTTGAAAGCCCCAGAGGCCACATAAAAGCTTGCTACAATGTCACACACCTGCAACACAAGCACTTGGTGGCCAAGGCAGGTGGGTTCTGAGATCTCACTGGCCAACCATTCTAACCAAATGGTGATTTTTAGCTTCAGTAAAAGATCCTGTCTCAGAAGGATTTTTTTCTTGTTTGTTTGTTTTCTGGGGACTATACAATATATGTATAGCAGGGACTGGAGTACAGCTAGTAGGGAGGTAGGGAGGAGTTGAGTTGGAAAAGAGGAAACTGGAAAACCATGACCAGAATATCTTGTATGTAAAACACATTTTTTCAATACAAAAAATAAAGTGGAAAAGTAATCAAATAAATATTTTTTTAACTCAGCTTCTGGCCCACAGGTGAGCATACCTGCATCTACATGCACACATGCAAAACACCACACACAGATCAAATCTGTGCTCCCAGATTGCTGATGCCTTCCCCCAGTATGTTCATGAGATGAAACACTAGCTTTCAAGGTGATGGGTATTGGGAGGTAGGACTCTTGGGGAATGATTAGGTCATGAAGATAGAGCACTCATGAATGGGATTAGTGCCCAGTAAAAGAGATACCAGCATGCATGATGCAGATACCTGCAATTCCAGCACAGGAAAGGCTAAAGGTGAAGGATGGAAAGGTCAGGACAAGTCTGTGCCACTTAGTGACAACTTGTAGAACTCATCTCAAAAAGCTGAAAAAAGCAGGTAGGACAGTACCTAGACCTTAATCCCAGTACTCAGGAGTGCAGTGGAAATTAACAGATTCTCTGGAAGTTAAATTGTGTCAGATGGTGTTTTGCTAAAGCAGACACAGGTGAAAGGATGTTTTACTAAAGCAAACTGAGAGGACATGTGATGTAAGACAGTGGACGAAGCTGTACGGTATTGGTACACCTTGCTATTTCTTAATGGTCATCATTTGTTGTGAAGTCACAGAAATAAATGAAAACAGACAAACAAAAACAACAACAATTTTTCTGGTGGTGTTCCAGTAGCTTCTCACAGCTTCCGAAAACTAGGCAGTATGGAAGTGCTGTCAGCTAATAGAGACTCACATGGTGTTTTGCTGAGGAAAGACTCATGGGAGGACAAGTAATGTTTGGAGGGAGTATAAATATGACTCAATAAACAGTGATGCAGGACAGGAGGAGGGGTTGCAGTAATTATGTCTATTTCTTCTCTTCCTCCTCCTTCCCCTCTTCCCGCTCCTCCTCTTCCTCCTCCTTCTCTTCTCCTCTTCCTCTTCCTTCTTCGCATCCTCTTCATTCTCCTCCTCTTCCTTCTCCTTCTTTTCTCTTTCTCCTCCTCTTCCTCATCCTCCCCTTCCTTGTTTCCTCCTTCTCCTCCTCTTCCTCATGCTCCTCTTCCTCCTCTTCCTCCTCCTTTTTCTTCATTGAGCTTCTCTTTATTGAGAGGATTAGCAGAGAACTTCTTCTGGTGTCCCTGCTAGTTCATCCTGATGACTTGTGTCCTGAAGTCTGGCTATTTCTGCTGGGTCAAGCCATCACTGCTGATTCCTGTTCGCTATCCTGACAGCACTGAACTGGACTGCTTGTACATATCCTGATAATGATGATTAGATTTATTCCAAAGAACTATTTCTAAGCATGTCTAGTTCCCCTGCATCCTTATTAGCTTTCTTTTCTACTACCTCTGGTGGGTAGTGTCCTAGAAGGAAGGTAAAAGCATTTAAGGGCCCTTATTAAAAAGCCTACACAGGAGGCAAAGACAGGCAGATCTCTGTGAACCCATGGATACTCTACATAGTGAGTTCTAGGATAGAGCTACATAGTAAGACTTTCAGATGAAAAGACATAAAATAATGAATGAAAGGATGGAGGGTGGGAAGGAGGGAGACAGAAAGAAAGAAAGGAAGGAAGGAAGGAAGGAAGGAAAAATGAGGGAGGGAAGGAAGGATGGATCAATGCCTCAGTAGTTAAGAGCACTTGGGGCTCTTGCAGAAGCTTGAGATTCATTCCCACCACCACATAGTGGCTCACAACCACCTGTAACTCCATAGGCACTAAGCATGCTCCTCGTACACAAACATGCATGCAGGTAAAGCAGTCATATACATAAATAAACTAGAATGGAAGAGGGAGATGTAAAGAAAGAATTCAGGAGAATAGAAAGCACTGATCCTTTCTATCATGTGTGGAGAGGGTGGCTGTCTGTGGACCAGAGACTGAATTTTCCGAGACCATGATGTTCAACTTCTCACCCACAGAATTGTAAGCAGTGCACGTTTGTTGTTTATAAGTTATCCAGGTTATTTTGTAATGATATATTTTGTTCACCTGTTGTAATAGTCATCTTGGAGGCTAACTGGTTCCATCTGCTAACCAACCCTAGTCCTGGAAGCTTCTAGCCTCCAAACAATCTTATCTAGGCAACAATGTTTTCAGCCTCTGAAACTTGCTATTTTTCTGTCTTCTACAATTTTATTTATTTTTAACTAATTATTTTATTTACATTCCAGACATTGCTCCCTCACAGTTTTCCCTTCCACAGTTCTTCATCTTATTTCCCCCTCCCTTTTGCCTCTGAGATGGTGCTGGCCCCCCTGGCATCCCCTTTCACAGGAGCATCACGTCTCTCCAGGGTTAGACACATGCTCTCCATCTGAGGTCAGACAATGCAGTCCTCTGCTACATATGTGCCAAGGGCCTCGGATCGGCCCATGTATGCTCTTTGGTTGGTGGCTTAGTCTCTAGGAGCTCCCAGGTGTTCAAGTAAATTGAGAGTGTTGTTCTTCCTGTGGGGTTGCCATCTAGTTCAGCACCTGCAATTTTTCTTCCTACCTGGACTACCTTGTTGGACTTCAGTGGGAAAGGGTGTGCCTAGTCCTGTTGGATTACTATATCCAGCAAAACTCTCAATTACCATAGATGGAGAGATCAAAATATTCCAGGACAAAACTAAATTTACGCAATATCTGAACACAAATTCAGTCCTACAAAGTATAATAGATGGAAAACCCAACAGAAGGAGGGAAACTACACCCTAGAAAAAACAAGAAAATAACTAAGCAAGAAAACCAAAAGAAGAAAGACACACAGACATAATTCTAACTTTAACAGCAACAATAGCAGGAAACAACAATCACTATTCCTTAATATCTGTTAACATAAATGGACTCAATTTCCCAATAAAGAGACATAGACTATCAGACTGGATACATAAACAGAATCCATTATTTTCCTGCATACAGGAAACTCATCTCAGAGACAAAGACAGACACTATTTCAGTGTAAAAGGCTGGGAAAAAACCTTACAAGCAAACAGCCCCAAGAACCAAGCTAGAGTAGCCATCCTAATATCAAATAAAGTAGATTTTCAACCAAAGGTTATATGTGGTATATTTACACAATGGAGTACTACTCAGCCACCAGAAAGAATGACTTAACCAAATTCTTAAGAAAATGGCTGCATCTAGAGAATATCATCCTGAGTGAGATAACCCAGTCACAAAAGAACAGACATAATATGCAGTCACTGATAGTGGGATGCTAACCCCAGAGGCTTGCACTCCCCCAGAAACAACTCACAGACTATATGAAGCACAAAAGAAAGAATGAAAGAAAGAAAGAAAGGCCAAAAAGTGGAAGCCTCAGTTCTTCTTAGAAAAAAATAAGTGTATAGCACCCTCTCAGAGTGGGGTACACCTAGACCTTAAATCATTAATAACTCAAGAGCTAAGAATATAGCCTTGTGGCAATTTTTGGTATTTAAAAATCATTATGTTTAATCTTTACACACCAAGAAAACTTTGACTACTTCCATGTTACATTTTGTTTTACATGTACTTTATGCTTATTGTAACTAGTAAGATTTCAATGCATACTATCAAACCTTTAAAAAAATCAAGTATTGACAAAAATATGTTCATATATTTTATGCCAAAATGCCTTTAAAACCTGTATATGTATCTCTGTTTTTTTCAAATAAAGTTGTAAGAAATAAAAAGAAAGAAATAGATGCCCATGAAAATACAAGAATCCTATAAAACTCCAAATAGATTGGACCATAAAAAATTTTCTCTCATCACATAATCGTTAAAACATCAAATGCACAAAGAAAGACAGAATATTAAAAACAGCAAGGAAAAATTGTCAAATAATATATAAATGCAGACCATTCAGAATTGCACCATATTTCTCAACAGAATCTATGAAAGTTAGAAGATCCTGGGCAGATGTCATACAGACCGTAAGAGAACACAAGTGACAGCCCAGGTAACTATATCCAG
Organism: Micromys minutus; assembly: GCF_963924665.1. Taxonomy (NCBI): domain Eukaryota; kingdom Metazoa; phylum Chordata; class Mammalia; order Rodentia; family Muridae; genus Micromys; species Micromys minutus. The sequence continues at coordinate 28,734,670 of NC_137970.1, read as the reverse complement.
CAAAACTCTCAATTACCATAGATGGAGAAACAAAGATATTTCATAACAAAACCAAATTTATACAATATCTTTCAAAAATCCAGCCTTACAAAGGATAATAGCAAGAAAATTCCAACCCAAGGAGAAAAAATTACACCCTAGAAAAAGCAAGAAACTATTCTTTCAACAAACCCAAAGAAGATGTGCACACAAACACAATTCCACCTCTAACAAAAATACCAAGAAGCGACAATCACTATTTCTTAATATCTACCATCAATGTACTCAGTTCCACAATACAAGGACATAGACTAACAGACTTCATACACGAACAAGACCCAGCATTTTGCTGCATACAGGAAACACACCTCAGTGACAAAACAGACACTACCCCAGAGTAAAAGGCAAGGAATTTTTTCCCCAGCAAATGGTCTCACAAAATAAGCTGGAATAGCCATTCTAATAAAAAATAAAATCAACTTTCAACCAAAAATAATAAGAAAGAACACTCCAATAATCATCAAAGAAAAAATCTAACAAGATAAACTCTCAGTCCTGAACATTAATACTCTAAATCCAAGGGCACCCACATTTATAAAAGAAGCTTTATTAAAGCTCAAAGAACACTTTGCAACACACACAATAATGATGGGAGACTTCAATACTCCATTCTCATTACTGGACAGATCATGGAAGCAGTAAGTAAACAGAGACACAGTGAAACTAACAGAATTTATTAACCAAATGGGTTTAAGAGATGACAATAGAATATTTCATCCTAAAACAAAAGAATACACCTTCTTTTCAACACCTCATGGTACCTTCTTCAAAATCGACCATATAATTGGTTACAAAACAAGCCTCAACAGATACAAGAAGATTCAAATAATACCATGCATCATATCAAATCACCATGGACTAAGATTGGTCTTCAATAACAACAAAAACAAAAAAAGACCCACATACACATGGAAGCTGAATGATGCTCTACTTAATGATAACTTTGTCAAGGAAGAAATAAAGAAATTAATTAAACACTTTTTAGAATTTAACAAAATGAAAGCACAACACACCCAAACTTATGGGACACAATTAAAGCAGTGCTAAGAGGAAAACTCATAGCTCTGAGTGCAAAAACAAACAAACAAAATCCAAACAAACAAACAAACAAACAAACAAACAAAAAACTGGAGAGAGCACACACCTAAAAGCTCTAGAACAAAAGAAGCAAATGCATCCAAAAATGTAGGCAGGCAATAATTAAACCTGTGGCTGAAATTAACCAAGTAGAAACAAACAGAACTATACAAATAATCAATAAAACCAGGAATTGGTTCTTTGAGAAAATCAACAAGATCGATAAACCCAGATGTCATTCAACAGAGGAATGGATATAAAAATTGTGGTGCATTTACACAATGGAGTACTATTCAGTTATTAGAAAAAATGACTTTATGAAATTCCTAGGCAAATGGATGGAACTAGAAGCTATCATCCTGAGTGAGGTAACCCAGTCACAAAAGAACACGCATGGTATGTGTTCACTGATAAGTGAATACTAGCTCCGAGAAGCTCTGAATACCCAAGAAACAATTCACAAATCTTAAGAAGTTTAAAAGGAAGGAAGGACAGAATGTGGATGCCTTAGTCCTTAAAAGGAAGAACAATAAAACACTCATGGGAGGAAATACAGGGACAAATAGAGGAGCAGGGATTGAAGAAAATATTCAGAGACTGCTTCACCACGTGACCCATCCCATATGCTGCCACCAAACCCATGCACTATTGCTGATGCCAAGAGGTGCTTACTGGCAGGAGTCGGATATGGATTCCTCCTCAGAGGCTCCTCCAGAGTCATACAGATACAGGAAGATGCTTGCAGCTAACCATCAGATGGAACACAGGGACCCCAATGAAAGAGCTAGAGAAAGGACTGGAAGAGCTGGAAGGGTCTGCAACCCCATTGGAAGACCAACAATATCAACTAACTGAACCCTCCAGAGCTCCCAGGGACTAAAACACCAACCAATGAGCATGCATGTCAATACCTATGGCTCTAGTTGCATGTGCAGCAGAGGATAGCACTGTCTGGCATCAATGGGAGGAGAGAACTTTGGTCCAGTGAAGTTTTGTTTTCCCAGTGTAGGGGAATGCCAAGGCTCTGAGGTGGAGAGAGTGCTTGGCAGAGGGAGCGCCATTATGAAAGTAAGTTGAGGAGGAGGGGGTATGGGAGTTGGGGGAAAGGGGATAACATCTGAAATATAAATACAGAGAATATCCAATAAGAATGTAATTAAATAAAACGACTTCATGAAATTCTTAGGCAAATGAACAGAACTAGAAAATATCATCCTGAGTGAGGTAATCCAGACACAAAAGAACACACATGGTATGTACTCACTGCTAAATGGATACTAGCTCAAAAGCATGGAACTCCCAAGGTAATAATTCACAGGCCGTTTGAATGAAGCTCAAGAAGAAGACCAAAATGTGGATGCTTCAGTCCTTAGAAGGGGGAATAAAATACTCATGGGAGGAAATATAGGGACAAATGTGGACTGAAGGAGAGGTCATCCAGAGACTGCCCCAACTGGGAATCCATCACGTATACAGTCACCAAACCCAGACAATATTGTAGATGCCAAGTAGTGTTTGCTGACAGGAGCATGATAAGATGTCTCCAGAGAGGCTCTGCCAGAGCCTTAGTGATACAGATAAAGATGCTCGCAGCTAATCATCAAACTCAGCGCAGGGATCTAATGGATGACTTAGAGAAAGGACTGAAGGCACTGAAGGGGTTTGTAACCTCATAGGAAGAGCATCAACCAACAAGATCCACCAGAGCTATCAGGGACTAAACCACCAACCAAAGAGTACACATGGAGTGACCCATGGCTCCAGCTGCACATGTACCAGAAGATGGCCTTGTCTGGCATCAACTAGAGGAGAAGCCCTTGGTCCTGTGACAGCTCAATTCCCTAGTGTAAAGGGATGTCAGGGTGTTGAAGTGGGTGAGTGGTGGAGCATCTTCATAGAAGCAGGGGAAGGTAAGATGGCAGAGGGGGAAACAGTTCTGTGTGCTGAGAGTCAGGGCCACACCCAGCAGACTGAATGCCCAGTGCTTAGCTGTCTCAGTGTCAGCTGTCTGCTCGAGAAGGGTCAGTAATTGACAAATACTGATCTAATAACCCCTGTGGTCCAACAGCCTGGACTTTGGGTCTCCCCTCTTCATCCACACGCAGCCGAGCGCAGGGAGCCACTGCTGCTGCCTCTACTGATGCGGCTGCCACTGCCCAGGGAACTGGGGCCACATACCCCAAAACATTTCCTAACCAAGCTTACAAACTAAAAATATGGGAGGCAGAGATGATAATAATATGTATGTATGAAATTCTCAAATAATAATAAATAATTAAAAATCTGTGAACAATCACTCTGCTATAGGCTTGAGAATCCAAGGGTTCATATATGCACACTTACTAGCCGGTCAATTATGAAGCAAGGCAGGACTTCTAGTGGGATGATGACCTCATAACAAAGAATCAGGGTTCATAACTGGAAAGTTCTCAGCTGGGGTGTCATTGCAAGAAAGGCTTTAGCTCAGATCCTAATTGTTTTATTGGACTCACACTCCTAGAACTTATTATTATTTTGAAAGATTACGTCTCCATCTTTTGTGGGGTGATACTGTGGGCTGCAGCAGTCTCGTGTATTCTATGCTGGATTAGCCTACATCCACAACCTTCATTTTCTTTACCATCAGTGCTGGCCAGTTTGGCCATTTTTCTTAAATTTCAAGTACCCATGTATATTTATATTGATGTGAAACATTATTTTAACTTATATATACTACACGTCATTGTCACAATTTCTAAATAAAGGAACTCACAATAAAATACATGTTAATATGTAAGATCAAAACTATGTCAATACCCTGTGACAGTTGTATGTGTGTATGTTTTCCACTTTATTCTTTTCGTGTGTGCATGTATGCACCCATGCAAGGCTCATAGCAGAGGAGAGTGTGGTCGTGTGTTTGACTATATATGTGTGTGCATGCATGTGAAAGCCAGAAGTCTCATTTCTTATAAAGCATCCAGCTCTTGATCTTTTTAAATATATTTAAAATTGTATGTATCTGTTTTTATGTGCATTTTTGTACTTGAATACAGGATCCCCAGAGGCTGGAAAAGAGCATCAGATTCCCTGGAGATAGAGTTCCAGGAATTTGTGAGATAGCTCATGTCTGTACTTGGAAATGAACTCCAAACCTCTGCAAGAACAGTAGGTGCCATTAATTGTTGAGCCATTTTCCAGCCCTTCTTGTTATTTTTAAACATTTATTTCTAAAGGACACAATTATGCAAATTAATGGTTGTGTAATGTGATGTTTTGATATATAAGTATATTATAGAACGGGGGTAATCAAAATATTATCACAAAAAGTTCACTTATTTGTGGTGAAACATTTAAAACCTAGAAATCTTGAAATGTGCACTCTGTCGTGGAGAATTAGTCATCCTGCCATGCAGTGAATACTTGTTCTCCTTTTCTAGTTTCAAGTGTGAGTCTTTCTTTCTCCCCTCCTTCAGCCTCTTTTTTAGATTCTATTATAACTAAATTTGTCTTTTTGTCTGGATTACTTTAGTGATCACAATCTGCACCAAGTTTGTATATGTTATCACAGTGACAGGGTTACATCGATTTATAGTTGGATATTGTTGCATTGCGCCTGTGAACGACATCTTCTTTATCCACACCTCAGTTTATGGCCACTTGATTCTACTATGCATTAGAGTTGACTCATTTAAGTTGGATCTATGTGATAACCTTTGATCTTCCTGTACCTCAATATTACTGTCCTTTTCTAGGATATTTTGTGGTATTATCTCTTCAAATAAGCTTTGTATAGTTTTGTCCTTCTGAAAGTCTCCCCCGCCCATGATGAGGCTAGTGCTGGATTCCAAGGTACATCTTCTGTATATTTCTTTTCCCTTCTCCCAAGTACACAATAGCATTATGGGATGTGCTGCCTCGATTTGGAAAAAGGATGAACTGGATAGCCTCATGGCTACCATAACCACAGCGACACTGTATCACAGCTTAAATCTACTATGTATCTGACACAGAGTCTAGGGCCCATGCTCCTACATTCCTTTTGCTACTGAAGTTTATTTAAGGCATCAGCCTGCAGTGGTTTGCCAAAAATGAAGGATTGATTCTATAACTCTGGGTGGATAGGGCTCCTTTTGTATTGAGACAAGTCTATGGAACATAAAACTCACCCACCTAGCTAGATTGACTACACAGCAAGCCTGTTAGAGCCTTCACCTCGAAGATTCTGAAAATCAAAACCCAGGTCCTCGTGTTTGCACCAGCTCTTCACATGGTTTCCTTTGGTCTTATAAAATTACTTTAATATATCTATGTTCAAATTATTATTTCTGTGAGTAGAAGAGACCCTTACTCTGCCAACTTACCAAAGACTCTTTCCCTTTCTCTCTCTCTCTCTCTCTCTCTCTCTCTCTCTCTCTCTCTCTCTCTCTCTCTCTCTCTCTCTCTCTCTCTCTCTCTGTCTCTCCCTCCCTCCCTCCCTCTCTCCTTCCCTCCCTTTCCTCCCCTCCCTCCCTTCCCGCCTCTCCCTAAAGTCTAAGTAATCCTTAGCAAACTTAAAAACACATAAACAAATTTAAACCAATAAACAACACATTTTAAACTGCTTCATATAGAAAATATTTAAATAAAATTTATTTTTACATAAAAAAATTCTTGGGTCTTGAAAGATGGCACACCAGTTAGCCTTGCTGCTCTTGCAGAGGACCTGGGTTTGTTTCCTAGCAGCTATATGGCTGCAAAAGAAAACCATCTGTAACTCCAGTTTTATGGTATCTAGTGCCCCCTTCTGGCCGCTGTCGGTACTGCAGACATGTTATATAGAGAAAACATTCATATACAGAATATAAGGATAAATCATTCAAAGATGTTTGGTCTTTGAAAATCAATGATCTACAATCCCTGTCTTACCTCTAGATGAGATGGCTCCTAAATGTGTAATGTGAAAGTTGGAAGAAGTAAAAGGTAAAAATGAAAAGTTTGTCAGATAAGCATACCTGGTATTAGACATTGCTGGTCCCTGCATCCTGACTGCAACTAGGAGGGGGAGGGGTTTTCTTTGATGCTTTGTATATAACCTAATATGTGACTCCTTTAGGTTGGGGAATTTTTCTTCTGTGATTTTTGATAAAAATTCTCAGTACCTTTGACCTAGATTTGTCTTTTTATTGTATCCCAATTATTCATAGATTTCATTGTTTCATATTTCCTGGATATTTTGTGCCTGGATTATTTTTTCATTTTTTGACAGTTTAAGTTTTAAGGTTAGTCTGATACTTTGTCTCACATTTCAACTACATTTTATTTCTCAAGACCTACTGTAGTGGGGTTGCTGGGTTTTGGTAGAGGCATACTGTTTTGACTGCACATATTTGTGGGGTTTTGTTTGTTTGTTTGCTGGTGTCTTGGCATATAGCTAGAGTTAATATGTTTGAGGTCATTCTGGGTTTTGATATCTTGTCTTAGTTTTGATGGTTGACAGAGAGTGATAGAGCTAGTCTAGGAGAAAAGGCCAAGAGGGGGTGTTGGAGAAAACTAGAGAGGGAGTCCTGTTAACACTGAAGAGGCAGGGTTCCTGTGGTGGAAGGAGAACTTTCTGCAAGTAGGCTGCAGCAGGACAAAGAATAAGTCTGGAGGGAGAGATGAGAGTGTTGGGGGAGCCCTGGGTCTGTACTAAGAGCTGGAGTCTCTGGTCAATGAAGTGGAGGTTGGAGGAGGAGTACCTGAAAGCATGGAGCTACTGGGTTGCCAGTAAGACTGAAGAGACCATGATGCAGAACAAAACCTGTTTCTGGGTATCAGGGTGGACACAAGGGAAAGACTGACTGTGATATTTATATTTATTTAAAGAACTAAAATCTTCTACATTTTAAATTTGTTTGTGTGTGTGTGTGTGTGTGTGTGTGTGTGTGGTGTATGTGCATGTGGGGGTCAGAAACTCAGGTCATCAGGCTCGTTAGCAAGTACCTTTACCTTATTGGCTGAGATATCTTGCCAGCCCCTTTCTTGCTATATTTTAAAAGAATAAGTTGTACATTGTGTATTTAAGAAACAAGACATGTTATCATATATGTGCATATCTACATTTCATATGTAAGTATTTATATGAAGTTCCCATCATCTTAGTATTTTCTAATATGCACTTCAGTTATTTAGATGAAAGATTATTATCCAAAAGAATATGCAACACCTTAGTCCCAGAAGGAAGACCCAGACATTGGAAAGAATCTCAAGTTCGGTTTATAACAGATAAAACCTTGTTTACTTAGGGATTTTGGCCTTTTAAGATATGGCTATAAAGCAGATGGAGTAACATAAATAAAACCCAAAGGCTATTTAAACTACTAGTGGTGATTCAAGATCTTCAATTCATTTGGGAAAGAGAAGATCCTTTTGGAGTCTTTTCCATTGTCTTGTTAGTCACTTCAAAGGAAGCTTTCAAGTGGCCTTTCGTGGCTTTCTTTTCTCCAAACTTTCTTATCAGGTCCTTGTAAGAAAGGAACAATGAACTGCCTCTGGGAATGTTAGGAGCTATGGTGTGGGCCATCTCCAGTCATGGCTCTGAGTTTTACACATAGGGGACACAGTTCCTCAGTGTTTGTTTTCACTTCAATTCGGAATCATGAAAGATGCCCTTGTAATTGTGTCATAGTTCACAGGACCCATATTTTAAGATTAGCACCCATGTTATAAGAGTCACTAATCCCACCTTACCCTTACATCCTTACTACATTTGATTGTGTCTACTGACCTTAGATATCCCTCCCACTCTCTTCCTCTGTAGCAACCACACAGCGTTACGTTCACGCTCTAGTGTGAAAACTGAGACCAGCACTATCATGCTATCTGACATGCTCTGAAGGTAATCACTTGTTTACATTTGACAATTTCTGCATTTTACAAAATCAAAACAAGCGTCAAATGTTCAATTATCTCCAGCATTCATCAATAAGTAGAAATCAGGTAAAGCCTGCTGTGATTTTTTTTTTTCTTTCCTGAATGAGCTTCTATCAGTTTGGACTCCCACAGAAACCAATTAAAAAACAAAGGTTCAAGTTGAGGTTATTTAGCTTAGAAATGAAGGAAACACTTGTTGGGAGAAGCAAAGAAGTGAGAGAGGCCAACAGAGAAGTTCATAAGAGTGATAATCAGACATAAATCAGAGAAGACCTCTAAGAGTCGGGGTGGAAAGCCCACTGGTGGCCAAGGAAGCAGAGACATTTATATCCCAAAGCCTGTCAGTGCATTGTTTTCAACAAAGTCCCTTAGGGCATTTGTTTTTCCCCCCACCCTATTTATTTACTTTACATCTCAATTGCAGAACCCCTCTCTTCCTGGTCTTTCCTCACATTTTCCTTGAGAAGGTTGAGCCCCCCCACCCCACACCAACTCACCCTGACACCTCAATGTCACAGCCTGGGATACTAGCTAGCATGGAAGTACTGTGAGGTAGTGAAAAGCTTAAGACATTGAGAGATTGCTCCACCCAAAAGATTGTTGTACCGAACTTTCTTCTTATCTTTTTCTCTTTGATCATAAGGTGAGCTGTGATGTGCTCCAGCTTCAGCCTGAGAGAGGGTCCTGAGGAAGTGGTGAATGTGAGTAGCAGAAGGATGACTCGGAGTCAGTGACAGCTCCCTCTTGCGGACCAAAGCCCAGTCTTTATTCCCCCCCACACACAATTGCATAAGCTACTTCCTTAGAAATTGTGGATCAGGTTGTCCTTTTTCCACTGAATGTTTTCAGCTCCTTTGTCAAAAATCAAGTGACCATATGTGTGAGGGTTCATTTCTGGATCTTCTATTCTGTTCTCAATTGAGGAATATCGAATGGCTGAGAAGCATCTAAGGAAGTGCTTGACATCCTTAGCTATCAGGGAAATGCAAATCAAACAACCCTGAGATTCCACCTCACACCAGTCAGAATGACTAAGATCAATAACTCAGATGACAGCAGATGCTGGCAAGGATGTGGAGAAAGAGGAACACTCCTCCACTGTTGGTGGGGTTGTAAACTGGTACAACCACTCTGGAAATCAGTCTGGTGGTTCCTCAGAAAAATGGACATAGTACTACCTGAAGACCCAGTTATTCCACTTCTGGGCATATACCCAAAGATGCTCCAACATTCAATAAGGGCACATGCACCACGATGTTCATAGCAGCCTTATTTATAATATCCAGAAGCTGGAAGGAACCCATATGTCCTTCAGTAGATGAATGGATACAGAAAGTGTGGTACATTTTTCACAATGGAGTACTACTCAGCTATTAGAAACAATGACTTCGTGCAATTATTAGGCAAATGGATGGACCTAGAGACTATCATCCTGAGTGAGGTAACCCAGTCACAAAACAACACACATGGTATGCACTCACTGATAAGCAGATACTAGCCCAGAAAGCTCTGAATACCCAAGAAACAATTCACAGACCATATGAAGCTCAAATAAAGAAAAGCCAAAAAGTAGAAGCCTCAGTCCTTCTTAGAAAACAACATCAACAACAACAACAACAATAAGTGTATAGCACCCACTCAGAGTGGGGTACACCTAGACCTGAAATCATTAATAACTCAAGAGCTAAGAAGATAGCCTGTGGCAATTTTTGATATTTAAAAATCATTATGTCTAATCTATACACACCAAGAAAACTTTGGACTATTTCAATGTTAAGTTTTGTTTTACATGTACTTTACGCTTATGGTAACTAGTAAGATTTCAGTGCATAGTATCAAACCTTTCAAAGAAATCAAGTACGGACAAAAATATGTTCATATAGTTTTATGCCAAAATGCTTTAAAAA